>NC_137695.1:90991784-91717673 GCF_964034855.1 Anser brachyrhynchus
AACTTTGAGTGGTGGGAATGGGAACAGCTTTCACTACTGGTAAATGAATGACTTAATATCAAGACTTTAGACCATAGGTTCAGGCTTATAAACATAAGATGCAAAAAAGAGGATGACAAGATCACAAGAAAAGTACTCAGCATGTGTCACTTACTTCATAAGCATTAGTTTTGGGACCAAAGTGGTCCTGAACCATGGGCCATGCCTTTCTGGTTCTGCATATTTTTTTCTTCTCGGCTTCTTTTTCCATTCACTGCAAATATAAAACTAATGGTTCCCTATTCAACCCATATTGTACTAAGTTCCAGTGCATTCACTACAAGCTTGTGTCCTTAATGTCATTCACTCAGGTGAAAGAATAAAGTTTCAAAGAACAATTTCAAACCTACAAGTTCCATTCTATCTGATGAGTATTTCATTTATGATTTGGGGCATTTGGAAACAACTGAGGAAGGTGAGGGATTTGACATCATCAATCTGGAAACCTGGTGGGAGCTTAAAACACAGTAGTAAATGGGGCAACTCTTGTTCATATTAACAATAGCCATGCTATCAGCATTATAGGATGCATTGTGCTCTTATCACAAAACTGTGATCCTGCAGAGCTTCATGATTTATTTTCCAAATGTGGTTGCTCTAGAGCTGGCAGATGCAGATGTTTGCCCTTCACAGGTGATAATAGCAAAGCCAGTATTGATCTCCTCACTAGTAAGGAGAAGGGATGATATGAGCACTCTCCTTTTTTCTTTTTTTTTCTCTTCTCTTCTCTTCTCTTCTCTTCTCTTCTCTTCTCTTCTCTTCTCTTCTCTTCTCTTCTCTTCTCTTCTCTTCTCTTCTCTTCTCTTCTCTTCTCTTCTCTTCTCTTCTCTTCTCTTCTTTCTCTTCTCTTCTCTTCTCTTCTCTTCTCTTCTCTTCTCTTCTCTTCTCTTCTCTCTCTTCTCTTCTCTTCTCTTCTCTTCTCTTCTCTTCTCTTCTCTTCTCTTCTCTTCTCTTCTCTTCTCTTCTCTTCTCTTCTCTTCTCTTCTCTTCTCTTTTCTCATGCTGATATATATGTGTGTGAAAGTCAAGAGGTATATCTTTAGGAGAGGTATGTGTCTGAGGAGAGGACTAGCAGATAGCTGATCTGCAGAACTAACATGGTTATGTCACTACGATACCTTAGGAATGTTTAAAAGCATCTTCTGTAGAAGTGTTTCGAAAAAGTTCCAAGTGCTGCCATTTTACAGATTATTGTAAGACTAACTCCATACAAATGCAACAAAATTTGGATTGACCCTTTGCATTATCATGATGAGTTCATGATCTCACATTGTGAATATTCGTTGTTCTTATGACATGGAACCATGCTAATTCTAAATGGAAAGAAAAAATGCACAAATCATCTCTTTAGAACTAGAGTAAAGAAAACCAGCTTTCAGGAATATGCAAGAATTATATAAGTATCTTAGAAACTTTATTACTGTTTATATGCTATATTTTTTGCATGGAACATAACCTAATGGTATTCATCGTTAAATCAAGTAGAGAACTGAATAATTGCAAATGCAGGAGAAGTTCAAAGGGAGATTATTTTCTAAATTTTCTATGAGTCTGTTGGTTTGGGGAGGAATAGGTATAATGAGAGGGAGAGGAGGCAGAAAATGTAGCCTTTTTATTTTGTTTAATACAGTTTTATTTTTACTTATGTGGTTTGTAGGTTATGGAGGCTTTATGCGTGACTTAAAATTCTCCTCTGCAAGACTGACTGCTGAACCAAAGCCTGCTTCAACTATACTAATGATTCTTTACTGAAATAATTCATATACTGGCATCCAATAACTGAAATATTTCTGTTTGCAAATAGCCCCAAACTGATTTGGTCTCTGTTATTTCTAACTTAATGGTTCACCCTGCTCTATTTTCTAGTTGAGCTATTGGCTGCTTAACCGGAATGTTTTATTTGTGTTAATTTAATAAATATGACATCCAGTGCCAGCTGTCCAATGCCAACACAGTTTGCACTGTCCTTTAAGCCAGATACGGCTTAATGACAAATGGGTTGAACAATGGTATTTTCATGAATGTTTTCCATTAATGCCTGTGTAGGTAGCAAATGTAAAGCCAAGCTCAAGGAAAAAAAAAAAAAAAATCTTTGTGGACTTTAATAAGATAAAACGTAAATGGGAGAGAGGATAAAATTATTGTATTGGTAGCTACTCTTACACCAACACATACTTTGCAGAAAGTTAGGTGGCTGTCTGGTGCCCCAATTCTCCCTCTCGGTGTTGTCTTTCCATTTCTAACCTCATTGCATTTCTCTTTCTGGGGACTCATGCCATTTTCTCTTCCACCTTCTCTCTTTCCATCCTACTGCATGCCTCTTTCCTTGGTGTGACCTCAGAGAGGAGGAGGAGTGTGAAGAAGAGGACGAAGAACAGCCAGTCACAGAGCCCAATACTGAGGATGAGGGGGAGGAAGAGGCCAGTAGACAGGTCAAAGCCAGGTATCGGCATTCAGCGTCCACGCACCTTTCCTCACTCTGGCATTAACTCACCACCCCGTGTGCATCAGCATCTACCTTGTCACTCACATTCCCATCTGTCCTTTTAAAGCCACCCCAAGGAAGTCCTCTCTCATCCAAAAGCTTTGTTGCTGTGTGCGCTAATGGAAACATGTTTAGTTGTGTAGGCTCAAGGCACTAAGAACTGTTTGCACTCCCTCAGTTTGGTACCAGATGAGTAACAGTCACAAATCATAAAAAGATTTAGCAGACAGCATAATTTCTAAGCATGGCTTAGGTTTATCTTTTAGTTAGGGTGATGCTGAAACATTGCTGTGCATTGCTGAGTTAGGATATTGCTTGGTTTCTTAGGTTTTCATCCCTATTTTCACAATATAGCCTTATTAGCAGTATCTGCCGATATGAAGAAGATTGACTTTCTTGAATGCTGCCTATGATTTATATCAATTTTGTTTGTATTTTAATAGGAAAGAACTACTTAGAGGCAAAGCTGAAGAGTGTATGTCATTTTATACATACTTGCCCATCTGTGTATATATGGGTATAAACAAACCACCTATCAAAACAATATTCTCATGTAAAATTTTCCACTTATTCTGAGGTATATATGGATTTGGCATCTGGCAACTTTATCCTAATAAACTGGAAGAATGAAAATATGTTCTTTCTTCCAGACAGCCATTTGATTTAGGTTAAATTGTTTGGCTTTGCAACTCAGCAAATGAGATTGGACTTTTTTTTTTTTTAAATAAACCACATTCATGCAGACACTATACAGCACAGAAGGAAGAAAGGAAACTGTTTAATGTGCAAATTCCAAAGAAAATACTGTACTGTTGTTATTAATATCTTCCAGTCTGCAAATCTAGCCAATGGCTGCCTGAAATTTCAAAATTAAGTGATAATTTCCTCAAATCCTATTCTTAAAAGTCAAAGCTAAGACACAAGTTATTAGTAAATCACATGAAAATACTAAAATACTGTGAAAAAATGTAGAGCGCAGGAGCCATGTAAAGGGTGTAATGTGCTTATAGGGCATTGTTGTTTTAAGATACCTCACTTTGAGGTAACAGGGTGATATTCCCATGACTTTTCTAAATACTTTCTTTCGCCATCACTGTAGCATAACAAAAATTACCTTTACCCTGGCCATTTGTTTTAAATCCTGTCAGGAAGGGTAGGAATAGCCTAGTTTCAGGGATTCCTGTCATGCACAGCTGTTGAAATAGATGGAGGTTTCCAGATTGCCCACTGTGTTTCAGTTGTGAGGACAATTACCTGGTATATTCCTGATGATTAATTTCATAATACCCTAACATATATAACCTATATTACATTTTTGTTGCATAGCCTTTTCCAAACCCATACTCTTCCGATAAGGTCCGTGCTTTGTATGCATGTAGGTGGTCTCGGAAGAAGGAAGTCTTCCGCCTGCTGAGTGATCCAGCCCAAAGCCCGTGCACAGTGTTTATGCTGGAGATGCTAGTGAAAACAGATATCCAGGAGTGCAGATCCCATGGCTTTTCACCTGCTTTGCTGCTTCTGTTGCTCACCAACACCTACCTTCACCAAAGTAAAGCAGATGTGTTTTCTGTTGCACGCAGTTGCAAGTCTCTAACACTGAGATTGAATGGGATGCTGACACTCAGATAAATTTAGTGGCTTTGTTCCTAGACAATTGATGTGGTAAGGCATTGCTTTTAAAATCATTCTAAACCTTAATTTTGACAGAACAATGCTGATTTGATGTGGGTTTTTTGTGTTTTTTGTTGTTGTATTTTTCATCTTTGATGAATAAAGTGTTTTTGTGCTTTTAGTTAAAAAAAATATCGGTTCACTGGGGAGGATGATAATCAGATACCTGGCCTTCAAGAGGCAGTCATGCAGATTGTATTTTGAAGTATCTATACTCAGTGTAACATATCATCTGGTGTGTTGAGACTTCTTTGTGCTGCTCTGACAATGTTTACAACCTAACTTGAAGTACTTGAAAATTGTTCAGAACGTGGTTGTGAAAAGGTTTATGAAAATTTATTATGAAGTCTTTGGGCTAAGTACCTTCCTTTAAGCTGAGTTGCTTCCACATCTCAGTATTTCCAACCCCCAGAAGAATCCCACTAAGATACAAAGATGCATCTCCTTACTTCTAAGAAAAATTATGATCGTCTACCATTGGGAAGGTTTCTTTTTTCCTGACTCTCCTAGACTTTTTCTTGGTATGATCCATTGATCTGTCTTCCCTCTGTTTTCCCTTTCCCTTTCTCTTTCCCTTTCCCTTTCCCTTCCCTTCCCACAATGTTTTCCTCCTGCAGTGGGTTCCCAGGTGCACAGGAGGCTATGAAGGAAAACCTTTCACAGTGGTGTGATTCTTCGGCCATCTCCAGTGCCATTTCTCAAGCTGAGAAGCCTCTCCCCTGCTCTAGAGCAAAGAGCTCTTCTAGCAGCTCCTCTTCTGTGCCTGATTCATCTGTCTCTCATCACAATTCTGTTCTTTCATCACCATCTTCACCTGCAGCAGCTTTGCTAAACTCTTCCCAAAATTCATCATCATCATCCATTACTCCAAAGGCATCTCCAACAGTAGAGAAATTACCTTATGTACCACATACTCCTTTTCACCTCTTCTCATATGACTTTGAAGAGTCTCCAGCATCTGTGAAAGAAAAGGAAGCAGAGGTGATGAGGGAAAACAGGTAGATTTTATACAGATGATATGAATTTTTAGATAAATGAATGATGCCTTTCAAGAGTTTTATAGTGGTAATAATGTGCTCTCTGTGTTGTATTATTTCCAGAACATACTGTATTAGTTTTAGTCATGTAAGCCTGTGTTTTGATTTGATTGATATTCTCCCCTTGCCTTTGTTGCCTTCATTTCATCTAACTCCTCTTCAAGGTTTATAGTTGGTAAGTATCCTGGCCTCCTCTATGCAGCAGTAGATATATAATGTGATTTGGTAGATCACACAAAGGAGCATCATTTTGCTCTCATTTACAACGGTGTAATATGTAGGCATGATTTCATGAAAATTAATGGAGCTCTTCTGATGTAAAACCGAGAGAGATCAGATCAGTGCTTGGAATTCAGGGATGAAATCCTGGCTTCAAAAACTGAACTGCCAAATCCTGAATTTGTTGCTAGATTACACGGCATATCCCTGCCATGTGCAATTTCAACTTGTGCTTGTAATAAGAGAGGTAGATTAAACCCTATAAAGAGAATATAGCACTCAGTTTTCCTTCCACAACATCTGGTCATGTTCAGTTGCTCATACATTTCTCATAATTTTTACTTTAAATTTGATTTTTTCTCTATTCTACCCCTTTAAAAACAAACACTAAAACGTTTTTTGTCTCAGCCTGTTTCCAATAAAACAAAATAACAAAAGGTAGCACTGAAAGCAATGTTAGAGAATCACCCTCAAGAGAAGGTAACAGTTTTTAGCTGTCTTTCCCAGTGGTCAGTGTTCTTTGAATTAAATGCTGAAAATGTACACATATATTGTGAGCATATTTTTTTTTTCCTTTTTCCATCAATCCTTCTGAATTTCTGCTTCTGAACAAATATTTTGAATTCTTTGTTCCTTTTATTTTTTTATCTTTCGTTTTTAATACTTGGGTGTTTAAGTTGTTTTTTCATTTTGATGAAAAGCTTTAAAACCATTTATCTACTGACAGGTACCTTAGTTCACATATCTTTCCTAAATTGCAAACTGAACACCAGGATTCCGCTGAGCTTTCATATCCCTGCATACATGCATTTTCCCTTAGGCCTCTCACACTCATTTATTGGTCTCTGATTGCTTCTGCCTTTGGGGTTATACTTTTTTAGAGAGGATAGATATGTAACTTAATTTCTAAATACTTCCTGCTCCTGCAAGTTTAGTATTCCTGCAGTTATTTTTTTCCTCATCATTTTTTTCCTTGTGCTTCTCATTATCACATAGGATAAAGGGGTGATGTGGGGGAGGATTGTATTGTGTTTATTTGGAGAAAAAGAAGAGCAAAGCTTGCCTAATTTGGGCAGGAATGTGTTTATAGAAGAGGTAGGTGTCTGAATATCTGGGGTTTCTTCAGAGTGGAGGCTCCTGGGACAAGGCTATTGCAGTCTGTGGTAGTATATGAAACAAGAAGGGAAACTGGAAGTAATAGCCACCACCGGAGGGAAGATAGAAAGAGGAACACCATGAATAGGACACAGGCTTACCCTCACATGCATGGTTTGCTTGATATTATTCCAGCTTCTCTGTCTCCCTCTAAATGTGGTATAGAGGGATGCTACGTGCAGGTCAGTCCCTCTAGCATAATTTTGTTTAAACTTGTAGCCCAGAGTCCAAGGAAGGTGTGTTCTCTCCACTTTAATTAGAGTTATCATTGGACTAATTGAAATTCCTTAGTCTGAAAAAGGATTCTGCACTGTGTCAATAAAGGAGAAGAAAAGTAAGCATAATAATAAGGTCTGCTATCAGATGAGTGGAATTGAAACAGAGATTCCTGTTAGTGTTAGGAACGTACTCTCAGAGCAACTGTGTTTTGCCTTTTCACGCAGTGTGGGCCCAGGCAGGATGTTTTGTGAGCTGAGGATGCTGGAAAGGAGACCTGTGCTAGGTCTGTGCCACTGGGGGGGCACGTCCTGCCCAGCTACACAGCCCTCCACCAGGACTGCTTTTCTAGTTCATTTTCTTCTAGGGCAGGAATGCCATGAAGGCAGTTATTTCCCATTCAGCAAAATTCCTTTTGTAGCTCAGAAATATGCATGATAGCATTTTTTTCCCCAAAATGAATCCTCAGTTCTTGGACAGTCAGCATGGTGTCTGGAAGTTGTATTATAAAATGTAAAACTGGACCGTGGCAAAAAGGAAGCATAATCCCTTCCATTATAAAACCCCCTAACTGAAATTTATTTTGATTTTAACACGGGCCTTGGCAATCAGCAATACTATTGTACCCTAAGGAATGAAGCTTGAAACTTTGAAATTTTGCATGACTAGATGAGTGTGTTAAATGGAGCTGAAGGAAAGCAACCAGTATTTTCAAATAAAATTGCTGAGTGAGGAGAAATTACTTAGTGCTGATGTGCATGGGAGAAGAAGCAGCCCAGGAAGGATAAGGTAAAAGAGGATGTATTTTACATTAGGAATTATGATAAAGAAAATGATGGTGCCCTTTTTCCTGAACTGAATTTTGATTTTGAATTGTCCTTTTGAAATACTTCACCTACAGTGCATCAGATTCTTTCTAAGAGGGGAAGTGGTAACTTTTGTGAAAAGAAATGTTATGAATTTTCCAAATCAGGAATCTCTACATCTCCTGGATATGCTGTTTAAATACAGTGGTTTAAAGGCACATAAAAGCAACACAACAATTGCCCTTTCTGCTCAGTACAGGAGCCAGGATGAAAGCACTGGTACAAGGGGCTCTGGGGAGGTGGCCATTCCAAGAGCCCTGGAAGCAATTTGTTCATTTGATTCAGCAATTTGTTCAATTTGATCAGCAAGCTCACATTGAAGTCAAGCATTTTTGTGTTGTTGTTTGGTTTAGTTTGGTTTGGTTTGGTTTTAAATAGAGGGAATGGCTGATAGAAATTCTTAAAGCCATGCTTCCAGAGACATGTCATTTTAACCATGGTGATGATTTTTTACAGGCATTGTAAGAAATGGCACACAAGCTATGACTTATGTTGGGGGAGGGGAAGAAAATACTGCCTGCTTTAATTGGGAAGGATGTGGGTGCTTTTCATTTATAAAGCAAACATTCGCAAATCATATATGTCCATGTTCAGGTCGTGCCTTAAAAAAGCTGCTGTTTGCCTTAATTCCTCTAGGAAATACTACTGCTGACATGGACTGCTGGGTCCCTTTTCTAATGGCAGGGTATCAGCTCCCAAAACAGCTAATAAATTTGAGTAACTAAGCAGTAATTTAAGTATTTCTGCTCAGAGTTGTCAGTTTAGAGGACCATTCTGATCTCTCATTATTTTCCATAACAATAGTTCAGTCTTTGAATTAAGTATTTCCATGACATGGTTTATATTAAAGTGAAATGATAGGCTGCATATTTTGAAGCTGGGGTTAGAGCAATATTTTCAGAATGTGGATATTTGAGAAAGTCTGGGGTATGGTATCATTGCCACCCCCTAAACAAGAGGATCAACTGTTACATGTCTGCTTGCTGACGGATTCTTTCTCTCTCTCCCTTTCTCCTACTTTCCTTCTCACTTCTTCAGATACAATAGCTACAGCAGCAACTCTTACTCTTCTCCGCGACCTTACTCTGGTCTGAGTGCCCCTACAACACCCACTTCTCGTTATGGGACAACTCTCTCACCGCCTCAAGAGACCAAATCTGACAGGTTTGTAATTTAACCACCGTTTTATCACAGTTACATTATATAGAGGACAAAGGAGATAAGTATAAGCTGTTCTGAAGGGTTATTTGAAATAGCCATATCTTTTCTAATACTGGAAAGAGAATGTACAAAATGCTCAACACGGTCATTTCCCACTCATTGTCAAGTCATTTACTCAGTTACTGTTAAAGGCTGGATGTTTTTTCATCCCAATTCTTCTTCTTCCACTCAAATGAATAAAACAGAGTTGTCTCAAATATATTGTTCTAAGTACCAAAAAGGTAATTAAAGCACATTTTGTTTATTTACGTTTTAAATTCAATTCACGCAGATCTATTTTCACTTTTATCATCTTAAATCAAGTATAGAATAACATAAATGTGCATAGCTCAGAATTCCCTAGGCCTTAATTTTGTCGTTCCTTGATGGACATGCATGATCTATATCACTGTATTCCACTGGGGCAAAAAGTTTATTGCTGTCAGTAAAGGCAACTCATATTAACCTACTGGTTCTCCTCTCACTTAGAAAAAAATAACTAAAACCCACCAGCAAAATAAAACAACAACAACAAAAAAGTATTTTGAACAATCAAAATACTGTTTTGAGTTGTGTAATGTACTGTGGAAAAAAAAAAAAGATGGGAAAATGTTATGGACATACGAAAAAGATAATGTTTCTGGCAAGAGATTTGGACCACCAGAAAGTAACTGACTGTTACAAGCTGAAAGTAAGTGACAACTTCAAAGGATATCATGGTGAGATTAAGAAGGAAAGGTAGAAGTTTTTAATTTTACATGCTGTCAGGATAATCTACTAATTTCCAATTAGGCCAGATGGGCTTCAAATTGTTGCCAAATTGGCCTCTAGTTCATAAAAATCTCCCACCCCTGTGTTTGAACTGAGGGCTGTTTTTTCAAGATCCTTTGTCTATATTCTATTTCATTTTATTAATGACTTTTGAATATTTATATATATGTATAGGAATACATGTATATGTGCTTGTGTGTATGTATATATGTTTGAACCTGCCTATTGCCTCACATCCTTTTGAATTTATTATTCAGAATGGTTCAAGTTAGGCTCTTCCAGCATGTATGTATTTCTAACCATGAGGTATTGATTTAATCCTTTCTTCAAGTGAGTAATTGCGTTAAGTTTATCTCTGGAGAAAGGCGTTGTTTTTCATTTGTTCATCTTCCACAAATAACTTGCCTTGATTTGTCTTTCCTTATCTGAATTAAATTATTGCCAAGTGAAACCATAAGAAAAAAACCCCATAGCAGCATTTTTACCTACTTTTACCCTGGCAAAATAGATTCAAGATAAGCAAGAATTAAAGGTATCCTGCTGCTTCTGAATGTCAAACTTTCTACACCCCTGCCATTGTAAAGCTTCTGGTTGCTACTGCAGAAAAGAAACCCAAATGTGGTCAAATACCGAGATGGCTAAAGATAGTTGGGCTTGTCCTGCAAGAGGTTGATCATACTGGCCCCGATCCAGTAAAGGAAGCAAGCTTTCGTTTCAGCATGCGCATAAGTGCGTTGGTGGCTTGGAGCCAAAATGCCTTGGCCCCACAGGATGAAGCTGTAAAATTCACAGATTCATAGATAGTCGGGCCAAAGGGGAGCTGTGTGATCATCTGTTCCAACCTGTAATGTGTCTCACAGAAGCTAAATGAAGGCACCCCGTACCTTCATTGGTTTTAAAGTGACAGTGGGTGACTCCTTCTGGAAAGCATTCTAGTATTTATCATCACTGCTAGGAAAATATTTCATGTTTTGGAGGCAATCTTGTCTAGCAGCATCTTCCAGCCATTGCACTTTGTTCTGCTTCTCACTGAAACTGGCAAACACTCTGCCTTCAACAAATCTCTTTTACACGTTGCTGGAGTTGCATCTCTGTCTTTCCTTCAGGTTACATTTACAACTTTCCAGCTCACCTGATAAAATCTCTTGTTTAAATTTGTAACTTGCTATTCATGGTAGTTGATCTCATCAGTCTTTCCACATTCTTATATTTGAGGGGTGTTACAGCCTGACACATTTTGTTTATGACTCTCTGAGAAGTGTGAAAAATGCCTCTATGCCACAGCTGCATGTTGCTGGCCGAATAGTTCCCTTTTTTTTTTTCTTGAACAATAATGAAATCAGCAGGTTCGGATGCCATTTTGCATCAAGTTATGTTATTTTTGAGTGTGCTGCCAATCCAGATGTAGAGTTCAGCAGGCTTTAACGACAGGACCATTTTGAAAGGCTGAAGTCTGCTTCTATTTCATTGTCCTGAAGCATAGGAGTTGCAGAAATAGCCATGTAGAGATCCAGGGGTAGCATTTGCTCATCAGAGAGTAGGCTGTATAGTGCATAATGCAATGCTCATCATTAATTAGTAAGTGGAAAATATCGTGAAAGCTTTCACAGCTTTCTATCAACGGTGTTTGCCTTAGATTATGTAAAAACTATTTCCTACCCCCTGGTGGCAAAAATCTATGTGGATTCAAACAAACAAACAAACAAAAGTTAAAAGATGGGGGGTAAGGTGGGGAGAGAGGAAGACTTGATAAGAAGCAGATGCATCTCTATGGTTAGCTCCAAGGTGAGTTTTCTGCTTTCAGCTTTGGATTGCAGCTATCCAAGGACTCCGCAGAAAGATCCCTGTCTTTCATCATGTAGGGAAGAGCTTCGGAGGCAATTCCTGGTACTGTTTATCTGACCTTCGAAAAGGAGGAGGAAGGAAGAGGCAGAGTTTAGAACAGTGCCCCGCAGAATGATTCATGTGCCATTCAGTTGTCCTGACAGGCCTTTCAAAACCTTGGCTGGGTTTTGCTTATGTTAACAAGAGCTACAACTTAGGTGGAAAGAAGTAGTGTGGTTGACATTTTGACATTCATACTTTTAAAACCCTCTTTGGCTAAGATCAGTACGGAATCAAAAAGAGCAGTATAATTCAGTGCAAAAGTAACTAGATTTTGTTCTTTGAAATACACATAGTGTATATATTTTTGATTGTACAGTAGAAGAAAAGGCTTACTTGACTGTTTCTCGGTTTCTAAATTCAGCTGCAGCCTTTTGCCAATTTCTTGCAATACTGTTCTCTCCCATTTCTCTGGGTCCCCTGTGGAGAGCCATGTTTCTGAAGTGCATATTGCAGCCATGGGAATCCTGCTGAAGGAGGGCAAATTGCAGGGCACTTTCAGCTCAGCCTTTTATTAAGAAAGAAGAAGGGGTTATTGGTTCTCTCATATCTCTCTGCTTGTGAAAGTTGCTTCTAATGCATATGAGTACAACCCAGTCCTCCTATTTCTAACTGCCAGACTGCTTTGCTCCATAAATATCCTGCTCCCAGTTTTCATGACTTAAATCACCGGCTAACTCTCTCCCCAATTCCCAAAGGAAGAAAAAAGTATCAATCTCAATTTCATAGCCTCATAAATTTTGCTAACAAAGGGGAATAGCCAGACGTTGCTGGAGCACACCAGGGAGAAAAACGTTTTTCTGTACCTCCAAGTTTCCTTCTTGTCTGGAGGAAGAAAGTGTTTGTTGCAAGGCTCTTCTGTATTTTGCTGCCTTGTGCTCCCATCTAGGATATTTGTTTAGCCAAAGATTGCCTTCTCAGACTCTGAATCTAATATGGTCACTGAAACTGAAAATTTGCAGCATCAATCTACAAATCTGCTATTTAGGATAAAAACTGGGATGCAAACTCCTTGTTTGCAAAGCTTCATAACTCCTCTGACTGTGTTTCTGGTGTTGAAACGTATGCATTGTTGACTGTGGCTATAGTTAGAAGAGACCCTGGAGGAGTCTAACTTCTGTGGCAGAAGCGCCTAACTTGGGCATCAGCTTTGATTCATTCCATTGCCAGAAAAATATCTTTTGTTCCCTGCTGCTGTGTTTGCCAAGGTAGGTTTCATCTGATGCATTTGCCAGGAGACAGTTCCCACTGGGTTTGGTAGCCACACAGTTGTGCAATTAGGCAAGCTTGAAAAAGCCTCGTTCTCAGGGTATTGTGTGCTAGGAGCAGGAGTTGATATTCCCCATTTTCTTGTCTTTATCTGTTTGATCAAATGCCAGAAAGTTCAGCTTGGAATCTGGATCCTCTTCACCAGTCAGTGTGAATTTAGTCTCCACTTCTGGCTGGTCCCTCTGATGTTCCTCCGAATCTCCAAGCTTGGTAAGGACCTGTTAGGACATTAGCAAATTATTCCAGTTTAATGCACTCTCCAATTTTTCCAGACCATTAGAAAATAGACTTAAGAAAGAAGAAATTTTTCACATACCTTAAAATTCCCTCTGTATTACTTTCTTTATGATCTACAGCAATAGGTTATCTTCTACTCCTGTGATAAACCTTGAACTTTGAGTGTTTGACTCAATGTTCTTAATATGTCTTTTAGAGGTAACGTACCTTCCAGTTTATCCTTAAAGCATTTATTTCTACAACAGGTGCACACAGGTACTGTGCTTAGCATGACTGGGTTGTAGGTCAGCTTTCTCCACTGATCTTAAGGATACATTAAATACCATACTGGAAGCCTAAGCAAGAATTTCAGCTAAAGTCTGTAAATGCTTTTCCTTTGAATGTTGTTTCCTCTCCAGATGCCTGAAAGAGTGATTTTCTGGTAATCTGGTGCTTTTACAAATTTGCATCTCCTAAAAAAAAAAAAAAAAAAGTTTGAGAATGCTAAGCAACTTTTTTCTTTTCTTTTCTTTTCTTTTCTTTTTTTTTTTTTACTGAAATTAAAGTTTCCAGTAACTGACTTCACCAGGGAAGTGCTGCTGGATGAAGTTTCTTGGCACGGTCTCATCTTTTGTTTTTTGTATTTTTTTGATTAGCCATCTATCACTAACTAAACTGCACTGTGGAGTTATCTTATTCCAGCTGTTAAGCACTGAAGAAAAGGAAGAAGCCTATGAAACTAAGCCCACTATACAGTCTACAAAGCTGCTGCTCTCCCAAGAAGAGTTCCCCTTTCCTTGGCTTTCTTTTCTTTCTGCTTCTACCATCTACTGTGTCAGACCAGTGGCTGTGGCTATTTTTTCTTGTGGTAAATGCCAAGCCCATCTTTCACTCTGAATAACATAATGAGGAGGGGATAGCTTGGTAGTTGATAATAGTGGCCCAGAGCAAAAGCCTCAAGTTTATTGCTGAGATTTTACTAGGAAAAGCAACCTTGGGAATTACTGGACGATTTACAATTTGGGAAGCGGCAGTGGCTTACACTGGCCGGGTTGCTCATTGAACTACTGCGTAAGCAGTATTCTTGATTGCAGCTTTGGATGCTTCATCATATGGCAGCAGCATAGGTTTAAACAGAAAGCATGAGACAGTTTGCAGCTTCAGAATAAAATTTAAGTATTACCGACTGAACACACAGCACATGTGGAGGACATTGTCACCTGCAGGTACCTGCAATGCTGATATTTAGGGGACATGGATGTTAGCCTCTATCTAAGGGAGGGCTCTGCAAGCCACTTCCAGGTGATTTGTGACTTGAAGAAGGCTCAGAAGCTGCAGATTGGCCTCTGTGTCAGACAAAGACAGAAGCACAATTTAAAAACTGTAAATGTCAGTCTGCACATAGTGCGTGTCTATAAAGTCCTGGTCCATTGCCCTGGCTCTGTGCAGCTATGCCCTGTTATAGCTGCATTTTATGGAGCCTTTCAGGACATTTTAAAGTCCAGTGTTAATCAGTTCTTCTCTTGGTCATTCTCAAGTTTCTTCCTCAAAGGAAGCCTTAGTCAGGAGTTTTCTCTCTCAAATTTTTGTTTATTTTTGAGAGAAGTTTCATAAAGATTCCTCAAGTAATGTTTAGTCTGTTTGCAAAATCCTATATCAACACAGTTTTGAATTTGCCGTGTCGTATAGAGAGACATAACACAAGGAGAGTTTCTTTAACTGTGAAAACCAATATGGCTCTTGGCAGCTTTGCCTCCTCTTTTGTCTCTTTGTAAGCTGGAAAGCGGATTTATTTGGTTAAAGCCAAGAGACATTTAGAGTTACTTGAGGCCTGTCTTAGACTGGAAGCTGCCAACTGTTGTTCCCTCTTTGAAACCTTCCCATGGCTGCTGGAGCAGGAGCACATTGGGAAAAAAATGAGTAATTAATGCTTGCTTATTAAGATTATTAATGATTCTGACCCTTGTTATATTCAGGAAAGTTCTGAATATTAACTTCATGACCTAAAGGGATTTCCTCTCATATGTCAACTGTTCTTTTATTTTAGCTCCTAAAGTAAGCTTTTGTATTTTGTATTCTTGCTATAGATATCCACTTCCATTTAGCAAATTTTAAAAATTCAACTAACAGAGGAAAATGCAGCCACAAAAGAAGATCTTTCCAAATATAATGAAGAACATTTAAAGCTGATAAATGAAAATTTCCTGTTACAAAGTGGCTTAGAATAAGACAGACATACTTTCTTTGTTTTTCAAAAAGATTATAATAATTCAGGTCCCTTATTCACTCTTGCAACATATTGTCAGAAAACTGTTAGATATCTTGTCTCACAGAGCTTTTTATTATCGTGATTACTATTTCATTGTGTCAAATGCAGTAGGTCAGGTGAGCTGAATTTTTCTTCACAAGTGTTTTGGCCTGCAGACAATGTTTTTATTTTGTATCCTCAGCCCTGTGTATATTTTTGTCACCTCTTTATTTTATTTTATTTTATTTTATTTTTTTTTACTTCTTTGCTCTTTCCTGTCTCCTTCCAAGGTCATAATGGTATGGTACAGACCTATAATCACAAATCCCTAGACTTGGACATATTCTTGCTGTGTGTTTTCTTTCTGGAATGAGAATGTAATAGCTTATCTTGTTTAGCTTTTGCTGATTTTAACAGCAGGCAGAACAAAGCTTTTCTTGGTATTCTTATATTAACAGTCCATTCTTAATAGCCTTGTGTTCTCTTCAAGACTAAAAAATAGTTGTCAGAGCAAGAATCCTTCTGGATTATGTTTTTGGAATTGTACAAATGTTTGATATTACCATTCCGTAACATAAGACACCAACATTAAAATGCTGGCGTATATTAGCTATAAACCAGTTTTGTGAGTGATCACTGTTATGCTTTCATTGAGCATTCACATATTCTTTTCTTTTAAAATCTCTTACCACCTTTCATTCAGTGCCAGATTCATATTTTCATTTTTTTAAATCTTTTTCTTACTTACCCATTTGTAAAATGCAGCCTAAAGCAGTAAGACTTGAGCATTCCTGAGGCCCAGAGGTCTCATCACCCTTTAGAAAGCATCAGACCACCAAAATTATCTAAAGGCTTCGCCAAGCATTCCTGCCAGCTGGTTTGGCCAATCTCACCTCCATTTGCAACTCAACTATGAGTTCAGTGAAAGAGAACATTTACTTTAAGCACTATTGCCACAGAGATAGACAAAAAAAAAATATATTTTACAGACCAACCAGACGTAGACAAATCTGTTTCCAAATTGTTTAGAATGTTTGAGTAGTACATCTTACCACTTGCCTTCCCTTCTGGCTGTTATACACCCGTATACAACCTGAAAGTAACACCTGTTTTCTCCAGTTTTAGTTTATGCACATGTAAAAAAAGGATAGAACGTATTGAATATTAAAATGTGCTCATTTGCAGTTGCAGTTTACATTAAAAAGAGGTTTGATGCATCTGAATACCCAATTTGGTTACAGTGTTTGATAGCAGCAGTGAAGCTGTGAGCTTACTAAATTTCATAAGGCAAATCTCAGCATTTGATGTGAGGTGTGGTCTTCCAGGAGCGGAAGGGGGTCCGGTTGAGTGGGCTGGGCAGGATCTAACCACGAAGCAAGCACTAACCCAGCTCTATCAGTGCTGTTTCATTGCCTGGTGCTTTCTAAATGTGACTGGAAACCCAAACCCTGACTATTTGTGCTTTAAGAAGTCAGTGCCACAAAATGAGTGAGCTATCTATCCCCACCTCGCTCTATCCTTCTTTAATGTGCTCTACAATTACATAGAAGGAGGCTATAGGAAGGTGGGGATTGGTCTGTTCTCCCAAGCACCAAGTGATAAGACAAGAGCAAATGTCCATAAGTTGTGCCAGGGGAGGCTTAGGTTGGTTATTAGGATAAATCTCTTCACTGAAAGGGTTGTGAAGTATTGGAGCAGGCTGCCCAGGGAAGTGGTCGAGTCACCATCCCTGGAGGTCTTCAATGTAGGTGAAGATGTAAATGTAAAAGTAGAGCTTAGTGACATGGTTTAATGGTCGACGTGGCAGTGCTAGGTTAAGGGTTGGACTTCACAGTCTTAGAGGTCTTTTCCAACCTAAATGATTCAATGATTCATTGTAATATGGCAGTCCAGAAGTGACTGCATTTGAGAAGTGAATTGATTCAAATATGTGTGTGTACACTACAGTCTAACTTGCAACTCAGCTCTAGTATGGGGTCCTTAAATAACCACTGGGAAGTAACAAGTTTTGGCTAGTTACTATTGATTTGATTAGTTTCCAAGAGGTGGCAAACTAATAGGGCATATGGATGTTCAGCAGTTTCTCAGATTTTTTTTTTCTGACTATATGCTTGTGGATCTTTTATTTAGATTGCGAAGCTGCTGTTCATACATCTGCAAATGTTAACCAAGTGAACAGTGCTAGCCAAACTGCTCTAGATCAAACATCCAGACAAGGTGTTTTGGCATGTGGAGACATTTTACTACTAGGGTCAGGTTAGAATCCCATATGCACAACTGAGCTGCACATCTCCCTACAATTTCCCTGTAATCCCTTAGATAAGAATTTGTATTCACTGTAGACCCCCAAAGAGCTTAGTCAGAGCTCAGGGTTTTCAACCTGCTAGACATTGTGCAGACTACAATCACACCGTGAGTCTCTCAGCATCACTCCATCCTTTCCTTAAATTTTCCTTCAGGTTTTATCAAGTCAAAACTTCCTTTGACTCTAAATGGAAATTGCAGACTTAATGAAGCTAAATGGGATGGGACAGCAAGTTAAATACATGGAACAGATAAGAGCATAGACTTGGTAGGAACCCTCTTTTCACCATCTCTTCCAGTTTATTTCCAAATGGTTTCAAGTGGAGACACTGTCCCATTTTCCACATCCTAGCACATTTTCTGATGATTGCTATGGTTGTTCACACTACCACAGGGATGGATCTCTGATTTTTTAACCTTAGTACAGTGGTGCCACTCTTACTGCTGAGAGTTTTCTCTTGCAGCATGTATTAAAAGGTCAAAAGTTAAAATCAATTTAAAGTATGCTTAAGGAAAAAATTCACCACACATACTTGACTGTCAGGAGTTGGGGTTTTTTCCCCCCCCCCCTTTTTCTTAGTGCAGAGGAATATTGGAGATTTTTATGGTTTTGAGTGTGATCCAGCATTGATACTGTAGCTCTGGAGGAGTGCCAGAAAGGAGGCTTACAGAATATCAAGTTTTATACCATCTTATGTAATGTTTATGCGGGTGGGATATAACATATTGAAATTCAATTTATTGAATTTATTGAAATTATATTCATACTGCCTTGCTTCCAGTAGGGCTGAAATGGCAATGTTCTGTGACATTGCTGCTTACACAGACGTAGACACTCCGAAGATCGTTTTGCATTAATATTTTTGTTTTCTCCTACACCTATTTTCACTGGTGAACTGGTGACATTACACAAAATGCCTACGTTATGCACTCATGGGAATGTAAATAAAAAAGGGAAAGAGTCTGAGTCTTTAATAATAATGAAAATTTATTCAGATTTCCATTGCTGGTTTGAGACACATCCTTTATGCAGGGTTCAGTCTCTTTAAAAAAAAAAAAAAAGGCAATAACTATTTCTTTCATTAATCCTTTCATAGCAAAACTCATGTTACAACAATGCACAGAAACCGCTCTACATGAGCTATGTCTTTTTGATTTTATCAGTCTAATTCAATCAGTGTGGATACATTTACATCTGTATAAAGCTACCCTGTATAATATAGATATTTCCTGTCTGAGAGACAGACAGACACACACATTTACTCTGAGGGAACTCTCTTGCCATGTGAAAGGTTGGTGGTACCAGTACCACCACTTTGGGGAAAAGATGTGTAAGAGGAGCCACTCTCATAGCCAAAGTAGTAGTTTCAATAAAATATAATAATAATGATCTGTGTCAAGACGAAACTATAAGCATTTATAAATGTAGCTTTTAAAAGTGCATTTACTGCTTGGAGCTGTTTCATCTCAAAGGAGAAATAAGTTTCATATCTGAGAAATCTACTGTAGAGGCTGCCATTTCTGATGAAAAAGTCCCACTTTTTGGCTGGGTGTTTCGTTGGTTTCTCTCATGCATCTTAAAAAACTTATGCATTGCTAGTGGTGACACTTAGACCTCTTCATTACAGTAACCTACTGTGGAGCATCTAGTTCTTAGTTATAGTAGGAGGACTGCAAAGAAAGTCCCCTTTTGGACTAATTCCTGCTTAGCCATAAAGCAGCTTGTTCTTTTTGTTCACTGTGGACAGAAGAACAAAATGGGCTAAACGTCAAAAAAAAAAATAGTTAAGCACTGAAGTGGATCTTCATCATCAAGAGCTTCTGAGGCAGGTCAGACAAAAGGTTTTCAGGAATGGTTTGAAAAGACTACATCCTGCCTAGGGCAAGGAAAGGAAAATGGGTAATCTATTCTCCTCCAGCCTCATTTCATCTGATTTTTTAATAGCTATTTTGATTACACTTAATGATTGTTATAGCTACCTGTGCTGTTCCTGTGTATTGTATTTACATGTTCCTACACACGATTCATTTTGCCTTTGCATCACAGGCAGCAAGGAAATTATGATAACAGAATTTGGTAACATGTAAAGGAAAAATAAACCCCTACTTAAGAGAACATTCAGTGCTGAAGGGAGATTCTAAGATCTTCTTCTACTTTTGTTTTTCTGTGTACAGGACTCTCAGGTGTTTATGACACACCTGTTTTTAACATCATTGCATAAGACATTTGGGAAGTACTTGAAAAGTATTTCAGGCTTTTTTTTTTTTTCTTCTGAATTTCAAAAATCCATTATAGGGTTCAGTTTTTCCATTAACAGGATTAAAAAGTTAAAAAAAAAAAAAAGAGAGAGAGAGAAAAAAAATCCGGCAATATTGCAATTTGAAATATGCTGAAGAATTCTCACAGGTACTTTTTTATTTGTACTTCATAAACTTAGCAATATATGAAACCTACCCTATCTGTGATTCTTAAGCTCATCATAGTATCTAAAATCAATTCAGCAATTAGCTACTTAGTCAGTGGTTTGAAACATAAATGTGTCATGTCATTCTCTTGGTTGGGATTATGTTACTTGCTGAATGATTGCTACTAACATTTTGCCAGTATAATCAATAAAAGTGACATTGAGAAATCTGATCTCCTTTTTCTGCAGGCCAGCTTTGGGTGGTCTCCTTACATCATCTTTTCGGCAGCACCAGGAGTCCTTGGCAGCAGAAAGAGAAAGGCGACGTCAAGAGAGAGAAGAAAGGTTGCAACGAATAGAACGTGAAGAAAGAAACAAATTCAAGTAGGAACCATATTCACTACCACTCTTTCGTCTTAATGTGATGGGTCCATAAATCATTGAGATATTTAATTGCAAAATAATTGAATTGCTGAATAGTTCATGGATATCTTTAGATACCTTTCTTGATATGAGTATCTTAAGAACTGATATTAAACACATTCCGGTGAATTTTGTCATTAATAAACTAGCACATTCTTTAAGATAGTTATATATTTGCCAATTATTCAGGCTGGATATCCACACAGGCCAAGTTTGTTAGCTAATATGCTCCTTCTTTGAGGTCTTTTCCAACCTTAATGATTCTATGATTCTCAGGGTACAATCTCAGTGAGGCACAGGTTCGAAGGTGAAACAGTGGGAGGAATTTGTCAAGAAGGGAGGAAGGGACAGCACTGAGACATCTTTTTGCTTTCATGTTTTGCAAAGTAAAAGCATTTTGCTGTCTTGGGGTATACTTATTCCTGCTTTTTTGAGCATGTACCTCTCCTTCCTGGAAACAGCAAGTGACAGAAAATAATTATCAAAATTATCGCTCAATCTGTGGCCGGATAAAGGCCCCATCTGAATACAGGACTCTACATTTTCACATCTAAGACAATATCATAGGATCCCAAGATATCTGAGGATAGTAAGAAGTAAGTCCTCTCTTCCTGTTAGATTTGTGGCTGGAAATCTCAGTACAGGCATCACCAAAGACTGCAGTGGGCTTGGGATAGATAAGGTGCCTGTTGCTGAAATGGCATGGCTACCGTATGAAGAGTGTGCACTGAGAAAGAATTTGTTTTTTTTTCATAGTTGGGAGTGAAAAGTAAGCATATTTTCAGCAGTCAGAAGGTATAATGCAGTAATCTAAATAATGGTAGGATAAACGTTTTGTTGCCTGAGAGTTGCTATTTAGGGAAAAGATGGCACTGGGTTTCATGTGAGTTTGTTTATTAGTATGCAGGATTGTTTTCACTGTAATCATCTCTAGTAAGAAGTGGAAATGGTTTGTTTCGTAGTGAATTTCGAAAGAGGAGTAACTTGCTAGTGGTTGGTTGGTTGGTTGAAGGAGATATTCTACTGGCTCCAGAAGATAGCTAGTTTGGAAGAAAATGAGAGGTGGAGGGAAGGTGGAAGAGCACCATAATAGGATCTTTGGCAGCCAACAGCTTCCCAAGTTCTCCTGAAACGGAATCAATCAGGTCTCAGTCCTCAAGTGTTTTCCAAAAACTTTCCCTCTAAGTAGTATCATCAGGCTGCAGCAGGCTGTCGTGGAAAGCCAACATGATCTTTCAGAAAGGAAACTCCCAGTCCAAAAAAAGCCACCAGGACATTTGGCAGCTGGACCTGTTTGAAAAACAGATCTACACTTTTCACTAAAGATTGGCTACAGTAGTTGTTCTGTCACTGAAAGAGCTTCCTTAAAGTCACAAAAACTACTTTTTTTTTTTTTTTAATTTACATCTTCATCCCATTACTTCAGAGTCAGAAACTGGTTAACTAAATGTCATGACTGTTACATATTTAAGACAACAATTTTTCAATACCCGGTGTTTTCATCTTTCATATTTGAGTTCCCTGGTCACCCCAAAGTTATAGCTTGTGTTTGAGTAGAGGAGGGTCTCCAAAGCCACCAAACTTTTCAGATGGCATCCCACAGTTGATTAAACAGTACGGAAGGAGGAGGACAAAGCCACAGCAAACAGTCGTGGACAGTTTTGTAAGAGTTCTTGGGATTTCATTATCGTATCATCAGTCTGGCTGGAAACCCAACCCCTGAAGATGTATTTTTGATTAAAAATAGCACTTCCAATTCACAGCCTTTAAACTCGTGAGCAGTACTGGATTTACCATCATGACTCATGTGTTGTCTCATTCTTTCCAACTCTGTCTTGACAACGTTGCACTAGATTCTGGCACCATTATTGACAAATTGAGAATAATTTAGAGGGGAGCATCACCAGTTGTGAAAGAGCTTGTTTTTAGGAGAGGTGTTAAAATGCTTTAAAAGCTACTGCTAGCAAAAGGAAAGCTTTACAAAATTAATATTTTTTCTCAGTAGGACTATTGTTCCTATTCCATATGTAAAACGATATGACCTAAAAAGAGAGGGTTATGCTTCAGCTGTAGGGAGAGGTGGAAGTAGTCAGAGGATACAAGTAATTTCCATGTTTTCCTGCTGAAAAATTCCTAGTTAATTTTATTTGTTTGTTTGTTCATTTGTTTTACTTAGGTGTTATTCCCATAGTTATTTTAAATGCAAAGAATACTCTGAAAATATCTTCAAAGTATAACCAGTTCAGTGATTCAAAAGAATATGGAGATGGTCTGAAACAATAAGGTGTGTTCCATGTTAATGCTGACTTCTGAAGGGCAGCTGCAAACAGGTGTTTGATAGCTGTTGGCATTATAGATGGCAGGTAATTCATTTTATGACACAATACGAAGAGAAAAAAACAGTGTTTTCTTTAGAAATTGAATGGTTCTGAAAATCTTTCTGGTACTCATAGGTTACAATGGGGAAGAATCTAACATTCTCAGCCATTGTATCCAGCAGATTCAGCTATATATTAAAATATATTGTACAGAACTATTTTGCTGTGTTATTGTGGCAGGCTGGATGTTCACTGAGTTCTGCTGTTCTCTGAGTTAAATTTTCTTGCTGAGGAATTTTTCATCTGTGGATGTGACAGGCCTACCTGAGGTTACAGTGCCCAGGCATCCTGCAAAGTCGACTTGGCAGAGGTTAAATATACAAGTTACTTGAGGGGCTGAGAAAGGGACAGCTGAAATAGACGGAGGTTTTTGTCTAGAACTCAGGGTGAAAAACAAAGAAGTTAAAGGATTTCACCTGTCAGATGATCTTGAATGCGCTTTAAAAGAAGATTATCCTACTTGGTAATGCCAAAGGCCCAGACAGTCTGCTCTTCTGTTTCTAGCTGTGGCAACTAACATACAATTAGGAAAGGTGTATTAGAAACAGGGCAAGGAGTCTGCTCCTTGGCTTGATATAACATCCCAGATACCAGCAATCATTGTTTCAGGGCATTCAAGCTGGAGATAGTGAATAATTGTTTAACAGCCGCTAAGGGGCTTGCTTCTTAAGAAAGAGACCAATTTCTTTTGTCTAATTCCAGGTATCAAGTTTCAAAATGTGCTTCAGGTTATTATTATTTTTTTAAAACTTTTATTATCACTTCTAATGACTATCCAAACTGTGTAACAGGTGTACACATACATGTGGGGTAAAGTGTACATAGCTACTTTTCAGCATTTTTTCAGAGGACAAAGTCTAATAAGTTTTGTTGAAAACAGCCTTCATTGTTTCTGATAAAGTTTCTTGTGCTGCTCTTGGTTTCTCCTACTGTACACATACTTCTGCTACTTACTTTATTCTTTCGGTTTCCTCTGCAACTTACTGCAATTCTCTTTTTAGCCGTGATTATTTAGACAAAAGAGAAGAACTAAGACAAGCAAGAGAAGAGAGGTCTGTATATGCTGCATCCATCCTTCCCTTTGGTTGTTTCCACTTCGTATATTGTGTAGCTGTTGTGTATTTACACTAACTATGCATGCACAGAACACTTTCATTCAAAAAGAACTCTGTAAGTAAGCTGTTGTGTTATTAAAGAGGAAAATCAAGTCCAGCTGTAAGCACAGCAATAAATAAGGAGCAGTGGGACTGGAATGCATAAGAGTGATTGATGATCTATCTTTTATCTATTTGTGTGGGAAATAAGTTTACTTGATTTGCCTCAGAAATTTGCCCAAATTTAGTGTAGTTATAAATTGAATAAGCCTGTGTTTCTCATCCAGTGGGTCCCAAGCTTTTTCTGGAGGGTCAGAAAAGGCAACTGAGGATAAAGGGAAGAAAGTGGGATAACAAGCATTGGAAAACTGCCACTACAGGCTGATGGAAATGGGTCTGACCCACTCCCAGTGTTTTTTAGTCTTTCAGGGCCAAGTTTTCTTTGCCAGTCTTTCTAAACATCTGTTAGTAAATTATAAAGCTTAGCAGCATTTGTCATTAAGACATTGTTTTAGTTTTATTTAGATAGCATATTTAAAGGGACTGAGCCTTTTTTCTTTTTTTCCTCTTTTTTTTTTTTTTACATTCAGTTAAATAGTTTAGAAACTCTGGGCTAGTCTGGGAGCTATGTGCTTATGAAAACACATTTTTCAAGGAATACTTGTCTAAAGACCTTTGCCTTTCAGTAGCTTCATCTCTGCTTCCACTAGTAATTACACCCTGGAGGGATCTCTTGTTTTTACCTGGAAAATATGCACATTACTGAATAAATAGTAGATGAAAAATCATCCAGATTGCTTCAATACTGCTTTAATGGCCCTCTAGAGGTTGCTATATAGAGATACTTTCAGAATTGTCAGGAACTGGAATTATATTATCAAACTATGAGAGCGGCCTTCTCAGCAGTTGTTGTGATGCTTTTTTTTTTTCAGAAACTCATCATACACCAAAAGGCAATTTTTTTTCTGCAGATGAAAGTCTCATCTGCCAGCATATCTGTTGTGGCTAAAGTAACTATATTAAAATACGATTTTGACATCTCTAAGAGTAAAAAACATTTGATGGTCATTCTTTGTCCTTCTAAACACAATTACAAATTACTTTAAGGCATTTTCTAAAATGAAATGCATCTGAGCACATAAGCATCATACACAGATTTCAGCTGATTACCACTTTTTGCAGCGAGTATGCTCATCAGCAAGTCTTGAAACAAATTAAGTGAGCTCTCCAGCACATGGAACACACCAAGTCAACTGGAGAAGTTTTTTGGAAGTGTTCACCAGCAGAACATCACTGCTGTGCAGTCTGAGACAATTTCATTCATCAATAGTAGTGTCCCTCTATCATTGGGGGCTTTTTGAACTGCAATGTTTAACTTTTAAGTTCTTCCCCATAAAGAAGAAAAACACATATGCTTTGACAGAATATAAATATTGGAAAAAATGCCTGCAAGTGAGGTCAGACATCAGTAGTCCATTACATTGTCTTTCTGTATCTTTTTTTTTAATTAACATTTTTGCACCAATGAAGTTTCATTTCATATAGCAGGTTGAATTTTGACTTGTTTTAAGAGAGTGCAAGGACAATAAGAACATGCTATATCCAAAGTGTTCAAATCTTATTTAAAATCTATCAGTTAGGAAAAATAAAAGGAAAGATTATTGAGCACATACAAAAGGGCTGTTTTGTCTAAATTCTCTGAGATCTGTGATACATTCTGTGTACTGTCACATCACCCTTGAGCTCTGGAGTACAGGCACCCATGTTTCCAATGCCTCTGGGTGGCCTCTGTATCAGGGAGAAAAAAAATGCAGTTTGATGGGCTCTGAGTATAACTCAGCACCACTTGTTTCATGCATTCTTTCTGTTCGATGATTTTTCTCACTTTGCTTGGCTGGGTATTTTCCAGTGGTAGTTTAGAAATAACCCAGCAAAGGTGAGCTTCCAAGCCCTCCCTAGTGTGATTTACAGCTTCGATGGGATGGGTCTGCTTTCCACTCAGTGACTCTGTTGGCCCAGAAACATTCTGAGTTGCCCTCAGGGCATTGCTCTGAGACCTAGAGAACTCATGAGATTTTTGTCTACTTGAAAACGAAGAAGTGGAATGTAATCTTCACGAGACATACCAAACGGATAGCCCACAAATTTTTGGCTCTTCGCCTATAGAAATGAGTCAGCACGGGCGTTATGATGGCTGCAGTTTTCCATGATTTGAAGGAGTATGGCAGTAAACACAGAGGCAAGGCATCGATCCTATACTGGAGGAACTAAATGCAGTGGAGGGATGGTACCTCACCCTTTCATGAGATCTTCATGAGACCTTGTGTATTTGATGCTGGTATTTATTCATTGCTGAGACATTGGGCTGAAACAAGATATCCCATAAATATATGTTGTTTATCAAGTGTGGAGCATTAATAACTGATTGTAGAATGATTTTATTTCCTGGTTAAATTGCCACATCTGCTTATTAGCTTTCCCATTTGATAACTAGTTATGCTCCTGTGCTGCCATGAGAGCTGCCATTCTGGTTTACTTTTTTTCTTTCAGTATAATGAGCAGATACATTTTGAGAAGGCACATTTTCGTGGTAGTCCTCTGCTCTGCTGGTTAACTGTGAAGTACACAGCAACAGAAGCTAAAATCTTAAAACAGCCGAAAAAGAGCTGGGGACAATAAAACATCGTAACTCCCCTGTTACTGAAGGATCTATCCAGATCTTGGTTGGCAAATTGCAAAAACCTCCATTGCAGCCAGCTGGGCTGTACCTGTGTTAGCTAAGAGATCAGTTTGAATGGCTCTTTTTGAGGCTCGAGTCCCATCTGCTCTAATTGTGAGGAGCTGGAAGGCGCAGTGTGTAAGCGACCAAAGTTAAAAGAAAGACTGGTTTCATTAACTGTAACAAAACATTATGCTAATGCCGGCAGAAGGCTTTCTCCTCTATTGAAAAGGCAAAAATCATTCTTTAGAATTGGCTTCATGTTAGAACTGTAAACAGTTCCTATTTTATAACCATACAAGTATGTGGCTTGTTATATTTTCATCCAGAGTCCATAGGGGTTCTTTCTCTTGCAGAATTTGTTCAAAGCATGTGCATACCTCTGGAGGAATAAAAGAAAATGAGTTTGTTCTTCATTATTGCTGTTTGCAATAAAGCAAATTGCCTCTGAAAACACAAGAAGTGCTCTTCAAAGCCACGTTTCTTTTTGCACTCTCTATGGATGTTTGCAAACGTGCATGTGTGTGTGGTTACCATATGTACTAAGCATGTTTGTTGCCCCATGTGGCTGACTTCTTTACCCTTCCTGCTTTTAATGCACACTTGTACACTAATTCAGGCTGTCAGTGAGGCAGGCTGGGGGAGGAGAAGTGTTCCCTGTTATGAAGTGTTTACAACAGTGGGTTAGAGGAGGATGACCACAGCATTTCAGGGACGTAAGCAGTAGTCTTGATTAACCTGTTTAACAGTTCACTTGTGGGTAAGGCAAACAGTCTAAAGCCCAATCCAGCTGTATTCATGACTTTATTCGTTAGCAAATAATGGTGGATAAAATTAGCAGACATCTGGAAGAGGCACGTATTTCAAAGTTATTTTGGTCGAAATGTATAAAGCACACTATGAAGAATATGATTGGTAGCTGGTCTTAATAAACAGTTAGTGAGTTCTGCCTGCCTAAAATGCAAAACAGATGTATCTTTGTTCTTTTAAAGTGACTTTGATGAATAAACTACATGTGACGTCAGGTCCAAGCTATTGGATGTCTGAGTCCGGCAGAGAAATTTTTTAGAATAGAAAAAAAAGAAAACTTTCCATTGTAGGCTCTGGAGAGAACAAAGTGAATTCCAGTGCATTGCTCTCAGAGCAAATAGAAGCAGGTTCAGAGACTGGAGATAGTCAATCCAAACATTTATTAGTGGTATTATTTTCAGGGAGATCTGTTTTTGTCTGCTGCACTGAACCATTTTCCTCTCCTTGCAGCAAGTCTCAGACTTTGGCTATTTGCATCAGTATTAAGGGGCTCTGGCTTTGGAGGTCTTTTTTTTTTTTTTTTTTTTTTTTCCCCTCCCATTTTAGTTTTGGGAGAGGGAGGGCTGAGAGGAGGAGGAGGAGGTGAAGGAGGAGGGTGAAAAAGAGGACAGACAAATGCTTCCAAAAGGAGAAGGACTATGCAGACACAATACTATATCTGAGGACTGTTTAATTCTGCTGCTTTTTGCTTTTGTTTTGTCATGAGCAATTTAACATTTTTCAGGGCAGTAGTTTTTGCTTTGGTGTGCGTTTTTTGGCAGACTGACCAAGCATTCGGTTCAGTGCTGTACACCTTGTGTCAGGAAGTCAGCTCACTCTCTGCAGGTGTTTCATCCATAAACAAGCATCAGCCACAGACTTCTTTTTCTTTACGGAAACCCTTTGGAATTTAACTTTCAGATACAAATACCTGGAGAGGTTGGCAGCTGAGGAGTATGAGAAGGAGCTGAAGAGTCGGAGTATAAGCCGAGGCAGAAGTGAGCTGTCCTTGAACCTGCGATCTCCTTCAGCCCCATCCTCGCCTGTGCCCAAGTGTGTCAGCCCAGCATCCATAGAGTCCCAGGAAGAGCTGAAGACCCCTTCTACCCCCTGTGGAACCCCTCAGCACTCGGAAGGTAAGTGAAAAACAAGGCAGGGGAAAAGAGGGATGGTTTTAAGATTATTCTGTCCAGCTAGCAGTGATTTTTCATGCATGAGTGCAAGGATATAACCTCTGAGGAGCCAAAGTAAAGGGTCTTGTTATAATGTTCCATGCCGTCTTCCTAAATTTCCTTTCTTTTTTTTTTCACATAGATTTGGATATCTTCTACTCTATTCAAGCAAAGAATACACTGCTAATCGTCACTATGATTTATATTAGCATTGTCTGTTGCTATTAGGATGAAATAATTGGAAAATACAGCATACAGAGGGTCTTAATTTTAGCATTATGTTCCTTGTATATTAGAAGTTACTGAATATTAAACCAATAATGTTCCTGCCAACAGATTTTGCTTATGTGGATTCTCTGAAAGAAATGCAACAGATGAATGCCAAGATTATAATAACCTTCCAACAGAGCACAGGCTGAATGGGACAAACAGAAAAGCTTTTGAATTAAAGGCAGGGAGGGTGTGTAGGTTATTTTTAACAACAACAAAAGCTCTTAAAATTGTAACAGAAGTAGTAAAGGACTTAAAAGAGACCACAGACAATTAGTGAAAAGGAAAGTATAATTAGTGTTTGCACGGTTGGTTTGCTGTCATATAATTTATTGGTGTACAGAGCAATATTTTTTGTATGTGCACGTCATTCTGCCACTTGCATCATGTACCCCTCCTTCAATCCTCAAAAAAAACGTCCACCATGCAGATTTATATTTATGGCACATGATGTTGCATTAACATTGGGAGCTAGAGTGCATGTTGAGGGTGAATTATCGCCATCATTCATTTTTATTTTATTTGATTTCCTGCTACGTGCTATTGGTGATTAATGCATTTGTAACTCGCACTGCTTGGTTTTATTGAGTGTTATGGCTGGTAGCATGCTATAAAGCAAGGTGATTTAAGAAAAAAGTTACAAATATTGAATGTTGCATATGTTTATTCTCACTGTACTAAGTAGGTGAAGTTTATTTAATTTAGGTTTATATGTTTTCTCAATTATATTCCCAGTTTTCTTGTCTGGCACTCTAAAGGTCTCAGTGGAATCATCTGAACTTAAAAGACATGGATATTTTTCTGTGACTCTGATAGTTAGAAACATCCAGATACCCATTTCTTTGAGTTCAATATTGCTTTTAGAGCAAACAAGCTGGATTTTTCCACCATTAGGATTTCAGAGTTGGGTAGGGAGCAAGTATCTCTTTTATGATGATTATTTTAACATATTTCTCCTGGAAGCATTCAAAAAAAAAAAAAAAAAGTGGCATGAAATGGAGCAGCACAGCCCATTTGGAGAATACATTTAGAGCAGGTGTACAGTCAACTTTAGGCAGACAGGATATGGCAAAGCTATCAACACGTGGGTAGGCAGGACATCTCTGAAAGTCCTGACAATATCAGTAGGCATCAGAGGGCAACACCTGGAAGCCCAGCAAGTGACCTGCAGGGAGAGAACATATGGATGGGGCAGGGTAAGCCTCCAGGCAAGGACAACTGCATGCAGACAGCCAGGACAACAGCAGAACATGGGCCTGAAATCTGCATACTTCAGTGGGAGCCATGCATGAGGAAGGACTGCTCTTTCAGGCCTAACAAAAGCATTGGGAAGGTCATTTGAAATAATGAACATGTGGGCAGGGCAGGCCATCTCCTTCCCTGGAGGTGGCCAGATGATTGGATCAACCAGCAGCTGGCAGGCTTCTTTGCAGATTTTGTGCCATGGCCTCTAGACTGTTATCTGAGTTCCTTATGCTCCATAATTAATTAAAATCTCAACTTTTTCTGTCCATAGGAAATGTTATGAATCACACTTAGTAGAGAATAAACTGAGGCATTAACTTCTTAAGCCAGTTGTAGGAAAGCTGAGATAAAGTCATGGACAGAACCCAGTTTACTTGCACTCCGAATAGTTGCTTTGAACATAGAAGTCATCAGTCTTCCAAGCAAGCATAAAACTGCAGAAGGAAAATAATTCCTCACTTCTGTTCATAGGACCTTCCAAAGACCCTGCAAGAATGGTGTTAACAGAGGTGTGATACTTGCCTGCAGAATTCAGACCTAAAGTCAAACAGGAAGTGTGTTCCTCTACTAGCAAAACAATAACTGGTTTTAGGAGTTAAATTTATTTTACATTACTTGTGTTAAAGTATCCATTGGCCTTCTAGTATCTACTGGGCTTAAGAAGGAAATGGATTTTGTCTTTGGAACTTCATCCCATGCAGTGAAATGTCTCGGTATCTTTACCCAAGATAAAAATCTGGACTTACTGGTCTGAAGTGTTTTCTCATATAAAACAATTGGTTCCACTAAAGTAATCAAGTCTTGTATCGCTTACTCTTGTAAAACTTGTGGTGCGGCATTCAGAGGAAATGAAGGCAGTCCCATAACTGCAAAATGGAACTTTTTTTTTTTTTTTTTTCTGAGCAGCTACTTCCTCTTTTGTAATTTCATTGGAGGATATCTTATGAAGTGCACGTGTGCAGTAAAGGAGAGCAACAATAACCAAGACATCTCTGAAGTCAGTCCAGAAAGTCATCAGAGATGAGTCCTTCCCTGAGAGGTGTAGCTTTATGCAGTACTTGAGGAACTAAACAAGTCAACCCAAGAGTGCCTTCTGGACAGTGGGAAACCTTCTGAACATATTAGTAGCTGAGCAAGGTTCAAATACTGCATAAAGTACGACTAGTGAAAATGTTTCTGGAGATGGAGAAGCACCGGAGCGTAAGGGTGCAGTGAGGCCATTGCAGCCACAGATGGAGAGCCAAAATAACCACTGTACAGCAGGATAGAGGAGAAGCTAAGGCAAATGAAGAAAGTGCCAGTACCCTCCTAGGGGGGGTAACTTTATGCTAAATTTTGCTAAACTAATTAAATGCTAAATTTTACTATTACAAAGGATGGGGAGAAGAGATTAGTGGTTGAGGGCAGAGAAAGAAAGAGAGAAAAGACGGGCCCAGCAAGAGGAATCCTGTGCTGGACGAGCTGAAGAGAGATACACCCAAGACTTTAAACTTCGTGTTGAATTGCCCAAACAATTCAATCAGGAGTGCTTGGATGGGGAAGGGCTTCTTCAGACTTATTGTATGCTTCCTCAAGCGACACTTGCCATTTCCCACTCCAAGTAGCAAGCAGAGAAAAGAGGTAGAGATGAGGTTGCCTAATTTATTACACTAATAGGAGATAAGGTATAGGCCTGGAGGGGTATTTGTTCTCACTGAGGGCTTATAGGCCTGAGGGGTTGAGGTCTTATCAGCAGGTAGTAAGGATATGACAGCTTGTGTCTGCTTCATAGTTCTTTAATAGTTGAGTATCAAAAGAAAAGTAATTTCCTTCCATGTCCCTGCATAGCATCTTGAGTTCATGGCCATGTTTTTCAGAAGGGAGCAGCTTTTTGTCCTGTCTACCTACCCTCTCACTCAGAAGATCATGTTGCTATGTTTTTTTTGTGGCCAAGTCTTAAAAATGTCAGAAAATGCAGATTTCAACAGATCTCAAACAAACAAAAAAATCTTTACACATTCATTGGGGGGCCCTGCTACCATCTCTTTCAGTGATGACGTTACACAGCTTCTTTGGGAGATTTCATTCTTCTGAGAAGTCTTTGCATTTCTTTTTTCCAATAGTATGTTTTTAGAGATTAACTTCTGGCAGAAGAAAATAAATGACCCTATGATTCAAAAATTAGTCTTTAAGGCCACGTGCAGTTTTCCTCCTGCTGATGAATCCAATTGCAAGTAAAACTTCTGTTCATTTAAAGAAAGTAGCTCACTCTTTTTTTTTTCTCTAATTTTTAAAAAGACTTGAGAGAAGTGTGAAAAACAGCACATGAAAGAGAAAAGAGGTAACCTCTACTACCGAATCTGGCAATCCCAACTACAATTTTAAAGAGAACTATATGCATGTAAAATCGTATTTTTATTTTTTAAAAAACTTGTTGCTTATACTGCTATCAGACTTCCAAATGTCTCAGGAATTCCTTCTTTGCTCTTGATGAATTTTCCTGTGACCATGCTTGTTTTCCCGAGTCTTCTCACTCTTCACCAGCAGTCGAAACACAAGGAAGACAGCATGGTCTGTGACTGAATTTTGTTGCTGCCTGTAAGGTTGCCACTTACAGTATTGTTTTGTCCAGTGTGGAAAAGTGAGCCAGTAGATACTGGACTGAAAGTTCCAGATCATTTCACTCATGAAGAATTCTGTTTTTTTAACATCTTTTGAAGTTTTCACCATAGGATCATGGAATCATAGAATATCGCGAGTCGGAAGGGACCCATAAGGATCATCGAGTCCAACTCCTGGCTCCACACAGGTCTACCCAAAAATTCAGACCATATGACTAAAAGCACAGTCCAAATGCTTCTTAAACTCTGACAGGCTTGGTGCCATGACTACATATCACCAGTATCAGCCCAGTGGATTACATGGTGAAACTGCAAGTGACGGACAAAGGGCTAGCTTGCTGGCTTTGTTTGCCTACTGGTGTTTGTTGACAAGTTTGATTTCTGAACTGTTTTATAAGGGAAGCACTGGACTTAGCTCACTATTTATAGTTATTTAGGATATAGGTGGATTGTCTGACACTATGCCAGAAACGAAAGAGAGAGACTTTCAAGATGAGTGTCAATGCATTCCTGTTTTGTTCTAGAAGTGCTAAAATTTTGATACTCCTTGAATTCAGAAAGGTAACTTGTATCAGTATATTGCTATCTACTTTTTGGCATATATTAGGATCTGCTAAGACACTGTGTCTTTCAGGTATGTGTGGAATATTTCTGGTGTTCAGAGGGTTCAGAATTCTTTTGAATACTGCTTTTGTAGGTTTACATTCTCATTTTCTCAAGCATTTCTGATGTCTCCCCTGACTCTATTCAATTGAATCTTCCAGTGTAGCTTCATGATGACGAAGGTGCCAAAAGCATTAGCAGTCCTGGCCACATTTTAGTCAGCTTCTTTCTCTGCTTCAGCTGTTGAAGTTGACCTTTCTGGTCATTGCATAACAGCTGTTTTTTTTTTTTCTTGGAGAAAAGTCTACTATTCACACACACACCAAAAAAAAAAAAGTGACTAGTCTAGGGTAAACTGAAGACATTCGTATCTGTGCAGCGGTCATAGACCATTGCACTATGGCAAGCTCAGAGTCTCATGTTCATGCTACAGTGCTACAGTACCATTCTAGTTCCAGGATCTCCTGAAGGATACCTAAGTTTGCACCCCATTTATATTCAAACCTTGGTTTGATTTTAAAATTGGATTAAGTATATATGGATTATTTATTAAACATACTAAACATACTATGTGTACATTTCTTTTATATATATGTATTATGTATGCATATCTAGTTATTTAACTATCTACAAATTTAAAATCAATTGTGAAAGTGCGGTAGCCTAACTCCAATGAGTATGTCCAATGTATGGTTGAGTTACAGGAAGTAAGGAAGAATAGTGTGGTACTGAAGATGCATTCCTGAAAGCTAGTCTAAAAACATGTGTGTTATTGTATGGATAAAACACAGGCATTGTTGATAATCACCATTCTTTGAGTGGGTGTCTCAGAAAAAAGAATAGCCACACAATGTGTGTGTCTTAAGAAAACATTGTGACTTTATTTTGGCTTATACTTTCCTGGAATAAATCTATTTACCTGCTCCCTAGGGGACTGACATGTTTGGGTTGCATTCCAGTGTGATGCTTTTTTTTCCTTCAAAGATTCACTTAGTTCTTGAAGGAAGTCTCATTGCACATCATGTGATCCAAAGATCATGACAAGTCCAGAAGCCTATTTTGCAACACTGTAATGGAAAGTAGTTAATAGAGGGAAAAAACAAGTATGACTTGGTTGTTGTAGTTGAGCCACCTGACACAAGATTTAGTGCAAAGGTAATCTGGGGAGTATGCAGAACTAACACGCATGCCTATTTTCGTCACTCTTGCATGGCTATTTCAATTTTCAGAAAACTGTGAGCTGCTTGATGTGAATATGTGTGGATGCTCTTCAGTTTATTTGCAGCATGCAGAGAACATTTGCATGTGAAAATCTGATGTTTTAGCTAAAAAAATGAAAAAATAAAAAAATGAATGAATTTCACTGTCTATGATAAAGCAGGGAAGAAGAAACCAAGTATACTATCAACAACAGTGTTTGCCATGTTCCCAACTGATAAAAAAAAATCTCAATATATGACATATGCCAACGCATTGGAAACTAAATTTGTGCTATACGCCAAGCAGTTGGAAAGTTTATTCTGTTTTGATGTGGCTATTCTGAAGTAAATGTGCATGAAAAAACATATGTTTTTCATCAGCCAGATGTGTGACAGTGCCATTTCCAGACTGTGCCATTTCACTGTGTTAATAAAACTAATATTTGTATTTTTTTCTGTTGAAGTGTTCCTCATCAGGTGAAAAAAGAATTCCTCCAGAAACCAAAGAAAATTCAACCAAAAGCCACAATCTCCCTCCTTTTTGCTTTTTAAAAGATCTCTTCCTTCCTGGCTCTGTCTAGGCACTGAGTTTCCAATGTCATACTCAGGTGGGATGCCCATTTTCTGCTGGTTCAAATCCTTATGCGAGTCCAACACTCCAGCTGTGGAAGTATGTATAAAAACAGTGGATTGGCTCCAGACAGTAAGCGAGGGGAATTGCCAGGCCACTCTCATGTGCAATGCTGTCGTCACACAACATTCATCAATCTGTTGCTCATAATGTTAAGCATGCCATGGACTTGCTTTTTATTTTCTTTCCATAAGGCACTTGTACAATTTTCAGATCGCTCTCTGATGGGTGAGCCTGACACGACTCCTCTGTTAAGTGCATCTCTTTCTCCCATTGTTCTCTCCACCAGTGAGTGCCAGTGAACCCGAACCAGAGACAGAGACAGAACCAGAAGCAGAAGCAGAGCAGGAGGCTGAGGCAGAGCCCGAGCAGGGAACGGAGACACCCAAGGAAATAGAGGCTGCAGAGGTGGGACCAGAGAGTGAGGTGGAGCAAGGACCAGAAAGAGAGCCAGAAGAAAGTGCAATACTCAGTGAAAAAGAGAGGCAGAATGAGGAAGTGAATGAAAAAGACAACTGCTCTGCATCCAGCATATCCTCAGCAAGCAGCACTTTAGAGAGGGAAGAGAGAGAGGACAAGTTAACCAGTGACAATGAAACTGGTAAAGTGAAGTTTTTTCAATAATGAAGGCTTTCTGATGGAAACAAATGTTAAATTAGCAGCTCTATTGTTTTGTTAATAAGCAAACAAACCCTCTTCTGCCTATCTAAGACTTCCTTCTCTGTGTCCAAATCCCCATCTATTCCCTGTTTGGAAATCCACAGACTTTGGTGGGGTTTCTGTGTTTGAAGGACAGCAAGGCCTTGATGAAATGAGGTTTTCTTCAACTCCAGACCATTTTCTTCCTTACGTTTAAAGTAGTAACCATTGAATCATTGTGTTGCGGTGACTTGCATCTCTAGCTCCCAGAGAATTGATTTGCCTTTTCTACACATAAAACAATGATATGAGAGGCCCTGCTGATGCGAATTTTCATGAGATTCAAAACAAGTTTTTCCATGCCATTAGCTTTTAATTCAATAAGAAGACAAATGAGGAATAGGATGTTTGTTCCTTCCTTCTAGTTTTCCTGCCTTAGGCTTCAGAAAACAGAGATATATATGTAGGAGCTGCTGTGTATAGGCTTAGGCTGTGACCATCCTTAGCTCCTGTGGAGCACATGAAATATACATTCTCTGGAATGTGTATTCCACAACTCTGTTCTGACCAGTGGTTCTGGTTAAACATGCCACCAGGCACCTGTAAAGGGTAGTCCAGCCTGGAAAACGACAACCAATTTTCTGCATGGAGATGTAATTACGACCAGAGCTAGTCATGCAGTCGAGGCAGGGAGTAAAAAGGCAGATTTTGACCTTTGATTTTTATTATTATTATTTATTTATTTTGGTAGAGATGTAAAGGAATGTAATGTAATTAGGGCATTTTGTTTCCAGGTCTTTTTAGGGCTGAACAGTGGAATGCATTATCCTAAGCTCTCTAAATTCTAGATAGGAAAACAAAAATTGCTGTGCAGTGTGAAACAGTCTTTCTCTTTCCTGAAAGAAGAGGGATGACTGAATCACAAGGATTACTCCACAGAGATGAACTGTCATGTTGTATTGTTCATGTTTAACCATATCACTTTTTTCTGAGAAGCATTAAGTTAATTTCATTCTAAATTTGAGAGTGATCTCCTTTTCAACCAGTTCCCAGATTAACTTAAAATGAGGCACTTAAAATGCTGTGGTACCCTTAAAGAACATAGAGGGGTACATATGTAGGAAAGGCAGGGTGGATATGATAGTTGAGTGATATTATTGCACTGTGGCGTAGTCCTGGATCATCCAAGTGCAAATAAAAGTTACAATTTTTCCTCCTAATATTGTCTGTTACATCCTGATGCTTTCACTCTAAATAAGTGCTTATGTACTTTTTGTGTTAAAAGCTAAGAAATATACCCTAGTTATTGAAAAATCAGCATCCTAAAATTGACGTGTTACCAGTAGGCCAGTAGGCCAAAGATTTACTAGGTTGTGCCACGTAGGAGGTCTCTTGTAGTGAGTCATTTGCACTCTAGTAGATGAGGAGATTCAGAAAGCAAAGGAGAACACTTCTTCCCAGCAGTTCTCAGATTCCCAGCAAACATTTTGCCATTCATGAGGTGGCCTATTGGTTCTGCCCAGATGCCTGAAGGAATAAAGCCTTTGGTCCTGGCTCCTTTGTCAGCCATGCTGCCAAACTTGACTTCCTACAGTTCTTGTTTCTCTGATAGCATTTCACAGCTTTATCTCTGTGGAGAGGGGGACAGAAGAGGGCACTGAGGTAGCAAGAGTGGTATTCACAGCAATAACCTTTGATCAGGGGAAGTGGAGGCAGACTTAGGGACCCCAAATTAGAGATTTTGTCTGGAGAGATTTTGGTGAGGAGTATTGCAAAGAGATGAAATCCTGGAGGATCCCAGCTGGTGAAAACTGGGAGCGGATAGCTCGTGGGATTGGCAGAAAAGATCCTGGGGACAATCTTGAACATCTGTGAAGGAGAGGCTGGAAGGAGAAGGCTGGGACTAAGGGAGGTTGGGACTAATTGGATAAAATCTATAGTGTGGAGACAGAGATCATGTTACCTAGGGAAACTACCTCAGGGACAAAGCTCAGCTAAAAATGATTTGGTGAGAAAGCAATTCCCATGGAGAAAGACTGAGGAAAAATAAATCAGTAAGGGAGGTAAAGAAGCCTCCTACAGGAAAGTAGGAGGAAACAGTTTTAGAGGTTGCATCCATTGCTGACAAAAAGTCTTTATTTTATCTGGAGTTAAACCTCTGGATTCATTTTTAAAATCACTTCTGTCCATATGCTTTGTGTTGTGAGATCTGTCCTACATTTTCCCGTGTTCTTATTCTAAAATGGGTGGGGGTGGTGTTGCTGCAGGGCTCTGACTGTGGAGCTCACCAAGGAGACACCTCAGAGCACAGCGTAGCTGTCATGGTAAAAAAGCAACTCAGCTGATTAACGAAACTAATAAAGGTATTTAAAACTCTCGAGTATTGAAAAGTCAGGAGCATACGGGGAGAAACAAAAATGAAACAGAAGTTTAAGTGAAAAGGCAACTGAAAAGTATAAAACAAAATCTTTCACCACAACTTACCAAATGGAAGGCAGGCTAGCAATCAAAATAAAAAGTTTAAGTAGAATTTATAAAAATATATTAATAAAATGTGTAAAGACTATGGGGAACAGAAAGAATCCCATAAAGAAGATACACTAAGTGTGAAGAATGATATTTGTCCGTATTTGATCACTTCATCTGATGCCCATTGGGAAAAGAAGCACCATATTTTTTGACACATTATCCACATTGGCTAGCAGTATTATATTCAGGAAAATGTAGTTTAAGAGATTCTTGCATCATTTATTTTTATAAATTGACTGTTGTGGTTTGTTATTTATGGTGCTGTCTCAAACACATTATTCTGCAGATTTTAATTTAAAAGAGTAGTGGTCAGAAACATAAAGCTTCATTACAGTGACATGTTAAATGGCTGTGATGTGGGAAGAAGACCATTAGGTTTTCAATCCCGCCACATGCTAGGGGAAGGATAACAGTGGCTGAGGAGCAGCATTTACAGAAATCACTTAAAGACTTTTAGTTAGGTGCTCGTATTCCTACAGGTAACGTGATAGGTCTTGCTTATGGTTACACTCACTGAGTTGCCCTGAGAGCTGTACCCTGGGTATGCAATCTGCTCTGTGGTTTGAGTAGCCCATGTGGTGCAGGCAGCCCAGGTGCCCAGCAGGGAGGTCCAAAGTAGAGCCGGGTGTGAAAGCTGTCCTCCCCTAGCCAGCTGAGAGGGAGGAGGTGAGATAGAGGCAGAGGGGGAGGAAGCAGTTACTTGTTGACCTTGAAGTCAGGCAGAGAAAATTGTTTTCATAAGGAAGTTTTCCTGGGGGACTTCCAGTTTATGGCCTGGTCAAAAGTAGGACAGGAACCTATATTGCTCCGTTGTCACGATACCTAAGCCCCATTTCGGATTGCAAAAAGTTCTGAGCATTTATGGATTGTGTAAAATGAGCTGGGATAGAATGTACGAAGTGAAATCTGATAGATTTTAGAACCCTAAATCTTGAAATCCCGACAGTAATGTAGTCCCTCCTGAGCTAAATTGATTGTTTTCTGCCCCCATTCCTTCTTTGAGAAGTATTTGGGACATATTTCAGCGCTGTCACTTGTTTCAAAATTTTCAAAACTGTTGCTTGCCCAGTTTCTGGCTAGTTGTGCATGCATCCCCAGAAAGATTTCTGGTGCGGTGGAAAGTGTTCTCGGTGCTCTGGCTCCCTGCCCTTGACTGTTCCCATCTGTGCGTGTGTGATTGCAGGTCCATGGTCACAGACCATCCAGGATGCTGGTGTGAATGAGCAGTGCAGCAACATCCTCAACAACAAGCGGTTTATGCTGGACATGTTGTATGCGCATAACAAAAAGCCCAAGGATGAAGAGGAGAAGGAGCTGGAGGCGAAGGAGGAAAAGAAGGAGACGGAGGAAAGCGAGGAGTCACTCACTAGTCTAGCCAGTAGGATCTCTATCCTTCAGGCCACGAAGCAGGCCAAAGATGAAAGTGTCAAAAAGATGGAGATTGGAAACCTGGACAACCAAGGCAGCGTGAAAGCCTTTGCGGAAAAATTCAACAGTGGTGAGCTGGCCAAGGGGACAGCCTTGCCTGAAGATGAAATCAGTGAACAGGTCCCTGAGAAAACACCAGCACAGCCAAAGAAGGAATCTGACTACATCTGGGATCAGCTCATGGCTAATCCTAGAGAACTTAAAATCAAAGACATGGATTTTACAGACTTGGGGGAGGAGGATGATGTAGATGTGTTGGACATGGATATGGGTCCTGGGGACTCCCTTGTTCCCCCTCCTCCACCTCCACCTTCTTTTCTGGGTTTGCCTCCTCCGCCACCTCCCCCACTGTTTGGATGTCCACCTCCACCTCCACCCTCTGCTAATTTATTGGCTCCCCCTCCGCTGTTCAGCACTCCTCAGGGTTTAGGGTCACCCCAGGTTTCTAGGGGTCAGCCAGCATTTATAAAGAAGAAGAAAACCATCCGTCTGTTTTGGAACGAGGTACGGCCATTTGAGTGGCAGTGTAAAAACAACAAACGCTGCAGAGAATTCCTGTGGTCGAAACTGGAACCCATTAAGGTGGACACTTCCAAACTGGAGCATCTCTTTGAGTCCAAATCCAAGGAACTGCCTGTCACAAAGGTACAGCTCGTTTTCAGCTCGCTATTATTTTGCTATTGTATTGGTATTCATTTTGACTTAGATCTAAATGATTTATACTGTTTATATGAAAACAGTGGAAATTACTGGATGCGTTTCTAGCTTGGCCTATGAGAGAAGATATTCCATAATCTGAAACTAGGAAATGAGCCTAGGGGGGTGTCTGTGCCAAGCCTACTCTGTTTTCTCAGGTTTGGGGATATCACTTCAGGTGAGGAATAACAACAAATTTTACATTAGCACGTTCACACTTGAGTGCCAAACCAGGTATTGAAATATGAAATATTTTCTGTTACATTTATGCAAAGGTCAGAGCGTGATGATTCATATCTGTGTATTTGAAAGTTCTTCACTTGGTAATATTTTCCTAATCATAATGTAGAAAGGTTAGAATATCAACTTAGATCTGCTGCAAAATGCCTACACGTGTACTTTATTGCACAGGATTGATTTATCAGCTGTACTAAGTTCAACTGCAGTTAAACTCTGCAGGATTTTTGGGAGGGATTTTTTTTTTTAACACTGTTCAACAGGCATATTTTAAACCCTTGATTTGGACAATGGGGCTACCCAAAATTTAGGATAAAAGCTGGCACAGGAAATACCTCTGTAGCTAGGATCTACTGTTCCCTAGGAGCATTGTTATGAAATAAATTCATAAAGGCTGGTGTCATGGCTGTTTAACATTGGACTCTACAACAAAGTAAAGTCTCTTTTATGTACCCTTAGTAGGAATTTGAAGTAGCATTAAAAAAGTTATTAGCTGAAACGTTTGTTTTTCATGGCTACATAAACTCTCTTTCTTCTAAGCAGAATAATTGATGTCAGGGAAACAACTTTCTTTTCCAGTTAAAATGCTGGTAAAAGATGCCCATCTCTCTTCTTTAAAAGAAATAAATAAATTGCTTGTATGTTTTATAGTGACATAAAAACAATCGGTATCTTGAATGTTTTACTTCTCTTCGGCTGACAGAAGATACGTGTTGTGTCATAAGTATTACTGGTTTCTCTTAATCTGGGGAGACTGGATGTCTCATGGTAAAAGTTCTCCATGTCACTTGTCTGGGTTACTAACTCAAAATTTTCTAATGGTCATTCTTCATCTTCTTGGCCAAGTAGAAACACCACAGTTTGAACAATAGAACACACCATTAAGTACCTACCAAGCAATAGGTACACAAATACATGGCTCGCCTACATCCTACATATCACTGGTATGAACTGATTTTTTTGTGATGCAAAAACATCCTTCAGACATACGATGCACATAGCTCTGAAACGTGTGGAGTAGTAGCTTTAAAAACACATTCAGGTGATAGTTCATTTGGCAGATTTGGGATTAATTTCTTTTTCTAATTCCTTTTCTGGTGAGGAAGGAATGTTGGTGACATTGTGGCATGTTACTCCTCATCTCTCTCCCTGTAAATACAAATCTGCCCCAGATGGTTCATAGATGGAAGGAATGAGAATGTTTTCTTAGATCTGTGAAGCATTTAATTCCTTGAATTGAATGTGGAATTATGACATAGTTGCCATTTCCAAACTTCAGCTTTGTGCTGAATGCCAATATTGTAAGGAATCAGTCTGGCCAATTCTTAATCTTTTATTCTCACCTGAAATTCTGATAGAATGTCAAATTGCTGGGATGTTGACTTGTTTACTTTTCCAGTCACTTATCACACACATTCCCAAACTACCTTTGGCCATTTTCACCGCCTCACGCTTGCTTCCCAAACCTTCCTGGGCTGCCTGATGCTTTGGCATAGCTTTTGGCTTCTGGCTGAAAGATGAGTGAGCAGGTTTCTTTGAAATTAGTGCAAGTCTGAGGAATGATTTAGGTGACTGCTTTCCTCTTGGAGACTAATACTGCTCTCTGCATGAGACATTATACTTTTGGCATGCTTTCTACCTCGTCCCGTAACACAGACATAGAAGTATCATTGTCTCGGTATAGAAGACAGTGATGATTGAGAATTATCCTAGTGGAAGCCCACACGGGCTTCTGAGACTCCTGTGTGTTTTTGGTGAGTACCAGCAAATGTTACCGGGTAGGAGATGGTCCTTAGATCAAGTGAGAGTGGGAATAATTAAGCAGACCACTGAATCTGTAGAGGACTTGAGGTTTGGTATGAAGATTGCACTCAAATTAGGATAGCTCTCGCTTTTTCCAGACTGCTTGGTTTATTTCCAGGGAGTACATTCCCCGTTGTGTCTAGTTTCTCATGTCCAATGGCTGCAATCCAAAACAGGTTTATTCTATAATTTCGTAAAGTCTGACTCACAGCTCAGTTGGCTCAGCTGAAAAAAGAGCACGGAGCAACAAATCAAAAGTCAGACCTCTAGATTTCATAGCATTAGATGCAAGCAGGTGCACGGAAAAGGAATAGTCCAGAAGGAGGAGGGGAAAAGCGAAGCCAGGGTGTGTGTGTTGGGGGGGTTGGCTCTATCTTGTGCATAAGCTCTTTCATACAGCTGTAACCAATTTTACTCCAGTTTCTAATCCTTCACTGTGATTTCCACAACACAGCTATAAACAGCTACTTCCTGGCTCATGAGAAGTTTTTCATTAAACGCAATAGGCTGCAATAAAATAAAGTGGATTTTAAATTGTAGGATATAATAGGGTAGTTCAAGGTGGAGGGTGGATCTTGATTTTAGGAAAGTTTATGCCACGCTGGGCAGTGTGCACATGGATTATAGTTGGTGGAGCACCTTTTGTTGCAGAATGCTTATTTTCTGGTTTACAGGCCCATGACATTTTGTTAGTGAATAGAAAAAGTGATCAGGTACCCCCTGAAAGCCAGTCTAAAATTTCTTTCTTTCTCACTCTGCCAAACAAAACCAGTTATTTTGGTGAAGTGCTTCAAAGTGTTTATTTTTCTGTGAAGAGAAATGAAAACACGTACGCACTACTGAATCAAAAGTTATTGTTCAACCCTTCTGCTACCCGCTTGGTTCTGCATGTCTTTGAGAGTATTGTTTTGCTGATTCATCTGTGCCCGGTGGAACGGAGTCATCCATTATGTGCCCACAGACATAAAAACTAGCAGGAGTGAAAAATTAAGGAATGTGTTTTCACAAACACGTGTACATGTGTGCCTAGACACATATTCCTCATGAAAATGTTTCTTGCAATGTGAATAAATGCTAAGGCAAGTCATGAATGTGGAATGAAATTTCTGTAAAAGATTATAAGTTTGTATCCTGGACAAAATGATTCCAATTCCCAGTGCTAAATCCTTGCTAATTTAGATAGAAACCAAAAATTGCCATCTCACTATTAAGGGATATCCCAGGTTTTTCTGTACTACAGATGCAGATTGTTCTGCAATTTAAATAGAGGGGAGATATTTCTAGCTTGATGCTCATATATAATTACTTGTTTCCGTGACCACTGAAAAAGTGATTTAAATTCTTCTGTTTGCTTAGTTAAATCAAAGAGGTGTATTTTAGACTACGTGCTCACCAAACCACAGGTCACCTTCTGTGGGTCCGCTGGTGTTTCTGAATAACCCAGCCTTCAGTGAAGGCAACAGCATCTGGCCAGTTAGCTCTAGTAGAAGTCTAAACTCACTGTAGTTCTTGATACATCATAGAAAAGATTATTTCCCACAAATTATATTACCTGATTTATATTTAATAATACGATAGTTCAGGGCTACATATTGTCACATTAAGTGCCCCAGTTCCTTCACCTATTTGAAGTAATTCTCTGTTAATGAACTAATAAGACAGTCCGAAGTCACCTAATATTATAACAGAAATTAGTAGCTGTAGCTCATGTTAGTAGTCAGGCGCTTACACCTGTGCAGTTTCATTGCAGGCAAAAAGGAATTATTTTCCTAGTGGTGGGGTAATAAGGTTCAAAGGAGTAAAATCTTTTCTCTTCATCCTTTTGTTCATTCAGAAAGGATTTCTTTCTAACCTAAGAAATTTAAAATTTCTTTTGCCACTGTTTTATACTTGACGTGCAGCTATAGCTCTGGCAAATGCCTCCATGCTCATGTCCCCAGCACAGCTCATCTGTCTTTCATAACCCACTGCTGAGGAGAGAGCGCTGGTGTAATCGCGGTCGTCCCAGCGGTTAGCATCAGATGTCCCTCAAATGAATATGTCTCTCTTGTCAGACTTAGGAACCTAAAAACAGAGCTGCAGATCTGAGGCTTACTTACCCATACCGCATGTGGGAAGCCTAAATTTAACTCCTTTCTCTGAGCCTTTTCCCTTCTGCATAAGCTGCTCAGAGCGGCGTTATCCTCAGCTGCGAAGTACGAGGCAGAGGCAGTGGTGTAAAGAAGGCTGCGTGCGATACAGACTCGAGAGGAAGCAGGCTCTGCTGAACCCCGCTTGTTTTTATGTGGTCCTGGCCACTAACTGTGGTCCTGAAAAAGCGATTAATGGCCCGGGAAGTGAAAATGACTGCTTTAAAGGAGAAGCTCTATCTCAACTCCTTCAGTTAGCTTCTCCATAGAAAGAGGTCTCTCTCACTCAAAAAAATGGAAGGTTCAAGAAGGGTTCAGAGATGCTTTTAAGGTGTTAACAGAAGGGCAGTTCTGACATAATAAAACGGAAAATAAACATCACCTTTGTTCATAAAATCTATCCTGTTTATTCTGAAAGTTTTCATTCTTTTTAATTTAAAACCCACCACCAACAACTCATTGCTTTCACCCATCATGCACATGAGGTAGTCCCCAGCTCGTCTACACTGCCCTTGCCTTCAGCCTTGTCAGCACACAGAAGTTGCCCCATGCCACGCTGATCGTCTTGGCATGTTGAACTAATGTGGTGTGGTGCCTGCTGGGGCTGGCTGCTACACCTGGTCCTGTGCAGGCAGAGACCTCAGCCGGAGAAAGGTGTCCTTATAACCAGGTAACTGCATTCCCATGGTGGGCTGACACACAGCGAGAGGTGCTTTGATAAAGTCGTACTGGTTTAGGCAGCTCTCCAACACAGAAGCAGCAGGTAGATCTGGCAGTAGGGTATTTTCTGAGGTAGTGGTGGACGCAGTGCAGACCCAAAGGAAGTGGCAGGACAGAGCTGCACAGACTAAAAGGCAGTGCTGAGCACAGGCTGAGGCTCAGGCGGTAGGGTCTCCTCCTGAGCTTCCCCGGACCCACAAGAGAGGCAAGAGGCACTGCTGCCGCAGCCAACACGGGCAGTTCCCTGTTCTGAGCAGTGGTGTGGGCTCTCACGGTTTCTGTCTTTGCCCCTTTGAGTTACCTCTGTGCTGCTGCCAGAGCCACTAACCATGATGCAGGTAACATGCTCTGCAGGGAGGTCGTGATCACATCCCTGTGCTGTGCTGAAACACGTGTTTATACACAGGAAAGCATGTTTGTGCTTGCTTGCATCAGTGCGCTGGTCTGCTGTCTATGCTCCTGTGTTTGACAGCATCCCTCAGCTCATGTCTCATAGGGAAAAGGAAGAGGGAAAAGAGAAAATTTGTTTCCAAAGTTCACGTGTGTGGTGAGAGAGGGAAGATCACATTTGAAGCTGGATTCTGCTGTACACTCACTTTCTGTCTCTGCCTCCCCTATGCCCCCATATATGAGGAGCAGAGTCCTCTTGCAGGTGCCTTGTATATGACATTAGGTTGCCCAAGAGGCACCTTCTTGAAGAGCATGGCGAGAGAACAAAAGGCATCCCAGCAGCAGCCCCTGTGGGACAGGGAGAGCCTCAGCCCACAGGGACAGTCTTGGGCTTTTGCAGGCTGACTCCTGGCCCATACTTCAGTACTCCCACGGTTTGTGGTAACGCATGTATTTTATGCTTGTCCTCCTTGCAAAGTACCTGACAGCTTTTTTTGACGGCTGTAAATGAATTAGATAAGCATTGAGTGTCAGTACCCTTGTACAGGGGAAGTCTTTGGTGAGTGACTTCGGTGAGTGAATTTTTCTTTAAAAAACAGACTGGAGGAGTAATTTCCCTGTTCTTCTCTTCTTTATCAAGAAAACTGCTGCAGATGGGAAGCGACAGGAGATCATTGTATTGGACTCAAAACGAAGCAATGCTATTAATATTGGCTTGACTGTGTTACCCCCTCCACGGACTATCAAGACTGCTATTTTGAACTTTGACGAATATGCCTTAAACAAGGAAGGAATAGAGGTAAGGAGTAGTCTGTATGTTCAAGTCTGCATTTTCAGTGTTTCATTTTAGTCAATATTGCTTATGATACAGGCCATATATTTTATGGAAGAGAGAAAAAGAGATGTATCATTACTGAAACCTGTTAAATCAATGCAGTGTACTCAGAAGCAGGTAGTGTCCACCTGAGGTTGGGAATGCTCAGTAAATGTGAATTTCTCTGCTTTGTTTATATCCAAACTTGAATAATAGTGGTGCTAATTCCTATTGAGATTTTCATAGTATTATCTATTCTTCTGAAGCTCAGTTTCTTATTGTGTTTATTAAAACTATTAAAATTCTAAACAGGACAAGTTCTGCATGCTTACGTTGGAAATGTATTTAATGCTGAGCACTCATAAAGCACCAAAGAACAGGCAGTGACTTTATAAAGCTGATGCAACTGGTACAGAGTTTACTAAAGTTCATGCCCAGCTAGCTGTTGTAGTCATTCTAGATTGTATATCTAATGGAAAACAAATACAGTGACTAGTTCTGCTCAAAATAGCATTTCTGTGTTACTGTTGATTGAAGAAAAGCAGTTGGTATAAAGATTACAGATGATGTAATTTTTACCATTACATGTTTGACTTTGCAGATATTCTTACCGAGATCCAAGATGAGCTCCATTTTTTTTTTTTAATCAAAATACTTTTCTTCTATGAAATGTAAAAGAAGCCTGCTGCTCCCTTGGTTGTTTTTTGTTGTTGTTGTTGTTTTTTTGTTTGTTTGTTTGTTGTTTTTGTTTTTATTGTGTTTGTATTCATTTCAAATCTTTCTTTGAATAAGCCTATATTATCCAATAAGAGTAATCTGCACAACTACAAATCTCAACCAGTGGTTGAATTGCATAGGTCCTGTATTGATTCATAGTCACCTTTCAGTGGTTTGGCTTTGTGTTTCATGATTTCCCCCTTTTCCACCTTTACTATGCTGACTACAGAAGAAAATGAGGAAAGCTGGCTAGAATGGAAATGGAGCTGCCAGCAGTTACATGCAAAATAAATACCCAAGGCAAAAGATTGTTCTAGCTAGAAGGCATGGCCTGATTAATCCCTACTAGAATATAATTTCTTTCCAAAGCTATATTATTTGCTGTATGTATTCTTTACTGATATTGTGAAGGCGACAAATTAGACTTAAAAATAAGAATCAACAAAGGCTGCTCTTTTTCAGCCCAGTTGGTTAGATTGCCATCTTTGGGGCAAATGTGGTAACCTCAAGTTTCCTACTGGCCAGTTACTCATCTCCATGACCCAGCCCCATGGTCCCACCGCTGCATTGTGAAGTACTGAGTTTTCCAGGGTAGGAGAGAAGCACCACTCCAGCCAAGTCCAACTCACAGGCCACCGGTTAGACCTGAGCGCTGCCGGCAGTGTTCACACAGTCCAACATAAAGGGGCTGATAAAGGACACATCTTCATTATCTTCAGTGTATCATCTCCTTTGAATTGTTGCCTTCCCTGGTGTGCTCAACAGAAGTTCAGCTGCTCTGCACAGCTCACCCTTCCAGTGCCACCATTTGTAGCTGGGCCCATCTGCTGGCCACCTGTGGTGTCCACAGCTGTAAGTGCATGGTACCACCACACCCTCATTTGGGTGGCCTTTCCATTAGCTGCCAGAAACCCATAATTTCATTTAAAATATATATAATAAATGCATGCAGCTTTCAAATGGAAGAATTCAGAAACCAGGAAATGATACACTGTTGATACACATGCCCAGTGCTAAAGAAAATGGGATTTCTGAGTGTTCACAGCTTGAAGCTAAAGGATGTGAGTAAGCCTGATGTGACTTTTCAGGTATTTAAAATCAAGAGAAAAGGATAAATGGATCTGAGCCTAGGTACTTTCCATGTTGAGAGATGAAGCCTTCATTAGTCGGAAGGGATGATGTTCATGGAGAAAAAAAATATTTTTTTTCTAAATGTGTAGGTCCATGTTTATTTGCTGCTTGTCGAGTAAAAACATGCACTCAGGTTTCCTTCTCCAGTTCTAAGTTTGCAGATTTTTCTTATTGCGCATCATTACATAGTCAGAGAGACATTTAGCAAGACAGAGGGCTGGACTGAGCTATACAGAGTTGGTCAAGAGGTACAAGAAGAGGCATAGAATTTCATCATCTTGAGTCCTGCTGTTTTCAGCAGAGCCCTTAATCAGTTTTCTGTACTCCCCCTTTGACCTACAGTGTAGATAGACTTTGTTCCCTTTCTTTTCTCCTCTATATTCATATCTTCATTGTCTTTAGCCTTAGAGTTAGCTTGAGAGGAACAGAGGCTCTCTTCTCAGTCTAAATTTTTAGAAAGGTTTTTGGTTCAATACTATTCCTAAATCCTACAAAGTAATTATAGTTATGAGGAATGAATCAATCGATAATGGTGTAAATATCAGCTTCATTTATACAAAAATTGCAGAGAATAAAGCAAATTGGTTGGTATAGAGTATCCTTTACAGTTAATCTGTGGGTTGCATGAGTATGACCAGTATGGAAAAAGTTACATTAACTATTTATTTTAAAAACTGCATTGTGGGAGATACTTTTGAGTAATTTTGAGTACCCACTGTGATATCATATAAGATAGGCATAGATATCATCTAGAAGAGATGTTATGGCTAGTAAGCAGAAGAGACAGATGTAAGGAGTGCAGGGGACGAGATGTGATGTGCTGTGTTGAGAATATTGCATGCAGTAATAAAAATTCAGAAAAGCTGAAGATTAGGATCATCTTCAGCATTTAGGGGATCCAACAAGGAGGAGGGCACCAACAGAGTATAGATACCTAAGCCTTCCTTTGCCTTGGCTGTGAGTTCTGCACCTTCACTGAGGAGCATCATAGCTGTCATGATAGCATGTGTGTGACTTCAGTTTGGCATCTTGGTCCATGAGTTCAAGTTAAATAGTATCTTAGAAGTGATCTTAGCAATCCCTTTAAGAACAGAGGACTAAAGCAGTGCTGACAGTAGCACTAACTGCTGGGCAGTGAGGCAGTGGGATGCAGGCTACTAGTGTGTAATAGCTCAGCTCATCATAAAGATCATAGCCCAGGAAATCTTAGGCTACTGTCCTACATTCTGCTGAATGCTGCTTTGTTTGTGGTGTTTAACTGTTGTTAGTAATGCATACTTTACTTTTTAACTTAAAAAATTAAACTAAGGAGAACAAAACTCTCCATGTATTTTATGACCCTCTATACCTAAGTATGTTGCGGGTTTTTTGCCCAGGTGTTTGAAGGAGTTTGGTACCTGTGAGAATGGGGGCACGCTCTTAGAAAGGCAGATGAAGTCAGTTTAGTATGCAGAGCAGGCACTGCTAGAAACACATTTTCACAGGAAGGCACAATGTGTGTCTGCAAGCACTGTGTGTCAAACCAACTAAAATTTTTTTGCCACCTTACATTTGCCAAAGTGGTTGTGTTTTCCTTTCTTTGAAAGCTTGGCATTCATAGTGTTCAAACAACTTGGAGCTCTGCTGCAGAACAAAGACCTTCCTGCTTAGCATGGACGAGGGCTCTCTCTGAGTTAAGCAAAAAGGTGAGCTTAAAATCCTGGTGTGTAATTTTAATGAAGTGTTTCACCAGCAACTGCATGAATAGTCCACCAGACCAGTCCTTCCTGCTTTATCTCCAGCAAAGGAAATGAGTAGGTCCTACCACAGAATGCTACTCAGGAAGGGAACAAGGATCAAAATCAAATTATACCAAAGAGTTTAATTAATTTAGCTGAGTAAAACTGGAGCAATGCTGTGAGGAAGTGAAGGTGGTGTGTCTTGTGCTTTAAAAGGTAGCTTTGTGTTGCTGCGTAATGGTGTATTGCTTTGGTAGGTATAGCTTTTAGTAAAACTATTTGAAATAAAAAAGCTGCCCAGGTATGCCAGGCTCTTAATACCCAAGTAGTTAAGTACTTTGAAAGCCATGTGTTCGGAGTGGTTAGGTAGCTCTGAGATGTAAAAAGGGATAAGAAATGAGAGCCTGCTGTTAGAAAGGCAGACAGTGACATTTATAAACAACAACAACAAAATTCATTTTCAGAAATGATCAAGGTATTTAAATTTGTTCTGATACTTTTCACCACAGTGTGTTGGCATTTGCAGTTTCCAATTTGGTTAGTTAATGCTTTGTAAAAGTCTGATGGGGCGTTTCAAATTATGCTAGCTGACCTGAAAGAACACCTTTTTTCACAAGCCTGGACAACACAGAGAGTTGACTCAATAATGCTTTGCTGGCTGTACTTTCACAGTTAGTGTATCACTGCCCTAACAAGTTTCAGACTTTATTTAATAGGGAAAAAGCTACCCTTTCACTCCTTACAGAAAACAAAAACGTTTTCTATGGTTTCTGTGAACAGCACTTGCATGCTGATGTATTTTCAGTAGAGAGCTGAAGAAGTGGAGCAATCTGAAGCCACAGCTGTCAGCTTCTGATTTATAGATACCATTATAAAGCATTTTAAATAGAGTTTCTTTTCAGAATTAGATCATTTTTTGAAAAGCTCAGATAAGATTAGCACACCCAGCCTCACTTACCATGAAATCCTGAGCTTCATATTCTTTTAGATATTCTATTCTACTCTTTTGTATGTATATCCTTTCATATTTTCTGCAGGTAATGGGTTTCTTCTGCAAATAATGCAAACTACTGATGGGTCTCAGGAATAGGTGTCTGAAAAGCTGAATTGTGAGAGCCTTTTTGGATCTGAATCTTCTGCTGAGGCTTGTCAAATATTAGATGAAACATCCATTAATGTGTATTTGATGATGTAGCTTATGAACGTGTGGACCTTTCGCCACAGAAAGCTTAGGACCCAAAACCAACTGGATATTCAGTATCCTAGATTTTTAAGGCTCCTGTTTTCCCAATAAAATCAACTGAAATCGAAAGTGAGAGCTGAGCCACCCTTGCTACCTCATCACCACTGAGAAGTCCCCTTATCTCTTGGAAGAGGTAACTTAAGCACCTAGTTTCCAGAGGGGCTCCAGGCTACTAACAGTCTCTGGTTAGGTACTTCCTAGCATCCCATTTTTTATGCCTTCAAGCAAACTGGGAGTCTGTCTTGCTGGTCATTTTAGGCAGTTACTGCTGTGAACCCCCCTCCAAGGTGCCCAGCTCTTCCTGAATGCCTGAGGGACGGCCTGAGTCTCCTATGAGCTTCACCCTGTGAGCACTGTAAGGCATTCCTCTGAAAAATTTTTGGAAATCATACATCAGGATGGCAGAGTCCAGGAAATAACCAGTTTGATCCATTCACCAAAAGTTCAAGGATCAAAACAGTTAAGATTGATAATCTCATGTAAATGAGCTCACCAGTTTTTTTATTTTTTTTCTCCATTAAAAGATTTTTGCACTTTTTCTCAGAATTTTAGTCTCTGGCCCAAGTAATTGTGTGAGAGTGCCCAGAGATTAAATAAGTGTCTGACACATCTTTGTGTCACATTATGAGAAGATATGGACATGGGGCTCACCAGTAACCAATCTTCTTTTAATCTGCTTGAGGAATGCTACACTGGAGAGAGTTTTCTGAACTAATCATTAAATTCAAAGCTATTTATGATTTAATGGTCATATCAGGTGCCAGTAACCTTCTGCCTTGCTGTGTTTTTATGTTCCTTTTACTGTCAGTGTTGTTAAAAAAAAAATCAAAATAGTAATAATAAATTGGCAGATGGTGTACTCAACAGTTTTCAGCACTGAACAAATGGTTCAAGTTAGTCATAGAGTGGAAATAGAGGATAAGAGCATTTTACTGCTTGCTCAGGAGCACACTAAGGATGATGACCAGCAGGATAAGAATTATTTGCCTGAGCAAACTCAAAGCTCTGGTGAGTAAATAGTTGTTATGGGGGCAGTTGCTCTGTGGCTGGGGTGAGACCTGCCAGCACATCGACAGCAGTTCTGATTCCATCGAGGCAGCACTTTCAGCAGCAGGGGTGATGCTTGACAGCTGGCACCACATCCACAGGCTCTTTTGCTTGGCATTCCCTTTTTCACATACTACAGTGCGCAGCAGAGCAGACTTGCAGTACTTGGACTCGAATGCTTTTTGTCAGATCCATCTGGCTTGTGGTGTTTACATAAAGCTCAAGGAGGAGGAGAGTCCCTTTGGTAATAGAGCTTACTGTTTCATTGCCCTCTTTAAAATGCCCGAAAGCAGTGCAAAATCTCTGGAGTATAGGCCCTGCACCACCACAAAATAGTTGTGGGATCCCTGGGTAGCTGCCAGAAGCCCTAGTTATTTGTAGGAGGCAATTGAAAATACTGCTGAAGTGTTAGCCTTCAAAAATGCATCAGAAGCATTTTTACATCCATCACATGGCTACTGCTCAACTCACCATGTATGGATGTTCATATGATCCTATTTGCAAGCTGCTCTGGCTCACTTGGAGGGGTGTTGGCTTCTTGTCATTGTTTTAGAGAGAAGGAAGAACTAGGAGGCCTGACTTCTTCAGAGGTTCTCTTTGAAAAAACTCTTCTGGGTTTCAGGCTCGGTCTCTCTTTTCTGAACCTATTAGGTGGTTACTGTTTGAGCACTGAGAAGTGCCCTGAAGCAGCTACTTAAAATCTCTAGTTTGATGTTAGGTGTCACTTCAGTTACAGATTTCAGCATCTGTAGATGGATAGATAGCATATCTCAAAATGAATACACAAATGCTATCAATCTGAACTGAACATTTTCTAAATAGACATTGACAAGGGAAATAAAAGTGTACTGAGAGATATTCCTCCTCTTCTATTTTCCTTAGGATAGGAATGGATCAAAGGATTATTTTTTTCCTTATTACAGTAGATGCTCACAGACTTTTAACTCTCGCTGTTTCCCTTAGCTATAGGTGAGAGCAACGGTAACTTATTGCAGTGTTCAAGCAAGGAGAATTTTCTTCTTCTTTTGAACTGAAAGGCAGTGTTCTGACCAACATTAACAGGAAGAACTGCTTCTCTATTTATGTTTGTGCAAGTCTGTGTAAGAAGATGGTCAGCTATATGAATGCTGTGGCTGAAATTAAATAAGTCCAAGTTCAACGGATTGAACATTGTTTGCTTATTCCTTGTTAACATTACTTGCTTCCTTAACTCTTGTTCTTTGCCGGTTTGACCAGGAAAAGTCCCTAGTTCTCCACACTTAGCTGCAGCACTGTACAAGGAGCTAGATGAATTATTGGTACTGGAATACCAGTATTGCTGCTAGAATTGGTACTGGAATGCCGGTACCAATTGGGGCAATTGTGCTACTTTGATAAATTGGCTATCTCCACTGCTGGAACAAGTCTGTAGTTTGGATTGGCAGGTCTTACAGCTCTTTGGCTGTATTTTTATTTTGTTCTCCTTACCTCCAAAACAGCCCTTATCATTATAGAAAGCTACAGCAAAAACATGTCATTCCTCAGATGAATAAACATAAGTTGTGCTGAAAATCTACTGATTTGTTTTAATGAGGCATTGATCAACAGGGCAAAGACTTCAACTTATCTGATGCCTTTATGTAGTTTTGCTTTTCTTTTTCATTTTAAAATGCATTCATTATGTTAAAATCTAAGAAACAATACCTTTGGGAAGGAAAGCTGCCACATGTAAACAAGCATGTAAAATCCAAGAATTAAAGGGAAAATATAAATGTTTTGAGCCATGGTGGCAGCAGAAACTGAAAATACTGAGATCGTTTTTCATCAATATTTTGGACTTTTCAGATCAAAAGAGAAAAAGACTGTATGTTATGCAGTTCATAACTGTGTATTCAACGAGTGTTCCCTGGGAAGCTGTCTTCACTTTGGGTGACATTTTTAGGAATGCCCTAGTATGTTGCAATGGTTTCCATGTTTCATAAAAGTCAAAACAATCTAAATGAAAAACAGTAAATGGTGAGAACAGCAAGGGACGGAAGTTCCTGTTGTGCCACACAGTGGTATCTAATCCATCCCATGTACTCTGAGAACGAGCCTTTTCTCCTTCTCCAGGCTTCCTTCCAAAAAGCACAGTGTGCCACTTCGCTTAGTGCTGATTGTCAAGTTGTGCTGTAAGAAACCTTTCTCCAGCTGTAAGAGGTCCTCAAGTTTTTTGTTTATACCTACAGGTGCACTGGAACACGCATAGACGTGGAGGTTAGATGAGACCTTAGTATCTAGACTGACCTGCTGTAAATCACAGGCCACAAAATTTTGCTCCTTAAAAAAACTTCACTTTGTCATCAAACAAGCTTGGGTGAAGTCAAAATGAAGCTTGTTGCTGCTGGTGTCCTTGCTACTGATGCACCCCCATGCCCAGCCCTTACATGCATCTCAGCCCCTCCAACTGACTATTGCTTTTTATTTCCCTTTACAGAAAATTTTGACCATGATCCCAACTGAGGAGGAGAAGCAAAAGATCCAGGAGGCACAGCTGGCAAACCCTGATGTCCCCCTGGGCAGCGCTGAGCAGTTCCTTCTCACCCTCTCCTCCATCAGCGAACTCTCCGCCAGGCTCCAGCTCTGGGCTTTCAAGATGGACTATGAGATAGTGGAAAAGGTGAGGTGAACATGCGGAGGCTGAGGTAGACACTCTTCCAAGTCTTTGCTTAATCTTTCTCTGTCCTCATTATTATATGAGTGTGTATTTTGTGGAAACAGTTAATAAGTCACTTATTTCAGTGGCTGACCAGGAAACAGCTGAAATGATCCTTCATAATCTATTTCTTCTATAAAAGAAAATTAGAGATTATGTCTTCCTTCCTTTAATTAGGCAGTAATGACATTGGAACAAAGAAGAGGGCTAATTCCTTACCACAGCTGCTCCAGATGTTATTCTGTATAGCTTCAGAGCAGTAAGAATTTTTCCTTGGACAAAGGTTGAATGAGGACTACAGGATTCACTCATACATCGTAAAATGAGAATATTGATCTTACATCCATTTGAACTAAGAAAAACATTGTCCATTAAAGTTATTTCTGTTTATAGCTCTCCTACAAAATTATAAACAAAAGATAGGATCATCCTTCAGGGGTGTTCTTTTCAGTTCGGTCACAGTTGACTGCCACCATGTTTTTCATAAACAGCATTTATTCAGAGAACGCTATAGTCAGGTTGTATCATGTATGACAAATCACATACAAAAATTTCAAAATGGCAGCATGTCATTTCAGTGAGTAGATGAAACAGAATCAAACTGTGAAGGCCATCTCAGCTACCTGCTGCCTTTCAAAATCTCTTTCAGGAATTTCAGTACAGGAACTCTCTTCTGCTGCACTTCTGGTGCATACCCTGTGTGTTGCTCTGGGTTCTTCAGGCAGCTCTCTCCTATATATATTATTTTTATATTCATATCCGTGTGCTTATGTGTATATAAAATATATATATATATAATATTGTGTGATGGATTCTGAGAAGTGGGACATGCTTCTGTAAAAAATGTCTTATGCTTATCTAGCCATGGATATTTAAAAAGCTATAACAACAATGGATTGATTTCCAGATGGTCTTGTCAAGATTATTCAGCCTCTGCTTCGTTTTCTTAGATTTTAGGAAATGCTATCAAGTTAATATTCATTTTTCTTAAATGACTTTAATCTTAGATATTTACACTTCTGTCTCTTAAAACATAAAATATGTGTATCTGGTCTGAATATTTGTTGCCATTTTTTCTCTTCTGGTATAGCTATTTATCCTGCTTTGAAGTTAACATAAGGCTAAATTGTTCCCTTCATGTGATCTGAGTTAGCAGTAGCTGTTAATCTATGTCTATACCTAGTATTTCTAGCTTGCTTTCTGAAACATTTGAAACACTGTTAAAAGCTAAGGAAATTCTTGTTCTTTGCACTTTATAGGCAGTTACAGCACACTTGCAGCTTTCACTGTAAGCTGTGACACTTGATCAAATCAGTGCATTATTTTGGATTGAAGTATATGCAAGTGAAATTGAAAAAGGAAAACCCTTTCCAAATTGTCTGTTTGATGATGTGTATAACATTCTGAAATGATAACATGTATCTAACATTTATGCCTACCAGAAGTTCATCATTGGAACAATAATTTTTCTCACCTTTCTTTTGGTAATGTATTTTAACTACATACACAAAGGAGGTAGAGTTGCAGCTTTAAATCTTCATTTTCAGTCTTTTGATTGCTCTGTTCATAAACAATGACATTGTGTTACTGCTACTGCTTTGTACTGAACTATTTGTGGTGCAGATGCTGTCAAATTTGATTATCTTAAAGGGAGTTTAAAGGTCTTAGAAAGAGGAATAGAATGTTCCATTGTCCTAAATCTGATTTATTTATTTTTTTATTAAGGTCATTGTGGGCAAATATATCCTTATTGATGACAACTTTAAAGGATCATAAATGAAGATAAGCAGGTGTAGAAATGAGAAAAGTTTGACTGGTAAAGAAAAGGGCTTCGTTTAGTTCCTCTTCTGAGGAGAAAGATTACCCCTAAGTCGAGGCTCCCCAGAGATGGTGTGCTAGACAAATAACTTCAAAAAGATCGTGCTTTTGAGTGATACTTAAACTGTCTGAAAATTTAAAAAATGCAGCAGAACTTCTTAAGTCGTACCGTATGGTCTTGATACTTTCTGGTCATTTAAAATTACATGATAATTTATGCAGGCCAGTCTCATTTAAATACAAATATGGCAAATTACATTTTTGTCATCCCAAAATTCCCATCCTAACCAAAGCTTTTACCCCTCCCAATAAAGCATGCTTGTGAACCTGTATAGATACAGTAAGCTAAACATGTTAATAACATAAGCATTTACCTGGCTTTATCAGATGTCTCACCACCAAAAATTCTAGACCAGCCCTCAAATTTCATTCAACCATAATTTCTAGGTAAAAAACAAAAACATGGTAAATAAGGATATGTGATAGTTAAGGATATGAGGCAACTGCATTACGTATTGGCCTTGTCCAGGTAAAAGGTAAGTTTTAAAGGGAGCAACAGTGGGTATTCCCCCTGTTTATATGGTATCTAGCACACTTTTTTTGTAGGGTTTTTTGTTTGTTTTGTTTGTTTGTATGGTACCATAAACTCAAAAAGAAAGAGTAATGATAAATGTGCACTATATGGAAGAAAGCTTAAGCATGGATAGCTTACATGTTAAATAGTTAAATAAAAGGCTACAGTATGGCCTGCTTGGAAGCCTGTTATGACACCTTTTTATCCATCCGCAGAATATTTTAAGTCATCCTTCTAGGAAAGATTTTTAAACAGTTTGCAAATTGGTGCAGGTATAATAGTTCAAAAATCTGTGTTTGCAGCAGATGTATAGCATTGTGATTCATCTCCATAATGGAACAAAACAAAAAGCTCAGTCCCGACTTGTAAACCAATTCAAAGAATTCTGTGTAGCAGTTTATTGATTTTACTCTAACTCGATAGTCTTGGATGATTTAGCAGCTCTCCTCTGATGTATAAATTACTTGGGTCACTGTGCCATTTTTTAATTTATTTCAAATTTGCTATATTGTTTTCTTAAGTTGAGAGTTGAGTTGTTCTGTAGTGACTAGAAATCCATGTTTCCTTTATCTTTGTGCTCTTATTTGTGGTAAAATGTCGGTATAGTTTTTGAATGACCCATTGTATTTCCCCAAGACAGTGAAGTTCACAGTTATTTTGCCTCTTGGTCTAAAATAACAGCTTAATTTTGGCTTCTTAGCTCATAAAAAGTATAATAATTTGGGAAAAGAATGCTGCTCGGGGATGCTTTGGATGGCAATTGGAGATAGGAACAATGTGAACTGTTACTGTGCATGTAAAATAAATAACCCTGGACCTCACACTAAGATAGAAACAAACTCACTCAACTCAATTACCCTCACTGTCTTCCTTTGAACTCTCTGGTGTAGTTCACTTCCCGAGGTAATGGAAGAGAATTTATGTTTTCAAGTCTTATCAGTTCACATACCTATACTCAGACAATGTGTGTGGATGGAAGATACATTAAGTTAAAAGATCAAAATGGGACCACTTTTAAAACTTTATATTTGCAGTATTTTATATTTTTATTGTTGGTGGGGTCTTTTTTTGGTTTGGGGTTCGAGGTTTTGTGTTTTATTTTGTGGATTGTTTTTTTTCTTCCCATTTTTAAAGTCACAAAAGCACAAAATGATATCAAAAACTCAGAGGTAACCATTGTTTGAAGAAAGCTTTAGGGTCAGGCTGTGAATGTCAACTCAGCCAGAATTCTAACTTTTTTGGGGGGGTTGTTTTTTGAAGATTAGAAAGAGTTGTTATAAGAAGCTTTCTTTTTTCACTTGGGATCAGGGGTGTTCCTGTCTCTAATTCAGGTGCAACAGCCCTTTCAGTGATACTATTTCTCTCCTATTCAGAATCATAGAATAATCCCGAGGACAAGTAAGGCAAATGCATACATAAACAAGCAACATTAGGAAAGTATTTTATGTATTTCTTTGCTGTCCTTGCATGTGATTTATCAGCTAGAACATGGAAGAAAGCCAGCACACATGGCTAGTTTACACTCTGCAAGACACCAGTTCAGGAACTTTTTGCAATAATTAATCTAAATCTTAGAATTAAAAACTAGAAGCAGCTATAGCCAACTACAGCCTTCACTTTCTTGTTTCTCTTCTTGTGGCAGGAAGTTGCAGAACCACTTCTAGATCTGAAAGAAGGAATGGACCAACTGGAGCACAATAACACTTTGGGATTTATCCTTTCTACTCTGCTAGCCATCGGGAACTTTCTGAATGGAACCAATGTAAGACCTGTGTCCCAGCATTTCCCCTGAGCTTTTTCCTTCAAAAAGCAGAAGTCAAAACCATTATGACAGTTACAACCCAGTATTTATTTCTGACGAGAAATATAATCTAGAAGACAGAACCTACTTTTTTTGTGTGTGTGTGTATTTCATGAGTGCTCTTTGCCCTTTTCTGCATAACCTGAAGGAAGTTTAGAGCGAGGCATTCTCTTTGTGTAACTCCCTTGAGTTCAGTGTTGATGCTCCCCATTCAAACTGTGAGCACTTTGTCATGAGTCATTTCACTGTAGATGGAGTGATTTTAGGCCTATTCTTCAGCAAGTTGAAAGATTAAAAAAAAAAGCAACAAGTTTCTTTTGTTGTAAAATTCTTCATCTTTCCCTTCTGCCCCTACTTGGTAATCATTTTTGCCTACTAATCTGCATGGGATGGAGTAGCATTTTTATTTTTATTTTCTTCCTGTTTTCTCTCTTACAGGCCAAAGCTTTTGAGTTGAGCTACCTCGAGAAGGTTCCAGAAGTCAAGGACACAGTGCATAAGCAGTCCCTCCTGCACCATGTCTGCACTATGGTGGTGGAAAAGTTCCCAGACAGCACTGATCTTTATTCAGAGATCGGGGCCATCACTAGGTCAGCCAAGGTATGTCTAGTGGGTAAATATGTAGATTTATAAGCTCCTCTCTAAAGTCAAATCTTTAAGATTTAATTTTATTCTTTGATTTGTTCCTCCCTGGTCACAGAACTTGTTATGAATGTGGACTTGTTGCATTATTCCTCAGGGAATTTCAAAGATGCCAGAACACTGTGTTTTCAGCTTTATATCTGTCTGTCAGATGGTTTCCTCACCATGTTATGACAGCCATTTTAATGTTTCTTATACATATAATTAATGTTATATAACTATTAGGAACTATTTTATGGTTACTTTATTTTACCAGTATCTTCAAATTTGTTTACTTACTCTGTGGTTTGGAGGAATCTCTTCTTTAAGGCAGATGCATCTCTTTACATATTTCAAAGGCAATAGACAGAATACACTTTTGGAGTAATAAAATTGTCTCAATAATAGAAGTGTCCTTGGAATACCTTGTGTAATTCTTTTACTGTCCTCCTTATGACAGCAAGTTTGATGAGGAGGAGTTAAGAAGGATAAAAACAAATAAAGGAATCCTGCAGCAGCCACTCTTTTTAAAAAGTGGTAATTAATTGACTAATGCATAAGTCTAGTCAATGGCTTAATTTGGAATGCAGAGTATTTATTGGTAGTACTTACGATAGAAATACTGTAACCTCATTTTTGGAGCTCTCAGTGTGTCAAATTTCATGGATGACTCTTAAAAACAACACATTTCTCATTAATGGAATAAACTTGACAGAACATCATCAGGAGATAACCAACATGAAAATTCTGATTTATAATTCCCATCTAGTCCAGTATCTTCATTCGGACAGTGGTTGATACCAGTTGCTTGAGAGGAGAGCACAAGAAGCTTTGAAGGACAAAGATCTCTCCTAGAAAATCTTTTTTTCATGAGTCATAATACTCATTATATACATCAAATGGAGGAATGATTGCTTTTCCAAAAAACACGTTGTTTTGATACTTCTAGGGGAAAAAAATGCATAATCCTTTCCTTCCTTCCTTCCTTCCTTCCTTCCTTCCTTCCTTCCTTCCTTCCTTCCTTCCTTCCTTCCTTCCTTCCTTCCTTCCTTCCTTCCTTTCTTTCTTTTTCTTTCTTTTTTTACTGCAATAATACAATCTTATTTTGGCTCCTAGAAAAGTTCTTGTGACAATGAGTTTCATAATCTAATTTTGTCTGCTGTTGCATTTGCCAGTTTCAGGATTTGCTGTCTTGAATATATTGAACAGTAGAAACTTCTTTTATCTCTCTGTTTCATAAAATCCTAGAATTTTTTAGGTTGGACAGGACCTCCGAAGGTCATCTGGTCCATCACCCTTTTCATTGAAATGCCAAATTAAGCCAGGCTGCTCAGGTCCTTGTCTGTGTTTCAAAGAATCCTTCTACATCTTTTTTAGACACCCATTTCCACACTTTTTCTCCATCTTCCCTTCTGGGATGTGTTAAATAATAGTAAAAACAGCATTCTAACCTCTTTGTATAAATATTACATGCTTACTATGTTTGCCCATTCTGTTTATACTGTCTTTTGTTAGCCTGAGATTTTGTGTTTTTTGACTGTTACTGTCCTTCTGACACCAGTCATCTTTGGACTACTCACAAGGGCATCCAGGCAATCTTCTGAGTTGATCTGGCAATTTAGAACCCAGCCAGACACGGAGTTACTCCAAGTTACTGCCTGCAAAGTGCACTTCGTTGCAGTCTAAAGTAATGACCATGATCTGCTGAAGCAGACTGACTGCTTATCTCTTAAATCCCTAATAGCCCTCTGAAGTCAGGGCTAATCTGAGTTAATTTCTTGCCATCTGTAGATTTTACCCTCTCAGCATGCTTCCTTGTTTCCAAATAGTTTTTAAATATGTAGTAGAAACCACAAGCCACCTGCTGTTAACCCTGTCACCAGATGACAATCAATATGTATAACCTCTTTTATTTTGCTTTCAGCTTCACACTTCATAAGTCGCCTCCCATGAGGCTTCTTGTAAAGATTTTGAAAGTCTAATTTTTGTTCCTTGCTCTCATCTGTTCACTATATTTTAAGCATATTCAGAATGTAGTGATTTCTTTGATGTTTTATTTTCCTATTTTTATTTATTCTTTCAGCCAGGTAATAGGTATAGTAATAAAGCTTGCAGCTCTACAGTCCTCTGAATCATCCTTGCTGCTTTTGTCAAAGATAGGTGAAACTTTTGCTATCCTCTGATTCTCCAAATTATTAAGTATAGTGAAAGCACACTCATTTTAGCCTGTGGCTCAGTTGCTTTATTTTAATTGCCTTTAGAATTCTTGTCTTCTGGTTGTTTACTGCTTTGTAAGCTACCATCCTCCTCCAACACATTTGTTTCTGCAATTGAATACTTGCTATTTGTTCATGTCTACTAACAAATAAAATACAGAAAATAAAAACAAATGCCAGAATAGGTTTCTCCCTGACATTCTCAGTGTTGGACAAAAAGAAGTCATCTTACTTCCCTTCCCTAACTCTTTTCTTCCTCAGTTTCTCTCATCCCCAGTGACCCAGGACCTCTGACATGTTTTTCTTTTTTTTAGATACCATAAAGGAGTTTGTGGGTTTTGTTTTCTGTCCTTAGGTATTTGCTTTTGGGATTCTGTCTCTGCTCTGCTGGTTTTCCTCTTGTACAGCCTGTGTTTAGGCTCTGTTTTATTGCCTTCATTAAGGCTGGTTTCTCATGTTAAGTTTTTTTTTTATTTATTTTTTGTTGGTTTTGTTGAGTGATTCTTCATATCTGAACACTTAGGTATATTAGTTTATCCTTTCCTGCTTCCTCTCTTTGTTAAGAAGTTATTCCATTTTCTTTGCACAAATTAATCACAAAAATGAAAATTGCCACAAAAGAGAGCAGTCATTTCCTAAAATCCACACCACTATATACTGTATACTCTCAAGTGAATCTTCTATTTCTGTTTTTCAGCCTTAGAGAGAGGAAGAACCTTAACCCAATGCTGTCACTTTTAAAAAATTTTTAGGTCTAAGGGCATGCAAAATTGAGCAAAGTCTTTCAGTCTGTGGTTTGCTGATCTAGTGGCCCTGCCCAAAGCGGATGAAATTCTGAAAAGGCCAGACAAAATCACATTAAGAGAAATTATAGCCTTAACCTTCTGCGTGACGCCCAAGGTCTCCCTTCTTGGGATGTTCCTACATGTGTTATACCACTGATGGATTACTGTAACAAGCTCTATTCCCACTTGATCTTAGCTGCCACAAATCAAAGAGTTAGGACATGGAAGCCATCCAAGCTGCCCTCTTCAAGGGAATATTCACAGAGTAGGCGAAATCTTGGTTTAGAAAAGCTGACAGGAAAGGAGAACTAATATTTCACTGTGGATTAGGCTGTATTTTGAGCTCCATTTTGTCTACAAACATCTTTCAGAAGCCACAAAGGCTAAACAATTTCCATGCTGTAGATAAACAGAGATGCCCCTTCTCCTGATATGCACATCATATGAGAATTACCTAAGCCTTAGTTCCAAAAAAGAAAAAAAAGAAAAAAAAAAGAAAAAGAAAGACTGGCTCACCCAAAAGGAGATAGAAAGGCCAGAAAAGAAAATAAAATGGTACGATTACTGCAAGACTTGTGGCTTTTTGTTGAAGGACTGAAGTCATAAAATGGCAAAAAATGGAGACACGTGAAAAAAGAACCAAAAAAAATAGAATTCTAAACAAATAAAAGTATTCATAGTTGTATAAAAGTATCTAGGGTCATGCAGGACCACTGTTTGTTTAGGATCCCATGTTTATGAGCACTTGCATATTTGTTCTTTTTACATACTTTAATTTGATTTTTTTTCTCCAGTGGTATTGACCCAGAATTGATATACCTAGCACAGAAGCAGACTCCAGGTTTCTGCAGTTGAACTCAGGGTTGTTCCTAGCAGTTTACTTACCACTATGGCAGGGGAGGTTGCATCAGCACTAGTCTCTTCTGTTACCGAATGAAAAAGTTTTTTTATTTGAAATGTTTGTCTTCTTTTTGATCCCCTTGAATAATTTTCCCCATGCATCCAGAAGCTGGCCAGCTACATAGGAATTGTCCTCCTTCCCCCAACTCTAATTTACTTTTGATTAAAATACAAAATTTCTGGCTTTTTTTTTTTTTATCTCCTGCAGCAAGGTGCATGGTTTGTTACAGATACTAGGCAAGGGAGAAGAAGGCAGCTTTCAGAGCAAGCAGGAGGAAATGTTAACAGCACAGGGCAGGGGACAAGGCTCACTGGTAGGAAAGAATTTAGGATTAGACTAAGAGGTGCACAGGGGAGGAGGAGGTCTGCAGTTGCCCCAGGGACTCAGTGAGGATGTGTGGGGAGAAAGGAGGTGATTGCTGCTCTGGCGTCTGCCTGATACACTGGGAAGCAGAGGAAGGAAAAAAGAAAGGGAAAAAAAAAAAAGTAGGGAAGCTTATGCCTGCCTCCTGCTCTGCTTCAGCAGGCCTTCTCTTGCCTTGCTTGACAGAAGGTATTTCTCTGCAATTATCACTCAAGTATGCTTTCCCTACGTTTCTTCAAACAAAAACAAATGCCAGAAGTCATATTACTTTCCATGGAAGGAAGCTTGCTTGGAGGTGAGGGCACAAGGTTTCTTAGGTTGGGTCATTCCTTACGGTGCCAGCTGCAAGGACGGCTGCAGCTGCTCCAGCTCTGGACACGGGTTAGCAGAGCAAGGGGAGAGGCAGAGGAGGGGGAGGCAGACTGGGGCGAGGGGGAAGGAGCTGCAGTGGCAAATGAGACTTACAGATTTGGTCTGAGAAAGAGCAAATTCAGTTTTTGCAGGTGCCTGACCGCATTGTGGTGTTTCAGTAATATTTCAGGTGAAATGACTAAAGTAGTGTTGTAGGTGCCGTAACACCAAGTGACCTGCATCACTGCTTACTGGTGTTACTCCCCTTCATCCCAGACAGTGTGGACTTTCATAAAGCATTTGCAAGTAGATCCCATATTAGTGTGTTTATTGTAGATTGTTTGAGGAACTAAAATGTAGTGGAAAGGTTTGTATTGTATAGATTTACCTGATCATACCTCAATAAGCACATATATCCTTTAATTTTAATTAGGGGACTGATTTGGGTTTAATCGTTTCCCAAATTATTCTGGCAGGATGCCAACTCTTACCCTAGAACCAGAAATACATGAACAGAAACTCCTTTATACTTTGGTTTTGAGACCTGGCATCTACTTCACTTACAATGTGACCAACAGGGTGCAAGTTGCGCTGATGTTGGTCTTGGGATAATTCTTGTGACATTCAGTGAAGCATGCCAGTGTGGAAATACTGGAGTAGACAGAGTTTTGAATGTACGCCACAGAAGGTCGCTGCACTCAGATGACAGTGTATTTGCAAGGAGCAATTCTCAGAATTTCCTTTGGCACTGAACCAGCTCAGGAAAAGAGGAAGATTTCATGTTCCCTGCCAGAACTCATCCCTGTAATAATGTGAGAATGAACGGTCTGACCCTAAATTATAAACAGCTCAAGCTCGGCTGTGGTCCACTGTAAAAACTATCTTGAACTTTGAAGAAAGAAAGATTTTGTCTATGATTATGTGCATCTTTCTAGTACCCGTGATAAAATAGTTGCCATTTTATTGTGAATTTAAGGCAACATTTGTCATTGGGATGGTATCAGTATTCTATTCAAAGCACTTTGTGGAGAGAATAAAAATGCAGAGAAACAGGTCTTGCTTAGAAAATGTCTGGATTTGTTCACCGCTAAAAGAAACAAGCTGTAGCAATAAATGATAAATGTAGTAGCAAACAATAGAAAACTTATACGAAGTTACTGAGGCTGCATAACAAGTTATGCACTGGCCTTCAAAATACAACTTAGGATAATTTACAGCGATTTTGAAAAGAAGTGCTTTTCAAGCAAAAACCTCAGTTTTACCAGTTTCCCTTCACTTATTTCTTTCATGTTGTTTTGTTTGGTTGGTTGGTTTTTGTTTGCTATTTCTTTGATCCAGGTGTAAAGTTTTTGACCCTTTACAAGGGCTGAATATAAATAGAGGAATAGTGTAATCTGGTGTAGCATCGTTGATTTTAGTACAGTTTTGTACTCTCTGTAGCAGCAAGCTTAGCCCAGAGAATAGAGGAGATTTAGCTGGAAAAGGGAACGTGTGCAGAGCACATTCCAGATGAAGAAACTCTGAAGGAAAACAACCTGATCTCTCAGGACCTGTTCTCACAATTGTAAATGGAGAGGAACACAGCAGGAGAAAGGAGGAACATATCAAATATATCCTACAAGCATTTAGAAAGTTGTTTTTTCTAAATTTATAAATGAAAATAAACATTATCCAGTGTCTGAAAGAAGAGTCATTTTTATTTTGCGTAACAGCCTAAGACCACTGTTTCTTTCTCCTGAGATAAAAAATAGATTTCTTTTTAAAGTTTTAGCAGAAGATAACAGTAAGTAAGACCAGCAAGCTTCATCTCTTTTGCATATGTGTGTAGTGAGTTGTGGAGGAAGAAGAAGGTGTTTCCACCTTCCTCAAAATCCTGGGGGCTGGGCACAACATCGTATGCTGCTGTCCAAGGAGAAAGCTGTAAAGGCTATTTCAGATTACTGTTTCCTTTTATTCAGCGAAGCATACTCATAAAATAATACCACAGCATTTCTTGTCTGACCACCTCGTGTTCTGAGGTCTCCTGGAGCCGCAACGTGATGCGAAGCTCACCTAAATTCCTTCTTAGTCACAGCTGCAGGCAAGAATTAGTGCATCTTTCCCTTCAAGAAAAAATGAACAAAAATTGAATCAAACTACAAACTACATGTCCCTGTGATCATTTATTGCTATTATAAGGTATTTGTATTTGTAATCCTTTCATTGTTAGAAGGCACCCCAAACAGAACAACAATAATAGCTAAAATGACAAGAAAAAGAAAATTACAATGATATTGCTGAACACTGTGATTGCTTTTAAAAAGTTGTGTACAATTACTGATCTAGGTTTGGACCACTGCGCTGATTTTTCATGGTCTGTTAAGGTGAGGCTAAAGTATTGTTTTGCAAAAGGATTTGTACTTAACTTATATTTTCCACTGATCAAGTGTACCTGCTGTTTTATGATAGAAATGTGCATAAAATAGAGAGGCTTGTTGGTCACATACTGATCAGATTGATGCTGCTCAGAATAAAATAAAAGTTTATTCATTGTCCATGCCGCATTTGGATTCACAGTGAAGAGAAAAATGGCATTTGAAATGTCATGCAGGTAGTACTCTAAAGCTGCTTTTCTCATGTGTGCTTTAGATATACCATCTATGGAGAGCAGCAGTGTGTTTATCATCAACAATAAAAATACTGACCTGGAAGGGACTTTTTTTATTTTTATTTTTATTTTTAAAAGCATATGCATTGATATGCTAAAGAAAACAAAAACCCCACAGCTGCTCTACCTCCAGGGCTTTTTTGAATAGCAGAATGGATCAAAGTATGGTTTTATTTCCTCATGAAGAGAAAAAGTCACCACTTTATAAATCATGGCAAGACCAAATACAATAAATATCAGGAGGTTTTTAATCATAATGCACTTCTCATGGCTATACTTAGCATAGGTCTCAACAGCGGGTACTGCATACAGCTGAAAACTTCATTCTGTGTGATACATAACCAAGTGAGGTTGGAACTAATATCAGGAATTTTGGACTTAAAATAAAAAGAAGAAAAAATATGTTGAGACTTAATTCCATTAGATATTGATCTTATCTGAAAAGATTTTAATCCAAAACTCTCCAGAACTGGAATAGCTGGTATCCAAGGCTCATTTCTTTTGCAGCCATTAATAGCTTTTAGCATAGATAGGAAAATTCACCTCCATTCAAGCACAGTCACTCATGCTGCGGTGAACTAAAACCTGTCTCTGTCACTGATTTTTATTTAGCATTAAGGAATTAACTGGAGTACTGGATCATAACATCGCAAACTACTGTGTTTGGAATCTGACGGCTAAATCTGTGTTTTATTGCTTGAATTCATCTGAACTGTGAAGTGGTATTATAAACAGAATTTTTCCTTTCTTAGAGTTTTAGAACATGCTGGGTAGTTTTACTTTTCTCCTTTGTTGTGTTCATATACTTACGTGCTGTGGAAAGGTAGTTAAAGCACTTTGTCCAGTTGGTAATAACATATCCTAAATACCTTCTCTAGACTACTATGATTTGAAAACCTTTTTTGGTTGATGAGTAAAGGAGAACCTCTCTTTCACCTTCTGTTGAATGTGTTGGCTTCTGTCCTGATGAACATTACTGTAGGATGCAATAATTTATTTTAACTGTGTTGATGGATTTTCAAAACCATCATATAATCTTGTTAAAAAAATCATAATGTGTATCAAGGGATGAAAGTTACTACTGAAATCACTAAATTACACGTACTTTGAATAGAGATTTGAAAAATCCTGGCCCATGAATGTTGTGATTAGAAGTAGACCATCTATTAACAAGTCAGTGCACAGCTAGGGAATATATCCAAGTGCTTCCTAAATTGGCAAAGTGTTGGCTGGATACTACAGTGAGCAGCAAGCGTGGTATAAAAAGCTATGAGTAGTAGAGAAAAGGATTAAGGAAAAGTGAGAGAAAGTTTTTGTTGCCTCAACAAAAATAATTGGGTCATGCAATTGCTTGGTGTAGCTATGAAGATTTTATCAAGGGAAAAAGCACATCACAGTATTTTATTGTCCTTTCTTCAGGTCTTTGGCGTCTTAAGACAAAATAAACAGAGAGACATAGACAAAGTAAAACAGAAAGAGACATTTCTTAATTATTTCGCAGTAATTAATAATGTGAATTAATATTGTTCTGCCACTACAGTGACCCTGACTTATACATGAGTTGTGCTGTTCAGATATCCAAAGATACTGTCATAGCATTTTTGATTAAAGTGTTATATTTTCTATTATTTTCTCTTTTAAAGGTTGACTTTGAACAACTCCAGGAAAACTTGTGTCAGATGGAAAGAAGGTGCAAAGCATCATGGGATCACCTTAAGGCTATAGCAAAGCATGAGATGAAGCCAACTCTAAAGCAAAAGATGTCTGAGTTCCTGAAGGACTGTGCAGAAAGAATCATAATCCTGAAGATTGTTCATAGAAGAATAATTAACAGGTACAGAATTAAACTGGTGACAGTACTCTCTTGATGATATGTACTTTGCTAAAATTATAAATTATGACATAATATATATATGGGTTTTTTTAAGTGTGCATAGGTACACATTGCAGCAAGTACGTCTACCAGGATGTATATGGTGCATATGTTCTCATTCACGCCTGTTCAAGAAATATCCTCACTCAAAGAAGTTTCTGTGTTTCCAATAAAAAGAATGAATAATCCAGGCAATCATTTGTTCCCATGTTGCAATAATTGGGCCTTTGAACTCCTAACCCCTTAAAGCTAGCATTTTTGTGACTAAGTTGCTATATTGTCTGTCCTTCCCTGAATACTTTTTAGAGGGATTGGCTTGCTGTCTGGTTAACAAGAATATGCCGTGGCAAAATATTGAAGTTCTAATGATAAATTTGTCATACATGGAAGCTGAAAGGAGTCTTGTACAATTAGTTTTGTAAGCAGCACCACCCCTGTCTGCAAGATCTATGACTACTTTTTTTATGCCTAAACAGTAGGAGGCAGATTTAAGATTCCTTTCTTTAGGACTTGCCGTTGGATTTAGTTTCATCCAATGAAATTAGCCCTAATTGCAGTGTTCTGAAATGTACTTACTCATGATAATTCTGCATAAACCTAAACTTTTTTTTTTTTACATACACAAATTTAGCCATATGAGTTTAAGCCATCGGATTAATTTAGCTATGTTTCTTCAGTTTATTAATGAAATGTTGAGAGATTTTCCAACTTCTGAAGAATTTCCATATTACTTTGGTCAAAATTAGGATCTGCATTCCAAATGATCCCAAATTTGTGGATATACAACTGGGAAGTTAATTCAGTTCTTCTTCTGTTTTCATAATGATCTCTTTTTCATGCTATGATTAAGCAGAAATCCCAATTGCAGGAGAAGGGAAGTGAATTCGCCAATTTACTGTTGTGTTTATCGTATGCATTGTATGAGTAAGAAAAATGCTAACTTTTTCCTATTAAGTGCTGCAGAACTTCTGTAGACTTTTCCAAAAATGTATCTCTTTAAATGCATCTTTCTAGGATTGGGAAAACTTTTATCATCGAGGATATGGATGCTGTTAAAAGAGATCCACATGCATTTTTAAACACTCAGTGTGCTATTGTTGCTCATGCAAAATAGAAGCAATAGTAAAAGTTGCAAATACTAAATACTAAAATAGTAAAAGTTGCAAATACTGTGGAAGCTCTGAATGCCACAGAAGCAGTAAAACTGTGAATTGAGAGTTTCCCAAAATAAATTACTTGGAAGATAATATAATTTTATGGTCATTTTTGTGAACGAGAAATTCTTTTCTTCTTGTGTTTGCTAGCCTGTAAATCTGCATTCTTCTTGTCTAGACTTTCCCCAACATCCTAGCAGCCTCTTTGAAGTTGCTTAATACAAATAAATAGGATTGAAACTTAATAAATATTTTTTTTCTATAACTGAAATGAAATTGGTCATTCACATTCCAAATTAATCATATAAAGTAGATAGAGTTCCATAAGCATCTTATCTCCTTCATCAGCCTGGGAAAATGGACTGGGATGAAGTTATCATAGGCTAGACTTTCATGTTTTTAATTATAAACCATGGCAATGTTATGCAAAAAATCCATGAAAATTTTGTAGTACAAAAGAAATTACAGGAGTTAATAAAGTAATAAATGGATGCAGTGAAATGTTTTGTTTGGTTTTGTTTTTCCTAGAAATGATGAATAAAGATTTTTCCCCTTTGCATTCATTAACACATTGTTTTCCAGGTTTCACTCATTCTTGTTATTTATGGGCCATCCTCCGTATGCAATACGCGAAGTCAACATCAATAAGTTCTGCAAAATTATTAGTGAATTTGCTCTGGAATACCGCACCACCAGGGAACGAGTCCTGCAGCAAAAACAGAAACGAGCTAACCACAGGGAAAGAAACAAGACCAGAGGGAAAATGATCACAGATGTAAGTGGCAAAATATACGTCCCACAGCACCAATTTTTAAAACAATCTTTCACTGAATGTCTTATATGAATTGTTGTTAATCTTTATCTTCATTATTAGGGAGTTATTCTACTGTAAATAGTGGCCTCTGTTCTTCTAAAAGACAAAACTTGCAAGTCCTTGAGTATGGATATATTTTTCTTCATACTAATTTATAGAATGAGAACAAACCAAGATTATGCATCCAGAAAGAGCATCTCTGTGTTGCACAGACAATGCGAAGAATCTCTGGTGGACACTGGAATCTGTGCATACGTAATCAGAAAAGAATATAAAAAGAAAATAAAATACTGGAAAATTAGGCTGCTAGTTGAGGACATCAGCACATCACAAATGATGAAACGTTGTAACCATTTAAGTGGTTACAAGTGAATTTAAAAACTTTTTTCTTTGAATATTTTAATATACACTCTTTAATCTTAGTATTTTACATATTTTAATGTGTATAGATATCTGTGTATGCACACTCATGGATATTTTCTAGTTACCTTTAAAGCACAAAGCAGCCTATTTTATGGGAACAGAAACTTTGGGGTTCTGAAAGAGCTGACACATTTATGTTCACAGTAGGTGCTATCCTTCAAACTTTGCTGATAGTATTCCTGCATTCCAATAAATTAAAATAAGATTAGTTTTCTGAGCATAGTAAGCTTTAAAATCCTCTTGACTTTTTAATCTTTTTTTTTTTTTTTAAGTTGATGTAGTTTGACTCAATCCAAATAAAGTTTTAAGAAGTGCCAGTACTTAATAAAAGTTTCCATCTGTCTCAAAATCCAAATCTGGAGTCTCGATTAGATGAGAGTAAATCATTGCATATGAAGCTGTCCCTACCTTTAGCATGAAAAGTCCTAAGCTGATTTCAGTTTTATGAGTCCTGCAACTTAAGTTGAAAAATTTGTATGTATTGAGATTGATATAAATTGAGATTGTTATTAATTCATTAACTCAATGTCATTTGTAGGTCTTTCCTGGCAATACCCTCTTTAAATCTGGATATCTGCCCCATTTACAGTGAATGTTAAACCTGTGTTATCTCAAAACATTTTCCTCTTGGTCTAACTTCAGGTAAAGGAAGGGGCTGTGATTTTACTTGAAGGATATAATATAGTCAGGCAAATTTTCAAAACTACCGCTGAAGAACTGACATTATTTTATTCAATTGCTTCCCTGATTTTCTGCAATATTCTAGAGGACCTAAAAGATAGCGTTAACCAGAGAGACTGGTAAATTAAAATTTTTGTTTCCTGAGGTAGCTTGAATACTTTTTACTAGTTTAAACAGTACAAAGATGTGAAGGAGTTCCTGTTTTCCTAGTATATGGCATAGTGTTTCTGTCTTACTTGTCTGGGAGAATTGGCCGTGGCATGACTGAGAAGCTTCTCTAAGTCCTATTCCTGCAGGAAATGTGAGAGAAAAGGGAAATGTGACCCTTGGAACCTGGATTCAGGAAGCAGAGAGAAGGGACCCTTTAAATCAAGAAAAAGGATGAGGGTTGATAGGTAGATCAGTGATGAGCAAGGCCAGGATAATGGTTGTTTGCTGAAAATGTAAGAAAAGAGGTAGTTGGGCCTCTCCCAGAAACAAATACTATTGGGAAATGTCATTTGTTCAGTTCAAGACGGTGTTGAGATTTGACAAGAATTAAATGCCATCTGACAGCTGGTATTCCACCTAAATCTTTCAGGTCCACAGAAAGGGAACATTTTTTGCCTACTGCTATTTAATAATTATATAATGGTCTTTAAAAAATCCATTTGGAGGGGGAAAAAAAAAAGCATTCTTTGAAAGTCCCTTATAAGGATGTTCTTTAAGAGAGTTCTTCCTATGGCCATATGGTTATTTCAGGACTTAACTACAACTCTTCATCTATAGCCCAGTAGTTATGGCCTCATTTACATTTTGTTTGATTGCAGTACCTGGTAAAACAGAAATAAAGTTGCATCAGGCTGTTTGTCACAGCTTCCTTTGACTTTGCAGTAATATCTACCTCAAAGTGAGCTTCCAAGTCAGCAGGATGGAAGATATTTGTGTGTGAAGAAAGATGAAAAAGAGGAGTTTTATTGTAGCATTCTGGTGGCTGGGCTTTGTGCCTGCTTCTGATTTTCTTACTCTTTCGTATTTGAATGCATTGGAGAGGGAAAGTATATCAGTAGCGCACTGACAGTATGTTGAACTAGGTAGAATTGTAACACCAACAGAAGAAATTTTAGATCTTGACATTGGAAAGAAACTCATTATAGAAAGTAGTGCTAATAAGAATATTCATGTAGACTTTTATTTTCTGCTTTGGGTGACCTAAAAGGATATTTATTTACTTGATTATTTGATATTTACTTCACTATCCTTTTGAAAGTTTCCTCAGGATCCCCTTTTCATCACCTTATAGTACGTTGTTTTCAGGCAGAAAAGAGGGATTTTAGCAAAAACAGGAAAGGAGTGATCCAGAACCATCCCAGTCCTCGACAGGAAGGTACATCTCACGTATACCTCAGCCCCCTGCAGACTTGGAAGGCAGAGGAGTACTGGCTCTTTGCATGGAGAGAGTCTGCTGGCTCCTCACATGGAGAACTTTCATCAGCTTCAGCAACTCCTCGCAGGGAATAGGGATGAGAAACAGGCACGATGTGGAATATTTCCATCTTTATTTTAGCCTTTTACCACAGATCTTTATGTTTATGTGTTCTTTAATAGCTGAAATGGACTGGGCACTGTCAGTTTAAATCTCAGTGAAAGTTGTCTGCAGGAGAGAGACAGAGCAGAGGGGAAAAAGAGAAGAACAGTAAGTTGCCACAGTTTCACAGGGAAGATTGCCTAGTCTGTGTAACTTTATATCTGGCTTTAGCTAGTGATAGCAGTCACTTACTTCAGGCACACTAAAAATAACAAGCAGGCAAAAGAGGGAAGAAATGCAATTATAGATATGAGTCTGAGCTTTTTAATGATTTTTAATAATAGTAGGTAGTATAAGCATCTGTCTCCCAGATTTATGAAGCTCTGCTTTTTATGATACTTAAGAGTTTCAATTCCAAAATTACTATGTAACAGAAATAATATTTTTAAATGGCAAATCCACCACATATGAATGCTAGCCTAAGGGAAAAATGGGAGGGAGAGAGAGAAGCTCTGCAAATTGTCCTGCAACATCCAGTATTGGATGACAGAAGAACTGAGCAGCCCTTTTTTCTTAAAATTAACATCTTGTGCTGACAGGAGGTATTTAGTATAGGAATATTGTTCCAGCGCTTTTTGGTAATATTACATCTGTTAAAGTTTTCCTAATTTATTAACATTTCTCAGTGTATTTATAATGATGAAATGAAGAAGGAAAGGCAGAAAGTACACAGCTGGGTGAGAGCAGATTCCCTCCCTGAAACAAAAGTTTGATTAATTTATTTTGCTACTTTGGGTCCTGTTCTCTGTATTTACTGATTTACTGGGGGCAGATATCTCTCCAGACATGCAATAGTGTAGGGGACCTTGAACCACTCCTCCTGAGTGGCTTTGGGTGTCAAACAGCAGTTCTGGGTGTGAGCCCCTTCCACCCAGAGCAGGGAGAAGAGAAATGGTAATGCCGTGAAAACTAGAGATGAGCAGGGGCAAACAGAGAGGAGTACATTGCCCTTAAGATAAGTCCTCTGCAAATCACTTTTAGGTAGACTAAATGGACAGGAAGGCCAAGAACTGAGACTTTCCCTGTAAAGAAGAAAACATAATATAACACACTTTGGTTTGGTGTGCAGTCTGTAATGTATGTATTTTGTTCTTGTACCTTTCCCTGAGTGCCTTTTGCATATTTTTAAGCTTAAATCGCTCTCCTCCTGCGTTTTATTTATTAGATAGGTTTGCATTTGGGTTAGAATACAAACATGTTCTTGCTTCCCTTTCTTCTCCTTTCTGTTTCTTATTCATGCCAAAATGTAAACAGTGTCCACCTTCAGAAGAATTGCTTTATGGTGTGACTCCCCACCCCCCGGGGGGTGGAAAAAGCAAATGGATCTTTTCATAATGCAAAGGGAAATACCTGCTGAGGTCCCTCTGCAAAATATCTGCTTGTCTTACTGTCAGTGCCACTGTGTCCAAAGCAAAATAGACATCTCACCCTTTGAATAAAACATATCCTTAAAAAGTAATGTTAATGTGCTGCACAGCACTCTCACAACTAATCTTCTTATGGAGATTGTGCTGAAACTAAGCTGAGGGCCAAAGTAAATCAGGCTTTCATTTTTAATGATGAATGTTTCTGGAACAGAATGTATCAATCCCAGACAGAAATCACAGTTGAGATGGAGATAAGGTCAAAAATATATATTAGTAACACAAGGCAGGGGAATAGAATTGATGGAATGCTACTTTAAAAAAATAAAAAATAAAAAGATGCATCAAATTTCTAGGGTATGTTTATACTTTATAAACAGTCTAAATGAAAATTATGCAAATAAGGAGCCCAGATACTTGAGAAACTGTTTCACTCTGGGAACCATCTATGTGGGGTTTTGTACATGGTGAAGAATTCCCCAGGCACTTGGGAACACAGCTCTAAATACTTTGCTACTTCCCTGTAAACTCCCAAATTCACAAACACTCCATATCCAGTAATATTTTGATATGCCCATTACATTTTATGTAATGTAACTGTCAAGATAATTTTACATGTCTGCTGTCAGAGAGGGTAAAAGCCCTAAATGACAAAGGTTACTTGCATTTCTATAATTTCCAGCTACTGAAAAACTTGTAGTGTGTATTCAGAGACTGCTCAGCACTTGATTTTAGTCCTCTGTTAAACTGAAACTTGAAGATTAAAAAAAAAAAAAAAAAAAAAAAAACAGTTTAAAAGAAGGAATTAAAGCAAGCACATAAGTGCAGAGAAAATGAATTGCCAAGAAGCTGACCTCTGCACTGGGAGAAAGAGCAAGCAGGACCTCCCTGTTCTGAACAGAGCTGGAAAAAGGAGAGAGTCCTTCCTAGTGCTCTCAGTTTCCACAAGGTGAAAAGTGGGCAAGCCACAGCATGACTCAAGGGAGAGAAATGGGATGGTTTAGGGATGATCTCAGTTCATAATTTCTCCAAGAAAAATCAGGAAATTCTATTTCAAATCCTGTCCAACTGACAATGACAGTCTGTTCTGTGTACAATAGGATAGTGGCTCATTAATTAAAAGACATTAGCCAGATGATTGTCTAAGGAATTAATTCCTTATATGTGTTGTGTTTTTATGGCCTCCTGTAACTGCATAAACAGTACCATGGTTACCTCTTATTTTGTTGTGGTTTGGCCATGCTGTCCTTCCTAAATCTTACTGTTTGTCCTTCTCTGCCCTGTCCTCTGTTTCCGGTGGCAGACTGATGAAGAAGAGGATGCCGAGGTATGGTTCTTTGAAGGAGCATGTCATTCCCATTTCCCCTGTGTGCTGTGACATTTAATTTCTAACTCAGATAGTATGGACTGCTCAACTCCATCTGCTCAACTGGAACTATGAACCATGACATTTTTCTCATAGCTTTTTGGCTCTATTGTTAGGAGTGTGTTTTTGCAGTCAGCTTTAACCATATGCATACCTCCTTTCTTGAATAGGGCTATCTTGATCTGAGGCCTTAATAATTTTAAATTTCATCATGTATTTTCTTCAATGTCTGTTTGCTAAACTGCAAAGTAGCTCCACTACCCAAAATATCAGTGATCTGAATGTTATGGGGATCATCAGTTTCATTGGGCTAAGGATTTCAATGATAATTTCATAGTCATTATTAATCCGTGTGTGTCCAACTATAACTATTTTATAAAGTGTTCAAAAGCATCAGGATATAGGGATGCAAAGCAAATTGTAATGGTTATCTTTGCTGTATGAAAAGTGAACAAGATACTTCAGTCACCATAGAGGTAAGCCATGGACTAGTTCATACATCTGTCATAAATTGCTCCTGAAGATGATATTGAAATTTAATAAAGGAGTGAATAAATAATTTAAGAACTATCAACATTTGCTCAAGAGGCTGGGGCTTGGGCATTAATCTACACCAATGTCTGAAAACTAAGGAAGTGGAATTAAGCTTCCTGGCTATGTAGCTTCTCCCTACTGATGGTTTATGCCGTATAGCTTAGGCTACAGAAAGAAAATTAAAGAAATTAGACTTTTTATGCCAAAGTTTAACTATTGTGTGAATACTAACAGTTATGTGAATACTTTATCCTGTGTTTTTTTCTAAGGTGGTGCTCATTACATTTACAACCCATTGTATATAAGCATTCTTAGTGCAAAAACTGCATGTACTTTCATGGAAGTTTCTCTCTAATTTTGGGTGGTTTTCTTGTTTTTTGGATTTATTTTTGTCTTTTAATTTCACAGGTGATATTCTAGCACTTGCACACTCTCCACATCAAAATATTGCAAGCTAATATTTTAAAAATAAAACAAACTTCTCGGTATCAAAAATAAATATCACACTGGTATATTTAGCTTAGTGCCTTGTAGGGATTAGTGTTTTGCTACTCAGCTGGCTGTCCTACCCTGAAAAGTCATCATGTTAGAATAAAATCATCCTGTCACTGATTTCCTGATGAAATATTTTCAGTTTGCAGTCTAACAACCCAGGAGGACTCGATCAAAGCTCGGAAAGTAGGACTGAGCCTTTTCTTCCAATTTACTGTTCTCTGAAAGAAAGGCTCTGCAGGTTTGCATCGCTATAGCTGACTGGCTTGATACCATCAAGTTAATAAGTAATGTTGTTTAGTATGCAGAGGAGGAACAGAATGCAGCACACCTCCCTTTATCTTTGCTGGATCTGAGGAATAAGAAAGATTAAAAGGAAAAAAAGAAAAAAAAAACACTTCAGTTTCTGATAACTGATGTGACTGAAAACACCAAGGGGTATTATTATCTGTTGATGTCTGTTTGCTGGTGAGAGCTTGTCCTTTCTGCAGCTGGGGCTGTATTTCAGATGTGCTGTAATGCTTCTGTAGATGAGAGCAACGGAGAGAACACCAGCACGGCAGGCTGGAGGAGGAGAGCAGCCCCTGGCTCCTGCTTCCAGCACACTGATGCAAACCCCTGCCCTCCTTAGAAAGCCTCCATTTCTCCCGTCATCTACCTGGCTGCATTTCTAGAGGGCTGTTTTCAGCGGAGCTGTCACTCCTGGGCGCTGCGAGCGTGCGATTAACTCGGCCGCTGTTGTTAGCGTTGTTGTGGTGACAGCGAAGTCACGGGTGGGCCGGAGAAGCAGAGGGCAGATTCCAAAATCTCTCTAAGGTTTTGTTTGTTCTGCTAACTGCTGACTGCAATTTTTTATGTTTTGGCCATGGAATAATTTGGCTGGGTGTTTTGGGACTGGGGATTTTTTCAGCATTACTGGTGATGTATTTTAAGTTTACTGTACATATCTGCATTTTAGAGCAGCATGAGAGTTCTCTGTGGAGTAATGCAGAGAGGCAGGAGAGAGATGTCTTGTCCCCAGACCACCCTGCCAGTCCTGCCTTGTCACAGGAAGGTGATGCTACAGGAAAAAAAAATTTACTTGTGTCAGGTCTTGTGCTGTCCCCCTCAATGTCACATCTGACACCAAACCTGGGTCAAAGGTTTCAAAGCCAGCTTTTGCTTTGTACCTTGCACTCTCAGAGATGGGACCAAAATTACAAAGCTCGAGCTAGTGCATCTGTTTTTCCTCTGATTTTGCCTGTGCCCTGCTGCCATTGTGGTGTATTTTGGCTCACGGTGTGTGCTCTGGGAGAGGAACCACCATTGTTGCACTCTTTGGGGACTATCTGTACTCCCAACCCCATCCACAAGAACAAGGATTTAGGCTTCCACCCGTGCAACTTGCAGTCTCAACTCTGGCTTTCTTGGTTAAAACAACAAATCCTCTTTCCTTCTGCAGTCCGGCAAGTTCTCCAGCACCTCACCCCCCTCCCAGGGCCAGCCCCAGGGTCTGCAGTACGCCGAGGATGCTGCAGAGCACGAGAACATGAAGGCCGTGCTGAAGACCTCCTGTGTTGGCGGGGAGAGCACCACGGCACTGGGGGTTCGCACGCGCAGCCGGGCCAGCCGGGGTAAGTGCCGGCAGCTTCCTCTCGGCCACCTTCCTGGTGGCACGGCAGCTTCAGGGTGGCCCGAGCACAGGTGGTGGCCCTCTGGCAGAGCCCTCACAGCTGAAAGGGTCAGAAGACCCCAGTGGTATTTCCATGCTGGAGATGGTGAGCTGGGGCATGGGGACGCAGAATAATTTCCCTGAGGTTTTAAGGTGTGGGTTACAGCTGGAGGGTGTTGGGAGCACAAGCTGGCACAAGTTATTTTCTCTCCCCCTGTCAACTTGATTGCCCACTCACACCCGGTTTTTATTCCTGTTTTCATTGTGGGGCATTCATGGTTAATGTTTTCAAAATGGGGCATTCATGATGTAGTTTTCTCCTTATTTTCAACAGAAGCAATAGAAGGTAGCAATTCAAACGGAAGAGAAAGGACCTTGCAACATTTTAGGAATCATGGGAGAGAAAAGGGACAGGAAAAAGACAATGAAGCTTTTAAAATCTCCCCTGCTAAACTGCAAAGCTACTGGATTAAGTGCAGCCTAGGGACTTAAAAAACTTCTGTGGACAGCCCTGCATCTCCTTGCTGTCCCGACAGATACCTCCTTCTCTGAGGTCCACAGTGCTCTGCTGTTTCCAATGTCAGCATGGGTGATTTCTGAAAGCTTATACAGAGGAAATGAAAACCTGACCCAATCTGCTGTTTCCAACACCTGATACTCTGAAAGAAGGTTTCACTGGTACAACCATTCTTGGCAAGAAATATCTTTGCTTCTTGTCCAAGACATGATTCACTGGTATGCCTCTTCACAAGGATAGTCACTAAACCACTTCCTTGCTGCTAAGTCAACTGGTGAGACTGGGCTCACCAGTTTATTTTCTGTCATCTTCCCCTCATCCCCTCCCATACAAATGCTACCTGGAAGATAGTTTTGAAGTAAAGGGGAATGCACCAAAATTTAAGTTGCTAGTTTTCTGTTTTCATATTTCCTTTCCCTCACATCTAGATATCTTATACTTTCTTGATTCTTTTTGGTGGCATTGATACCATGGCCAGAGCATTCACCACTAAGTGTGTGTGTGTAGTTTGTTAAGGTTTTAAACCCTGGTCCTGTCTAATTTAGAGGTTTCACAGCCCCAATTTCAGAAGCAAGCCAACTAGCTGAAGTACAAAGATGGAATAATTCAAGCTGCTCTGCAACAAGCTGAACAGCTGAAGTAATCCACTGAATGCTAACGAGCAGCATGTCCTGATAATGAGAGTCAGCTTGTGTTCCCCTGAAGAATAGCAGAGGCAGAGGAAGGGTGAGCCAGACAGAAGCTTGTCAGGAGCACTATCATAATAGAAATGCTCTTGACGAGAGCCAGGAGAAAAGCAGCAGAACAAAGTGCTAATCAAAGCTGTTGTTTATTGACATCATGGATGTGATATGGAGCGGTCTCGCCAGTAATTTTTTAGCTGTTTGCAATTCTACCACACCCACTCTTTTGCAAAGCTCACTGTCAGTGTCCTCAATACATACTTGCCTTCAAATTATTCAAAAAACAAAAAGCATGCGGAACAGTAGTCTGTAGTGAAGGAACCAAAAGATGTGTCTGACACAGCTCTGTGGAGTAAGCAGTGCCAGAGACTTGGGTTCGGAGACATGGCTCACTTGTTTGTTTGTGGTTTCAACCAAAATTGCTTATTTAGCTTTTCAGCTTGCCAATGACTCTTGCTTTTCTGCTCATAGCAGCGTATGTGCAGTTGTGCCAGGACGCATACAGCTTTGTGATGAGAAGGTGAATTCTTTCTTGTGAAAGGGAAAACTAGATATGTCTAACCAGATGTTTTCCCCTTTCCATATCCTCTTTGCACAAGCCTGTGATACAGATGCTTAGAAACAGATTGTTTCCTTCTTTTGGTAAAAAAGGACCTGTCCTGCTGATTTTCATCAATTCCTAACATGCGCCCTGTCTTCTAGTCAATGTGTAATAGGAGCAGAGGGGAACGTGGCCACACAATACTCCAGGAATTCTCATCTCCTAGACAATCTTTAGCAGACAGTTGCCAGTTATATGGTCATGAATAAGACTCAAATGCCAAAGGGAATCAAAAGTTGTAATTGCATTTGAGCTCTCCATTCTCTGCTGATACAGCAGAGAGTCTAGGGTATTATTTAAAAATATTCTCCATTAGGCAGAATCGTCTACTTTGGCCAGTTTGAAGTAGCAATGACTGGGCTGCCTTTTGGAATTCTCAAAAAAAAATATTGCAAAACCAAAGTGACACAAAAGACTTGTGTTTTCTTTTTCCTCAATTCATTTGCTGGACTTTTCCAGGCCGTATTGGTTCGTGGAACGCTGGCAATGACGATTCACCTAATGCAACAGATGATGCAGCAGATGAGATCATGGATCGCATTGTAAAGTCTGCCACCCAAGTGCCAAGCCAGCGAGCGGTGCCTAGAGAGAGAAAGCGGTCACGAGCAAATAGGAAGTCATGTGAGTAAATGGCTATTAAACATCTCAGAATAAGCAAACATGCGAGTATTTATGTATCTTGGTGTATGAACTTGGCCTGTACTATGCAGACATTAATTGGTAGTAGTTTGAGAGTATACTTATGATTGGCATATATTCCTCCTACTATTGTTTCAACAGTGTTGTATGCAGTGGGTGACTCTGTCTTCTAGGGAACTTCAAATGTCCTTAGCAGTAAGAGAAGAAGAATGTTTTATGGTGCTTTGGAGTTTCTCTTATGACAGTACTTATTCAAAATTAGAGAAGTCAGATCAGGACCTCAAATACTTGATACTGCTTAAATTTCATAAGGTACTATGAACTGGCATAAAGATTAGTAGTTGTATCTGTAGCTGAATTTAATCTTAAAGCAAAAAGTAGTTTGAGAGATTTTACCTTTAAAAAAATTTTTCTTTTTCATGTTGTATACCATCCTTCTGCAGCCCTGAAAGCAAGATGTGAACTGCTGTTTGGTTGCAAAGTGGTTGTAGAGAAGCTTCCCATGGGAAGAAAAGGTTGCACTTTAATAAGGTGGTCTAGTGATGTAGCGTGTCCACAAGGCAGAGCTGTGGCACCTGAGTTTGAGCAATTTGATTTTGTGCTTTAGAAAATGCAATGCTTAAGAGGCAATGATCTTTTGAGGTTTGTTTTTTTTTTTCCTTATGTGCAGGGACTGCTATAATTACTGTGAGATGGATAAATACCCAAAGGATGTAAGATTTTGGTATTTAATGTCATTCAACATATGTGGCTTTTTGACTACCTTTCCATCCATCTTTTTAGCATTTCTGGGAAGTTAGGACAAAGAGGAGTCAACAACAGTGAGTGAAAAATCACACGGATTTTCTTTTTTTTTTTTTTCTTTGTGGAATTGCTCTAACAAAGTTGGTGATCAAGAACACTTGGTATAAGCAGTAGCTGATTGCTATAAACTAGCATGTGCTGAAAGCATATTCACTTTCCCCAACATGCTAAGAAAGGAACTTCTGCATGTGGCAAGAGTAAAAGCAAAGCCGACACTAGATAGATGAGACAGACCTTCAGCAAAAAAATGAGCTGACACTGGATTGTCTGTCTTACTTTCTGTCATGCACTGTACCGTACCTCCCTGTGGCATCACCTTCTGCTGCTACCCACTTTCCCACACAGTTCTGGTGTTCTGCACGTGCTGACTGCCCTAGTTGGCTTGTGCATATGAAATAAGCCTCATGAATGTTCGGCTATTTCTGTGGTTTATCTTGTGCTAAAATATTTCCTCTGTTAGCAGCACTATCCTCATGCACACACACACAAAAGTCTTATTTCTGCTTTTTACCAGGTACCTTTTTCCCAAGGAAGCACTTGCTGCAGGGAAATAAAAAAAAGATAATGATAATAAAAATAATATATATTTTTCCATGGAGTTGGCTTTTATACTTATTCAGGGAAAACAGTAACAAGGATTAAGCATTTAGTAAATGTTTAGGCTGTGACTGATTTCCACTGTAATTAATCATGATAGACTCCGGCTCTTTTGCTTGTTTGTTCTTCAAGATCTGGATGAGGCTCTAAAGTGGATTAAAAGGCAGTTTCAAAACAAACATAAAGTTCAGTAGTTAAGCATCTCTTTTAGCTGACGTATGCTGAAAGAAAGTGTGAAAGGAGAATGTCTTAATTGAACTATTTTACTGCAATAGATAGTCAATATACCTGAACGATGAAAAATGAGGTAGTTTAACTGTAAAATACACTCAACTGGACTGATAATCTGGCACCTCCAGGAAATGAGCAGAGACCAGCCTTTGTCAATGCAAAATATGAGTTAAACAAGCAGAAAATCTCCCTGGTAGAAATACAACATAATTGAGTCTTCAGGCTCCCATACACATCCTTTTGCTTAGTATTAAATCTATTCGTGAACATCAAAGTGAAACTCAGTTGAAAGGAGTGATTTTCTCTGTGCGTCGTGTTGCATATGTCTAATTGCTTTCAGTGTAGAACTGGAAATCTTGCAATGCTCACTTAAAATTCAGCAAAGGTTTTAGTGAAACTGAGCTGAATTCTGCGTCTTTAGCAAAATCAGAAACCCAGACATATGCACAGTATACATTTCCCGTGTTTTAGGTAGAAGGATCTCATGGACAAGGGATTTTTTTTTTTTTTGCCATAGACAAAGACATAAAAATATGAAATAAAAATCAAGTGATACTCAAGTCATTTATAACTAAGGGAAAACAAAAACAGGAATGTGGAAGAGGTTGTTGAATTCAATAAATAGTTGTAATGGGAAAATGAGATATTTTGGTGTGTTCATTTAGCCATTTTACCTTTTGTAATTGTTGAGAAATGTGACTGTATGCTGTATGCAGAGAGCTTAGTTAGATCTTAATGATGTGGAAGAGTTTGAACTCTCAGGGCAATCAGCAGAACCATAAACTGGGGGGAGAAATAAGGCAGTGAATCATTCAACAGAAGACAGATGGAAACGTCTGCATCTGTTAGTTGAAGATGTGAAGGGTCACTGATAAATCCAGATATGACTGAAGCTGACTGAGAACTAGTAGGAAGGAATTTGTTCAGCAGGAGCTGAAATGGACTACTGAAAGCTAGTGTGCATGGTAAGTACATGATGACTGAGTTCCTGTGATGATCTGCAGAGAGACAGAACTTTATTCTCACCAACACAGTGAAGGCTTTTAAAGATTATATCTGACATTTAAACGTTCAGTGACCAACTGGAAGTCATGGCCTCATAATGGGTGCTCAGTGACCTGCCTACCAGACATATTAGATGGGTGTTATATGTGAGAAAACAACATTACAGTTGTATTCTTTCATTAGAAGCCTCAACAGAAAGCCACGGGATTGAGTGAGCCACAGAAGCTAAAAATGTTCTGTCACCCCTAGAGGTGGTCATTCAAAGACAGCTTCAAGGCAAGCTGCCATGGGAAGCTTCTGCTGTTTTTTTTTTTTTTTGCTCTGATGTCTTTGTTCTGTGTATAAACAGATTCCAGCCTCCAGAGATATCAGTTCAGCATATTTTAAAAGCATAAAATACAAATTAGTTTGCAAATATACTGTTTCCGTTCTTGAAGATTGAGGGTAGCTTTCTGTGAGAAAGGTTTTTATAGCATTATGGGGAGCTGTTCAACTCAGTAAAGAAATAAAAAATAATATAATTAAGATTGTCTGGTTCTTCTATAAGGTTAGGATGACCTTCAGAAACAATGTCAAAACAAACAAGGAGTGCAAAGGAAAATTGGAGTAAGGAAGTTTTAAGAATCGTTATTTTATTTGATAGTCCAAGTTCCAATGGATACAATTGCTAAAGATAATTTTAACAGCTTACAAAACATTATTATAGATGTTGCAACCGTGGAATTGGGGGACCAAAAAATGAAACTCCCTGTATGAGATACCACTGAGATTTCAAAAAACAACCGTCAAGAAAGTAGTTTATTTAATACAAAGAGAGCTGAATTAAAAGACTAAATGCGAAGTGTATAAGCAGAGCCTGCTGTGAAGATTACAAGATGTGAGGTAAGAGAGGAAATATATAAAGAAGACCAAGGCTGTTCCTAAGTGGGAATTTCATGCTATGATAAACAACCTGTATCAATTGTTGCTATTTGGGGAAGGAGAAAAATAAGTATTCTGTTCACGGCAGTTTTGAGACAACAGAAGACACTTAAAGATTAGGAATATCACCCATAAAAGACTTTACTTAAGTACATCTAATGAAAAGAACCAAAAAAGACCTCAATGATAGACAAGTAGGAAGTTGATGCAGTTTTCCTTTTCATCGTGGCTGTTTATTTAGAACATCCATCCCCTAACATAAAATCATTCTTTCAGGACTAGGTTTTTATGGAGATGCCTTGCCGTCTTTGTGTTGATCCCATTGAACTGAATAGATCTGCCTCAGAAGTATGATATAGTGCCCGTGAGTCAGTGTCACAAAGATCATACTTCAGTTTAGTAATAGTGAATCAGCATACAGAGGGTATTCACACTAGTTTTGGCATATACAGCACACTGCCTGGAAAAGTTGAGCCGGACAGAGTAGATTTCTGACCTCTGTGATTGACCATGGCAGGGCTCTGAGAAAGAGCCAAAAGTCCTAAGGTTTCATTACCTTGCTCAAATGCTGATTAAGCCACAGTATATCAAAAACAGACCATCCAACATGCAATTGCCTTAAGGCAACTAGGCTAAAACGTGAACCTGCATGTATCTTCCTCCTTTATGAAGTAATTGTTGGTATTAGCAACCTTCATATTTGAAAATGTGTTTCCTGGCTCCCTAAAGGAAAGGCAGGTGACAAAGAATAGGGATCCCATCATGTTCTTGCTGACAAATAATTTCAAATAGCTGTGCCAAGTAGACAGGTCATTTTTAAAGATGAGTTGAGCCTGAATGGTCATAATGTAGGATTCAAGTGTGACTGGTATTTGATGGTAAGTAGCACGTATTCCAGTGGTGGTTGCACTGGATTCTGCTGGAGGCACTGAATAAGAAAGTTGAATAGCAAGGGCTTGGTTTTCCCCCACATTGTTTTTATCTTGGAGCATCTCTGTGTGTGCTCTGATTTCTCTTAGATTTTATTAAATTTAAAAATCTACTTTAGATTTGTGTTGGAGAATTGGGCTTGGAGCAGATAATTAAATCAGAATTTAATCCAACATTTGAATGCAATGACTTGATTCAAATAATTTGTGAAGTTTAAGAAAGGAGACGGAACTGACATGATAACACCTTGTTCTTTTATTTGGTGTTAGAATCATATGTTAGTCCAATAATATGCCCTGTGACTTATCTGTGGGGTATGGAAACATCTCATAAGGATTTATTGATTTATTTGCATAACAACTTGTGGGGATTAAAAAAATCTTGCAGTCTTTATGCAGAAATGTATCTGAGGCATGACTCAAGTAATCTGTGAGACTCATACAAGGGGACTGTGGAGGAGGTAGGAATTGAATTGAGATTATCTGAATCCTAGACAAATAAACTGAGAGCTGATGGATTAAGTTTAACTACAGAACATCCCAGGTCAGGTATTTCATACTAAATTCCACCTTCAGTAAAAGTGAAATAGGAGTTAGCATGCTGCAATCATGTGCCAAAATAATGGAAAAAACTCTGCCAAAGGACCAGGCTTGGAGACAAGCTTTAGACAAGTTTTAGTAACACATTCCCTGCTGCTTTGAAATAAACATGTTTATAAGCAAACAAAATAAAGGGTGGGAGCCTATTTGAGTCCAGAGGTATGTAATTTTTGTTTGGAAATCATAGGGTGCTTCAGTTAACTTTTTCTTCTTTTCTTTGTTTTTTCATCATTTTTCATTTTCATGTCTCTCCACTTACTTTTTCTGGCTATGAGAAGATACAGAAGTGCCAAAATACCAGGAGGGAGACTGTTCTTCTGGTATTTATAGCCTGACTAAAAGCAGGAGTTAATGGAAATTATGCTTTAAAAAAAATACAAGAAGAAAGTCTATATAAAATACTTTAAAGGCAAGCAACTTTACTTAGAATTTGCAGCTAATTATTTAGGATTTGAGTAACTGGATCCTATCAGGAGTTAGAGGAGGTGTAGAGTATTCTAGTTAGTGATACACATTTAGCAACAATTCTTTGCATTTAGGAAAAGTAAATGTTTTGTAGCTGGTATTCAGTATCAAGGCTGTTCATCCTCACACAAAGTACTGAGCCTTCAGAAGGTCAATACCCAGTTAATAAAAATCTAGTTATTGGATGAAAACAGAGTGTGAGATAAAGCACTTAAAATTCTGGCAGCTGGAAAGTTAGCTCCACTAGATGCCAAGATAGCTAGTGTCTTTTGGATGCCTTTTAGTAGTACATTCTTTCAGCCGTAGGATGGCAAGATCTTTGCAAGAATGAAATGATTAAACTCAGTGGTCTACAATTTAAAAAAAAAAAGACAATAAAAAGTATTAATACTAATTAATATGAATGAATAATGCATACAGCTGACCACCGTAGGTGGTAGCAATGGATGTAATGAGTGTGAGGCCTATACAGTCCCGTGTCTCATCTGTGCAAGAGGCCAACATAAACAGCTGTAGGGAAGAGAACCAGAGGGGCAGGATAATTCTGTGCAGTCCTACGTGAGATATCCTTCAAAACAAAAGGTTTTGTGAAAGCCTGGTTTAAAAGTCTAGTAAAAAATTATCTGTAAAAGAAGCTTAAATTCATTTTCCAGTCGCTGTTTTAGAGGAATCTATGAGTCGTTTCTGTAATGAATTTTATTCTGATACAAATTATTTGCTCTTGGGCTCATATCCTCAAACTTTCTCCTCAAAGCAGCTTTATCATTCTTATATAAGGAAAGTCAGATATAAAACTAACCTAGCCCCTACCATTAAAATCTACAGTACATTCCTTAAGTTGATCAGAGTTCATTGCATAGATCATTGCATACTTCATTGCAGAGATCATTGCATAGATATAGGATATCAGAATTAAAAACGTGATTTATTTAAAAAAAAAAAAAAAGTACTTATTGTCCCCATAGGGAGAAGACAGAGATATTGAGCACTATACAGACATTCACATTTTACATTAACAGAAGCACGGAGGAGATGATGTAGGTACAAGGAGAAAACTGCCACTGCAGTGAATTGTCCCTAGTGATTTTAGAGTGACCACCACTTTGTGTGATTAAATGCCTTGCCCAGACATGCTACTCTGTGGAGGAAGAGGTGACCACAGCTCAGATTTTGGTCTGAGCAAAGAGTACATCCTGGTGGCTGGTGAAGCATGTCCCAGCAGGATTCCACAGCTTAGCCAGGCCATTGCCACATCCTTGTGCTGTGTCACAGCCACTGGGAGAACAAAAAAGAAGTGAGTGATCTGCAACTTCCACTGCACTTCTAGACTAGCACTTACAAGTGCTGGAATTGCTCTGGGTATCTCTTCTCGGCCAAATGGTACTTTCTTTATTACAAGAAAGAAGCGAAAGTAGTGTGGGAGAAACTGGCAAGCAGTGAGCAGTTGGTAAAAAGCAAGTGATGTCAGTATATGCAGGAGCTGTTCTTGTTCCCTGGTTGCAGAAGTTTTGTATTGAAATTTTAATTTCAAATACTTTTGCTATGATTTACACTTTTGGTACATTCCCACGTGTAATTCTGTAGAAAAAGTTAGTTTTACTTCATTAGTTTGCATCTTCCATGAGATACAAATAGTTGATCTCACTTTTACCAGTTTGCTATTCACTGTGTCAGTTAATTCATTTATATTACCCTGTTTAGTTCTTAGTTGGCATATTATAAAGGTATATGTCAAGGCTTTTGAATTCTTGTTACAGGATTCATTCCCAAAATTGGGATAGTTAAGTTATGAGTATTAAAAAACTAATATATGGTTGAGTTGCGCACTGTTAGCCTAAAGTTGATAGGATAAGTATTTTGTTAGGTTTCTTTCTGTGATAATATGGCTTTCAAGTTTACTACTGATCAGCAGTACACCTTATACATACATTTTTCCTTCCTGAAAGATAATTATTTTCAGCATCCAAATAAGAAATCAGAAGCAGTGAGATGTTGGCTGACAAGATTACACTGTTGTTATGGAAAGCACATGTGTTTCCGAGACTGAGAAAAGATAAGGAAGTACAAGGTTGCTTTTCAAGTCTCCTTACAAAAGAAGTGGATTGACAGAAACGATCTCTGATGGAGCTTTCCAGGAGACCATAGTGATACCACAGCTGCCAAAGAGAGCCCTCTGCTGCCATGAAGAAGTTTAACACGAGGATCTCTGAAGGCAGGAATCTTAACTACGCTTGAATGCGAGTGTCAAATGCATTTGAAGGGAAGTCTTGTTATGAGATGAAAAAATGGTCTACACAAAGCTACTTTGAATTTATCTTTCCTCAGCAACATGTCAAAAAGTTTATATCTATATATATATATATATTTATGGCTTTCTCTAGGGAGAATTACACCACCTCATTGGCATAACTACAAGATTTTTGTGATCATAGTTATTTTTAATCTGATGGGTTTGTAGAACTGATCCCCTCTGCTGCTGTATTTGCCAGCACAGATTCCCGAAGGGGGTAATTGATTTGCGTTCCCCAGAACCCATCTGTTCAAACATGGTCACACTGCTCTGCCAAGTCACTCCTGAGCAGACAGCTCTGTTTATTAGCCTGAGCTACCTGCTTAGCGAAAGTCTATTACCTAATAATATATCATTTTAAAATAGACTGAAAGTCATTTTAAAAATTGAAATGGAATTTAAAGGCTGCATGCCCAAAGCACTTGTGTTAGATGGCTTACTTTCTGTATCCTATTTCCTGCCTTTTTTGTCCTGTGCATTGTTAATGTATAGTCTAGTCTTATATAGTGCTTACATTCAGACTCAATTGTGTTTGAGGTCTGTGCTCTCGATGCTTCACATATTAATAGTGGAATCACTTCTGACTGATGAAGTTAAGTGGGAGAAATGATGAAAGGGATGCTGGCAGGATTGCTTTTAGTTGTAACTTTTTACAGTGGCATTCAGAGACATCCTAAAGATTAGAGTGAGTGGTTTTGTGTTTGTTTGTTTTTGTCATAGAAGGTTTTTGAGGAAACAGTTATGTCCTTTTCTCTTTACTGTTGGCACCATACAAATGGTGACGTGAAATACATGAAGCTGGAAACCCAGTTAATTCAACATGTAGTTTCAACTGCATGTCAAGTATTACTTGAAAAGCAGTATCTTCGTGTTCTCTAAAGCAATGTTACTTTTTGTTCCTTAAAATGTAAGCTACCTACAGATTAAACTCAAGTTAAGCTTTTCATACAGAACATCCCACTTAGTCCATTTTCACTGCTATACTCCTCTTTATGTCACTGACAACATATATTACACCAGGAGATGGCTGAATTATAGTTTCTTGTTAGGAGAGACTTGTGCCATCTGTGAAGCCGAGCTGCAGGGCAGCAATACATTGTTTCCTGGAGCTTTCTGTGCCGCTCACCCAGGCCAAGACCACATATAAGTTGGCTGTACTTCTTCAGAGAGGTGCTCAATAAACCCAAAAATTCACCTACAAATCCCTGTGAGAAAATCTCTACACATAATTTTTTTAGGCATCTATGCCTGCTAGTACTAAGCAATGATACATGCATAATTAGGCATAAGCATGGCTTATATAGACAGTGATAAAAATAAACAAATGCAGAAAAAGATTAAAAGGAAAGAATATGATCAAGGGTGTCTGGATTAAACTTTTGTGTTGCAAATTGCAATTGCTGGACTCTTCAGAGTAAAGTCCAAGATAATATATTGAATATAAGAGAAAATAGACTGAGTGCGCAAGCTGTATGTAGAAGGGTAACAGAAAATAAAACTATGAAATATGAAATATGACGTGAAACAGTATGATGAAGCTGGTGTGTATTGTCTCTTACAATCTGCTTTCTTGTTTTCCTTGCTGTGTAATTTACAGCCACCTAGAATTTTATTTGTGCCAAATCAGCAAGTAGCAGCTGCATTACCTGGGCAGTTGAGCCCAGAGGAAAGTTCTGTGGCTGTCACATCTTTTTACAGTAGGAAGGACACTAAGTCTGTGACTTCTCAAGCAGAAAAATGGTCCTATCTATGTATGGAATATTCTGCATTTCAGATGATTTGTCCATACAAGTGTTGTGAACATAGATGCCAAAAGCCATTGTAAAAGTAAAAATAAATGGCACCAGCAAGACTGTTTTTTACTGTTTGTTGCATCTTAAAGAAAAAAAAAGTAGGAGGAAGGGAAATCAGGAATGCTATTTGTCCTTTAAAAAACAATCAACCCCTAGATAATAATATTCTTTAACAAATCTACACTTAGAGAATCATTTTTTTTTTCTTCTAAATATCCCCAGTGTTCTGCGAGGGCTGTATATCCGTGCAGATTCTGACCCAACAGACACAGTCAAATTCACTGGGTTTCTCATAAGCACATTGTATTCTGCCAGGATTTAAAATAAATTTTTAGATTTCCTGATTAGCAAGGAATATCATACCCTCTGACCCCATAAAAACAACATTTGGTTTCTTGGTTATGGGATCTCAGCAGTCCTTGATTGTGACAAGAGTAAAAGTTATTTTCTGTCTATGTTATGTTTCTTTAGCAAACGTTTTAAAAATTGCTTAAAGAACCTAAAAGGTCATTTGAAAGCCTTATTTTTATTGTCACTGCCTCCAAAATACATTCCATAACTCAGTTTAATGTGATCTGCAGCAGGCCAAGAGTTTTACAAGCCAAGATATTATGTCTAGTCCAGTCCAGTCCAGAGACACGACAGAGTTCAATGAAGAGGGGAGAATGAAGATCTAGTTTGAGAAATGTAATTTTGCAATGCCTATAAAACATGGAAGGAAAATATCTCTCTGCATTCGGTTCTGATGACTGAACGTGTCCCTGACCTCTCCTAATGTGAAGGAACCCTACCAAATGCATTATGAGGAAATAGAAGAAAGTCTGAGGACATCTGTTTAGCAGCATGTCAAGACAAGGTTCGCCCACCTCCCTGAGTAGTTCTTGCTCCTGTAGATAACTCAGCCACCTTCTGGCTTCATCATCCACAAGACTTCACAGCCCACAAGCCAGTGCAGAGAATAGTGAGAAACTCTCTTGTGCTACTACTGATGCTGCATCCATCAGCTGTATTGTCAGATGAGGAAATGTACTGTAATTTGCACATACTATATGTAATTTTCTTACAAAGATACCCTTTATCAGGACACTTTCATCTCCCTAAGTGCAAAGTCCTGCAAACTGCAAGTGGATTCATCTATGTCAGGTTGGCCTTTGGCACAGGAGCTAGAAGTCACTCATTTGAGTCTGGACATGATTTCTCTCAGCTGTTATCCTTCAGGTTGCTTGTTGATGGTGGACAGCTTTAATCTAGCAAGTAGTTGCAGTTCTTTGCAGTATTTGGCCTCACATGCTAAGTTTATACAAGTCAGCAGCTGACTGTGTTTATGGGAACCATTCTGTCATTGGCAAGATTCTTCACATCTTTGCTTTTTATTAACCATTTTCTTGTCAGTTTCATTGTGACTGCCAAGCTCTTGCATTGTTTGGGGCTGTTTCCTCAGAACTTCCGACCTTAAAAACTCAGGTCAACGAGATGTCTTAAATCCAAGTTATCTTTCTCTGTATTATAGGGAGAGACCTGAGATAACTTAGATCAGCTGAGGGTTTCAAAGAGATTCTTTTGCTTAATTACTACTGTATGTGTCCCAGCAATTCACTGAGTGTTGTCATTCCTTCTTGCTTTGCAGTGACAAAAAAAGTACAAACCAGGGGTTGGTCTCCATTGTGTGTCATGTGGCAAACCCAGCACAGGGCACTGGCCCTTGTCACATGCTGCATACAGTATTTTTTTAAGTCATCCAGGGGTTATATGCAAGGCTCTCAGACTAAGACTTTAGTTTGTTCAGTAGGTCTGCATCTGGAGATTCAGAGAGAAGTCTTGTTTATGTAAAGAAAACTCCTCTGTTTCCTTCTTTTTTTCCCTTTTTTTTTTTTTTTGGTTGGTTGGTTGGGGGTTTTTTTTGTTTGTTTGTTTGTTTTCATTTGTTTGTTTTCCATGAAGATGGTTTCAGCTGTGGTATTGTAGCACTGGTTATGATTTCAAAGTAAACTCATGAAAGTTTCTTCAAAGAGACCAATATGCTATTGTAAATCTGTTTGCCTTTTCCTAGTAAACTAGTAAGTAATTCCGTAACTTGGGCTGATGGAGGAATTGAAACAGCTGTATTCTGTTTGGTGGAAGTTACAGAGGCACACGTTTTCCTTTCCAGTTGTCAAGAGTCACAGTCACATATGTGCAGTAGTAGTTGCACTGGCCTAAAGAATGTTGTTCCAAATTTACTTCGGCAGAAGTAAGACCAGGATTTGGCTTATTCCAGTACCTGACCACCATTAGCAGAGTATCTCAGTTCCTATAAAACATTTACAAATAGGAATAAAAATTGCTTGTTCCCTCACTGTTTGTGTCTTACCATCTGACAAGAATAATAACTTGGTTTTACAGTGGTGGTTGTGCTCCGATTGTGAATGGGAGTGAATGACTGCGGTCTGAGTGTATCAGGGATGTGTGTGAGAGCAGTCATGAATACATTTGGTTTGGAAATTTGTTCTGCACTTAGTTTGCCAGTTCACTTTTGCTTGTCGTGGGAAGAGGTAATATTGTCGAGGCAGTCATCCGGTGAAAGTTTTGTCTCTTGTACTCGTGTTTTTTTCTTACAAGTGACAGTTTCCTTGCTTCAACAATATAGCTGTTGTGGGATAGTTCATATTTACAGAGGAAGAGCAATTTCTTAGTGAGCAATGTCCAAATCCATTTTGAGTCTAGTGAACTTTCCAGAAAGCTGCTCTTAAAATCAACATGTATCAGTCTATGTTAATACCACTCCACTGTTGGTGGCCAAGCTACCTATGGTGCCTTCTTTGGCTGCATGCTATAGAGTGTACAGAAAAAAAAAATGTGTTCAGGAGAGAGGCAGTGCAGGCAATTAAGCAGGTGAACAGCTCAGGGAAATCTTTCCTTTTAATGAGAGAAAATTTTCTGCTGCAGCTTTCTTGTATCTGTTCTTTTGCTCCTGGTATAGTTCATTTTGATACAGAAATAAGCATTGTATGATTCACTGAGGCCATAAGACCTTAAGGTCTTACTCTCGAATCTGGAAGTGAACATTTGTCACTGTAGATATGTGTATATCAAATCTGAGAAATATAAGAGTGCCAGTGACAAGGACTGATTCAAAACTCTGTTGAGTATTCAAACAACGTCCTGGAGACCCAAGCATATTTGAAGTGTTTTGCTCTTCTGGTAGCACTTGTTTAGTCTTTCTTAATCTTGGCTTTATCAGTTGCATTTAATCTTGTGCAGCTTTAAACTAAGCATTGTTAAACTTGGAAGGTGTTGCTGATCAGTATTGTAGGAAAAAGTGATTATCAAAAAAGGCTCCATGCAGACTCCTGGTGATCTTTAGTAATTATGCAAACTTTACTGCAGGAGAAAGGAGTCAATCTTGAAGGAAATCTTTCAAGTAAGTGTTTGGTAATGGTGGAACAATTATACATGTAGCACTGTAAGTTCATTTAATTTCAGTAGTTGATGGAAATAATAGATCATATTCATCTTACCTGCATGGTATCAAGTGTTCGGCCATGCTGTATTTTCCCTTTCTGTTAAGTCCTTGTTTTCTGTACCGATCCATTCACTCCTCTCACTCCTGCTAGATCCTTGAATGTGACCACCCAGTTTCAGTTCCATGGAGTAAATATCTTCGCAAATTAGAGGTCTTAATTATATTAGATGATAGCAATGCAAGAAGTTCTCAACCACTGTCTGCAATTTGTTTCTCTAGAGTTTCCTCTAGACTTCATTATTTTGGGACTCTGAGTATATTTTGTTTAACGTGGTCATTGTTTATACTTTGCATGCAGCTTAAACTTTTAAATGTGCATTTGTACTTAAGGAATATTAAATTATGGCATGAACACCCTGTTTGCATCTTGAGCTAAAACGCATTCACTTGGAAATCTTGGCAACAGAAAAACAAAGACTGTGTGTGCAGTCACATAGTCACTTATTTCTGAATAAAGAACGAAAATGCAAATTTTAAAAGTTTATGTTATGGTTACTGTTTAGAACACTTCTTAGCAAATTAAGAAACAAAAATTTGACCCAGATTTATCATTTAAATTCATCTAAAATGCTGAACAAATGACTACTAATGACAAAGATGATACAGATGTGGTTGGGGGGGGAACATTACAGAAGAAAGTGGAGTGTGTATGAGCACTGTATTTGTAATGATTTGAATTGACTATAAAATTATCATATTTTAATCTTTTACGTTTAAGAGGTTTATGTTTACACCTTGAAAGGTTCACGTAGGATTTAATAGTGATAAATTCAGTTGAGATCTATAAAGATCCAAAAGCTCTTTTAAAAATTCTTTATGAGGTAATAGGGCATATAATACTTTCTATGGACGGAGAAGCAACTGATGCAATTTCAGAGAAAAAAAAATCTTAAAATGCTGGGGTATTTCCTTAGAAATCTTTGTTGTCTAAATGTCAAATGACAGATGGCTATTTGCCTGACTTTTTGGAGTTGCTGGGTAATTGATGGTCCCCTTGGTTTGGCGTAGGGCATTACTCAGTATTTCTGAACTTGAGAACCTGAGTACGTAGCAACTCTGGATTTGATTCAGCATGCACATTAAGTGTTTTTCAGCTGAAAGTCTTGTGTAATTATCACTTTTAATTGATTGCATTTTCTTTTGTTTTATTATTTTTATTTTGCCTACTTTTGGAACGTATGGCCATGCAGTGAGAAGGACACTAAAGAGCGGACTGACCCCGGAAGAAGCCAAAGCACTGGGCCTCATCAGCACCTCTGAGATGCAGGTTTGACATCCCAGAGGTGGCAACAAGAAGAGCCATCATCCGAAACACACAGGCTGACAACCCTTTGGTGTGGCGCAGTCCTGCCAGCCTTGTCTGCTGCTCCCAACGTCCCATCCTTTATTAGTTCGATGTTAATAAGCAACACAAAGCGGAACGCCACCAGCAGGGCGGAAGAAGGGTGTGCCGCAGCCCAGCACGACATCCTGACAAGTAGCTGAGGAAGCATATGAGTGCTTGTAGGTGAAACCTTACGCCTGCTTCTCTCGTGGTGTGTTGGTGTGGGTAGGAGGGGGCTCTCTCTGAGTTATCTGTCACTATGTAAGCTGTGTTTGCGTTGGCTTTCCTTGTGCCCTGTTTTAGTTATTGTAAATGTATGGCATTTTGTCAATGCAATGAACAGTCCTTAAAGAGGCAAAATAACTCCTGTTACAGTGACCCCAATTTTCCTGAAGCAGATTCATTAAGCAAAGACACACAGTCTGTGCAACCCTGTGGTGTGTTTTTTTTTCTATTTTATTTTATTTTTATTTTTTATTTTGCCACCAAAGAATGTAAAAAATGTATGTGTACCTTTGTATATGTACAGAATGAATGTGTGGATATGTGTGCGTGTACCTCTACACATACAGTCATGGTGTGAAGTCATGCTCCTGCTGAAGCTAGCTGGACCGTGATTGTCACTCTGGGGCCTTACAGTTCCACCTGGACAGGAGGAAAAGAATGTCTTTTTGTAGGAACTCAGTGTTTTTCAAAGGGATTCATCCTGTGGGGCAGGAGATGGCCTGCAGTACAAGTGGAAAGTTTAGGATCCCAAATTCATGTGTATTAATACACACTCATACTGTACATAGCACCATGCACACAGAGGAGAGGTCACAGAATACTTCCCTCTTGATGAGCTTTGGCTATGCTTTCCATTTGTACAGTTTCAGAGAAAACTGTACGAACAATTTACACACTTGCTAAATGCATTCAGATGGTAAGATCAAGAAGTTTTGTTCACTTGCCTGTGCCCTTCATGCTGCTTTTCTCTGCTGCAAGATAATGTGGTGGTGATTTTATTTCAAAGTAATGGATCTGAATATGAAATGGCCCTGCTAAAAGCCTGCTGTGTTTTTGCTGTTCTCTACTCTTTGTTTTGTGATTATTCTTGATGCAAGTGGAGAGGGTACCCCAGTGAACACTCCAATATGCTTGCCCTTATCTCGCTGTTTGATAACTGACTTTTGTAATTGCCCTCAGCGTGTGTATTTGAAGAACCTTTAGTCAACTCATCTGCGTTTAAGTGGACATACACATTGGTGAAGATGAAATGAACACAATCACCCTAGCCAGTGCTGAAGCATTTTGAAGAGAACTGCAGACAGCAGTAACATAAAAGGGAACTTTTCAAGCCAAAGTCTGTAAATGACCACTTGATCCTCAAGGATGCACAAGATCATATCTTTCCATTGCCTTAGACTCGAAGATTAAGCGGGGTGTGCCTAGCAGTAGCAGCTGAGGCTTCCTTGAAACCAGGTAGCTGGGGAACTGTAGCAGTTTCGTCATGGTAACAAAACACACTTGAAAAGCAGAATTAATTAGTCTATGCTGGGCTTGTAATGCCATAGCTATGTTGTTTCTGGCACCCAAGGTAGGTCAGATATGTCCACATGTTACTTTACTCTCATTAAGGACAGGATAATCCCTGAAGATTGCACAGGATACTGGCACTAAACAGAATAAATCTTTGAAACTTTGGTCATCCATTACGTCACATTGAACAGAACATCCAAGTGATTAGAGAACCAGGTAGTTGACAGCACTACAATGAGATCTGTGGTGGAGCATCCTATCTATGCTGTCTCCCCTCTTAGTAGTAACATTTCAGTCTTTATTTGCTGTTGCCTTGGATCTTCATGTGTCAAGGTCTGTGGAGTAAGAAGTCACTTGTGAGTAAGGTTCTTAAGGACGGCATTGAGTTGGATGTGGCTTTCCCCTCAGTTTCCTAAAAGGCCAATTTTATAAGCAGGCAGAAGGCAGTAGCTGTGTAATTAATAAATGTGTTGTGTATTGGAAAGCTATGAAAAGGCAGAAGCTGGTCAGGAAGTAGAAAGAAGCGGCATATAACTATATCACTGTAAAATAAGCAAGACCTATTAGCATCTGGGCTTGAAAGTGGATCTTTATGTGCTGCTTACCTTTATGGAATTTTAAAATCTCTTTTAAGGATGCTTTGAACAAAGAAAGGAAGGTAATGGGGGTATGTGGAGGTCTTTGAGGTCTGAAAAAAGAGGAAGACACCCTGAATGTAATGATGATGTTGAGCTGTTATACCTGTTTAGTGATAAAAGAAGCCCAAATGCAACAAAATGTATTTACATCAACAGACGTTCTATATATGATTGAAGGGAGAGAATCTAACATTTTTCAAATGTAATGTTTTAATAAAAGTATGCTGAATGTGCAAAGTGGCTAGCTGTTGGTGACCGCTTGCTAACAGGAAATCAATCTGTGTTTTATTTTGACACAGCGCAGCATCTGTGTCTGAAAAAATGATGTTGCTGATGACTTTTAAGTAGTTGGGTGTATGTATTTTCCAGGAATTTTGCAAAAATTCTACAAAATTTCATGTACTCCTTATCAAGGAGAAAATTAGATATGGCGAATGGGGTTGGAATAAGTCAAGAAAAAAAATACCAATTTCTTTCAGATTAGCTGGATGCTATTGTATACATGTAAAGTATATCCTTCCTTGTCCGTTTTTCCATTATGTTTTTTCTGTGCTTTTACCTGAGCTTTTGCTATCTACCCGTAAAACTGATACCAGTTTTTCTGAAGGATAATTTGTTCTTGTTTATGCAGTAGTAGGCAGTAAGATTAATCCATCATTGGCAATGTTTACTGCAACAGTGTTTTCAAAAACAATGACAATGCAATAACTACAGAAATGTTTTGTTTCAGTTCTGCCTAAAAATGGCCAGTAGCCCAATGTGCTAATATTTAAGGTGGTATTATTTCCTCCTGAGTCTGCTGGTATGTCCTACTGTGGGAATAACATTTGTTCCCCTTCATCTAACCAGTGGATTCCAGATGAAATGGAGGAATTGGCTATATTTGCATGCCTCTTTCTATCTAATCATGTTCTAACCTTCAGGATTTGAGTTGCTGCCTGCCACTTCACCATCCAAAGAGCTCACCATAAGGATATACCAGTTGTTTTAAAATGCATGTGAAAGGAGGTTTATTTCTGTGACAAATAGAAAGGTCTTGGAAATGCAATCTAGTAACGTATGTTCCCGTTTCTCACTTAGAGATCCATTGAGGCTATTTTAAAACACTTGCAGCCATAATAACTACCTCTTTCCCCTTTCTCACAGTACCAGCCAGTTGCAAATTTAGGGCCCAGGGTTTTGTGTCTCCACCAAGTTCTCAGAGTCATCACTGGTGTTCATTTCAGCACCCATCTGCTGCCAGTAACTTGTCGGTCCATCTGTCACCCTAATACCTTCCTGATCAGGATGCTGAGGTAAACTTTAGCATATGAAATGGCCGCCAAAGGGAAGCTGTCCTAATTTCCTTTCATGTCCCTTGGTGTTTAAAAGCAGACTGTATACAAATACTTTGTGTTCCCTCACTCCCAAATGAGGGATAACTTTCAGTAGCAGTCACAGGGCTGTGGTGAAGAAACACCCCCAGGGAATGCTGTGTGCCACAGCTGGGAATGAAAGATCCCTCACAAAAATTAAATGCATCGCTCCTCACCATTCAGTAAGTCCAGGCACCAGCCCCATGGATTCCAGATGTTTTATACCCCATTGGGTGCTCCATGTGACTCTTCTCTTTGGTATATCCCTATCCGTAATCCAAAACCAACCAAAAAAAATGGTGTTTTAATGAGGGTCTTTCTTGCTCTGATAAAGACTAGAAGCAGTGTCAAAAGCAGTTTTCAAAATATATTTCTTTTTCTCTTTTGATCCCCCTTCATTGTAAGTGTCTGTACTAATTTACTCTTAGCAAAATAAGGCACCAGATTTGTAGGTAGACGAGACTTCGGTTTTCCCATAATAAAAAGTCACATGCGAGTATCCAGATATGCACTCATGCCCCAGTTTAACAGAAATTTGGAGTCAGAGCCCTGACATGACCCATCAGTGAGGGCCTCCGGCAAGGTGCTGTGTTCCCTCTGAGGGAGCAGATAGCAACGAGGCAGGACAGCACCGTCAGTCCCCAGTGTGCTGCGCTCTTAGCAAACCCTGGCTAGCAGCTGCTGAAAAGTCGCAGCAGAGGACAAAGCAAATGTAAGCAGCTCAATGCCACTGCAGTTGCAGTGATTCCTCTTGCCAGGTGTCTGCTTGATGCTGGTGTCCCTGGTGGTGCAGCAGAAGCCAGCATCTATCCAAAACGCTGTCAAAACCATTTGATCAATGATGCTGGTCTTTATTCAAGGGCGCGTAGGCTGGGTGTTGTTGTTTTTGCAACACTTTGACTTCATCCGGATGAAATGGGGACAAGGAGGCAGCCCAGCATTTTCCCATCCACTGTCCTCCCGTGACCACTTGTAGGCAGGTGTTCGTGCCACCTGCCTTTAGCTAAAGGACGTGTAGGGGCACAGTGTCCATGGGCACATCTCTCCTCTCTCTTTGCTCCTGCACACTCACGGCATGTACACCGCTCCTCTCGCGACCTTCAAGGCGAGCTGTGCGTGCCGACGCAGGCAGAGAGCTTGACCCCGCACCGCGTTCAGACAGCTCTGGATTTCCAGCATCTGGACTCAAGAAACTCTGTCTAAGCTGTAAGGACTATGACTGTTGATGTTTCTTTGCAGGGAAAACTGCCAGGTACTTACAGGCTCTGAAAGAAAATAAACCGAAGCATTTTCGTAAGGGAAAATGTTTGATTATGGGAAAATAATGAATCTGATTTGCGAATGCATGAACAACATGTAAGGCTGGGGCAGCAGCTGACTGAACTGGCATTTCAGATGCAATAGCAAGAGGTTTTTGGCAAGCAGTTTAGTAGTTCCATAGCAAGTAATTCAAGGAGTTTCAGAAATGTTGTATAGTTCTATGTTTACGCATTAAAAAAAAAAAAAAATTCTAATTAGTCCATTTCACATTGAGTGGCATATAGAGATATATTTTGTTTAATCACTAACACAGAGGCTTCTGTGAAAGAAAAGGTTTATTTGTAGCAATGGGTGCATTTCTCCTTTTTAAAGACTGTCTTTGCGCGTATAGTGTCCTTTTTTTGTGAGCTGGGAATTGTAAAAAAATGTAAAGTAGAAAAGGACGTGTTTCTTAGACGAAGGAGAAATACTGTAAAATTGTGTAAATGTCACTACTCATGTTTTTTGTGTTCTGTGTAGTATAGTGTAAAATAGGCTTTCCAGCAGTGTTATTCTGTGAATTGTAATTTAAAAAACAAGCCATGCATGGTCAGAGATATTATCTACAGGTCCTTTTGTTTGGTTGAGTTTTTGTTTGTTGTTTTCTCATTCTAGGTAAATTTGTTCTATGTTAAATTTAATTGTCCATGAAACTGCATATTTGTTTCTCAGTTTTATTTCATAAAGAACTTGAATTACTCTTTCAGATTTTACTACACACAAAGCTCACCTACAGTTTGTATTCATCATTCAGAAGCTTTGTCACATTTAGTCTAAACCAGGAGGGTTTTTCTTTTTAACACACCCTTTGTCTGCCTCTTCTCCCCACACTCTCCTCACTTTACTGTCTGGAAAGATGCAATCACACTTTTTTTTTTTTTTTTTTCTGTGCCATGCAGGGTCAATATGGAAAATTGACCGCAGACCTGTGTCCAAAATTTCTTGATATAAGTAGTTTAAAAGCTCACCTCTACAGCATTATGTAAACACATCTTGCAATAAAGCTTTATAAGGCACTGACTGTGCTGGTTCTGTTTTTGTTCATGGAGCCAATGATGGGAGCTTTGGTGAGAAACGGGTGGGAAGGGGATTGGTTTTGGGGTTGTTTTTTTTCATATCCTCTAAGTACCTGCAAAGCCAACAGGTGGACTACAAAATGGCTATTATTAAACCACCTGGGTGGTCTGAGCATAACAAAGTGATTTTTTACCCCCTATTTTGCAGTTTGAATCCAGTTCCTAATCTTGAGTGAGGAAAATGAAAACGTGTCTCTGGTTCTCAAGGATTTCAGTAATCCAGCCCTACAAATCCTCACTAAACATGAAGGGTTACTGCTCACTGCCACTGGCTCTGGGTTGGTTCCTGTCTTAAAAATATTCTGTGTTCAGAGCACTTTGTGTAAGGGATGAGATTTATAGAAGCAAATATAAATAAAATGAATGACTACCTGTATGTGGAGGAGCATTTCATATCACCTCATCATCAAGATGTGAAATACTTGCTGTGTCTGCCAGTGCTTCAGGACTGTAAAGGTGGACAGTGAAACGAGACATGCCTTTTAACTTGGCTGAAATACATCACATGCATCACCCGGCTGTATAATTTTCTGGTGGCCACCTCTGAGCACCTGGACAGGTGATGTTCTTGCCATTTGCCCTGATCGCTGGGGTCTGATTCTTTCTTCCTTGCAATTTCCTAACACTTCCTAGACTGAGTCGGCAACCAGAAAATCTCTGACCCTACTGAGAAGAAGCACAGCGATTCTGGCGCCTGCCCTGCCCACAGGTTCAGTGGCTGTGGTGAGGAGCGGGGCTCAAAGTGTCACATAGAAATGTGAAGTGCTTAGATTTCCACGGCTAGTCCTGCAGCACACTGTTTGCACCCAATTGGTCTCTGGTGTTGTGCATATTATCAGGTCAAAATACATTATTCTGAGACAGATAGGTATGTTTATAGTAGCATCCTGGAGGATTAAATAGGTTAACTGAGCGTCTGAGAGAGTTTTCACGTGAGGTTTCTGAGGATATAGAATCTGATATAAAATATTAGGTATGTAAGCCTCCCTAGGGAAAGGCACCACCTTCCTTCTTTTAATTAGTTTTTGAAGTTATTTTAAATATAAAGAGTGCCTTTTGGAATATGGCTACATCCCCAAAAGAGCTGCTTAGCATTCCAGATGCACTGGTGTAAAGTCTAGAGGATGAAAGGCTACTAGCCAGAAATGTGGTAATGCTTTTTAAAATAAATATATAAAACAAGTTTATTGGCCAGACACTTTTCTTTTCTATCACAGTATATCCATTAGCAATTCTGAATTCCAGATGTGCAGTGACAATGCATACATATATTTTTCAGCCCCAGTGCCTGGTCAGAACTCATATGTTGTCACAGAGAAGCCTCTGGACTGCAGTCAGGGAGCTTATCCATTGCACAGCTGCATGCCCTGGTTTATAGACCCTTCATAACAGTTTGACTCTGAGAACACACAACTAAAGAAAAAAAATATGTATTTTTTTTTTCCTATCGTAACTTCTCCAAGTTTTCTGATGGGAATGCAGTTTGGAAAAGGGAGAGGGCTGGTCTTGAGTCTTCACCTCTTGCGAGTTTCTTCACAGGAAATGAAGAATGACAGCTGCACTGCATTAGTCAGCTATCTGATGAGACAGACCTCTGCTGGGAAACCCTGAAAGGAGCACAGTCTACATGAGGTGCCATGCCAGTGAGGGCCACTGCTCCCAGCTCCTCACGGATTATTTTTGAGCAGGACGCGTCCGTCAGCAGAAGTATCGCACTCAGCAGTGCTTTTCTGTTCCTGATATTCAGAGGGGGGTTCTTCTCCTCCCCGCTGCTCCACCAAGCTCTCACTTTGTTGCTTGGGCTGAGTCAAGGGCCTTTTGTTTATTATTTCTCTTGGTCTATCTGGAAAACACCATGGAGCATTTCCATTTCCAGATAGTATGTACCAGCACCATGGAAGGCGAGATCTTTTCAGGGTCACTGGACACATCCTATGATGTTATTTCTGTAACGATGACCAGAAATCCTTTAAGCGGATGTTAAAATCCAACAAATGAGTTTATGGCCCTCTCTAGGTGAGAGTTCAGATCCCTCTGCCTAGACAACAGACAAAATGACCAGTATTAAGTTGTACATATTTTCCTCCATGTGATCCATACTTAAGGTAATACAAGAAGAGCAGCAGTTTCAGAGGAAAAGAAATATCTGTGAAACCCAATGGCAGTTGAAACTGGACAGACAAAGGCAAAGGTGAGGTCGAAGCCATTCACAGCCTCCAGTAAACAGCATGTTTACTCCAGGCCACGTTAGCCAAGCCTGCCTCGGAAAAGCTCCACGTTTGCTTACCAGTAGTGGAGTGCCGTCTTCTACCTGGTACAGGACACTCAGAGGTGCTCCAGAACCAGACAGAATTCAGGTGTGGGCCCGGCAGGTGGAAAAAGCTCTGGAGTGTGTCCATCACCACAAAGGCACGGGAATTTATCTGGCATGTGCCGTGACTGCATATTGGATATAAATGCTTGTACTAAAAGCCTCGCAGTAACCTGTGAAAACACGTTTCGTGCAGGTATCCAAAAGCTACAGCGGGGTGAAAATTCTCCTTTTTAATAAAGCAATGAAGTACCCAGACTCTCGAAAGAGAGCTCAAAAAATGAATCCTCCTTCCATCCTTGTCCAAACTTCCTATAAATATGCACTGGGAGGCTTAAATAATCTTGGCAAGATATAGCAAAGGAAAATTATTGTTAAAAAGAGGCCCTGGATATCGTTTCAACAAACTTTTTCCCCACATAAACTTATGGAAAATTATTGACCTCATACCAGAGTCAAGAAAGAAAGAAACCTCTTGCAAAATGCTAAGATACCTATCAATATTTGAATATAAAGTAGACTGCCTTCACATAGGTTTGTCTGGAACACATCACAAGTATGCTGTGTTAATATAGGGAACAATAGCTGAGCAGGTTAATAAGTAAAAATCTAAATGATAAAAGTGTCAACAGTTATGATCTGAATAAAGCTAGCAGGGAGTATTATGATAAAGAAGGTATATTGAATATCAGGCAGTAGTGACCAGAGCCAAATGAAAATTTGATGCTATTGGCTCTGTGAGCAATGGAAAGAGCCTGATGGACTTCAGTGATATTGAACCAAAACCCCAAAGATAACTATTAGAATGTAAAACATGATGGAAAAATGGAATTTTTTCTCTGACACGGAGGCCCTAAATCATTTTAACCTCACCAGTTTCACTGGGGAATTCTCTTTCAGAAGTGGACAGCACATCATATAGCCTGAAAACTAAAGGGGAATCCTTGCTTCCAGAAAGGTTGTCTCAAATGTGTTCAGATTTCAAGCATGTGGGATGAAACACAGCTAGCATCCAAAAGTATATTGTCTGGAAATTCTACATCTGTTTAGAAACAAAAATATTGCAAAGTCTGCAAACAAAACAACCTGAAGCAGACAATTGCCATCTTTGGTTTTTGACTATGGAATATGACAACTGTCAAATTTCCTCATGGAAAAATAACATTTTTGTAGAAACTCTAACACTTTAACAAAATTCTTTGCCACATCTTTAGAGACAAACCATGGTAAGTGGTAGTTAGTTTTCTAGAAACTAGTAGGTGGCCAGTCTTAAGAACTACTGGTACAAGAAGTTTCCTGCTGTGCAGTTTTGCTTAATTTACTAATTCCTTGTCCAAACCTACATCTGCCATGCAACATTAATTTACACCACGTGTAGGGTTTGTTTGTTTGTTTGCTTGTTTTCCCATGGTGGGAATGGATTGATCGGCATACAGAAGGAATATCTTAATTGCTTGTTATTCAATAATATGTTATAAATCTTTATAAAGGTAATGAGGGCATTCATGAAGTTGTGATTACTTGATATTAGATAATCTGATGGCAGGATTTATGTTAAAATATGTAAAAGCTAAATATTTGTATTTTAAAATGCCTCTCAGCAACATTATATAAATTGTTTGTGGGGAGTGCATCTGTGTGTATATTTGTGCTTATGGCATTTCACAAGTGGATTTTTGAATAGACAAATGGATTTTGTAATCTACTTTTATTTTGCCTTCTAAGCATATTTTTGCAAGGCAGAAAGGCAATGAGATGGTTACATGAGCGGTTTAACTTGTGTATTTATTGGTAAAGGAGATAGTAGTGTACTAATAACAATACTTACTGCTCTTTTTATCTTTGAGTGTGAGCTCTGTAACCCATGATGAGGCAGAAGAACAAAAACACCAGGATATGGATCTTGTGAAGAAAGTTCAACAGTTTAAGTTACCTGCTTCTAACACTTAGAGCCCACTTCAACAAACACAGCTTATTATGTGTTGTGGTGTCATAAGCTCACAAGGTCCCAAGGCAAGGGTTACAGAAAGGATTTATTCCAATGGCTCTTCTGGGCCTTGCTGCCTTCAGATGATCACAAATTGCAGCAGTGTGTGTCAGCGGGGGATCACCTCTTGTTAGGCTGTGTAAAGTCCCGACTGGGGTGCACCAGCTAAGCTGTGATTCAGCTGGTGTTACACCTCTGTCTTGAGCTGAAGGAGTCTGGATTCCTCATCCTCTGGGACTCTTGCTGGGGGGATTTCTGGCATCAGATTTCTGGCATTCAGAACATCAGTTGTTAAAGCAGTGGTGAAAACAAAAATGGCTAGTTGCAGCAGTTCTCCTTGGTGAAGGCTTGCTTTTCCCTGTTCATCACATAAAGTAGCATCAGGGGTGTCCTGAGGTTCCTTCAGGTAACACTTCATACCCTTGCAATGGCTAAAAAAATGGATACAATGCTACTAGTGTTGATGAGGGCAAAGACCAAAACAGGCTGGGAGACTGCAGATGAGATGCCAAATAAATTTTTTAATCCCGGATACCCCAGTGAAAGTACAGAGAGTCTTCTCACGTCATGGGGATTTGAATTTTGTAGAGATGCCTGTACTGAGCTTTATGTTGTACAAAACCTTGGTAAGAAGTATTTCAGTTATCAGCTGGGAGAATTTTGCAAATCTGTGCCACTGACGTAGACTGCATCTGGGGGTGTTGGTCAACACTTGCCCGAACATGAGCTGGCAGCATGCCCAGGTGGCCAAGAAGGCCATCGACATCCTGGCTTGTATCAGGAATAGTGTAGCCAGCAGGACCAGGGAGGTGATCATCCCCCTGTACTCAGCTCTGGTGAGGCCGCACCTCAAGTGCTGTGTTCAGCTTTGGGCCCCTCACTACAGGAAGGACATTGAGACCCTGGAGCCTGTCCAGAGAAGGGCTACGAAGCTGGTGAAGTGCCTGGAACACAAGTCCTCTGAGGAGCGGCTGAGGGAACTGGGGTTGTTTAGTCTGAAGAAGAGGAGGCTCAGGGGAGACCTCATTGCTCTCTACAGCTGCCTGAAAGGAAGGTGTGGGGAGCTGGGGGTTGGCCTCTTCTCACAGGTAACTAGTGATAGGACTAGACGGAATGGCCTCAAGTTGTGCCAGGGAAGGTTTAGGTTAGAGATGAGGAGACATTTCTACTCAGAAAGAGCAGTCAGGCATTGGGACGGGTTGCCCAGGGAGGTGGTGGAGTCACCGTCCCTGGGGGTGTTCAAGGAAAGGTTGGATGTGGTGCTTAGGGACGTGGTTTAGTGGGTGATACTGGTGGTAGGGTGATGGTTGGACTGGATGATCTTGGTGGTCTTTTCCAACCTCAGTGATTCTATGGTTCTATGATCTCCACTAAGCAAGCAGAAATTGGAGTAGAATTATCTCAGTAGTTTCAAATGCTTGACAAGATGTAGCGTTGGTCACTTTCCTGATAGTCAGATATCTCACAAACATCACATTTGGTTAAACTTGGAATTTTTTCCTCCTTTTTCAGTTTCTCCTTGTCCACCCTGTTGAAGTTATTCTTTCTTAATAAACTGTTTGGGTTGCCAGATACAGGCTAAGTTTAATGTCACTCATCCCCAACTGATGAAACTGAGCAGAGAAAATAGGAAGATAGAGGGTCAAATAGCTCTGTGGTCTCCACAGTCAGACTGTTAACAGCTTAACTTTCTCCTTGGCAGTGAAAAGGGTGTAATTTTGGAGTGAAAACTGGCTTACTGCAATGCAAAAAATGTGTTTTCTGAATATAAGGATCAAAATTTACAAGAAACTTTAAAAGAGTTGTACAGATGATAGAATCATAGAATATCCCAAGTTGGAAGGGACCCATAAGGATCATCAAGTCCAACTCCTGGCTCCTCATATTGTTCCTGACAACATTGCCATCTTTTTGGTATTCTGGGATATCTTTCTTGCAAAGTCAGAAGAAAAAAAAAATAAGTGTTCTGGAGAGATATTTCTAACACCTGGTAGGTAGAGGTTTGTTTATCTGAAATGAGTAAAACCATACAAATTCTCTCTTTCATCATGGTGAAGGTTCTAGTTATTATTTGTCCTATGTTTCCATTAATTTTTTGGCAATAGGTTCCAGGAGTTCATGGAGCATGATCTATACATTTCCTTTTGAGGTCTCCGATGCCTGAGAGCTAATCCAGGATTAAGCACATGGCCATCGGAACACGGCCCTGATGAGACAATGCTAATTTCGTACCATGTACCACTGTGCATCCCCAGGCTCCAAAAATGAGTAATCTCATAGAGGCCCATTGGGCTGAAATAGTGACTTTCTAATGTCAACTTAATATCTAATACAGAAATTACTGCTGGTTAGAAAGTAAGACATATAAACTGATACTCTTTTCTATTTCATGCAGAAAATTTTCTGACTAGGTTCTATGGTTACTGGCACAGGCAAAAGTAAGTACTTTGAAAGGGAGAACTTGAATGTGCAAGTCATCAGAAAACTCAGAATGTTAAAGAGCAGAAAAAATTGTGTGGAGTGGGTGATTATGGAATCAAGTTTCAGAATTTGAAGTAACTAGAACCGATTTGGATTGTTTTGAGGAAAAAACTAAAACCAGCGCTGTTTGCAAAAGTCCTGGAAAAAAAGATTGACATTCTTTATTTTCTTTGTCTTAATTGAGACCCTGGGGCATGTCTAATACCTCAATGGTATTAATAGGACAGAAAATTCACTTTCTGTCAAGCTATGTAGGTAGCAGATTGGGAAGCCAAGACAATCTTGAGGTAAGGACATAACAGAATGTGAAATGCTCATGTTTATTATTATGATTATTTTAATAATTACTTATTATATGCATTTTGCTTATTGACATATCTTCAGATATGAATTTGAGACCTAGAAAAACTGAACTTGGAAGAAAAAATGGTCAAATTTAGAAGTCTATGTTTCTTAGTCTGCAGCTGTTGAAACCCAGCAGCAAATTCAAGGGAGCCAAATACTTTCATAAGTGATCTCTTCATTTAGACTGCTACAATATGGAAAATTATAGGTAATGGTAGTACTTCAAAGGGAGTGTAAGATACTACCACTAATACCCATACTCATGATAAGAGTTCAAGAACTCTCTCAGAAAGAGGAGCTTGAAAACTGATTGCTCTGACATAATGCTTTTGGACCATGTAAATGGATGTATAATTTTTGAATAGGTGATGGATTAAATTTTGTAGGCAATTATATCTACTCAGCTCTGTTGACTTGGCAGGTAAGCAGAAAACAGAATCTGAGTTTCAATTATTACTTCTTTGTTCTGATATCATAAGATTTTCTTAAACTTTTATGAGCTGCAGGTTTAAATTGAAATTTGACCTCACAGCACAAGCTGATGGAGAAAGAGAATTTCTTCCTTCTGCTTTGAATCACATTAGACCTCTTTGCAATTTGGATATTGGAGAATTAAATGTGCTTCAGAGTAGACTGTACTACCATTAGATACAGAATTGTTTATATAACATTTAGTCCTTGTTACTCATCTAGAGTCCAGCACCAAATCATAGAAGGATGCTTGAGTTCAGTGTGACTACAGTATAAAATAGCATTTTGCTACAACAATGAGAAAAAGAGGCAACCTTTTCTTGCTCCCATTATAAAATCTGAATGCAGTCTGACTGCAGAAGTGTCAGAAATTTCTATGTTGTCAAAGCCTACAAGTGGATTTTCCACTAAAGATACTTTTCTGAGATGTTTTGGCTTTGTAATGCATCACAGCAAATGACTTCTTAAAAAATACATAATCCTTAAGAGCAGCTCTGTCAACGTTTCAAATGTTGCAACCCACCAATTCAAGTCTCTTAACTGAGGGGACAGTGGTTGCAGGATAATTGCCTTGTGGCATATGTTTTCAAAGTCTTTACTTATGCTTGGCAGAAATTACATTATCCATAGCTTTGGAAAGAACTTTTGGCTGAAGTTTCTGGCGATGATCAACCTCATGAATATAGTTATGCCCAGAGGGTAATTAGAGTTGAAGTAGACCGTGATACTTTGGAGGCTTTTTTTTCTTATGATGATAGCATTCTCTGTCTGTCACCTCTGAAGTTTTAAAGTTTGTGCATGAGGCTGCAAAATATTCCTGCAATTTAAAATGCGTGTCTTTCAGATTGTAATGGTGCTCTTTACTGCTGATCTGTCAGTTGGAGTAGTCACAACTGCCACAATTTTGTTGTGCATGTAAACAAGGATTTTAGCACTTACTTGTATACCATTAGCATCTCAATACAATGTGCCCTTGACTATTTGAGCAAATAACTGTTTGCTCAGATGTTCACACAACACAGCTGGAAAAAAATAAAAAAATAAAAAATAAATCCAAAAATCCAAACCCAATAACTCTAGAAGAAGGTCCTGAAAGCTCTCACAGAGATTGTGGGTGATTTCACGCTGTAGTATATTACATGCTTGATTAAATTCTGATCAAGGAGGTTCTGGAAAGTAGAAGCCTCCTGTGATACCGCACACAGGTGACAGACAGGAGAGGTTAAATCGTCCCCACCTGGCAGAGCACCCACTAGAGGCAAACTAGAGAGCTTACGGTCAAGGTTTTATGAAGCTCAGAGGTGGGTGACTGTGAGTGCTACCACCTCTGTGTGTATGTGGCAGATTGTATTTTGGCCAGGAACAAGCAGGTAACCAAATTTTGATGTGATTATATGTCAGTAGTTCTCAAAAACTTAAGGAAAGCAGAAAATGTGTGTCTGAAGGAAGGACATAACTGGCAGATTTGGAGTGTGACAAGACCAGAAAGTCTCAGACTGTAAGATTTGTGTTTCAGTTGCTATTGCAGCTGACCTGTTTTTCGCAGTAGAGAGAGGTTGATTGTTGACTTGCTTTTGCCTGGTATTTCCTGAATTTTCCCGGGAACTGATAGATCAGGAAATAACAGGGAACCATTGCTTAGTGTAAATGAATACTGTTCTTTGCACCTATTTGGTGTCTAAGATGTGCTAGCAGACAATCTGTATGCATAAACCCACCTTTGTAAGCAGGCATCAAGACCATGTGGGGCTTGGCACTGTAGAGGTAATGCAGATATACTTGTTGCCTTGAGGAGTTCAGAAATGTGATAAAGGATTTGCTTTGCATGAATATATATGATAATCATATGATTTATCATAATAATGATAAAGGATTTCTTTTGCATGAAAAGAATGGAAATCAAGCCACTACATCCTCCATCATTATAACAGAAGAATACCTTGTCCACTTTGCCACTATTAAGGCAGTCACTGTTGTATCAATATCCTAGTCCGTTGGAACATGCCATACCAGAAAACAACCTAATGTTTTTGAAGTGATCTATTGATGGTCTATAGTATCCATTTGTATTAAATTGAAATGAAATGTGCTCTAAGGAGTTAAATGCCTTCCAGAATGCCTAATGTATGTTGTATGTTTAGTTACCTGAAAAATCCAATTTTGTTTCCTTATCAAGTAATGATTTGAAATTTGTTTAAATGAACTTATTTCCTAGGAGAAAAACAAAAACAAAACCACATTAATTATATCACTGTCCTTGAATAACTCCATCTGGGGCAATAGCATAATAACTTTTCCATTTACTTTGGGGGTGAGGATTAACAGGAGCCTGTTGTAGTCTACTGGATTATCCCCCTCGGCCTCACTGACTGGCAAAATGTTTGCATTCTGCAGTCCTGGTAGTATTCAAAGTATTATCAAAAATTTGTTTGCCTGGACCAAGGATCCCCCATCAAAATTTTCAGGACGTTTGTGTACAAGATATTCAGGCCTGCTGATTATTTTCATAGCTTCTTTCTTATTGAATGCTGCATAGTGGAGTGGTAAACAGCTTATTTTTCTCTTATAAAATGAACATCTCATTCTGCTTCTTTCCAAAACCAAAAATGTCAGTGCTATGCTTCTGTCTCTTCTCTGTCACCATTCCTGCACTAACAGCCTCATTGCTAATGAGCTATCCTATTGCAAGGATTAATGTCTGGTATATGCAAATTTCTTCTTACCATTCTTAGCTCTGCCAGTCAAAATTTCTGTTTCTGTCATTATTTTTTCTTCGTTTAATATGTATCACCTTACAGGTTTCACTTTACCAGTAAAAAATGATGGTTTTTTAACCAAAGTTATCCTCTTTCCTCAATGGAAAATCAGGAAACTTGATTATCTAATCAACAGCTCTTGCAGAACTCCAAGTTTTCATTCACTGTTTTCTCTCTAAATTTTCTGTCACATTTTTTTTCTCTCAAATTTTTCAGGATTAAATACCAAAAATAATATTACATAGAGCTGTTTTCCCTGCATATATTAAATCACTGTGATCATAACCAGGTTATATGTTTTTATCTGTCATTAAAGGGTTCGGAAGTTAGAAACAAAAGTTAGAAAGTGTTAGAGAGTTATAGGGGTAAACAGGGATTCAGTTATGGTGATCATCCAAAAAAAAAAAAATCATGGTTGTATTTAGCAAGGTTTTTAAACAAATTCCCTGACCTTATCTACTAGGAGATTTATTGGACAAAACGTAAAATTGTAAAAATGTCAGTAATCACAGTGCACTTTTTCTGAATATGGCTCTACATACATATTGTCTGTCATAAACACTATGAATACCTATTTTTCAGTCCACTCAGTTTGCAAACCTGCCAGTTAGAGTTATACATTTTGTGTCTCTATTGACTTGGGGAGGATGGAAATTAGAGAGAAACTAAAAGCTTAAAAGATGCATGGAGTACCAGTGTACCCCTGCAGAACTGCAGGATTCTTTTTAATGGCTATTGATTGCTAACAGCAGAAGGCAGAGTTTAAGTCTCACGTGATGACAGTAAGTGTCTATATCTGTTTACCAGTCGTGTATCAATTAGAGCTGCACTGTGCTGATGGAGCCAACGAAAAGTTGACTCTCTTGGCTTCACTTGAAAATGCCATTGCAAAGCTTATCACCAAGATAAAGCGTTTGTTTCTCTGCCCTGAATGAGAGAGCACCCTGTTGGACACATCCTGAGTATAGCCTGTTGTAGTAGGAGGTTTGCCCATGCAGAAATCCACTACAAAAATATTATTTTAAGAATGCCAATAGGAGAGGGGGGGAAAAAAAAAAAAAAAGAGAGACGGGTGGGGGAGAAAAAAGAAAAACAACAACAACAAAAACTTTGATGTGTACAATTGTAACAAGACCCTGATCTGATCCTTCTGCCTAGGAAACTTTGGACAAGCTGAAGCTCTGTGGACATGTTTAAACTCTATACCTGCCTGATTCAAATACTAGTCTAGTTTCCAATAGCTCACATTTAATCCAAAATGTTTCTATTTTTATCACCTGTTCATCGCAGTTCTTCAATAACATTTCTGATTAGTGCTTTTATTCCATTAGCAATCCCTTTATTTTTAAATAATTTATAGAAGGGGAAGAGACAAGTCTTTTGTATTTCTTCTTCTCGTGGCATACAGATTTAGCAGTTTGGGGTAGGCTACATTAGTCTAAAAAAGCTTCTTTCTCCTATAAATCCTTTTCCTAGTGATCTAGAAAATTCTTTCAATATCCTCCTTTTCCAGTTACTTAAGAAAACCTTAAGTAAACATTTTAATCTGCCCTGAGAAGTCCAGAAAATGTGAAATGGTGGCTGGAAATCCTGCCCCAGCTGGGGACCCACCGTTGCCATGGTCAGTGGTGGCTGCCTCCTGTCCTGACCAGGTTCTGCTTGGTTTCCACAGAGTGAGAAAGCCCCCAGATAAGAAATGTGAATCAAGGATGGAGTCCATATAAGCAGTCTCATCCTGTCTCTTTCAGCACTTCCCATCTCCCTGACTGTATACTGAAGGTGTCCTTGGCCAAGGATACTCCAGGCCTAGTATATGGAACAAAACTTGGATCTTCTGTATCTAAAAGCCTTGAGTGTTTGAGGAATCGACCTTTTATCATGAAGGTTTAAGAGACTCAACAAATGACTTTAAGCTATTTAATTGGCAGAGGGGAGATGTGGTGGATTACTGGGTTACACAGAGCTGGGTATTATTTGAAGGGAGCAGCTTTAGGACAGGAGCGAGTAAGATCAGTACACTCATGGATTGATGGTGAAACCAGATACAGTCAAGATAATCTCCAGAGTATTCTTCCTGATTCTTTTTATTACTTTGTTGTTGAAATTGTTTTCTAATAGAATTTATTGTCTCAAATATCTCATTCCTATCTCTTGAAGATAAAGGCTGCCCAGTCTTTCATCTTCTGGTTGTACTTCTTTGTCTCATTACACATTGTTTTTATGAAGTATTTGATCACATTTTCCAAAAAAAATTTAAGTTTTGGGTATCTTTCTAAAAGTTTTTTTTTTTTTTTTTTAGTTCAGCCAAGATATTTTGGGCCTAAGGCAAAAACTATTAAATTAACTTCTGTCATCTCTACAGTGACAGAAATCAGACACGTTGTTAACTCTTGTGATGGATAATAGTGGGCCATAATAATGCATAAATACACTGTTGACCTTGTTATAGGGCAGTTACTGTATGAGTATATTGATTTAGTCTGAAAAGAGGCTGCAAGGAAACAATGACTCAAGATAAGCCATTCCACAGAAATAGGATAATAGAAGACCCACTGGCTCTCAGAGTATTGGCATGATTTCCTGCTGAGACTATTGGACTGGTTTTGTCTAGAAGGGCAAAAGCCCAAGAACTGACAAAAACAAGAGGACCTCGTTCCAGAGAGGAGCTAGTTATTGGAGTGGGAAATCGTACTGGTCTCAAGACACACAGAGGCCCATATATAGAAAAATACTGTCACAGCAGATGCAAACGTAAACATAAACATAGTCAGAACTAGGTTGATGTTCAACATAAATGTATATGCCCTTTTTGCTATGTTTAAAGCAATTTGCTGGATTTCTTTTATTCTATTGTAGCTAAGGGAGCTTCTTCCATACCTCTAACATACAGTGACCTCTAAGCAGATTCTTTGTTTTAATGTCTTTTTCTATCCTTTCCTTTAGAAAAGCCTGGTTTGTAATGAAGCCATTGGGGTTACTACCTGTAGTACACCAACAACTGACAGGAGTTGCTGGAACAGCAGTGCTGTGATGTGGCTCCCATGTGGTGACTTGTGGCCACATCAGTCACGATTTGCTTGCTCTCCTGTCGCTGAAGGATTTTCCCAGGAAATTTGTCACCTTGCTTTCACAATTGCTCAGCTATACAAATGTAAAATTGTCCACACACCCCACTCATACACTCAAGTTTCTGAAGTATTAGGGAACTTAAGCCCAAAGTTAATTTACCAGGTGTTTCTGAGCTGTGGCTGTCTGTTGTGTATGTTTGCATCAGTATTTAGTGGCATAACAAGCTTTAGTTTTGGAAAAGCTCTATTGATAGGATGCGTTTTGGGGTTTGCAGTTTGGAAGCACTCACCTCAAACTCCTACTGACCTCTACATAAAAGAGAACCAATTTCCATTAAATATTTTGAAGTTGTAATATTTTAAATGGTTCCTCTGTTTATATGATAATTCCTCTGTCAAGTTCCTTAGTTATCATAAAAATTAAAAATTAAGAAAAAAAAACCACTGTTGTAACACAAGTGCTTAGTTAACTTTTACTGTTAGTTACACGTGGTGTAGTGACATTTTGTGTATTTGTGCTCCTTGCATTAAAACTTGACCCCCCATAGCTTTCCCTACTACAAATGTGTATACATGGGTGTTGTTTACCTTATTACAAGTGGTGGGGAACATTATCTTGCTCATGATGATGCCTAAAGAAGTCCTAATGGTACAGCCTGCATCTGCCCTGCTTTGACAGGCTTTGATCAGGCTCAACATCTAGAGTTGCATTTTCTGCCCATTGCTGGGAGAAAGGCCAGCCACTGGCCCATAGCCTACACCATGCACCTGACCTAGACTAATCTTGATTTTCACATCTGCAGCTTCTCCTGCAATGCAATGCACCCATTCCATTAGTAGCAATATGGGAGACTGAAAGAATTCAGTTTGCACCTCAGCCCAGCTGGAGAAGAAAACACCGGCATTTCTGCAGGAGCAACCACTGTGAAAGTAAGCTGGGACTTCAAAAAATTTTTTTTCTGTGCGATACTTTTCAGAGCAGAGAACAAGTGCAAGCCTTCCACTGTCTTTTATTTTTATGCCAAGAATACAGAGACCCTCAAGTGCCTGACTTCTGGCAACTAGTACATGTGTGGGTGCTATTCAGGAATCCTTTTCAATTACAGTTGTGTTGTGATAGTCTCTGACTGGAGATTGTTAATCTTCAGAAATCTCTATCTTGTCTTTCTAAGGCTGTTATTAAAACTCTTACTGAGAGAAGTAAAAGTACCGAGGAAAAGAATGCTAAAATTCAAAGTGTGTCTGCATTTCCAAATGTACAGGTATACTATAATATCCTATTTCTATTGTTATTACCAGCAGCGGTAGAAATTTAAGGTAAAAGCTGATTTAGCTTTCCAATATTTGTATAACTGCTCTGAAAGATGGCCTTGCGATTTCCTCAAAGAACAGATGAATGATCGTAGTGAGGTTTCCTCAGCAAGTAAACAGGTACATGTCCTCTCAGGAACTCTGCTGTAATTTGACATTTCTGAAACCGAAATGCCTACACTAGACTTGCTCTTTTAGCTGAGATTGTCCATAGTGCCAAAGTCTAACATTACTTTAATTCTTTGAATGGCAGGGACCAGTGACAAACATACAAGCTAATTTTTGTGTTAGTAGTTCACAGATAAACACCCATTAATGTTAATGTCCTAACACTGACTGCAGGCAGAAGCTCTGCAAAAAAGTACACGTGAGCCAACCATTGAAGAAGAAAGGGTAGCTGAGACAGATCCGCAAATAATCTTACTTAATACTGCCCGTCACTTTATGAGAAAATCAATGCATCGTATAAAATTAGTTGCTGTTTTGAGATTGAGCTTTTGACTGGAATATGACTTCTGCAGCAGAAGGGCAAATCCTTACTCCATGACTACTGGCAAAATGGACTTGTATGGAACCAAAGATGTGAATGTGGACATGAGCCTCGTGTGTTGTGCTGGGCTCTTCATTAATCAGCTCTATGATTTCCCCTTACCTTTTATAGTTTGTTAATTTTATGGGTTTTTCTTGGTTTTGTTTGTTTTGTTTTGTTTGGTTTTTTGTTTGTTTGGTTTGTTTTTTTTGTTTGGTTGGTTTTTTTTGGGGGGGGGAAGCAATATGACAACAGTGATGATTTTTTTTGCATATAATTTCTGTGCCTAGCCTTGATATCTGATACATTTCTTCTTCATCAGGCAGGCCTAGCATTACAAGTAGAGAGCAGACTTTTGTTTAGAGCAGGTGCTTAAATACATGTGTGTACACACAAATGTACCCACACAGATGGGTTATCATCTCATCCTGTTGCTGATGCAGAATCATTCCAGTGGGATGAATATTACATTTTTTTTGCTGCCAGACTTCCTCCATATTTCCGCTGTGACCAAATCTGACCATACATGTATTCATTTTCCTTATATTTTTATATAGTGCCAGTATTTATGATCAAGTTTGTTCTGCTATCCCAAAGAAAACCATAAGACGGTGCATCTTTGTTCCTGATACTGAGAGCCTTTCTCTAACTCTCTTATAAGGACCACATGTTTAGCCAAATAAAGGCCTTTCCATACTTCACTTGCTTCCATATTATTCTAAAGACTTTCTGCACACAAAGGGGCCTTGTTATAATTTATTCATATAGTAAGATAGAAATGAGGGGCTCATATCATATGTTTGTCAAATACCTTTCCACAACATGGCACTTCCTCTTTTACCAAATGCCTAGGTTTTCCAGAGTTCTTTGAAAAGTTGACACACACAAACGCACACCACAATCTGGCTATGGTGTTCAAGGACTGTCAACTATAGGCATGCAGTAGGGGGAAATAAGCCTTTTAGCTTCTAGGAATCTTCTTTTTCCCAAAATAATGCTTCTGTGAACAAGAAACCCAAAGAAGCACCTCAAGAGGAGAAGAAGGGATTAGCAGAAGGGTTTAGCAGGAGAAGGACCATGTGGGACAAAATTGTTATCACAAGACAAGCCACTGGTGACCCAGAACTGCTGGAGACTGGCCCACAACAAGATAATGGAGGTAACCCTCCCCACAAAGATGTCGAGCCCATGGAATTGGATTGACCCCAAGACAAAGAGGAGCCCAACATTGAACCATCTCTGGTGCAACTGCTGCAGTGCAACACCACAGTCAGCCTTCAAAAAGATTTCCTGGTGAAATTCTTACCCTTCTAGGTATTTATTTTTCATGCTGAATATAAGGGGCTACTTAGGAAATAGCTTTTTAAAAATTACCTTTATAGTCCCTTAATCTGGAATTTCCCAACCTGAGAGTTTAATTTCATATTTCTAGGCTTGCAAGGATAAAGAGGTAAAAATAATTTCCTAGTGCTAGTTTTGTAGTACCCTGGGTTCTTGACCAACTCCATATTTCTTAATTGAATGCTTCTAATGCTCATAGCTCTTTGCCAATATCTCAATGCTCACACAAGTTGTCCCATGCTCAGGGCGATGCTCCAAAAGTAGCCTGAGAGAACTGTGTGTGTTTATCTTTAAGAAGAGACTGCTCCACAGAGTTCTGTTGCTGTATTCAGGTGCCTATATGGAGGGTGTTGAGGAGATGGAGCCAGACTCTGTTTGGAAGTGAACACTGGCAGGATGTGGGCAAGAAGCACAAGTTACAACATGAGAAATTCTGATTAGACATTAGGAAAGGAAATGATTATGAAAGTGGTCACACACTTGAACAGGTTGCCCAGAGAGCCCATAGACTCTCTACCCCTGTAGATGTTCAAAACTCAACTCGATGAGGCCCTGAGGAACCAAACCGAGCATTAATGTTGGCCCTCCATACTGCTGAGGCTGGACCATCTCCTCCAGATTTCCCTTCCAGCCTGAACTATTCTGCCATTTGAAGGCATCAGAACAGGCCTACAAACCTGCTTGTCTGAGGGTCTTCAAAATTGCCTTTGCACAAAAAAAAACAAACAACATATAGCTTAAAAAAAATCAGTATCTGCACCTATATTCTGGAAGTCCTAGGCAGCTTTGCTCTTCCAAATAAATTGTCAACCCCCATAATGAGAAAACAGACAGGGTTACATAAAAATTGATAACTAAACCTTGTTAAACAGAATCTCCAAATGGCCTTTTTGAATCCATTCCCTTTATAAGGGTCTTATACCCAACTCAGTTTTGCATGCCACATTATCTGCTCTGACAATTCTTGTGATTGCTAATAAATCATTAAGTTAGTTAAAACAAGGCCATAAAACAATGTTTGGATAACTTACATGTCTTCAATATTATTCTAGTGGATTATTATTATTATTATTATTTACAGAATAAAGAGAATGAATCCTAGTGTTGTAAACAGACATTTCTGGAATCACAGGAAAGTGATCATAGATTAAGCAGTTCCATATTCACAGTGGCTAGTATGTCATGAGAGGTATTTTCATAACATATTCAAAAGTAATTAACACACATGTTTAAATGCGATCACTTATGAATGCTTTGTGTAGGCCCTATTTTTCAATCTTTTGTTTTTATAGAAGGCAATTGTGTGAATCTAGATTTCAAACCTATCTGTACTTTGTCTTTCTGTGTCTGAAAAAAAAAAAGAGTATAACTACCTGTAAGTATGCTGTAAGAACTGTAAAACATCTGGTCAACAGCTGCTTTCTAAAGACAGTTATTCAGATAATCTCACTGAACAGTTTTAGGGTGCTGTCTAGCAACAAATGGCAGAAACAACCTTATTATGGCCTGTGCCTAATGATAGCCAATATGGCTCTTTTTTTAAGTACTTAACACCCAAAAATATGCAGCAGGGTACGTTTCCTGGGCATCTTCACAGCATTAGCGCTTAGAATCCTGCTGCCTGTAAATGTTGTTCTGAAATCCATTTGCAAAATGGATTGTTTCTTGTTAAGGAAGTACATTCCCTTTGGTTGCTTGCCATGGAGGGAAACAGCAGGTCACAAGTTATGTGCAAAATTGGTAATAAGCCCATGCAAAGGAAATAAATACACCACAGCATGTTGCCAGCAGTTTCTGGAACCTTGCTCTGCACTTGCACATCATATCTTCAAAGCTCTGAGGGAAACTGTTGGGGTGGGGGATGATCAGGCGTACCTCAGAAAAATATTCTCTCAATCACTTGCACCATTTCTTTAAAATGAATGAAAATCTGAAGAACGCTCTTGAAACATCTATCTCACATTTAAACCCCCTGTGGGCTTTGTACTTAGTTTGAAGACAAACCAGGGTTCTCTTTCCTAGAAAACCTTGAGAAAGCAGACCTAAATACTTGGCAATCTCTCACCTTGTTGATAATTTCATCACAGATACAAGAAGTACTAGTTACTTGTAACTGATATTTGAAGCGGGGAGAAAAACAATGGAGATGTAGTTTAAAGTGGACCAGAAGCACTATCTTGTAGAACTGGAGATAACAGATGAACAGCTGATTCACAAAAAAAAAAAAAAAAAAAAAAAAAAAAACACTTTAATCTCAGTTTTCTTTCTTTATTTTTTGTGTGCCCTGCTTCTGCTTGGTGGTGTGAAGTAAATCACGATACAGCAGAAGTGACAAAGATACTTTGATGTTGCCATACAGAAAGCTGATTAAGTTTAAGAAAGCATGAAAATTCTTAGAAAATAGGGAAGAAAAAAAAATACGGAATGGCCAGAGCCATTCTGTCTAATTCTCTGCCCATCATCTGGACCAACTCTTCCTAAAGTATTCCTGACACAACTGTATGTAACCTGTTCTCACGTCCCCAAATAGCTCAGAGCCTCCTAGACAAGTCTTTCCAGGGCTTTGATGACCTTGCTGGTAGTGTTGTGCCAATGACTGTCTTACCTTGATTCCTGCAAATGAAATACATACTTTTATTTACCGCAGAGATGAAGATGGTATCCTCCCTTAAGTTTCTGAAGACTATTCTCAGACTAGAAACCAATTCCCAACCCCCTTTTTTTTTTCTCACGGGCTATGCCATCAAGGAAAAGCACATAAGTGACAGAGTTGTTGGAAACTCTGGAAAAGCTGTACTTCACAAAATGGGACCTGCTGTTTTGTGCTGTAAATCAGCCATATGCTGTACTTGATGAGGTGAAGACTCATTTGAAGTCTGTCTCAGATACTATCTGGTATGTATTGCTTCTGTATGTAAATGTCTTTAAACAGGCTCATATCCTAGTATACAGATAAGCTGTATGTCTACAGCAGATTTTATTAGGATATGGTAAGAAAAAAAAGGCAGACTTTCTCTTATAAAGTTAAAAAAATATATATACAAAAAAGTACATATGGCTCTGTATGTCTCAAATCTCTAAAGATAAAGTACTGTAAATGTTTCACTGATTCTGTGCCATCCTCTACTGTTGAGTCATCACACGTGTGGTACTGTGATTATAGGTGCAAAAGAACTTCAGATTCAACTGTTTTAAAACTTTTTTCTCTATTATATGAAATTAAGGCAATTAGACAACAGGAGAAACAGTCAAGTAATGGAAAGACTACAAAATGCACACACAAAAATCACCTTCCGATTTGGTTAACTTCAGTCATAAGTGGATGTTGAGAACACATCCATCCTAAAGGAAAAACTGCATGCAAAGAATAAAGACAGCTTCTGCAGAAGGCTATTAGTGCCAAATTACAATTGAAATTTGTCCCTATTTCTTTTGATGTACTTAGTGTTAAAAAATGATTTAAAGTCTCACCTCCAACTTTCCTTGCTTCTGTTAAGAATCAGACTCCATAGTAACACAACAGTTTTTTGGTTTTGGTTGCTTTGCTTTGTTTTATGTATTTGTTTGTTTGTTTGTTTTCCAGAGGTTTAAATTCCTTTTTATCTCTCTGTGAGAAATTCTTGAGCACTACAATATGCCAGAGTGCATGTGAGTGATACAGATAAATACTTTTTCCCTTTTATAGCCCAGCCTGTATCTGAAAAGATATGAAAAAAATAATATGAGATACTACACAGGAAAATTAGCTTTATAAAAATGTTACTCCTTTAATGTAACTCACAGTGGATTTACATCAAAATATTTTCAGAGATGGGTTACATTTTAATTTCACTATAATCATTATAATTTTGTCCAAAGTGAACGTGCAATGTAGATCAGTACTGGAAATCACCTTAGCAGGCTGCTAGGCCAAGAAGAAGAAAGACCTTAGTGACGTCCAACTTGGACTTGGAGAACTGTAATTACTTTAGGATTAATTAAGATTGCACAAAAGAGCAATATGTTCATTCTGCAGAAGGGAAATTTTTCAGACACATTTGCTTGTGTCAGAGCTCAGTCATTTGTGCGTACTCTCTCCTCTGCAATCTCAGTAGCAGCAGAGCTAGAATGACAACATTTGGAGTCCACAACCACATATTTTTGGTGCTATGACAAGTCCCAGCTGGAAAGTGGGTTGCACAGCAACATAACGAAGGAAGTATTTGGAAGAAGCATTCATCCAGCAGAAGCATTCATCCATTTCAGAACTTCGATTAAGTTTCAGGCCTTAGGACTGCTCCACATTCTTTGCTACCGTCATGGGTGTGAAGGCCATCGTGGGATGTTTTACTCTGCCAGCATGTAAGGAGTCTCATTTTAAACGTGGTAAAAAAATCCACCTACAAATCCTGATTTTAGGTGTTAAGAATAATGTGAGGGGCAAGAGAGTGTTGATTGATTCTAATAAGCAGTTAAATTAATGTCAGTAAAGGCTCATGTCCCTCAAGTGTCCCCCCAAAAAAGAGAACTTTCTGTGACCAAAGAAAAGTAGTGGACCAGATGCTCCCCACCACCCCATTGTGTGCTGTTATCTTTCAGGGCTTGCCGTAACAGCAACGATTCTATTTTTACCTTGTTGAAATAGTCATTCTTACAAGTCATACAACAGTGACTTATTTTTTATGAAAAGAAAAAAAAAAATCATTTTCTTTAAGAACGTATTTACTTTGAGAACTCTGTTTTCTTCTATAATTATTATACAGAGTCTTGTGAATAGTATTGTGAATTATACAGAGTATTGTGAATTCTATTTGCTCATGGAATGGCTTGGGTTGGAAAGGACCTTAAGGATTATCAAGTTCCAGCCCCCCTGCCATGGTCTGCCATGGACTGCAGTTCAACAGTCTTCATCGTCTAAAGCTATATCTGTGAAAATGGTGGTGAAAAATGGCAGTGGCTGGCACCAAAACCTGCTAGATAAACCCTGTGTGTTTACATTGATTCATGGCGCATGAGAAGCTCAAGCTCTGTCATTAGCGATAGCTATCCAAAGCCCTTATTCAACATGAGTCACCCCAGGTGCCACTCTCATCAATTTCTACCAGAGACCTTATATTATTTTTGATAATTATATTTAAAAAGCAGTGTTTACATTTTAAAATAACAAAACTTAAATTACTATTGTGCTATTTCCTTCTCTGAAATGAAAAGACCAGTATGACGTAAAGAACAATTTTCCACACTTGAGCTGAATTCAGGGATGTTTCAACAGTTAAAGTTTTCAAACTTAAAGTTTAGGATGTAAGTCCTAACTCTACTGAAAGGGGAAAGAAATGCTGGCATGCTGCTGACTGACAGTAGGGCCTTCATTTCCTGCCTTCATTCATTTACCTGCCTTCTTTCCCTAGGTACTTTTAGAAGGGCTGTTATAACTTGACACCGCTGTTGTGTTGCTACACCTTTCCACCTTCACTAGCTGGCCCTCTTTTTCCTCCCTATGTCCTTTCTATTCATTATGTGGCAGAGGATGCACAGCTGAAAAGCAGATCAAATGCATGACATACTTGTACATGATTTACAGTAACAGCTTTACTGCAATAGAGATGCAGACAGATGTCTGCACGAGAAAACTTTGTCTACTCAGGTGCAATACAGATTTGTATGCCAGACAGCTTGGCCCAAGAATGGAATCTCCATTTTGAAATGTGTTGAGGAGTGTGCATGGCACATATTGTAAGTTGTTCATACCATGGAGGTTTGGGAATGAAAAATAAATTTGCAATTTAGACTGAAATATGCAAGTGTTGAATTAGCAAATGTTTGAAATACTACTAAATGTATTCTTGTTATTCAAGACTGACCTTAGGCTAAGGTGGGAAACTGGAGAGCATTGCTCTCCTTGTAGTCTTTTTCAGGTGAAACAAAAAGTCCTGAGCACACGTGGCTTGTAGACACCCTGCCCTTGCTTCAGTGTTTGAGATGTCTAGAACCGGGTTTAAAAAGAGCACAAAAAAAAAGGACTTTGTAATTGCTTATCATAGTCCCTGTACTGAACATGACATGTGACATGAAATGGGTATTTCCCCAGGTACCTCAGACTCTATTGCCTTAGACAATACCCAGCTGAAAGTATACTATTCAGTCAATGAAAGGAGAGAAATTGTATATGTATTGGCACATCTACAGAGTCAGAGATTTCAAAAACAAAAGCCCAGATCTGCTAGATTGATGGGTAATTAACATCTATGTCTTCAGGTCACAGTTTTGATGGGGGCATGGTGCAATGGCATGACAGAGAGAAACATGAGACTATGCCCCTGAAATATAAAGTAATTTTTTACACTGCTGACATTAGATTGTCTAGGAGGAGAAAACAAATATTTCTTCAGGTCTGTTTCGGCCCATACTTTTTGTCCACAAGAGACGAAAGTCTGGTATCTTGCTTGTGGTTAGAACATAAAACTTTTCCCATTACATTTTTGATAACTTATCAAAAAAACACTTCTTCTTGTTACAAGGAATTCAGAGTTGTGACTTAAGCAAAATAAATGGGAATTAAATGAAACCCCCAAAAGTGCAAAGCTAAAAATTATAAAACCACAGAGAACAAAACAGAAGTTCTGAGAAACATAAATTCTCCTTAGGGACAGACAACAAGTGGGACAGGAGCTAGTGATATACTGCATGCATATGTGTATTAAGAGATGTTTATCCCTTCATACAAGGAAGCAAGTTAGATTTATATTCATTGGGTGGTTTTTTTTGTTTGTTTGTTCAGTTTTTTTTTTCCCCTTACTTTCAACATTAATCTGCTTCACTCATGTTCACCTTAGTAAGGCTTCAGAATAAATCTTTTTTTTCTTTTTTTTTTTTCCTCTGTTGATCTAAGCATTGTTGAACCCACTCTCTCTCCTCTCCCTTTATGGATTGCTGGGGAAAAATGAAGTTGAAAGACTATGGGTTTTTTCTTTATTTCCAACATGGTTTTGGCCCTCTCTGAAAGAAGCCAATTCAAGTTAAAGGAGATGCTGCATTTATTCAATCCACAGAGTGGATTGGCCTCTAGAAATTCTGCTCCCTACTTATAAAAGGTGAACTGGTGGGGTGATGATCAGGTCCAGTGGGCTACCCTGACCTGCCAGCCCCTACAACTTCTGTCCTTCATCATCGTTTGAGAGGACTCTCATGTCTTTCCCAACAGCAAAGGCAGGTGTAAGAGGCACAAGCTGTTGCTGCCTCTCAGTTGCAGAGCCAGTAGCTGTCTGTGTGAGCTGTGGAGCAAGGTACACAAATGTGCTTGCCCAGGTAGTGATGCATGCCAAGAGATGTGCTTCTGAGGCTGTGGCTGTAAGAAAGGCTACAGGTTATCTGTGTCTCTACATCATCTAAAGATGAGTATAAACTTCGGGTTCGATTAAAGTTCAGTTACTTTTTGTCAGTCTGCTTCTCTGCTCTCCATTTTCCCAATGGGTGATTTTTTTATTATTATTTTTTAAACCTAGACAGAGTGACACAAAGAAAAATTTTATTTTTTTTTTCAAATTGTGGTTAGAAAGTATGGAGTATATTGGCTACATTACAATGGTGACAGAGCAAAGCATTGAATGCAGAAATCTGGATTCCCAGGGTAGTGCTTAACCCACAAGGTCTTTGTTTTTCTTGGAAGGAGACCACAAAGCCAGTGCCATCTCTGCTGCAGTATTGCTGGGAATTATAGATAGCCATAACCTTTATCATTCACTAGCATAGCTGAATGCTATGAGTATATTTGAAATGTGTCATAGAATAAGAAATGCTACAAGACATTATTTTTCTGCCATTGTTTGGAGATCTTGCATCACTGATACAAATAGCTGAAAATTCATGTTCATAATGCATTTTCATGTTTCTAATATACAGACTTACTACAGTTTCAATGATATCATTTTCCCATTTGCTATTAGAAGGCATAATTTTACCAGTTCAAAGTGAAGAAACCCACAAGTTTGTCCTTTAAAATAACTTTTTTTTACTACATGAACCCTATAACCTGTTCAATATGACATCATGCTCATTTCATTCCTGAAGCTCAGAACAATCCTGCAGTATGATTTTCTTTTTTCCCTGCCTCTTTGTGACATATGATGATGATGATATATATATATTATATATGTGTTCATATGTATAATATATATTCTCCCTCCCCAGGCATTTTGTATAGTCTTCACAATAAAAGCCATAAGACTTCCAAAGTAGTAAACCAAAAGACATTTGGAAATAGAAGTTGACTTATATCCTGTAGTAATATTCTCACAATATTCAGCAGCAAGCAACTGATCTTTGATCATACTTCCAGATGAAATACTTCTGTTACTTTTTTTTTTTTTTTACTGTATGAAGTATTAATTGAACAATGATGCTTTAAAAATGTGCATATGGAGAGAATTAGATCCACCCATGTTATTGTAAAGCAACTTGTTTGATGTTTCATATTGTTCAGCACAAGAACATCATTAGAATATCCTGTCTGGCAAGAGAAGATGTAATTTTGAAAATGAACCTTTGCCTCACATTTAAATTGTTTTTTTTTTCCCTTTTTGCTCTTTATTTTCAGTTGAAATCTGAAACTCCAGCTGCCGAGCTGTGTGCATCAGGCTGGATTCAGAGATCTCTGCTGCTTCACATGGACCAGACTGTCTGCAGCAAGGCTGGTCTTTAGCTTCCCACAGCCCTGCCCAGACCGTTTGACAAATTGGTGTTGAAGGAGCACACAGCAAACGATTATTGTGTTGTGAATGCCATAAAAATGACAAATAGGACAAGTTCTTAGCTGGTATGAACCAGCACAACCTTGATGTAGCACAGCTGTGTATCTGCTTGCACCAGCTAGCAGACACCATACAAACCTATGTGAGCTGCAGCAAGATGCACTTACACATCCAGGAGGGAACATTTAGGCACTTCTGAAGTGCAAGTTGTTTGGTACGACACAGCGTTGGCAAATGTATCTTTCTAAGGGAGCTCACTAAAGATCAGAAGGAAATTCTAAGAATTTAACACAGAGTTAGTCTGGGAAGCCCTTTTCTACCACAAAATAAGGTGAGAAAAAGTCAGCATAACTCCAGATATGCCATGTGTCAACTGTGTGGCTTTTTTCTGTGCCCACCAGTTCATGATGAAGGGCCAGCTCTTGCAAAGCTGATGCTGAGCCTACAAGTGATAGTCTTGTGAGTGAGACAGAGATAAGGGCCTGCTGCCATCCTCGGAGGTTTCCCACCTTATGGTGAGGTAATGACTGAATTACAATGCCTACACATCTCCTACTCGTTCTCAGAGCAGATCACATTATACAGATGTTTTGAACACCTGTCAGGCAACAAGAAGCTTCTACCCATTTGACTTAGCTGATTTGCCCTATAGTGGTAAAAGTAATGCTGCTACCTGGCATAGTAGCACATGGATCACAGCTGCCTAGCTATTCTATTAGCCTTAATGACCTGCTACTGTGTCCCCAATAAAGAAGGTGTCTCCATTTGCAGTAACAACTGCCCTATTCTCTAACACCAACAACACTAGGAAAAGAATCTGCTTTATCTGGGGAATCCTGTTATTTCTGCAGACTTCATGCTTTCTTTCACAGCTGCTACAACACAAAAAGGTAATGCACACTTGGTAAGAAGGAAGCCAGAAGGGTTGCCCCAGGAACCTTATAGAAGAAGAGAAGTTGGAGAAAAAAATGGAGAAGCTGAATTTCTCCCTTTTTGGTCTAGAAGCCTTCAACCAACTATATTATATACTTTATCCATGAACTATGCATAATAAATATATACCATCTTATGATTGTATTTTAACCCTAAACTTTAAATCTGTTTTATAGGATTCTACTGATTTTGACAGTGACCAATGCAAGAGTCACAATCTCTTGCACAATCTTTGATGATGCAAGAAGGTTATTTGATCTCTTAAGAACTTAGTGTTTCTATTCCCCATCTTCTATACTGAGTTCTTGCATTCAGATGCTCTGCCTTTTGCTTCTTTGCTGTAATGGACTAGGAATAAAAACTTCTTTCTCATTTCAGCCCATCCTTATGCTCATATTTCACTTTTCCCTTGTCAGTCATGAGTAAGAATGACATGTAAGTGTCTCTTATCTCACATCTGTCCTGATCAGGTGCAATATATAATGCATGTAACTTGTTTTCTATTTGCTTTGGTCAGGTAAGTGATATGCAATGCCTTCTAGTGGATCTGAACCAATTTAAGTTTCCTGTTTCCAAAGGTGTCAGAACTGCAGGGCTCTAATTCTAAGGTAAGACCACAAACCATGTAAGGCAAAGTACCTGTTCCACTTTGCCTTCACCATGGATATGGAAATGGAAGTTCTCATACATTAAATGTATTTCAAAATTTTGTGGGACATAAAGTCACTTTCTCATCTTTCCTTCTCCATTATTTTTAGTCAGACTGGAAACAAAGTTGTCCAGCATCACTGAACCAATTGTTTTAATTCTTCTTTTGGCATAAACAGACACTAGAGACACTAATATATTGAGACTTGCATGGACAAGAACTAACTAGCCAAAAACACTTGCCAATTTTGGGGTACCTTTACAAATAAAATCTCTGGATGCTTGAGAGAGAATTTATCCCTCAGAACTACACAATGCAAGTTCCATCTCCCTCCTGCCTCCTCTAAACTGTTTGAGCTCTTCTGGAACATAAACCTATACTTATTACTTAATAACAGCAGGCTTGGAGAGGTTGCTGTGATTCTCCAGTGTTACATACTGCAGATCCATTGGAATCAGTTGAACTATGGAACCATAAAAATTTTTTTTTGATGTGCTGTGCCCGCTGGCCTTGTGCAGCTCTGTATGTACCTTCTCAATGGTGACCATGAGGCTGTTCAAGCTCTCAGCTTGACTCAAGGCTCTGTGACATAAACGAGGGAAATGCCTTTTTATTGGAGAAAAGGGGCAGTAATTGGCACAGACCACAGAAATAGTTCTCCCGTTACTGGGCTTGTGATAGACCTACTTCCTCTTTAAATGAAGGGTGTTGACTGGGAATCTGTATTTCATGGTTGATGTTTAGGGGGTTGATTAAAGCTTTGGGTAAGCAAATGGAAAAGATTTGAATCAGAAGGAAATGAAGGGCAATAAAAAAGGAATCCCACCATGTCTTTCAGCTGGGCAGCTTCTAACAGTGTAACTGTAAGTGAAGGAAACTCTTCCAACTGAGAAAAAAAAAAAACAACAATGTATATCTTACATTAAAGACTAAATTTTTCTCTTTATGAGACCTTAATCTAGGCTTCTTTAGTGTCGGAGCAGGTATGGGGGTATAAACTGAAGGTGAAGGAAACTGTCTGGTGGGAAAGGAAACATATTGCATTGAAAGACACCAGACTGAAAGATTGTCTTTTGAAGGCAAACAAAGCTGCCAGGTTGCCAATGAGATCTCATTCATGTTACTTATCCAGCAATTGTCATCCCACGCAAAAGTATGTGAAAGACTAAAAGCCTTTCTGGTTTTTGTTTGTTTCTTTTTTAGCTATGTCTTGTAGCCTACAACTGTATTATCTTGTACTACAAATAACTTAGATTTTTAAGTCATCATTGTTACAATGACACTGTTACTACAGCAGGGAATTGAACATACGGCTCCTGCCATTTTTAAACAGGAAGTTGGCATATAGCTCCTCATCCATCAGCTTAGTAATTTACCATTTGTTGCCTTAAAGACATCAATATAATTTTTCCAATTAAAAAGGTAATTTTCCAATAGGTTGACAGGTGACTGCACCACTCAACACCCATCAGTGTTAATGTGAACTACATGGCTAAATGCTCTTCCTACCATTCTGTAAACCTATACCAGATCTTGGAACACTTTCTCACTGCTGCCTAGATCATGCAATGAGGGTGATTTGTTTCCTTTGTACAGATAGATCTCCCATAAAAATTGTGTTATTTTTTTTTCCTCTTTTATAGTAGTTTTTAAGAACATCCTTCAATGAAAAATACAGTAGACACTGCACATGAGCTTAGTAGGTTCTTGTCTGGAGACTTCCTTGAAGACTCTCAGTGGCCTCTTCTGATCTTGAAGTAGCCCACTAGGAATATTAAATTTCTGTCCCACCTGTTTCCTATACTTTGTTATGTACTTTAAACTCTCTGCCAGAAACATGAACAAAGTTACTGTGTTACCAATAAAAGTCTTTGAAATTGCATTACATAGCTTATACAGGTATTATTTTGATGTGTTTACAGATGCCTTTTCCTATGCCATTGTTACAGACTTTTTTTTTTTTAATTTTATTTTGCCAAGCTGTAAGAGTGATATAGCTGCTCACACCTGTTAGTTACAAACAGTGGAAATTTATACAGAGAAAAGTTACAGTATTTCTCTATAGACAGTTCTTTGTTCCAGGAGAATGCTAAGCCATTTCAATATAGGAGGATAGCTCATTAAAGTCACCATAGCCAAGTTAAAAAAATCTTTCATTGAGCATAATTGATACATTAGAAATTATTTTACACCATTCCTCCAAATTCTGATCATATTAACTTTATTTTGTATTAACTTTGCTCTTTAAAAAGAAAAAAAAATAGTGAAACCCAAGTATTTTTGCTTATGTATCAGTTCTTGATGTTTTTATCAACATCATTTCAGGGTCAATTTGTTATTCTCTAGGTTAATTAACAACTTCTGCCAAGTAGTATCTGGTTGTTTCCCAAATTGTTTAGTTGGATATCTGAATATCCATAAGTTCAAGTTCTAGTCCACAAAGAAGTGAACATGGTAACATCTAATCATGCCAACAAATAGTGTTTTCAGTTGAGTCTTCAGAAACTATTTCTATTCTGCAGGGAACTGGGAATAGGGCTGAACTTATTTTGCTGAGATAAACTTGTTCTCTGGAAAACCCAGTGAACGTCTTGCTTTTATCTTTCTGATGCTGCTCCTTCCTGGAGGCTTACAAGGTAAGGGCTCATCTTCAAAAGAAACGCTTCCCAATACAGTTTAGAAAGACCAAGTTTTGCTACCGATCACATTGTGCAATCTTTCAAATGAGAACAAGCTTGCACCTCTTTAAACCTGAACAAAATCTGACTCCATTTTTTTGCTGTTAACAAAGCAAACTGATATATGGAAGGGAAAAAACGTTTTGTTTTGTTTTGTTTAAAAAAAAAAAAAAAGGAAAAAAAAAAGCTTTCACCTATCAAAGCAAGAATGTCAAAAGGAACCAGACTAAGTACAGCTGTTGCCATAGTAACACACGAATTGCAAAGAAATGCCTAGCCCTCTAAAATCTTAAATGCATCCATATGCAACAGCTTACATATACATATGTGATTTAAAGGATTCTTGGTCTTTTCCCTGCTAAAATTATATGTCTCTATTTGGAGGTCTTTTAGTATCTCTTAGTTTCTCTAATGGAAAACAAGCATGCTAGAAAATGGCACATGAACTGCCTTCACCACATTGTGCCACTAAGGAGAGTATAACTAGGTACTCACTGAGGTCATGTGAGGTAAAAGGGAGCCAGAAGTGAAGTCTAGTCAGCTTTTCTGCGAATATTTTGACTAAAGCAAAGATCCTGGGAAAATCTCTCTGGTGAGCAAGAAAGATGTTATAGCAAACAAAGTTTGCCAGGATCAAGAGCTTAGGGAATGAATGGCACCTCTAGAGGAACAGGAGAGAGGATAACGCTTCATCAGAAACCAAGGAAAGGAGATAGAGCAACAACAACAAAACACTTATCAGTCTCTGAACACACCGTCTTTCCTATCTGTGGGTCATCTTTTAGACAAACCAGTGAAGGAACTAATCTACCTGGGGCCTTCTTCAAAGGCAGAATGTTAGTGGTCTACATACAAACATACACATTTGTTGTGAAGATATCTAATTTTTACATAACCAGAACTAAAGGTTACTGAGAGACTCAACTTTTAGCTTTTGTCCTCAAAGCAAAAACAGTCTGTGAAAAAAACTATCCTTCAGCAAGCTCTATTCTTGGTCCAAAACAGCTGTTTCCTATATTTACCCTTTCTGGGTCAGGAGCAGATTCTCTGAACTTTTCCACGCTTAGATTTTAACTAGCTGAACATAAATGGGAGTAGATGCTGCTTTCATTTTCTCATAACTGTTCAAAAAGCCTGATGCTCTGTAGTTCCCATTACAGCTCCAGTTCAATTTCCACTCAGTTCAGCACGGCTTGTCTGCAAGCCTGTATTCACTTACTGGTAATTACCCAAATTGGTGTTGCAGTTAAGGCAAATTTTCATCAGGCTCGTAGTAGCCAGCAGAAATGCTGCATATGAAAATGCAGACCTGACTTACAGTGTCACAGGAGGCCTTTCAGGGGTGTAGCGATAAATAAAAAGTGCACAAGCACCCCTGCTTTGTCCTTTAAGCCAGCAATGGGATACGATTGTATGCCACCTGCTCACATCACTACCAGTAAACTCCATTTGCTGTGCTCAGTAGCATATTGATCTCCTGTCCATGACCAAACTGTAATTCTCTCCCTTCCTGTAAAAGTTCTGCTCAGTAGGTTTTGTTTCCCTCTGTCCTTCTTTACACATATGCTGCCGCTGCTCCCTCCATCATTCTTCTTCAGCTGCTCCCATCATCAGCTCCCCGGACCTCAGCCCTGCCCTTGTACCCAACCCCTCTCCTCAGGTCTGCTCTGGCACGGATAAGCCCAAAGCAAACAGAACACAACTCAGGTGGCACCAGCCCGGGTCCCACAACACTGCAGCTGTCCCCCAGGCCCAGTGCTTCCACCCACTCTTCCATAGGCACACACGTCTCATCCAGCACCTCCTAATAACACAGGTTTCCAAAGCCCCCCATGCAGTCAGTGGCAGGACTCCCTGCAAGCAGTCTGTCTGAGGTCCATCTCCTTTGCTGTGTTTACTTGAGATAGTAGGTTATGGTGGTCACATATATTGCACTTAACTTTCTATCACCTACTTGCAAAATCTACATCTTACATAGGTTTGAATTGGATGGATCAAAGCTGAAAAATAAACTTTATTAACTAGTTCTTAATTTGCTGGAGAGTTTTGGAAAGTACCCATAACAGTATAAAAAAATATCATGTATACTTTCCAAGAAGTATTTTTGCATGGGTTTCTTCTTGTAGTGACCAAAAGTGGTCTTGTTTTTTTGTGGTGATTCTTTTTTTCTGTTTCTGTGCTGTGATGTTATGAGAATCCAGCATTGGCTCAAGACCCTGTGTTTCTTCCAGACCCCACAGACCAGGCTCCATGGAGCATATAGTTCACCATCTTCCCTGTCTATTCTTTTATCTTGTATTTTCAGGGTAGACTTTCCATGGAAATACACATGATATTATTCACTTTATATGATCAGTAATTAGCTAATTCTATATACAATTGCTACGCAATTGCGTGGCTTGCTCTAGGAAAAAAGCATCCTTCCCCATCCTCCCCAGTTTGTAGTTTCTGGAATCTTTTGATGTTTGCAATCTTTTTTTCTTTTTTTATTCAATTGTGTGACTTCTGGTTGTAGCTGTGTACTTGTGCTGACCTGTAAGCACCAAGCAATGCATATCTCTTGATGTGCTGTATCACAGTGCCACTAATGCCCTGGGAGGGAGCAGCCTTCTGCTCTGGAGAGGTTGCTGACAACTTTTCCTTCAGAACTCAGCAACAGAAACGGAGCAATCCTAACTGCACCTTCACCTCGGCCTTTAGCCTGGCTGTGTGTGTTGATGATGTGAGGTGATTGAATTCCCATTCACATATAAACTGGGGATTAAAATGGAGTTAAATTCCTATGGGTCCTACATTTTGGCCTAGTATAGTGGCTGAAAAGCTTTCTTTAGTGGTAGCTGCAGGAGTGTCTGAGAGTTTGTCTGTACTTGTGAGATTGATCCATCTTGCCAGTGATCTGGGTATGATCACACCAGGTATGATCAAGTGCTTGTGTACAGGATGCTATGTTGGACACGGTCTCTCTTGAGAGTCCAACATCCTTAGGCAGTAGTGAGGACTTCTCTCTTGCTGTCGGGCTCTTCCAACATACGCTGGACTATTAAAGCTGCTTCTTGTAGTGTGCTCTAACACCCCTGCTAACTACTCTGCAGAAACTGGCCTATACTGATGCTTGCTAGACACATGGTATTAGATACTGTTATAAGTCTCATATTCCTTTCTTGTCACTGTATTTTCATGCTACAAGTCTAATTGGATAAGACTTCATTTGCAAGTATTTCAGCTCCTCCCTGCTCCTAAGCTATACTGTTGCCATATCAGTGGAACATAGTGGAGGTGTTTGGGGCAATTAGCAGTGTCTTCTGAATGATGCTCTCTATCTGGTTTAACATCTCTTTCATTTATATTGTTTCTTCTGTTCTAAAGGTTCAAGTCACATTTTTCCTGCGTAAACACTATCTAGCAAGATAGTCTCTGTCTAGTTGCATTCTTAAGAAAACTTTAAACTTTAGCATTGATTTCTCCCAAGCATGTCTCCCAGTGTCCTCATTCTGTGTTCTCTTCTTCCTTTGCCTCTGGTCCTGGCCTATTTTGCAAGCCATTTATTTTTGTGGCATGGTAGTGCACTCCTATCAGTTATATGTAAAAACCTCATCTTCTGAAACACTGGATCAATATTCTGCATTTTTATTTTTTAGTGAGCTTTCACACAGTTTCTGTTGCCATAGTTATATGACCCAAAAGCAAGGTACTTACCAATACCATACTTTCTCTAAAAATCATATAAGTCTAAGCTTTTTCTCTTTTATTTGTAGTTTTTGATTTGGCTTCAGTGTTTGTATGGTTTGTTGTTACTGTTTTTTCCTCGTAATTTTATGATTTTCATGTGTTAACTTGTATATACTCCATTCATGGTTAGCTTGCTGTTTGACATATCTCCACATTCAATCACAGGATTCGGATGGCTCTTTGAATTTTTTGTCTTTATGTTCATAAACCAAATCCTCTTTCAGTGTTTTAGCTTAATATTTAGCTTGGTATTTAGCTTAGGCTGGCTGGTCTCCTGCTTCCCCGGATTTTTGAGCATTAGTGCCTAAGAACATCTTTTACTTCCTACACAAGATGTTTCTTAGGAACATTTTTAACTGCATCAAGGATTTTACATGGCTTTTCTGTGTCTTCTCCAGCATCTCTTGTCCATTACACCCATTACGCATAATCCTGTCAATGCTCATATTTTGATTTTCCTTCTTTCTTAAATCTGTGTCAAATTCAGAATTCTTCCATCAGGATCTAAAAAACATCCAATCTATAAACCACAGTCCTTCACGCTTTGTTTGTGGAGTTGGTATGTTACCTTGAAAACCTTCTCTCACATTTATTTCACAAGTATTTTTTGCAACATTCTTCTATTCCTTCATTTCTGCAACAGTCTACATCTTGGTGCCATTATCTTGCCGAGAAGGTCCACTTCTGCTTTATTCATTTTTCAAATCTGCATTGATAACAAATTCACAACAATGGAATATTTAGTTTTTACTCCTTCTTTTATGTGCACCGTTACTCCTTTCCAAATCCCCATTTTAAGTTGTAGTTTTAAATACCTAAACAGTCCTTCGAAAGAATGTAAACAAGCCATTACAGGCCCAGAAGGTCTAGAAACTAAGCTTCCACTGCCACATTGACCCCAGTGAGGTACATACCCTACACACTAGGCAAGAAAATCATTCTTATGCTAAACCTTTGTTTGTGATAGCTTCAGTTTATAATTATTCTATCTATGTTGTAACAGCTTTAGCAAGAGAGAGTCATCACACCGCTGCAGAGCCTATGACTGAACAGGTAACTACGCAGGCCTCAGTGGAGTGTCTTGAGTCTCACCAAGGATAAAAGTTAGTCCTGGGTGTTCCTGTATGAAAGGAGAGATTGGCCCAACAGTTGTGTGAAAGGAAGGAATTAATCACTCTTCAATATTGAAGGATTTAGGTGTTTGCCATCAGAAGACCATTCAATGCTGTTAATTCAGAGTTTATCTTGCCTCTTGCAAGGCTCTAATCTTCTGTTTCGTTGGGGTTGACTTATATTACTTTCTTTTCCAAGGTGGTGTATTTTCCCAAAGTGCTGTGAAAGGAGGTGGTGCCTAGGTCAAGGCTATGAAGTCTCTGTTGGGAACAGGAGACACAAAGTTTGGTTCCTCACCTTGTGGGTTGTTCAATGGGGCTTTTAGAAACAGCTATATTTGGCAGTGTAGCAGCAAGCAATTACTGGCTGCAAATTTTTACACTACACGGGGAGCTACAGATTATCCTTGATTATTAACAGCTTCATTCTCTCACCTGGAAGTATTCACACCTGCAAGGAAAGATTACCACTTCTCTACTCTCCCCTTCCCCTCAGCAATTGCACTGAGATTAGTCATAAAGGCAGTAACACATTTAAATACCTAAGAAACACTGGATTAGGCATTGCGATTTGTAGTGTCACAGTGCCTAGGACACTTTGTGGAGAAAGTCTCTCTTATCTAGTGTCATGCTATAGTGCCTCCTAATGGAAGGCTTATGAATTATAACACCCAACAAGAGTTAGAAACTGGTGATGGACGACCAAAGGCAAAATGCACATTGCCTGTCATACACTGCCCCAAACCATCCTTTTTTTTCACAGGACCAAGTGAAGCACTGAGGGTTGCATAGTCACCATATGCCTCTTGCACTGTTACAGCAGTCCTTGGGCTGCTTTAAAATAAATAAGCTTGAAATGATAATACTTGAGGTGAGAAAAGATAGCCCAAGATGAGACTGGTTTTGCTGTCACGTAAGCTCCAATCAGGCCTGTGTGTAAGAGGAAAAGAACTTAAAGTCATGACATGCCCTTGAGCTTTCATTTTGGAACCAACCCATTCAGGCCTGAGTCATCTGCACTCATCTGATTTGATGCCTTCTGTCGAGCTCTTTATCCCAAAAAGGAGAGAGATCGTAATGGAAGACTGCACTGTAGAGGGCTGGTGTGTTTTAAATAGCTGCTTTAGTGGCAAATATTCCTCATTCTTTATGATTTTATTTAAAGTTTTCTACATAGTTTTAAGATTTGGGACTTCATTTTGTTCTAGTTTTTTATTTCCTTTTTTTTTTTCATTTTTTCTTTTATTTTTTGTTTTCTTCATTTGTTTTTTCTTGCTAGCTGTACGACAATCTTGTGATTTTTGGCAGGTATTCTAGGCTTGTTCTTTAGCAGAAACTTTGGACCACGAGCCTGTGAGTTCAGAAGCATATTCTTGTCTGAGCTGGGATCTCTGGCTTGCACCTCGTTCCAGCACTAGTGTTGGTGCCATACAGAGCTTGCTGGCTGGTTCAAAGTTATGACACAGACAGCACTATGTGCTTAGAGGAGAGTCATTCCAACTGTCCAGGCAGGGAAATTAGCCTGAAAAACTTACAAAACCAGATCTAACCTGCAGCTGAATACTCAGGGCCAGGTCCTCAGATAGATTAAACCATCATTAGGTCATTCATTTTAATGGAAGGATGTGCTGATTTACCTCAGCTGAAGATTTTAGCTGGCCTGTGTATGTGCCTGTTGAAATGAAGAGGGCTTTCCAACAAGTGATGTGATTTTGAGTCATTTGTTTAGTACATTTTTTCTTTTATTCCATTTTTACTGTCTCCCATTTGCTCACGAGGGCACAGTCATCCCCTCACTGGTCCACTCAAAAATTATAACTCTTCTCTTTCCAGGTCTCAAGCTTTAAACCATGGCTAATACCAGGTCAAACAGTGTAGTGACTATTTAGTATCAAAAAACACTTTTCTGGTGCAGCTCTTAGCACCTTCTCTAAACAAAGTCCCTTTACCCCAGCCATTGTTCAGACGACATACACAGAGCTTAGATCCTAAGCACACAACAACATTTCAGCTATAGAAGAGAACTCGACATCTTACTGCTACTCAAGATCTTTGCTTTGGCTTCCCTTTGCAAACAATAAGACAAAAGAACTCCAGTGGGTAATTACTGCAAATAGTTTTCAAAATTATGAATGCTATTTGTACATTGGATACTTCCAGCTTTCCATCACGTCATCAAGAAAATGTAAAGAAAAGCAAAGAAATGGAAAGTGGCACACATTGTTGGTAAAAAGCACATTTTTTCACAATGTCTGATCAATCTGTGGAAGTCACTATGATCAGATCCTACTGAGGCTTCAAGAACTTGGACGGTTTCAGTAGTATAGCCAAGCATGTATTAGATGGAAAATTCTCTGTACTTCATAAAACAGCAATGGAGCATTGAGCAATGGATCATTTTTTGCCCACTGCATTTGACGTTTATTTCTGTCTGCAGCATTTGTTAGGACCCTTCTTAAGAAATTAGTTTCATACTGTGATTCAGCCTGTCATAGAAAGTCTTATATTTCTATGTTTTGATATGCCTTTGCAATATGCCTTTACCAACTAAGTAGCAGAACAGCGTTCAGTCTTTGTATGAGAATTTTTACTCACATATGTCAAAGTTCTTTCCAAATAAGAGTTACTGATGAAACTGAGGCTTAAAGGAACAATTCAATTCTTTTGGTGTTACAAATCACAAACAAAATCCAGGTTCCTTAACTTCGTCTAATGACTTTTTCAGTTCTTCCTGCCTGAAAGCAGACTTGGAAAATTTATGTGTATTCTTAATTAACTTTGCTTTGCAAAGTCACATTATTTTTAACAAACTCAGTTTAATATACAATTCTTTGAGAATAATCAATAGTCTTACTTTTTTGGTAATGGCGGTTAATACATTATTACATAGTTGGGATGTCTTTTAGAAATACGAATAGTCTCCTTGAATTCTTTTAACCATTTGGTAGACTAACAAGCTTTTTTTTTTTTTTTTTTTTTTTTTTTTAAGGAGAGGTCCCATGGGCATTAGAAAGTAAAAACAGTGGTTAGCAGACTTCTGGGGATCCACAGTCTTCTGCTAATGAAGGCACAAGCTGTAACTAAGAACAATAGGTCTGTTATCAGTAGGATTATATTTGCTATGTGGCAAAATGCCACTCCACTGGAAAACGCGTAGGGACCCGCAAATCAAAAATGACTGAAGTGTGCTGCTCTAAACAGACTGCGTGCTCCTGCTCCACAACAGAGCCATGACTCGCTCTTTTGTTGTTTTTGACTTTCAAAATCCAAATCATGGCTGCCAAAAATTTTATGAGTTCAGAAACGTAACTAAAGAAATGTGTTAGAAGATCCATTGGAGGCTATGAAGTGCAAAGAAAGGGGCAGCTTTAAATCAGTGGAGGTGGGGAAAGAGTGCTGTGAAATATCAGTGCTTGGTTGCCCTGCTCTTGTGATGCTTTCTCTAGGCATCCACTGGAGGTCATTGGCAGAGATGAGGTATTGGAAAAGATTGATTTCTAGTCTGTTCTGATATAGCTGTTATTCTGTTGTCTGCCTTCAGAAATGGGTATTGTCAGTGTAGAATTTTCTTGCACAAAGAAGCAGTATCACCAGTTGCATAATGTCTTCTCTCTTCTATGTTCAGTTTTTTTTTCTTCCTTTTTTTCAACAAACAAACAAAAAAACACATTATAGCCTACCCTATTTCTTTCAAGGACTACTAGAGAAACAGTCCTGGCTGTCTGTTTGTGAATCAAAAACATCTTTTTGATTCTGTAAATTCAGAGTGTAAAATATCTGAAAGCTGGGATGAAAGCAACATTTCTCATATGGAGTTTTCAAATTATACTGCACAGTGGCCACCAAATCAGGAAATTTGGCAGCAGTCCCTTCAGACAAATTTGCTCAATATTACAGAACATGCATGGCCTCTAAAAATAGATCTCATAGCATTGCTGGCCAATGCTCTCATCTGAGGTAACTCCTTTTGTCATTAAAGTTGGTCCTCAACATTGGGTGATAAGTCAGAAAGTTGCTGTCTCTGGACTACTTGCTGAGCTTTAGTCTAGACTTAGAATCAAAAGTCTCTAGTTTCTGTGCTGCTCCCATAAAAGTAATTTCCTAGAACAATAAATAACTTGTCCAACATCTCAAATACTTTAGAAGCTACACTTACAGTTGGACAAATACTGCACATTTTTAATGTAAATAACTATATAAAGTTTTAAATGGTGCATGGGTCAATCTCACACTCCTTTTACATTCATTTCTTCAGAAACATAAAAACGATGAAGTTTTAGCAGCACTTACGTTTGTGGGAATAAATTTTTGAGGTCATATGTACTAACATATTAGTGTTGATCAAGGCTAGACTGCACATATAACTATTCAGATCAGAAGGGCCTTTGGTTCACATCCCTGCTCCAGCTCAGTTTCTGTTTGTGCAAGCTAGCCGTACCCAGAATTACAAAGGTTATCCCAAGGTGTACATAACCACCTAATAAGAACTTCAAAGTTTTGAGAAATTTCATAGAAAACCACTTAAATTTAGGTCCTTAAAAGACTTAGATATATAAAGCTTGGCTTAGACACTCAAGTCTAGAATGTATATTGTTAAAATCCTCTGTAGGTGTTTATGTGTTAAAGTCTGTCAGTGCTTAGGCTTTTGATATGAAAGCTTCACAGGTGCCTAGAAAGCCACCTGCTGGATTAATAGTTCTCAAAGCAAGGAGTAGTGCTCCTCTGGTTTTCAGAAGTATGGCCTCATATGCTTCAACAGATTGCAGCATAATGAACCCAAAGTAGAAAAGTTCAGCCCACCAAAGGAAGGGCTTAAGCCTTGCTTCTGTCTGAATGTCTTTTTGTTGATGAGTTTCATCATTTTCTTGTCCTGAAGCTTCCAGCTCTGCAATGTGTGAGGAGTCCCAGCATCTAGCTTGGAGAACAGGTTCTGCTTGAGAATGCTCTGATATCAGGTTCCGTGGTGCCCATGCGTCTTAACGGGCCTGAGTATCTGCAGCCAATTGCATCTCATTGAGCTAAGTGCCACCAGTGTCTTGCTGAATCTTTAAACACCTTGTTATCTTGGAAAATATGACTGGCAAGCTTGCCTGTATCTGATACCCACAGAGAGATCAAAGGGATCGTTTTACTACCTCACAGAGGTATTTCACCTCTTATTATTATTTTTTTTGTAAAGGACTAAAATGTATTTCTGATGAAAAGAGTGGGTGAGATGACAAATACTTAGCTGAACAGATCACTAGTGTGCTACAGCAGAAAATTAGGTTATGCTGATCAGATACATTTGTTGTAAATTATTCCCCAGTTTTGACTTGTAATACAAACACACCAGTGTGTTGTCTCTCTACAAATCTCATCTTGCCTCTTGGATTCTTTAAAACAATAACAACAAAAACAAAACCTTCCATAAGATTAGGTGCTGGTGGTGAAATTCCCCAAGTAAAGAGAAAAAAAAAAAAAAGAAAAGAAAAAGAGAACTTGGATTGACATTAATAGAGTTGTTATGTTCCTTTCCAGACTTTAATCTTGAACTTTTGGATCTTGACTTACACACAGGATCCAAAAATTGCTGACTGAATAGCCATCAAAACTATAAGACGTAATGGCTGATTTTCTATTGTACTGTCTGCAGGATTTTGGTACGGAACACAAGTGGCTTTTAGGAGTTTAGAACCTTGCTGGATTAATCTAAAAAAAATGAAGAGGGAATATATTTCTATCGAATATAGAGCTCAGCTTCACTTCCCTTTATGTTATAAGGCATTTTATCAAACAATATTGGTGAAAAAATTGAGAAGGAATACCCTATGAGGACATTTAAAGAATGGGAGCACACGTGAAGACCACTGAGAGTAAGGATCACAATTTAGTTTTGGAAAGGTTTTCTAAATGTGCTGCAAACGTTCTTGGCTGCCTGCAATCATCAGATAAAATTCCACACGAGAATGATGAAATGAAGGGTAATAACCACATTTAGAAGATTGAGGATTTGCATTACTAGATTAATAACTCAAGGCTAGAAGGAGTTAAGTTGATCTGTAAGCAAATGATACTTACTAGGTGAGAGAAAGCAATTTCTCTCTTATCTGGAAGTAGAAAGAAGTTCAAATCAATGAAAAGCAATCAATGAGTCAGTACTAGCAGCTTACAAATGAAATGTAAAGAAGCACTGAAGTTCAAAGAAATCTCCAGGCCATATTGAAGAGATCAGGCAAAGCCAGAAATAGGTAATACAGCCTTGGAAGAACTTTGTTGTAAACAATTTAGCTTCAGCTATTGTTTGACATTCTGAAGACAGGAAGGCAAAATAGCAACTGTTCTCTTCAAAATGGAAATAAATCTATGATCCTGTTCACTTTGAAGTTGCATGTGGTTACATAATTAAAAAACATGAAGCTCAAAGAGATACCAAAGGTACATACAGCTGAATTTACTGCATAAAACAGCACAGAATAACCATTGTGGAATGACTGGTTACAGGAAGAAGAGTCACCAGTAAAATCAAGAAAGCTATCATCAAATGTGAATCACAATAATAGTTCTTACAATAGTTTGGAGATATCCACTAATTAAACTAACAGAAGACTTGAAAAGGAATTTTTCCTTGTTATTTTTCCCATTTGACCAATTTGACCAACTCATGTACTGACAGATTTCTCTAGTTTTTCTCATCATCAGTGCTCTCCCCTGAGACACTTGGCTTTTCACAAGCTGAGGACCAATGGTTTTCTGTGGCCACTCTTTAATAAATTACTAGTGGCATAACACTGATTTGACCCTGGTTATTCAACAGTTATCATAAACCATGAACTGTTCTGGGAGGTGCAATCTAATATTACCTTCCCTAATCTCATTTGGCCTCAGCGTTAGACACCTGAGCCAACAGCTATTCTTTTCTGTTAGGAAGAGATTGATCAAAATGACAAATTGTAAATAAAGTTTACAGGTTTTGTCCTTTTAAACAGGACCAAACTGAGTGCAGTGGGGAGATTTTTCCTTTGATCTATTGAAATTCTCATTGGAAAGGAAAAATACCTTACTCCAAACTGAACATGTTACTTTAAATCTCCACAATGATGTGAGAGATATATCGGCCAAATCTGTTTTGCTCCTGAAATATATTATCCAAAGAGTGAAGTCCTGATGTTCTTGTTTACATCTTCAGTATAATTTGATTTGGCAAATATTACAATACTAAAGAAAAGGCCTCAGTAACTGAAAATTTAGGCCTGTATTCATTTAACAGTTCCTCCTGTCCTACAGGTGTCATTTTAACTGACCTCCATGCCTTATATTTTTAAGTATATTTTGAAGGTATTTTATATTTTGAAGGTTTTTAAAATCCTATTCATTTACCTGGCTAAGGTATGGAAAAACAGAACAATACACATGGCAAAGAAACTAGAGGGCCATTAATTTTACTAAGTTACATTAATTTTACTATTTTCTGCAAATACATCAGATTCCAAGCTCTTTTGTCCATACTGAAGACGGCTGACTGGCTGCAAGCCTGCACGTTATAGAAACCAGACCAGAAACTCAACAGCCAAGCAGGCAGTAGATGGGTAGATGAGTGATAAAAAGCACAGAGGTGGTAAGGTAGATAGCTTAAATTTGTACAAAGTGCAGTCTGGCTTGGATGCAGTCTTGCTTGGAAATATCTCCAGATTATAGGAAGCAATGTCTTTATTCTCAGACATACATACACATATGCACAAAAGTAGTTTTTGATAGTGCAGCACATTAGAATTCAATTCTGATAGCAACTGTGAAAAGCAAACTTCTGACTTCTTCTCCCCAGAAGGCTTGCAAATCATTTGCAGGCCCTCATTAAAGAGAACTTTGTTTAGCACAGTATGCTAAGAAAGCATTGCCACTAGATGAGAGCATACTAAAGCTACAGTGAACCATTAGAATCAGGTATCACTTTTTCCATTTGCAATGCAAGATTTTCCAAGTCAGTGTCTGGAATTCAAACCCAAATACGTCTGAATCTCAAATGAGGCTTTTATCTGGAGGAAAAATACTCTCTTGAAACGAGATTTCAAACTAAGAAGGGAGCAGGCATAAAAATCAGGAATGATTTACCTTCAGTCCCATCTCCATAGTGGCTGGTTTGCCAGAAAGATCTCAAAGTCTGCAGGAGATCACTGCAAGCCTTCCCTAACATCAATAGAAATGCCATGAAAATACTGCATACACAAGATTTTTTAAGTACCTATGCCTGTTCTCTTGCAGTTTTTCTATGATTGAATTCCAGAAAAAAAAATGCAGAGTGCTCTTGGCTGTAATCATTGCAAGCCCTAAAGCCTGACAGCTGGTTGGCTTCATTATGGTGCCTCTGTATATGGAATGTAATCAACATAGCATAAGAGATTGCAAAGAACATATACTAGAATTCAACCTGCTGAAAGATCCTTAAAGAATCTGAGAGAGTTTCCCAGACAGGGAACCGCAGCAAGGAAAACTGCACAGTGAGTTTAGGATTTTGTTCAGGAGATACTGGTACAGAGAGAGCACTGTATTCCTCAATCTCACCATAAATTCACTACAAGATCTTTTAAGGAAACAGCAAAGGCTGCAAATATTCTGCTGAGCTGTTCCCAGCAACTCTCCTTTTTCACAATAAATTGAAAAGACAGAAGATTATACAAGAAGGGCTACTTTCTAAACTGAAGTGTTCTTTTCTCCCCCACAAAGCTGTCCAGTGGAGGCAGATGGTGGCACAGACACACGAAACGTCCAAAATCATCAGAAGCCTCTGGCAGAATGAGAATGAGAGGAAAAGTGATTTCCAAATTTCAGCTGTAGTCAGAAACTGTGAAGCACCTCAAATTCCTGATTTTTTGAAGTTCAGGAGTTTGTAGGTAAGACTTAGGATAAGAGAAGAGTTCAGTAGGGTAAAGCTCTTTCACTTTCTCCAGTGCATGAGAGAAGTGGGGAAGTGGAGAAGTGACTTCTTGGGGCCATTTACTGGCTCCAGACAGCAGGGTTCATCCTCTGGCACCTGCCCAGACTTCATCAGCTGATCAATTCAAAAAAGGAAAAAATGTCATGCTGTCTTACAGAGGACAAACAGCAGTTCTCAGAAACACAGCAAGAAAGAGGCCACATTATACACAAAAAGACTCAGCCCCCATGAGCTTTCCCAGTCCCCAGGATATAAGGCTCTCTGTGGTGATGATCGCACCTCCCCACTTTAGGTATTCACCATAGGTACCCAAATGAGTAGGCTAGGGACTTCACATGTGTCTACAGCTGATGGGGAAGGAAAGGCTCCCAGAGTATGTAAAATGAGCTCTTCCACTGCTTTGCTCTGGAAGACCTTTTTTCTTTCAACTGTACAAGGAGTCTTAGATGATGAGTTGATTAACTTCTAGCAAACCTAGACTAACTTCACTTCTGCTGCTACTGCTCTGCACAACAAAGAGGGAGAGAAATTCCACCTGAGAGAGTGAGATCAATATGCAGTTTCATAAACGTTTCCACACACTTAACACCTTCTTCACCCCCTGTCCCCCAGTTTCTCAAAAGGGCTCTGGAAATCTTTTTCTTTCTTCTTCACCCCCACCCTTTTTTTTTTTTTTTAAGGAGAACATATAAATGTTTCTCTTCCAACAGACTGTCCTGACTTAACACCTTCTTTTGCAGGCCCTGGGATTGGAAATGCAGAGATTTCTCAAAATGTCACATTTTCAGACTGAAGAGAGTTTCTCACAGCTGAGTGCAGCTGTTGCCCATAGGACTCAGAAGTACTGTTTGTGAGATTCGATAAACAGTTCCAGGTTGCACTGAATTGTGAATCTTATTATTTGATAAATAATTTTAAAATACATAAAGCATAGGTTTACTTGAAGGCATAAACACAAGGGTTCAAATTAAAGCAGAGTTTTCAGACCTCGTTCTGCATTTCCTGCCTACTTGATTTAACAGTCTTTGCTTCGCTTTAGTGTTGTCTTTGTTTAGAGTAGAAATTGCTGTATCTTTCTTTGTCCACCCCCAAAATCATAGTTTATACATCATTCTCCCCAGACAACTTGAAAAAAAAAAATCAAAAAATTGGTTTAAAATCAAGAGACTTTAAAAAATGAACCTCACATTATCTTTTCATCTTCTTTCTTAATTTCCAGGCACTTAATGAGCCTTTCTCAGTTGGATAGGTGGCAAATTCCCAAGTATGTTCTATGCTGGCTGAACTCCCAGGTGTCTGGCGTGTTAGGATTCACAAAGACCCAGTAAAGGCAAGATGGTGGTTAGGAAAAGGAGGGAATAAAGAAGAGTTCCTACAATGCTGTGGACTACGTGGCCTAGAAACACATTCTGTGAGCTTCACATGACAAAAGATAAGGAAGATCTGGGTTTCTGGAAACTGTTACTTGTTTAGGACAATCTCAGACTTTTTATTTTCAGTACCTGCTTATCTTGGAAAAGATAGTAAATAATGGCGAAAACGACTTTCAGGATGATGGAGCTGCTAAAGGAATTTTATATCAAATCTATCTAAGTTTGATGTTTTTTCCAGGGATCCCTGAGCTTGGTTGATGAGAGACAGCTAGGCTGTCTGTTCTTATGTCATTCAGGCATCTGAGAACATTCACTAAGACATACTAGAAAGATGTGAAGATCCTGAAACATGACCACACAATAAAAGAGATGATCATTTGGCATGCTTGCTGTGCAATGCATGTCTCATTTGAGAAGATGACACTATTAGATGCTTCACCCAGATGCACTGGCTGGTTGTCAGTGACCTGGTACAGGGCCCCTTACATAAGATCTGGGGTAGAAGAACAGCTGCAAGTGGACTTCTTCCCTAGGTCTTAGTGACTTCTGTCAATGTACTGTCATTTCATTATTTAGTGTATTTTAGAACTTAGCCTCTTTGAAAAGTATCAAGGCAAGTTGGTAGCAGATTATGCACGGAGTTGAAAAGCTACCAGATACTTGGCAGTGAAGTGCTCTGAGACCCAGAGCATTAGAGCGGTCTTACAAATCTTTATTATGGGAATGCTTTGTTATATCTATACTGAAGGTAAAATTGAATGGGAAGAATAGAGCATACCATCTCTAAACTTGCAACAGGTGTCTACATGATATTTCCAGTGTTTAGAAAGACACAGTAAAATGATCTGAAATTAATTATTTTTTTTTTTTAAAGAATGTTAACATCTCCTCTTCCTTACTGCAAACACGGGTGGCATTGCCTTCTGGCTTCCTCAATGGCTAGTGAAATACAACACCTAATGGCTGATGCTGGCCAAAAGAGGGACTTGTCTCATAAAAAAATCTCATCTATATCCAGCATTTGTGTTTAAATCAGGTTGGTTACAGACTTTTGACCTGCTGGACTCCTCGAACTGTCAGATGGGAACATGTCTTGCGGAGGGAGAATAATAATGGCAATAATTTACAAAGGACCAGAGATTGCATCATTTCCTATTGGGGTCAGAACTAGCCATGCACTTACTGTGAAGCCATAGAAACTCAGTAAGACCCCTATACTATATAAGATATGGCAGCCAACTTGCTAACAGAACAGGTTGCTGGGAAAGTATCATACTACTGCTTTCTCCCCTACAGGGCCCCCAAGGTAACAGACTCACAATTAAGATGTCTGTCCTCTATACTTTAAGATGCCTGTCAGCTGAGATGTAGATGCTTAAGGCCTCTCCTTGTATTTTTCCCTTTCCACGGTAGTTGTTTTCTCCTGGAATTATAAAGCCATTTGGCTTGTGACATACAGTGGAAAGTAACTGCTGAACCTTCTTTTGGGAATTTATGCTCATAAAGAAGAAGAAAAAAAGGTCGTTATAATCTGGACTACAGCATTCTCACTCGTTTCACTTGATTTTATCTCAGAAGGGCTTCACTTGTGACACATGGGAAGTGTCCTGGAAAAGAACAGAGCACTCTTTATGCAGTCTCTGAGTTAAGGCTGTTCCTGACAGCAAATACCCTTCCACTGGGATGAAGCGATTCTTTTTTCTCACAACGTGACAACCAGAATGCCCCTCTGTCATGAAAAGAACATCGTATGACTGTTGTGTAGTACCATATCATGCTTCTCTAGGCCTTGAAAGAAGAAAAGACATGCTCTGAAAAATATCTTTTAGGTACAATGAACCTAGAAAGAATTTCATACAAAAAGATAAATCATGAGGACAGCCTTTCTCTACTTCATTTCATTTTGAACTGAATGTTTATGATCCACCCATGACAAAGAACTGTATTTCCATGTTAAATGCAAACATTTTTCTGACACTGTCTGGCCTCCATATGCCTTTTAGTCTAGAGAGCATTTTTTCTTTGCATGGAATGAAAAGAGCAACCTAAAATGTCAACTTGCTAAGCAGCGTGAAAGAGATCATTATCTTTACTATTCTGACACATCTATATCTATGCTAAATTAGCTTTGGTAGATCAAAATACAGCTCTCCTTTTGAACTGTGGTATATTAGCATTTCTCTGTCTGCAACATGTGTAGGACAGGACTGAATCTTTTTCTAAAAACCAGGAAGAGTTGAAAAAAATTTTATAGTCTTTGCCCATTGATGTTATTTCATTATTAACTTGTCCCTGCCTGATTTTTACAGCCATGGTGTTGAGTTTGATTCTTTTGTCATCCTTCTTTATTTACTTATCCAACAGTAGTTACTCATTGCCAGAAATTACATATGCTAGGCAGATGCAGAATCCAGATATTATTGTGAGTTTTATTTCCCTGGGACTGATATCTGATTTTACCTTTTGCTCCTTTCCTTGTTTGTTTGAAAGCCTTTCTAATGCCTTTTTGGCTGTTATCACTCCTTTGCAACAGTTTCATGCACAGTGCCAACTTCTGGGGTCAGCAGAAAAGAATCTGAAAGCTGTGACTCAAGACCATCCCTGAAAAAATAGATGTATAACTGAACTCTCTGCTTAAAGACTTCAGAAACAGCCATTTTAGAATCTGCTCTTGTTCAGACTGTAATCAAGAAAGAATTTTACTGCTAATTTTGGGGAAACAGGATCATCCTTGTATTTTATGATCTTAAAAAGTTGGGGAAAGAGTTTACTTCCTGGTTTAAACAAACTTCAGAGGAGCCTAATTATGAAAGATGGGCATAGAGGAATTTAACCACCAACCTTCATAGTCTCCTGCTCTGTTCTTTTCTTTATGGGCTCTGAAAAAAAAAAAAAAAAAAAAAAAAAACTAAATAAGATGCATCAATATTCCATTTTACAGCATTTATGCTTGTAGTGCAAGACACCATCAACATGAACATGCAACAGAAAGAAATAGTTGTCTTCCATAATACCACTGAGGGCATCTGAGACAATAAATCATCGTATTTAATTCAAGATGTGCATGTGCTAGCAAACAGTTTGTTTGCTCTTTGCTAAGTAATACAGCTCACTTATTGTTCATTGATGTATCTCATCCCAAGATTATTTGTTCCCATCCTTGCTCCTTTCTGAATTCTGACGACACTGTTGCAAGATGCATCTGTTGTATTCAAGAGAAAGTGCAATTCTGCAATGATCCTTAAGCCCCAATGATTTTTTTACATAGCTATTTATGCTTATACTGGGCACTGGCTTTAGTAACTTGCTCAATTAAGGCTTTAAACCACTACATTCACCAGCAGTCTTTTCTTTATCTTTGCATAAAGACATGAAACCTCTTAAATCCAATATTTGAACATAATTTTAAAAACACAGACATCTGAGACAACTTTTATTGTAAATGTATCATTAAGCAATTCAGTGACTAGAGTTATCCACTGTTAATAGGCTTATTCAGCTGGCATGACAACCCACACATTAATTACTCTGTACTAACTTCACTGTTGCTGACTGAATATCATAAATCATTCTTCTCTACCACTGTCCAAATGATAAACTACTCATCTCCAAGATAATGATCTGAAGCAGGAGTGAGAAACTGAACTTCCTCACTGTTTCCAGGTGGATCTGGAAAAAATTACAGTACGGCACACCTGAAAAGGGGTTATACAGAGAGTTGTGAGCAGTGATTGATACAAATATTTCATTGACTAATCCTTCTAATGCAATCAGATAAGATTGCATAAGCTATCTTAATAATAATGTTTTGAAAGTTATTTTTGCTAACGTCATGTGTCTATGTTCACAAAATAAGAACTTAAATTCTTTGTTTAACTTTTAAAAAATGGGTAAGTTCTATTGAATTTGTCTTATGAAGAGGGAATTCAGAGAAGTCAATTTGTAGCCAAAAGAAATGTGAGATTTTCTGAATCCCATTACAGTCATTAAATATTGAAAAAGTCCTCTGTGTTCACAAATCCCTGTTGTGGCAATCAAAGTAGAATAGCAGGTGCATCTAGGAAGCAAGTGAGGCTTACCATCCTAGGCCCATCTCTTTCCCAAAGGACAAGGAATCCTGGAGAAATGGTGTGGTTAAATGCCTTCTGTTTCCTAACAGGGTAACCATTTCTGGGTTCTTTAGCATCCAGAAGGTGCCAATTTTCCTCTTCTTTGAGAATAAAAGACTTTATCCCCAAACTGAACAATTACAATTTGTTTTGTTTTATGCAAATTAGCTAAGATAGTTAGTTGATGTAAAGCTTGTTTTCTGGTTCTGGTAATGAGACTGAGTCATCACCATCAGCCTCAAGAGCAAAGCTATGAAACCTCTCATTACAAAGTCTTTTTAATGAATAATTTACTTCTCATTTTCCTGATGCTTCTTCCATGTTCACAGAAATAAACTTAATTTGAATGTTAAACAGATTTTTCACCCTCTTTTTTTTTGCCTCTTCATGCAATAAATTGGTGCCTACCATCTTCACTCTGTGCCTTTATTTTCATACATATTTTTTTGCTGTGGTGGGAATTTTTCAGCACTTCCATGCCTTTGGAAAAATATGTGAGTGAAGATCTGATAACTGCTTCGAATTGGAGCACGTTGGAATAGCTGTAGAATAGCAAAGAAGAAAAGTAGCTGGGAAAAAAAAAATAACCAACCCAAAATAAACCTTGAACTTTTTTCATTTTCTACACATGATGGAAAAATAAACAGAAACAGGAAAAAATAGGTATTTGAATATTCTTTTGCAAGAGGTCACAAACATGTTGGTGGAAAAACTAAAGTCTCTACTCTTAAGCCTTCATCAACAAATGAACTTCAGTATGGCAATACATTTTGCAAAATTATTTTTCCATGGTTTGAACCAGCTCAGGACTAAATGTTCAATTCTGGACAAAGCTCACGTCAACCACTGTGGTAATGTTTAATAGTTAGAGAACTTGTATGAATCATACTATGATTTATACCTTATTATGTGCAGAGAAGTTAATGGGATGCCGCAGCAATCATCAGGGAACTGGTACGGTATCTTCTGTGTAGCTCGCCAGCAGGACTTACACAGTTTGGATGATGTGTTAAAATACTCTTGCTTTAAATTATAAAGGTACAGCAGTAAGCTTAATGGTCCCTATCCAAGGGAAAAAAGAAAAAAAAAAAAAGAAAAAAAAAGATATTAAGTAAAAAATAAGTTTGTGTTCAGTCCCGAAATGTCCATTTTTAATAAGTAAAGATTAATGCAAGATGGGTTATTGTCAAACGTGAGGTTCAAATTTCCTCAAATTTTGCAGCGTTTGAAATCCAGAACCAGATCTGAATTATAGTTCAAGCTTAATAAAATAAACACAGGTGAAGTCCATGAACCTTACAGAAATCAGGGAAAGTTTTATTATCTGCTCCAATGCAGAAAGAATTTCACTCCAAACTGCACTTGGAATCAGTGAGTCTCATTGTATTAAAGTTACGCAAAAATATAACCGTGTATGACTGTGAATTGGTCTGCAATCAGAGAAATGGATGAAGAATGAAAGGTCCTATTAGCTTTGCCATTATAGTCCAAAGAAAATGTGTGTTGATTACATCTGTTACACCCAGGCTTTTCTAGATGAATGAACAGGATTAAATCAAGCTACGTTTCGGAAAGCTACGTGTATATGCGATGGCAGGAATGCCTCTAATCATGTATTTTCATTGCCAGAAGGATTTTGGAGTTCTGCCATTCCAGAAGGGTCATCAGGCAGTATACCATAAGGACAAACTGAAAACTCATATAACTGAATTATTATAATGCTTTAGCAGTTATTTATCACTATTCCTGTCAGGAATTCACAGCAAGACAATTTTGATTGCAATACGAACACAAAAATCCATAGAAAAATGTGGCAAGAACAATCTAGAAATCACAACGTCTGCGTCTGGCTTTCGGCGCAAATAACTTTGTCTGCAGTCTTCTTTCTTTCTTGTAAATAATAAACGTATTTCTATCACTTGTAGTATTTGGATTCCTGTTGATACAGAGCTGTAACAGCAAGCTGTGTGTGACTCCAACAAGACATGATAATATTCTGTCAGCTCATCAGTTGGCCCTTTATACTGCAAATACCTGGCTCAGTCACTGTGAGAGAAATCATGCCAAGGCATGAAAATAATGTGATTCTTTTAAAGACAAAAGTTGTTTAAAATGTCCTATCTCGGTTTATGAGCCAAATTCCTGCACTAAACCATCCAAGAATAATTATAATACATTGGAGCTATTGGGAGGCAGATAAGCTGAAAGCGTGTTTATTTTTAAATGGTATACTACGTAAAAAGCATTGCACGTCTCAGTAATTTTGACACATTCCTGTTTATTTTGAGTAATCCCTTTTGCAAATTACTTTGTAAATGCTAATCAGTGTGATGTTTTGAAATCAGTCAGAGCCAGCAAATCTGACAAAGAGCTTCAAACCGTCTGAGTGTACATTTAACAACATTTTGTGACAATGTGACTTTAGCGCATGTCAGCTGGATGCAGTTGGCTTGTGTCGGAGCATTTTTCAGGAATATGTTGATTTTCTTATTTACCTAGCTCTGTGTGATAGCTAACAACCAGTATTAACACAGTACAGGACTCCAGATGCTGTAAGCAACGTGTGAAGGGACTCTGACTTGGTCAGCACATTGGTGTGGGTCTGTCACTTCACTACCCAAAAGGCCCCAGAAGGACAAAGCGAAGCCTGGACTGTATCTGTCCAGCTCTAACTGATCAGATAATTGTTGTTCACGCTGGAAAAAAACAAGGAAGCATAGCTGGTGACCACATGGGAGGTCTTACCTGAAAACTCCGAAATAAGATGCGAACTCTAGCTGTCCTCTCCAATGGCTTAGGAATGTGCTGGCAGAACCAAAGCAGCACCAGCACAGCGGAGCTCTTAGCAACTTTATGCTCTTGTAATGCATTTTGGGAGAGAAGCCAGAAGGTGACAATAACTCGGGTGATGACCGGTAATTGCCTTTAGATATGGAGAAAGCTAAAGAGAGTGGCCTGAAGCTATGCGACCAATGAATCCATGCGTGGCTTATGGCACTGGTTAGAAAGAAAGAAATAGTGAAGGGAAGAAACAGTGAAGGGAAGGGGATGTACAGACATTCAACACCAGTAGGTGACTGAGCCCAAGGCAGAACCAAGCTGACAGACAGGACTCAGACAAGAAGACTGGTGACCTTGTGAATTTAAATGACTTTTTATATTCAGCTACCTTCAGAGTGGTCTTCTAGTGTGGTGCTCTGAATCTCCCTTGGGACATGTGGCGGGTGTCTGTAATTTCCTCAGTTTCAGACAATTTTTTGTAACTTGCCTGAGTTTCAGACACCTGGTATTTCTGTGGTTAGTGCCTGCAGCCTCAGGAAAACAGCTAACTCAGGATCTATCCTCCTCACTCCAAGGATTTAAAGAAGTTCTTGCCTATCTGTCTTCAGGATGTATCCATCAGGGATATTGTTCCACATTCACATTAATTTATTTATCAATATTGCTGTTTTCAGCTATTTTCCTCTGCAGTCGTGTCATGTAAGTTTTATTACAGTTTTATTCGTACTTTTTCTTTTGCCTTTTCAAATTTCACAGGTGTGCTGTCAATCATTGATTTCTTAAGAAGAGACTGCATTGCTCCAATCCAATTGCTTGGATCATTTTAAGCTGTTTGTGGTTTTCTGCTTGATCTCCAGCTGTTGTCTCAAAAGGGACAGGTTTCCTATAAGACCTGCTTTGTATCTTCCGGGCCTGCACAGATGCCACAAGAGATGTCAGGTAGCACTGGGTCCCCTCTAGAGAAGCAGGGATTCTTGCTTTCAGTCTTCCATGGAAAACAGACATCCCAGGCTTCTTGGGTGCTGTCCTCTAAGAGCACTGAATTCAAACCAGATGCAACCCTTTTCCAGACAGGCTTTTGTCATGATTTCCCACCAATCCACTAGACTGCCAAGAAATGGAGGAACCTCATGGTTCATAACTTGATTTTATACTTGAGCTTTACTGTATCAGATATACCACATCAGTTGAAAATATAGCCAAAGTGCATTATCACTTGCTTACTGGTAGTGTTTTCTAGTCAGGCTGAAATGAGGATAGTCAACTAGAACAAGTGCATTGGATTTTTACAGACAGAACAGGCAATTTTTCCTGTGACACCTATATGTGTTCTTTTGAAGTTTTGAGAAGTATTGCTCTTTTGAAGCATTTGAGATGAACATTAGCATCTTCCAAAGTCTTTGTCCTTCTGGAGTCACTATACATTATCTCTTACCTAGATTCTTCCATTTCTCACCAGCCTGCTGCCTTTTAACATGTTTTCATATGCTTATAACTTAAAAGTCATTCATTTGGCATGTTTGTATCTCCCACTTCTGCCAAACACATTTTGTAGCACCCAATGAATTGAGGAAGGAGAATGCTTTGTCATTTCAGAAGCTTGCTGAAACACATTCACATAGGATTCCCTCACTATTTCTCTCTCTTCTACCTCTTCCACTTTTTATATGGGATTTATTGAAACTTTGTGAGTAAATTTGAAAAGAAACCAAAAGCTGTTATTTTTACAAATGTCCTATATAATTTCAGCAGGAGACCACAATAAATTTGAATTAATAAATGCACACTATTATAACCCAACATTGACGATATCTGCAGTTACATTCATGATGAAACATTGTTGTATGAAATTTGCCATGTGTCTTTAATCCTGATACACAAATAGCATGAGAGGTGGAATGAAAAGGATTTTATTATTATTATTCTTTAATTATTAAAGAAACACTGGACAAAATATATAGCCGAAAACTGTCTGCTCTTTCACACTCTTGGAAATTAATTGGTTTTAGGTTGTATATCCTTATACTGAGATAAAACTAACAGGGAGTAGAAAAATATGTTTTTTGTTGTTGTTTATTAAAAGTACAAGGGAGTAAACCAAGCTTTCTTCACACAGCTAGTCATGAAATCAATTGTACAATTCACATAAGAAACCTTAGAAGGTTCTGGCACCCAATTGTCTATACTGGTAAAATCAAATTTGTATGAGAGCTGTGTGATTCAGCAGAATACATTCTGTCACTACCCTGTACATTGATCTGCCATTGACAAAGATGTGACGTGTTCATTGAAAGTAGAGCACACAATAGAAAATTGCCCTCATAAAAGATAGTTCTTTTTCACTTCTGTGTAGTCTCACTAAAATTAGTAGAAATTGAACATAAGCAAATGATAGACTATTTTGACTACAGCATCATAGAGAGGAATGTTTTGTGAATGAGAAAGGAGAGATTTAACTCTCCCAGTCAAAACACAGTATTTATGTATTTTAAAGCAGACGGCATTTTAAAAATATACTATTTTTTTTCTTGTTCATTTATAACTGTGACATTTTTCCTTCATTGTTTTTCTAGAGAAAAAAAAAATCCAGCTATGGATATTTAGGAGAATGATTATTCAGTATGTTGTTACCAAATGATTTATTTTCAGCTGAGAGCTAATACAGAATTTGTTTATGAAGAAAAAGGTAGTTTCCCTAGTGATGGTAATCCTGCAAAAGCTCTTTGTGTCACGCTTTCTAGCAACTCAGGTACGTAAAGTCTTAGGATCAAGGACAGGATGTCTGTCTCAAATAAACTGGTCTAGAATAACAGCAGAGTACACTGTGTCTTCAGCTTTCAAGCTGGCAAATATATCTTGTAGTGTACTTCACACCAGTCTTGAGTGCTAGCAGTAGCAACACAGGAGCAAGTGTGAGCATCTAAAGTGATGTTATTGTTTGGGAATGAACTACAGGCCTTGGATAATGTTGGCATTAGCAACTTTTTCAAACACAAGAGGTCATATTCTGAGAGGTTAAACAACTACAGTTGTTAAAGGGAGTGACTTATTTAAAAATAACTTGGGGTCTCAACTGTAAATGAGTTGGAATTAGTCTGCCAGGTGGTTTGTGCAGCGTGAGTTATTTAGGTTACAGAGGTTCAGTATCATTTCAGCTTTTATGATGAAAACTGCTGCACCAGATGCATATAGGCTGGGATTTGCCAGCCTGGAAAAGTGATGACAGAGTGGTGATAACAGAAGTCTGCAAGCAGCAGTGGGTATGGAGAAAATGAGTAGGAAATGATTATTTATGGTTTCTTTCAATATAAAAAATATGGGGGAATTAATTGAATTAATCAGCAACTTAGAAACAAACAAAAGGAAGTAATTTTTAACAGACAGTAAACTTAAATTGTGGAATCCATTCTTATAGGATAATTGTGGAGATCAAAGCAAACCACAATTTAGAAATAAATTAGAAATATTCATGGAAGAAAATCCTTCAAACACAAGGATTTAAGTTGAGACTGAGGAAGGAATTATTTTGTTACTGAAATGGCACTTATACACACTATTTCAGTAATAGAAATTTGTTTTCTATTTGTTGGTAGAATATAGCTATTTCTAAAACTCCTTCACACTGTTTTCTAGACATTTTTGTATCATACGTCCTTAAAGATCACCATTTTTTATTTTGGTTTAAAGTATTTCTTAAAATTGACTTTTGGGGACAGTTTTTTAAATTTCTTTTTCTTTGTTTTTGCTACTGATTGTAAAGAATGATATTTCTTGTTCTTTCTTCCCATTGATTTTTACCATTTTATCCCGTCCTTTCTTAGTTTTGGTTTGGTGTGGGTTTTTTGGCAAATTGATTTTATTTTTTTCAAAAATTTGTAACTGGTGAAAGCTACCACAATGCAAGGAAACAGGAATGCTTTTGTTGTTGTTGCTGTTGCTCTTTTTTTGTTTTTTTGAAAACTGAATAAAATTACAGTAGAAATGAAAAAAGGAATGGAACAGATGTCAGGGAAAAGTCCTAGTGGACCGTTCCTAACTGTAGCAGGAAGAGCAATGCCTAAATCATAATCTACTCAGATGTTGACAGAGAAGGAGAGGAGAGACAGACACAGTCAAAAAAGAATCTCTGAAGAAGATGATAAAAGTCTGTGGCTTGACAGGGTCCTGATCTCAGGCTCTTGGCCTTTAAACCTCTTGCACTGTAGCTAGTCATTAGTAAACAGATTGTTCAGAAGAGGCTGAGGAGGAACAAGACAAGAACAGGGCTGCGGGAGCCAGAAACACAATGATTAATGATGTTCTGCAGACATGCAAAAGAAAATGCATTCCATGCTCACGGCATCAACCTCTGCTGCAGTCTAACAATGATTCCTTAATTGTTCTCTTGGCATATGGCACGTAGCTGTTTTTCTAAAAATCGTTCTATATTAAAATTCCTGGTAAACGTTTTATCCAGACCAGAATGAGCTGAGTAGTGAAGCTTGCCCTGGGGAAAGAAAAAAAATAACTTTGAGCAAAATGGCTGGAGAAGGGATGGAGAAGAACGGTAAGGCTGGGACAAAGACTAAATATCATGCTATAGCCAACTGCACCACTGGATTGCTGGAGGAGGAGGGATGTGAAATAGCACTGAACCTCACACATGCCCTACCTGAGCAGGCCATCTTCCTGACAGTGAGTGTTAGACTCTGACTAGAGCAAACTTTTCTCCTGGGGCAAGCATGAAGGGTAAGGCTGGAAGCGTCAGGGCAGAACCTGAGGTGCTTTCCTGATCCCTAGCATGTAGAATGATGCTATCAGATCCTCTGCTATAAAATCAGAGCCCTGCTGCAGTGCCAGGTCGGAGTCGAGCTCTACTTTGGGACAAAGCTTATAAATGCTTAGTTTTACATTTGCATCCACCTTTCCCAAAAACATCAAACAAACTTTTGCTTTTGCTGTCCTTTTGGCAGTCATAAGCCACAAAGTCTGTTGATAGTTGATGTTCACGGCAGAAGAAGAACTTCATCATTTTCTTGCACTGTCCTTTGCCAGCATGGTTATATCCCTATAATTTTAAGGTGTTTGGGTGGTTCCTTTTGGAGGAATCAATTGCTGGGCTCGGGCATAGCCTTCAGATTGGGACCCATTTTTACCTTTTCCTAGTCTAGCTCTTGGAGTTCCTACCTCAACAGGGCACAATTCCAGTGAAGAAATTTAACACACAAATAAAATATGAAAACAGTCTAGATGCAGAATAGTTAGTCAGTAACTGAGTCTTTTAACTGTGTAGTTATTCATTACGTACTTTCAGCCCTAGTGGAGGAATACAAAAACCTCACTTTTGAGTCTGCTGTCTTCAGATAAGACTTGCTTGTTAGCTCTTGGTTTTCTTCTGGGTTACTTTGTCCAAAGACTGCTTTGGTGTTCCCTGTTCTAATGTTCCACTATGAGAGCTTTTCTCTAGAACAGCCTTTCCCTTTCTTAAAATGTAATTTTGCATTGCTCTGCCCAAGGGACAAAGGTGAAGAGAAACCCTGAGGTGTGTTACAGGTGTGACACCCAGTCATTCTGCCACAAGGGTTAGCTACAACTGGAATGGGTTGGAGGGAACAAGGTGATGGTACAGCTCTACCAGGCGGTGTGATCAAATGCTTGTTTCAGAGGATGTTATTAATGGAAAAGCTGTAAGGATAGCAAAGCTGTAACCACAGGTAGCTGCAGGCAGCAGAGGTGGTCTCTCAGCAAAGTCACAGGGAGCTGCTCAATTCTGTGCTTCTCTGAGGTGGATGCTTTGTTTTGGCACCTACTATCCTCTTGGACTGAACATGACTTCTGGATTGACTTTCCAGGCATGCTGCAAGATCAGCCTAAGCCTTGGGAGGGCTGTGATAGGGTCTGGAATTTACTGGTGAAGGTAGTTACAGTTTGAGATTGATTTCATCTTAGTCTGTCGGTTTCTTGCAGCCATTGGTGAGAGAATAAAGCAGATGTTTTTTCTTCTATGCTGTTATTCTTTAGCACTATAGAAGAGCACTTATAGCCCAGAAAGGATCCAATTTTTATTAATGGAAAAAGGTAAATAATTGATAAAAAGGCAAAATTTACAATCTATAAAACAATATTTGCAGAACAAAGTGAAATTCCAACCAGTCTTCCTATAGAGATCAACTTTCCACCTAGCACTCCTCAATGAAAATAAGATCCAGTGGACACATCTTACTTATCAAATGGTATCTCAGAGCTGCAACCAGAGATTCTACCTGGTTAGAAACTGGCTGCACAAAGCATTTATCTGAGGTGTGCCATCAGAAACTCCCCCTTACCACACACGCACACAGAGCAAAAAGCACTCATTAAACAAATAAAAGTAGGAATGAGAAGATTTATTCTGGAGACCCTTGAAAGCCTAACAGGAAGGCAGATTTTATTCTTATCAGCTGGGAAAACAATTGCAAAATATAATTTTGTTTTGCCTGGCTTGCAATTCACTCTCTTTCTTTTCATTTTTAAGATGATACCAGCTCTGACTTCTGTGCAACTTTTTTGTTTCACAGTCCATTTTTTGTTCAGAAACCCTTTCACTGGCAGCTATCTGTATGCCAATTTTAATTTCAAAGCTGATGCTTAAAATACATTCTGTGGCACCAATACAATTAGTGGCATGTTGACTGCTACTCCTTATGTTGTTGTTTTTTTAGTACTGTACCAAATAAATTTTAGAGTATGGAGCTAAGTGGATCTTTTTACAGCAGACTGGAAGAAGAACATTGCGAGCAACGTTAGCTCTGACAATATATTTACTGTAATACTAAGGCTATCTGTTAAGCTGAGAGTATAATTTAGTTTATAATCAAGACCAAGGGTAAATCTAAAAAAAATTAGTGAGCATTGGTTGTTTGTAATTTGCTCCTTTGGATAATATTTCTTAGATTAAGCACTGTGTAACTACAAAATAGAAAAGACAATCGTTCAAACCTAAGAACTCGTTTGAAAAGCTTGTGCCGTCCCCCTTGGAAGGTACTGGCATCAACAAATGCAAAAGCAGGACCCAGTGCATCTCCACATGCAGTTCATTTCACTACGTTGTTCACAGCATCACGTGCCTATCCACATCCAGATCAGAATAATAATCTTCAGCGTAGGAGAAGCTCTAGTTTAAATCCGGTATGCAAGGAAGATATACGCTTGCCAGCAAGCAACTGCACACTGATATGAGTGAGAGGCGTGGGCTGTACAAACTAGAGGTGAGCTCCAAACACTCCTGTAGGCCCGCTATACATTGTTGATGTCTGCTGAGGTCACTGATGGTACTCCTTCATGGGTAACAGTGTAAGGTGAGAACCACCTTTGCTATAAAAAGGAAACTAAGATTGTGAGTTTAGGAGGAAATAGATCTGGAAACCTCAGTTAGTCCTTGCCATGCAGAGAACAAATTAAAATTTCACTTACAACAAAGACCTTCCCCATTCTTCCACAAGCCTGGTGGCCTTGTGATGCCAAATACTACTTTCAGTGGTTTACCAGACCTCAAGGTATACTAACACTGAAAGCACTTGGATGCGCATCTGAACATCATGGGGATTTATAAAATTTCCAGCACTTCTCAATTGTTAACCTAACTCCTATGTATTAGGGTGAAAATGGACCTGCAAGACACATTCCAGTGCTTGTGTGATTCCCACTCCAAGCAGCATATTTGTATTATGCTGGTCAATTTTCATCTGTAAAAGGAAAGGTCAAAGTGTGAGGGTGGAGAGGGCAGCATCTTCTTTCTGGTATTTTTCACGCTGAATGGGAGATGACCCTTAGGAATTTTTAGCAGGACTTTTTAAGCTCCATTCCTGAAGCTCTGCCAGTGCACAGCTGGCAGGTGGAGACTGGTAAGGAGTAAGTGCCATGATGGCAGATAGCAAATACAGATACATCAGAATGAGAACATTTGGCAGCCATGCACTGAATTTTGAGAGCTATTATGCAGTCAAATGAGGAGCCTACAACACAGACATGGGAGACGTCAACCCAGGACAATTGTCTATGGTGTGTGGTTACCCTCAGTCCACATAACAAGTTTCAGATTTCCAAAAAAAGACAGGCTTGCACTCATTGCAGGGGGGGATTTCAGGTCATTTTCAGTACAAATCATACAGTAACTGGAAGCGAGCATTGACTACTTGGAGTGAGCCAAATTTTGTGATGATATCATACGAAGTCTGTTGGCATGGTCCTGGTACCTTATGAGACCAATGGAACTGATGCAGCTCAAGGCTGCTGGAGCTCTTTCCTTATAAAAGAAGCAGTACAGGCAGTTCTGGCAATCAATACGTCCCTATCCTGCCATGATCTTCTGAGGCCATTTCATGTTCATAATGCCCAGATGATTTTCTTGAGCTCTTTGGAATATCCACAGTTAGAAGGGATGCTGAAAAGATGGTTTGTTGAGTACCAGCTAACTGTCTTAATACCGAGAAATTACCTACTTTACATGACCTTTTTTTGTGTGTGTGTTCTGAGAATAATATGCCTCTAAAGTTTTGTTTCATCTTAGTGTACTTATCTGTAGAAAATCTTAACTACCCATGCCATGAGGATTGTGTTCAAACACAGATTTGATCATACTTCTTTCTTAATGTGCTCTGAGAGATGCCTAGACCAGACAGTTGGATTGTTTCATTCCTTTTTTCATGAAACAAAAATGACTTTGATCACAACTAAGTCTGATTTAAAATATCAAGGAGTAGCCAAAAACTATAATGTAGAATTGCTTTTATATTATTTAAATATGCTTTAAAATCTTTTTATTCTCTTGCACTTCAGCCCAGACTAGGGATGAGAGGAATATAATGAAATTAGTTCTGAACTGATGATGATCGGCATGACTCTGAAAGCTGAAAATGTAAGGAAATGCTTAAACTTACATCACTGAATAAGGGTTCACTTGGGACACATTCCTTCTGCCATTTCTGCCTGGACTGCAGTGGGAGACATATTACTGTAGCCAGGTGATAGCAAAAGTTTTGAGGTACAGAAGTTTATTCAGATACTTCATAGCAGTGGAGTTCTTTCCCGCAAAGGAAAATTATATTTATCTTAACACTGTGAATCTTTAGTGTGCACCCATCCCCCGATCACTCAGGATGATATTGTTATTATTCACACTGTCCATGTCACTGTTGTGTACACTTTATTGAATCTGTACATTTTCTTTGAGAAGCATTAAAAATGAATTTCTAACTACACTATGATACTCACTGAAGGAATATCAGTAAACTACGTTTTCCTGATGAGTTCTTGGCTTAAAAGGGCTGTGCAGGTCTTGGATTTCTTCTATGTTCTGATTTTTAATGATCTTTAATACTTACCTTGAAAATAAGAATATGTTATATAACATTTTTGAGTTTCAGCATCATATACTGCTATCATTACTGGATATCTTCTGAAAGGGAAATACAGTGGGGTGCAAGAATGTAGGAAATTTCTGGTGCTTAGATACAATTCTTTAGTTCAGGTACTTACAGGTCAACCATTGTAGGTGCTCTGCTGGATTCCTTACTTGTGAATAAGGAAGTACTTACTGAAGACGTGGTTGTCAATTACAGTCTTAGCTGTAGTTACCATGAGAGGACACCATGAGTTTGAGAGTCCATTGAGTCCATGCCCCCTTCAAGATGGGCAAGAAGGGGGAAACCATGGAGCTACTTGCTAGTCAACCTACCCTCATTTTCCAGGAAGTTTATGGAGCAAATCCTCCTGGAAACCAGGCACATGAAGGCCTACCAGATGGGTTTCCCACTGTATCTCTGTAGGAACTCAGCGAGATAGACTAGAGAAGTTGATTACTAAGTGGGTGGAAAAATGGCTGGATCATGAGGCTCCAAGGTTTGTGGTCAGTGGTACAAAATCCAGCTGATGGGCAGTTACTAGGTACGTCCCTTAGGAAGGACCTGAAGCCAATACTGCAACCAATGCTGGTTAATGCCTACTGAAGACCTAGGCAAGGAGACAGCATGCACCTTCTGCAAGTTTGCAGCTGAAAGTGTATTGGAAGAGTCGATAAAGAAGTGGGAGGAAGGCAGTCAATGACCTGGAGGGCAGGGCAACCATTCTGATGGACCTCAAAAGGCTGGAGAAACAGGCTGGCAGAAATGCCATGAAGCTCAAGAGAGGAAAATGCAGAGTCCTGGAGCTTGGAGGCACAGGCACGACAGCATCTTGGGACTGGGGCTTGACTGGCTGAGGAAGGGCTCTGTGGAAAAGGACTTTTGGATCTGGTGGCAGCAAGTGAAACAGGCATGTATGCTGAGCCCATGAGAATATCGAGGACCATCCCTTACTGGGCAGTATTATTGCACCATGGGCAGGGCAAGGGAAGTGGTTTTTGCCCTTTGCTTGGCACTTGTGAGAGCATACCTGGATGACTGTGTCTGACTTTGTCCTCCTTAGTACAAAGAGAAAAGCGTAAGTCTGGGAAAATCTCACAAAGACACATCATGGTGGTTAAGGTGACACACATACAGGCAAGGGAACTAGGTTTATTTGGCTTGATGAAAAGAAGACTTCAGAAGGATCTAATTTCTGTCTTCAGTTACAGAGCAAGCAAGCTCCATGCTCTTTTTGAAGGTGCACAGGGAGAAGCTGAGAGGCTGTAAACGAGTTGTAGCAAAAAGAACAAGATAGGAATAAAAATTTATCTGGCATTTCTAAACCACTACTGACACCTAGTTTCCAATATAACTATCAGCAGCTACATTAGCACTGCAACTTAGAAGATGGATCTGACTGCTTACAATGCTACTAATTCAGTAATTTGAATGAACTGGATAGCATAGTCCCAAATCCATAGATCTTGATAATAAAAACACGTGCACTAAATCTCTGCTCTAATAAAAGACATGAAGTTTGAGGATGTAGCTTCTTGGTGGAAGGCACTGACACTGTTTTATTTCAGACATATCCATGTCTATGTCTGTGCTGTCTAGCTAAATCATTAATTGCTTATTAAAGACTAACTTCCAAGCATATTGACGTGCACTGAGAAAACCTTTGGGATGCTACTACCTGGCTCCTCAGGTAAGAAATCTTGGACTTGATGTGGAAGGAGCTGTCTCATGTGAAAGCCTTCTCTCTCAGGCAAGAGAGATGTAATAGGTTTGTCTTGAGCTGCTCTGATTTGTAGTAATCCAAAGATGCTGGTGTACTACAGAGGCCTTGAGCCTTCTTACCTCACATTGGCTCCAGTTCTGACCTGCCATCTGTGTTTCCTTATTAAATGAACTTTACAGCAACATTTTTATTTCTTGAGTAACTCTTGTACTATACAGTGGTAACTCTTGTACTGCTATACTGGCTGTCCAGATGGGCAGTTCATGACTTCCCCTCACAGCTGGGTAGCTTCAGAGCAAAGCATCTTTGTTCAGGAGAACAAGAAACAGATCTCCTTGTAAGTTAAAAAAAAATCAATGAAAATGACCTCTCTGGGTCCTGGAGGACTGTCTAGGCACAGCCAGGTTCTCTTTTTGGGCACAAGCACAAACCCCTGAAAAGCATGCTAGTTTGGAAAGTCTATTGGTGAGGGTCAGAAAGTCACAGATGAAGGAAGATAGGGCACAGCACATCTAACAGCCAAAAGACAGGAAATGTCAGACGACAATGTCTTTGAGCAGCCACAGTTTCCCAGAATTGCTAGAGCACCCTTCCATCCTTACCCTGTTTTCACTTTCCTGCCTTCTTTCCACTATTTCCAAGAGAAATGAGTACCTCTTCTCTAGAAATTAGGGTCATTTTCTCTAACTGCACAGCAGCTCTGGCCAGATGTGACTGGATGGGGGAATTACCCAATGACAAACATATTTTGGCCACCATCAGATAATGACAGCATGTGTGTTCACCACATTATAAATAACAGAGGTCTGAAGAAGCATAGCCTTTCCATTGTATTCGCAGATGACTCCCACACAAAACGGTTAGCCCATCACCGCTCTGACTATGTTTTGAGTCGCATATGGAAAAATGATACCATAGACGACAAGTACAGCAGAGGACCATATCACTAACTATTGGCAAAATTGAGCCATATTTGAGTCATGTTCCTGAGGATGTTGCAAAAGCAACCTAAGAACTCCTATTGCTTGCATAAGCTTCTTTTCTGCATATCCCTCTCCATATTTATTGTCCTTTGCTCAAAGAGCAAGTTCAGTAGTTTTAGGGTGAAAAAATAAACATCCCTGGGAAACAGCCATCTAGCACTCTGGCAATTCTCAGGTGTGTTTTCAGTGCGAGGAAGAGAGAAGAGCTGTTAGGCATCAGAAAACGTGGATTTTACCTATCAGCCCCCATACATTCAGGGAAACTGTGACTACTGAAGTCATTGATGTTTTTGGCAGCATAACTGATGGCTAGCATGTAGAAGATATGGCTGATGGCTCTTCACACCTGTGTAGTAAAGACCATAATAGCAGTCTTTTCCATATCTCACTCTGCCTGCTCACTGTTCAGTAGGAGTTTAGGGTTAAGTACCCTTTGGAAGACAACAGATGCTCTCTTGGAGAACCAGGGTCTTCATGATTGCCTGCTACAGTTGTAGAGCTGACGCCAGCTGACAGCAAAGGTTGTTTTGAGATGTCTCTTTCCTCCTAAATTTCTCTACCAACATTGGTTTGGTTTGGGTGGGAAGATCAAATATCATGTGTCTTTCTTCTCTTGGTATGACATGGAAAAACTGTTTAGCCCTCCGCCAGCTGGTACACCTCTATCTGTTACAGAAGAGGCAGCTTGTTCTCAGATGGATCTACTGCCTATTGTTCAAAGCATCGTGGCCCTTCGCAGCAAGATGTGTATTATGGAAACAGCTCCATGTGGTCACTGATCAGCTAGGATGGACAGGTTCCCATCTGCAGGGAATACTGAAGGATCACGTAGACACAAAAGTTATCTGAGATGCTTTACATGACAGGGCAATAATGTTGCATAGTTGGACAACTATCATGCTCTGTGGATCCAACTGATTCAAGACAAACAACCTAAGCCCTACAGTGTGCATACAACTTTTCTGGGCAACCTGTTCCACTGACTGGTCATTTGGTGAGGAAAAAAAAAAAAAAGAAAAGAAAAAAAAAGGAAAAAGTTTTCTTTATGTCTAGTCGGATTCTTCCACTTCAACTTATGACCTTCGTCTGTCAGCCTCTCATCATGCATATCCATGAAGAACCTGATTTCATTTTCTTAGCAATCCCCTTGTAGTTAATGGAAAGTTGCTATTAGGTTCCCCCAAAGCTTTCTAAAAGATAAACAAACCTGGATCCTTTAGTGTCCCCCTTTGGATTCCATGCTCTAACCAGCTGACCATCACAGTAGCCTTCTGCTGGACTTGCTCAAGTTTATAAACATTTTTCCTGAAGTAGGGGAGACCAAAACTGACTGCATTATTCCAGATGTGGTTTGATGAGTGCCAAGTAAAGGTGAACAAGCACTTCCCTCAACCCTCTGGCTAAACTTGTGCTAGTACAGCACAGTAAGCTGGCAGCCACCTTCTCCAAAACCATGAGTTGAGTATACAGAAATAAAAAGAAAAAAAATACAGTCTGATCCCTATACAGGAAAACAAAACAAAACAAAACGCCAGTGTCTGCTCCCTACTGTTGAATGGTCTGAGGGCACTTTGTCCTCTACTGGATCACAAAGGTGAACCAGCCCAATTCCTTTGATTTAAAATAAAATTTAAATTTGCATTTTCCAAAATTTTGAAGGATGTTCTTCACATAGTATATCAATACATCACAGAGTTTTTCTTTGGCTTGCAAAGATAACATTATTTATTGTTAGGAATGTGCTTTATAACTTTTATGCTGTGACTAAGAGTTATATGCACTTTAGGGCACATATTAATGATCCATTAATATATTGCTCAGATGTTTAAAATTACTCAGCCTAATGTTTCATGCCTTTCTGCACACCTGAGTTAATACATACCCTGGAGTGCTTTCTTGCCTAGTTACAGCACTCCCTCTACTAAGGAAAACTGGAACTTGATTGCACCCATATATTAATCACAAGGTATGTTTACACAGTATGACTTCACTTAAAAGTGTAATGATGAAGAAGCAGGATGTACATAGCTGCTCTGGCTGAATGCCTGACTTGGGAAAAAAGGAAGGTTTTCTGCAGACGTCTTTACGTCTCCACCACAGAGGACCAAAGAAATCACAGAAATGTTAGGGATAATTTTTTAGATTTTACAATCTATCTTTCTGCATGAAATACGGGGATCCCTTGCTGGATCATATATACATATCTCAGTAAGTGGTTGTTGTTAATCTCCTCAGTAACAATTAATTGCAGCCTTTAACGAATTACACTAAAAGGTGAAGTGCTTTGTGGTGGGAGCTCATGGAAAATAACCATTATTCACCCCAAGGTTTCTGGCTCCAATAGGCAGCTCCTGTAAGTGACTTCAGTGGGCTTCTTCCTTCCATTTAAGCTTTCTTTTTTGTTCTCTGCCTGCAGGACTTAACATTGATTTTTTTTTTTTTTCTTTTTAAAAAATTTCTGCCAGGGATATGCCATCTTGTTATACAGTTAACAAATTGGATTTAATGTTTCTGAAGGAATTACTCAGATGAATTACCATCACTCAGTCAGGAATCATTTTACAGCTATATTTCAGAGTCTTTGTTTTGTGTTCCTGTCTTTCATGCCCTTATTTGGATATGCAAGCAGGATCATTTACACAAAATTGTGCTGTGGGTTGCACAAGTGTACTGTGACTGACAGAAAAAATATTTTGAAGTGTGAAACTTCAGAAACCATTATACTGAGATATGCTAGAGACCCTGGATGGTCTGGACACTTGGAATACTGAAAAAGAACAGATAAGTCAATGATGGATTTTTGAGATTCAGGTAGCAATCGGTGTGCTGACTAACAGAAATACTCAGGCAGGAAATAAGACTAGAGAAAACCCATTCCTCCTTTAACAGTGTTGCATCTCCTGGGAGGGACTATTTGAGAAAGAGCTACAAAACAAAGATAAAAATGAAAAAAGGCCAGCCTCATACAGGTCAAGATCTGTTCTGTTCTGAAACAAGATCTGGTTTCAATTTATAACAGGAGTCAGTCACCAGGCAGGAGAGGGAATTGAGGAATAGATGTCCATAGCATCTCAAATTTGTACACGGCTGATGAACAGCATCTAGTAAACCAGTATATACACAGATTGTTTTACTTCTTTATGTATTGAAGTAAAACAAGATTTCCTAAATAATTCCCGTGAAGCACAGAGTATTCCCAAAGATAAATGAATCGTCCAGCTACATCTCTGGACTTCAAGAGAAAATGACTTATAAAGGTGACAGGTATCTGGGGGGAATACCTGAGTAGAAGGTGCCCTCAAGGAAACAACCAAAGCTAAAACTGTCTCTGAAGCTGCAACACGACCATATCAATAAACCATGAAATGAGATATTTAGGCTCTGTGAACAGCAAAGTAATAGGTGGTGTCTATATATTTTTTACATAGTATATACCTCTTGGATATGGTGGCACAGTGCTCTTCTGTAGAGCAATACCAATGAATTCATGCTGACCTATGTGAATGCTAAAGTACGGACAATGGTAAATTTCTCTGGAGCTCAGTGATTACATACGAATCTCCTGAGGGAAGATGATTTCATTTATTTATTGCATAACTACTTTGGATCAGCTAAATAGGACTCTCTTGATCAAAGGATGTATGGATTATACAAAATTCAGTTTATACAAAGTTCAAAAGACAGCTTGTGAACCAAGGTAAGCAGAGCAGCCCCCGGTGTATGTGAAATAATATTCGGAGTGACATCTGAAAGCTGAGCACTTGAGGTGTGTCAGGCCCTCCCTGCCATGGGAATGAAGGGAAGAAGTGAAAAACAGAGCTGGGACAGAGACCCTGTGGGGTTAAATCTGTCAAATCCCACCGCCAAAAGAATAGAAAAGCTGGTGACTGCTGCTTTTGTGAGGGGCAGCTCTGCTTCTTCAGCAGTGCCCCAACACACTCAAGGGTGTGTGTGTGTTGTGACAGCGGCTGAACTACTGCAGGCTACAGGGCCATCACCATTTTGTTGCTCTGGGCACTCTTTTAATCAAAGCAAACTGCCTTCTAGGCCCACTCCTTTGGCCTTATCTGACAGTCAGTACAGACCATCTGCCTTGCCATCTTAATGCTATGATCTCATTTGAAATTTTGCCTTTTCTTGCCAGTTTCAGAGAGAAGTACCTAAAACTGTATTACCTTATCTTTTGTTTCTCTACCTTTAAAATGTTTGGTGATAAAAAAGTATCATGCTCCTGTCTTGGGGCAGTTTCATTTTTGTCATGGCTCCAGGAGCTAAGCCCAGTCAGATTTGTTGAAGGGCTGTCCAAGGAGTGGGTTCAGTGCTCTGATGAAGAGCTGGGGCGATTCAGGCAGATGAGGTGCACAAATACAGGCCTGTGCCTTAGAATGATTGCTTTTAGGAGATCCCTACAGCAGAGTACGATGCTGTGTGTCGCAGCACCTTGGCAGAATGAACCCTTCTCTTTGAATTGACTGGAAGACAGCAGTATCCAGGTATTTATAAAAAAAAACAATGCACCATAAACATTGCTATTTTAGAGACAAATCAGCCCTTCTAGTGCTTAAGCACTTCCTAAGGTTCCCTCAAGGTAACAGAACTTAAATTTCTCACTTGCTACTGGAGTAAAATTCCCCTCTTAAGAAAGGTTTTAGGTGAATATCCTTGGCTGAGGGGAAAGGAGAAGCACAAAATCTGCTTTATTTATAAGTAGAAGTATTTATAAGTAAAAATACATTATTTTATCAAAAGTTATATTTTAAATGAACATTTAAATACATAAATATTTTATCTTAAATATTTTTTATTTATAAATAAAAATAGCACATGTAGTGTAAGAATGCTCTAGAGCCTCTTGGTGATTGCAGTCTGAAATGTAATTACAGGTTTGAAGTACCTACAGCCTCCTGATCCCTTGTTCTAATAAAATATCAACCGAGTAATTGCTTCACAGCCATCATCTTAAATGTACATGGGTCTCACTCTGCTAGGAGCAGGAGAACACAGCAGCCTATCACTAATCCATGGTGACCAGACAGAAGGGAAGCAGTGCATACATAATTTTGTTTTTCAGATATCAGAGGAAAGATGGTTTTAATTTGAACACAGGAATTGGTGGAAGAAAACTTGACATCTGTTTGTAACTCTGACCCTATGTTATATGACCATGTTATATGCTATGACCCTATATGTTATGTTATGACCCTATGTTATGGTATATGTTATGACCCTATGTTATATGACCATGTTATATGAACCCTATGTTATATAACTCTGACCCCATATTCAGAGTTTGCAACTCTGACCATATGGATGCATTTAGGCTCTGCAGGAGGATCTGGATAGGCTGGAGCGATGGGCTGAGGTCAACTGCATGAAGTTCAACAAGGCCAAGTGCCGGGTCCTGCACCTGGGCTGCAACAACCCCAAGCAGCACTACAGGCTGGGAGATGAGTGGTTGGAAAGCTGCCTGGCAGAGAAGGACCTGGGAGTACTGGTTGATAGGCAGCTGAATATGAGCCAGCAGTGTGCCCAGGTGGCCAAGAAGGCCAACAGCATCCTGGCCTGCATAAGAAGCAGTGTGGCCAGCAGGTCTAGGGAGGTGATTGTGCCCCTGTACTCGGCTCTGGTGAGGCCGCACCTCGAGTACTGTGTTCAGTTTTGGGCCCCTCCCTACAAGAAGGACATGGAGGTGCTCGAGAGAGTCCAGAGAAGGGCAACGAAGCTGGTGAGGGGTCTGGAGAACAAGTCTTACGAGGAGCGGCTGAGGGAGCTAAGGTTGTTTAGCCTGGAGAAGAGGAGGCTCAGGGGAGACCTCATCGCTCTCTACAGGTACCTTAAAGGAGGCTGTAAAGAGGTGGGGGTTGGTCTATTCTCCCACGTGCCTGGTGACAGGACGAGGGGGAATGGGCTAAAGTTGCGCCAGGGGAGGTTTAGGTTGGATGTTAGGAAGAACTTCTTTACTGAAAGGGTTGTTAGGCATTGGAATGGGCTGCCCAGGGAGGTGGCTGAGTCACCATCCCTGGAGGTCTTTAAAAGACGTTTAGATGTAGCCCTTAGTGATATGGTTTAGTGTAGGACTTTTTAGTGTTAGGACAGAGGTTGGACTAGATGATCTTGGAGGTCTCTTCCAACCTAGACGATTCTGTGATTCTGTGATTCTGTGATGTGGGTAAATTTTTTACAGGTAAGTGAACATTTATGCATCATTTCTGAATTAAAGCTGAGATTTTCAAAGCTCCACAACAAACCAGCGCTCCATTGCGAATACTTCCTGTTTGAGATTTACTTTACTTTGAGTAAGTCTCATGGTAAATTTCCATGCATTGACTAGAAAAGCATAGTTTTTAAAATTAGATTACTGAGGTAAACATTTATTATAACAAATTTAATATGTGCTATAAAGATTTATTGGGGAAATAAAATCTCAGTTTTGCTGTATAATATATTGTGGACTATATTATACACATAATAAATCAATCCTTTGGTATTTAAATACATTAATTTACAGAGCAAATACCTATCTGAGAGGATTTATCCCTGTTTGCAAAATGTTCAGAGAATCTGGAATGAAAGAGGAAGAGTAAACAGTAACAAACATTGCTACAACTACTACTAGAATGCTCTATTAATTTCCTCTTCTTTTTCCTTATCTTTCTGGCTTTAACTTCTAAATTTTAGTTTGTTCTCAGATCCTTTTTAATCCAGTCTTGTAGGTGTGATAAATGCTGATTCTTCCATAGTTACCCACAAGCTTCCCTTGTTAATGTCAGAATACATGCCTCCCCCCCCAAAAAAAGGTATTTGAACAGTAGGTACTAAATTACCATTCATATTTCATTTTTCTAATGCGTGCATCTCTGTCAACACTGTATTAATGCTACTTCACTGGCCAGTTCTACTTAATCAGAGTGTCCTCTGCTGTACATAATAAAAATAGCAATGTATTACAAGTTCTCCCATTCATGATGATCAAAATGCAGCGAATTGAGAGTATATGAGTATCCTTGGAGACCTGTAAAGCTTATCACTTAAATTTTTCTGTCAAGATCATTTCTGCAAAATCCCATCTAGTTTCTCAAATGTCATCCATGCCACAGATGATTTTTGGGAATAGAATTCAAAGGAAAACATCTTAACCCTCCCCTTTCGCCCCTACCAATTTTTTTTTGTTTGTTTGAAATGGAGTATTTCATCAAGAACCACTATCAGGAAAATTGCCTGAAAATAATGCTCTGGGCCATCTTATCTGAATGTCAGAATGAATTAGGGAGAACATTTTGTGAAGTTTTAAGAATACAGATTGTTTCATAACTAGCTTTCTGCTGTTTGGTGAGGACAAACTGGATGTGTAGAAGTTCACAGGAATACTACAACCTTGTTTTAAGGGTGGATACTTAACCACTGTCAGGATGTCCCAACAGTTTGGCATATTCGAGTTAGAGTTGTAGCAGTTTAAGCGCACGTGAGTGCATTTCAGTGTTACCTGGAAATGTTAGTTGGTAACTTTTAAAACAAGAATTGGTATCAAGGCATTATTAGGTGAGAAACAGGCTAGAAATGCTCACTAGGTTGCACCTCTACTGTGTTCAGTTTTGGGCCCCTCACTACAGGAAGGACATCGAGGCACTGGAGCCTGTCCAGAGAAAGGCTACGAAGCTGGTGAAGGGCCTGGAGCACAAGTCCTGTGAGGAGTGGCTGAGGGAGCTGGGGTTGTTTAGTCTGGAGAAGATGAGGCTCAGGGGTGACCTTATTGCTCTCTACAACTACCTGAAAGGAAGGTGTGGGGAGCTGGGGGTCAGCCTCTTCTCACAGATAACTAGTGATAAGACAAGAGGAAATGGCCTCCAGTTGCGCCAGGGGAGGTTTAGGTTGGAAATTAGGAGACATTTCTTCTCAGAAAGAGTGGTTAGGCATTGGAACGGGTTGTCCAGGGAGGTGGTGGAGTCACTTTCCCTGGGGGTGTTCAAGGAAAGGTTGGACCTGGTGCTTAGGGACATGGTTTAGTGGGTGACATTGGTAGTAGGGTGACGGTTAGACCAGATGATCTTGAAGGTCTTTTCCAACCTTAACAATTCTATGATTAACAGTACATTAACAGTAGAAACTTTACATATTTTCTGCAGTATAGAACATCTTTCATGGAAGCAGATGCTGAACAGACTTCTACACTTCAGCTTGAAACATCACTGAAGATGGCAGAACAGAAAATCTTTGAAGCAATGTGAGAGATTTATAAAGAGAATCTTTTATATTCACCACTCTCACAACAGCAGAAATCACAACTGTTCAGTAAATGTTTAAGGGAAGAAGTCTGAAATGTGCAAGAGGAAACATTTGCACGTAATCTTGTCATTAAATAGTATAATTCTGTCGCAAGATACTGCTAATGCTAGAGGTTTAGAAAAGAGAACAAACAAAAACACACACAAAAATAGCTTTTAAAAACGGGGCCGGGCTGATTTGTGGAGGCCGTGTCCACCTGCTGACATAAAATATTGTGCGCCCTGTATGTCTGTGCGCTGTGTAAATGAAAGGGGCTGGTAGGCTTGGGTTGCATTGTGCCTTATTCGTGCTTATTTATATATTTATTGATTTCACTGTACAAAGTGATGATGTATTCTGTCATTTACAGAGACGACCCCTAACTGTTTTCTCTTGCTACACCCCACAGCCCCTCGCTAGGACGCCGCGCTGAGCCCTCCCGCCCCTTGGCGGCCGCGCCCCACCGGCCTGCCGCCGCCCTCCCCCTCCCGCTCCCGCTCCCGCCACCGCCTCGGCGCGGCCGGAAGTGAGGGCAGGAGGAGACGGGGGGCGGCACCGGGCGGCTCGGGGGCCGCCGCCATTTTGTCAGCGCCGCCGGGCCGCGGGGCCGGGCCGGGCCGGGGCTGGGTCTGGGGCCGGGGCCGGGGCTCGGCTCAGCCGGCTCCTCCCCCGCCGGGGCGGAGCGGCGGGGCCCGAGGGCGGCGGGGCCGTGCCGGGTGAGGGGTTAGGCGGCGGCGGCGCCCGGCATGTCGGCGTTCTCGGAGGCGGCGCTGGAGCGGAAGCTGTCGGAGCTGAGCAACTCTCAGCAGAGCGTGCAGACGCTGAGCCTGTGGCTCATCCACCACCGCAAGCACTCGGCGCTCATCGTCAGCGTGTGGGAGCGGGAGCTGCGCAAAGGTGAGACCGGCCGCCGCGGGCCGCGGCCTTCCCCCAGGCAGGGCCGGGCAGAGGGCCCTGGGCACGGCAGCCACCGGGGAGCGTGAAGCCCCGGCTGCCGGCTCCGTGGGGGCGTCGCCTCGCTCTTTTTTTTTTTTTTTATCTGCTCCTCTCTTGGGATCCGTCCCGGCTCCCCTCAGGCCCTCGGTGAGGGGCTGGGGGCCTGGCGTGACCCCCTTCGCCGCGGAAATGGACACAGGGTTTTTTTCTCTTTATTCTAATAACGGTGGTCAGGCTTCTTTAGAGAAAGCTGCCTTTTAGGCAGTGCCTCTCGTCATCCGTAACATTGGTACCTGCTAGCTGCTGCCTGGCACAGTGGCTTTGTCCATTTATGCAGGCTGCTGTTCTGCATACTTTAAGGGATGAACAATTCAGTGAATCCCGAATGGTGTCTTTACAGTCCTTACCAAGTCATTAACACCAATGTTAGCCTAATAAAGATGTGTGTTCCTTTACCTATATTCAATATTTGATGTTGAGCGTGCGTACTTAGATTCTTATGTGACTTTCCTTTTAACTGGAAAGAACTTAGCAGCACTGTTTTGGGGTTGAAAGGCAGAAATGGCATGTGAAGGTTTATCTGACCTGACTGGAAAATAACTTGATCATAAGTTGACACATTTAAGTATAAGTAAATAACCTCCTGGAACTCTGCCTTGCTCTGGAAAATATCACCAGAGCAGAGCTTCCAGTAGCTCCCTTTGGATCCCCACTCTTATATGGATTTTTAATGGGAAAAGTAGATGGTAGGTTTTCAGGTAAAGAGGAAAAATAGAGCGAAGTCATTACAGAACCTATGAAAGAGAACCCACGATTTTAGTTCTGAAGAACTAAGAGGAGTGTTTGACCTGCAGAAATGATATGTAGAAGAATACAAAGGGTATGGCTGGATCATAATTACTTCTTGTTTAGAACCCCTAACTTCATAACAAACTGAACCACCCTTAAAATAAAAATCTTGAGCATGAAACAATACTGAACTTTGGAGTATGTAACATGGAAACCGATTCCTATAAACTCTGTAGGTTTTCAAATGGCTATTGTATTTTTATTTAAAATAGGCTTTTTGCACAAAATGCTTTTTTTTTTTTTGGAATTTTTCAGGCCCAAGTTAAATGTTTTTCTTTCTCTAGAAGAAGGAATGTCATGTTACAGGATGTCTTAATCCATAAATTGAATTATTTGAATCTGTTACAAATGAATTCCAGAAAAGGAATACATATTTGCTGGCATATTTGATCTTATGAAATAAGCATTTTCAGTGTATGGTTGTTAGCAAGTTTTTTTTCCCCATGTTCTGAGATCAATGAATGTGTCTGCCATTTGTGTCTGAAATGTCTGGTATTCCTGGGGGTTCTAGACAAACAGTTTGATTGTCTGGGGTTCTGAATGATATCAGAAAGGTGTTTTAAACTATTTGGCAGTCAGCTAGAGGTTTGGTTGCTTGTATTGATAACATGCACAATTCCAGTTCATAATAATCTATAATATCAACTCTCAATTCTGAACTTCAGTATTGGCATAATTTGAGTAATTGGGGAAATGAAATGCTTGAAACATAGGCTAAATGTTTGGAGATGGCATTAAGAGGCAGCGATAATGATCATCTTAAAGAAGAGCATTCCCATGAGTTCATTTCTCAGCTTTCAAGGTTTGTCTTCCACCTTTAAGCCTGTTTTGAGGATGTAGTTCAGGAGCTGCGGATAAGCATAGCTGCTGTAATTGTCTTTATCTTCCATTTGTTGAACTGTCTTTCAGCTTTTGCTGCTTCAAAGTACAGTTTTTCTGGTGACCTCTTTGGAAGTCAGCCTTCGAGGGTATGTGGAGAGCATGCGATAATCCAGCTCTGGTAGGAGAAAGTTAGCTGCTTTCAAGGTCCTGATAGTCTTCTGTGCTTTTAGGCCGTATGTGAAGCGTTTTTTCACATGTTCCTCTACCACATCATCTGAAGCTGGCATGGCCAAGATACTTAAAATGTATTTTAATTTTCCACCTCTGATAGTAGTACTTAAGCTTCATAAATGTTAGCTTACATGTACCCAGTACTAATTTTTGCAAATTGCAGCACAGAATTTTAAGAGAGTCTCAAGTCACTGTGTGTGTATTCTAAGCAGACGGCATGTGGAAGATGAGAAGGAAAACCAGCATGTTGTGCTAAAGTGACTTGCATGTTACACCATGAAGTAGAGTGCTGGCAATGAGGCCATAACTAGACTAAGTTTAATGCTCCTGATTGTCTACTCTCCAAGCCAGAGATACATGACTTCTGTCCTATCTGAGAGGAAAATGTTCTCCATTTGGGGAATATGGACAGAAAAATTTTTGGTTTTGTCTGCTGCTATTGCTACTGAGTGTTGTTCTGGAACTGTATGTTTCCTTTCTGGAGTTTTTCATTTAGTTTGATCACCTTTTTTTGTTACTCTCTTCTCCGGACCTTCCTTTCAGGCTAGTGGAGGGCTTTGCTGTAACATTACATAGTTGACTGAGTTGAACAGAATACAGCATGATACTGAGTATTTCTGGATGCTTTCATTTTTGGTAAAAGTTCTCTTGTTTCAGATCAGACTGCACAAACTTTTCTAAGATTACTTTAGATATTCATGAAAACAAGTGCTAGGATCATAATTCTTTTGTTCTGAAGTGTTTGGTTCTGATTCTTCCACTTTCAAAATAGTCATTGCCTTTATGTCATCTTGTATTAGAGACAAAGAGGTAGCGTACCTAAAATGCGTACAATACAGGCAATATAGATGTTGGGCAGTGTAAAATCATATTCACCGTCTGTCTACTTGGATAATTAGTTGCCTTCAGGTCCTGTATTAGGGTATTTATCTTTACTGATCATCAGCTGCATATGCCTTCATGTACAGGTTTTACACCGCTGAACATAGAGTGATTCTCTTGGTAAACTCCTGCACTTAGATGTAAACTCAGAGAATGGGCAAAACTTTAACATCTTTGGTGTAACTCAGAGGAGTTAGGGAACACTGGAGTTGGGTAACTGAATCCCAGTGTTGCTCTGGTTGTATCGTACACGACAGTTGATGCAACTGGTTACTGAGTATGCATTCCATGCGTCTTCACTAATACTGCAATAACTTTTGTATGAAGTTCTTTAAAATACTGGCAAGTATAATTCATATGGTCATTCTTAAAAAAAATAAATAAATAATGGAGTAATGTATTCTAGAATCAACTGTTTTCTCAAAATATTGAGAGCTCTGGATTGTTCAGAGACTCCTAGTAATCTTCACAAAAAAGGTGTAAGGAAGGGACATCATCATCAAATTACAGATCATAGAAGAAATTATACATTTTCAGGGCCTGAGTGTAGAGGAGGACATGCTGTTTAATGACTGACCTCAAATACTTGCTAATGAAAGATCGACTTAGTAACTGCACTGCTGTGGTGAAGCTCGGTGCCTTTGCCTGAGATACTAAGTATTCCCGATTCTGCATCTGTGCAAGACTACTCAGGTGTCACCCCAGGTACCCCACGTTTTGGTGTATGTAGTGGTGTTTGTTTGTTTCCATTTATGCAGGGTACTGACTATCTATTGCTATGATTAATGGAGAATAGATCCTGTAGGTCATCGATCTTTTGTTTGTTGTGGAATGATGATAAAAGATGCACCGAATGCGTTTAACTTAAATTACAACTATAGTGATATAACAAAGATTTTTCCTGTTTTGACAGATTAGCAGAGGTCTTCAGTGACAAGAGAACAGCTTGTTTTCTGCTCTGCTGGTGGTTAAATATTTGTTGCTTTTTTGGTGACAGTTTCATGTGCTGTGCGGGTGCTGGAAATCTAACAAAACCAGTAATTAGTTTCTAAATAGATGAGTTCCCTGATGGAAAGCGGGTGCTGGCGCAAAGGAGACTGAGGACAGTACTGCAAGCGTAGGCCACTGCCTGTGTTAGTACTCGCTGGTTTATGCTGATCGTGAGTCTGCATTATTTTGAATTTCATAATTGATTTGTGAAATAAATATTTTGGTGAGGAGGATGCTCTTTCAATACTGCATTTGTACTATGTCTTACTAACATAATCTGTCATTGCAGTTTGAATTTCTGTTCTAGAAAAAATGGGAGGTTTTTTTTTCTGGTACTTGGCAGCTGCATGATTGTTTCATTGTAACTGATGTGGGTTAACTTTAGTGATAATACTGCCACATCATCGAATTATTTTTATGGAGACCATTTGACTAAGGGCTAGGGAGAATTTTGTAAAGGCTTTGCAAATGTTTCCAGTGAGGAGAAAGATCCTGCTTCACCTGTATTTCAGATGAAATGTAACACTTGAAGTAAAATAGTTAATTAGTTAACTAATCAGTAAGCTTATGGCTTCTAAGTGGTACTAATTAATTAACCAAAATGTGAATACTACAGTCAATCTCCAAATGCAACTGGTGGGCCTGTTAAAAACCTTTTCATGTTGTGTCCATAAAGAGATTGTTTTGCAGGGAGTTTCTTAACAAGGTAGCACGTTTATACAGTCATTGTTTTAAGCCTGCAGCAACTGAGTGGCTTCTTTTTAAAAAAAAAAAAAAAAAAAAGAAAAAAAAAAACAACCACTTATGAGCATTAAGAGGCTCTTCTGAGATGGAGACTGACTTTTTTTGTATTTGCAAATTAGATATGTTCTCTTGCATCCATCTGTTGCTCCTGGATTTCAGGATTCTTTGCACCTGCAGGTTTTGTTTTGTCTGTTTTTGTGGTGGTTTATTTTTGGGCTTGTGGTTTATTTATTTTTGTGTGTGTTTTTTTTTTAATGAAAATGTCAGTGCCATAATTCAAAGCATCAGCCTTCCAGGGTGAGTAGTAAGTGCTTGTTCAGGAGGCTCTGTCTGATACTCATTGTAGTGGGTTAAAAATATGTTCTGTTTAGAGTGGGGGAAATCAAGCATTTGATTTAATATCTTGAGTAATATGGTGTTTTTTATTTCAGGCTCCAGTTAGTTGTATTTCATACCTCCTTTACCTGTCAGCTCTTTTTCTGTTAGCTTTTCCGTGTCCAGTTATCACTCAGAATTTACATCCTAGTGATTTCTTAATAGATCTGTCATGTGGTGTCTTTAATTTCACATTCAGGTACCTGTTTCCTGAGACATTGACATAGCATTTTAGGGATAAATCAGTCTCAGAAACTGATGCTGAAACCCCATGTAAACACCTGATTTCTTGTTTTGGCTGTCAACTCTGTCACCACCTGTGTCACACTGTTCTTTGTCTTCACTGCAAAGCTTATCCAGGTTCGCAGAGTCAGTGTGTATCCTCTTTGAGACAGCTACAATAATGTAAGTACATTTGTGCCAGTACATAGGGATGTATTTTTAGCACTTGACTGTCATTTAACCTGCTGTTCCAGTTTATTCTGCTCAAGCTCTTTTTTTGGTATGTGTTGAAGTCATTCAGTGGTAGAAGAAGCAAATATTTTTTGCTTATTTGTAATTTTTTGTTTTCTTTTTTGTCTACAGCTGCTGTAGCGTTTGGGCCTTCACTCATTCTAGTTGATGGCATTGATGCAGTGCATTTTTCTGAAGCTTGTGGTTGTGGCAGTTGTTTGATGCTACAGAAAATTGTAAGATAAAAGATCTTGGTAGGCAGATTGAGAGGGTCTAGTGATACTGAAACTGTATTTGAAAGTTGTGCTGGATTACTCTGAGAGTCAGTCAGCTGCTTTGGTGCCAGGCCACAGCTGAAAGTGATGGAAATACTTTGCCCTGCAGATGTGAAGTGTATTTCAGGAAACAGGTTGCTGATTTTAAAGTGGTTGTTTTCTGTAGTAGGTAGTGTAGTTTTTCTTCCAAGAGAGGGAATCTTTCACTATTGATGGTTGTAAGGTTGCTTTACTTAATAGTGGCATTGTGTCATTGGTTAATGTGGTAGGCTTAAGAAAATAAACAGATTTTTGCTTTATTTAAAAAAAAATGATTTCTGATCATAGTGTACTGATTTTCACCGTTTAGTAGGTGGTATTGAGGAGGTAAATAAGATACTTAAGATGGTGGTGCTTGTGGGAATCCAAACGAAGTTTCTCTTTGCAAAAAGGTTCAGAGATCAACCAGAAGCAAATGTTCAAGGTGAATACAAATTGTTGAGTTAGAAAACCATATTTGTAACATATGCTTTATAAAATGACCTGTGTTCATGAGCAACAGATTGCCAATGTAAGAAGCTTTCACATGTTTGGATGTGTAATCCAACCTGGCTAGTTGAATCCCTAATGTAAGTGTTGAAGAATACAGTGTTCAAATCTCTATACGTTTGTGACTGTACCATTGTTGTCCTGGTACCTGTGCCTGCCTGGCTTTCATCATTCTGGTTCAGAATACATAAGTTCAGTGATTATTTTTTTTCCCCTATCCTAAAACTGTTGTTGATTCATATCCATCTTTTCAATGTGCTAGACCAGGTAACGCCTGAAAGGAATTAGTTTGATTCCTGTAGTCAAGTGATTCAAGATACACTGTGTGCTGCAGGAAGCTTCTGCAGAGTAATTAGGATGGTTTACTTGGTTTGTGACCATCTTTCTTGGATCGCTGTGCTAATTGGATGCTAGTGGCCTCTTTCGCAGCAGTGGCTGTATGCTGTGTTCCCTTCCACTGTTAGCTTCCAAACCCAAAGTCAGGTTGCCTGGACCATCAAACCTTGAACACGTTGTGTAGATAATCTCCTTGCCCTCTTTGATAAAGAAGCACAGGACTTCTCAAACCTTGGTAAAATTCAACACGAGAATTAGATTGTGTGATGTTGAATAGTTGATCTAACTTTTTCATGACAGAAAGTTAATGAATTTTTGGATTGTACAATGGCACTTTTATGGATAATCTTATCTCTGGATTGTCTTTTTGGATGGTAGCCTCAAGTTACTTTTTACAGAAGTACTTGCAGTCATGTCACCAGAAATCATGCACTGAATCAGCTTGCATGAATGCTTGGTTAGTGTGAAGGGTCAGTGATACTGTGCTCAAGTTTCAGTGCTGCTTTGTTTAGATAACATTGGGACTTGTAATGAAAAGCTTGAAAGCTTGCCAGGTTTGTACAAAGATGTCACATAACTTACAGGTATGAAGCATGTTATGGCCCAGGAGATGTCTCACGGGTTTTGGGGGAAGTGCTGACACTCATACTCTGCTGCTTGTAGACTAACCTAATTAAAAAAAAAAAAGAGTCAAATTCTTACCTAAAGCCATATTAGGGAACTTAAAAAAAAAAAAAAAAAAAAGTGTTTAGAGCTGGTAACTGATGCGGGGTTTTAACCTATTGATGCTCATTTTCACAAAACCTGTTGTTCAATATGACTTGCATTTGAGGTCTGTTGATGCAGGAGAGCCAGCCTGTAGATATTTAAAGCCTGAGTTAACATTTTTCAGGTGGGTCAATAGTCTATTCACTTGTAGTGGGATGTAAGTGAAATCCCTTGTTGCTTGCATGTTTTCTGAAGTTTCTTGCACACCTGGGAAGGTAAATGTTCATGGATATGCTGGAAAGAGTCCAATGGAGGGCCACCAAGGTGATCACAGGACTGGAACGGCTCTCCCATGAGGAAAGGCTGAGAGAGTTGAGACTGCTCAGCCTGGAGAAGAGGAGGCTCAGAGTATCCTATCAGTGTCCATACGTTCTGAAATGCTGCCAAGAAGGCAGAGTCAGGCTAGGCTCCTTTCAGTGGTGCCCACTGTCAGGGCAAGATGCAGTGGGCACGAACTGGAACACGGGAGGTTTCTTTTCGAATATCAGGAAGCTCTCCTGTACTGTGCAGGTGATGGAGCACTGACACAGGTTGCTGAGAGGCTGTGGAGTCTCCTTCTCTGGAGATATTCAAAAGCTGTCTGGACACAATCCTATGCAGTGTGCTTTAGGAGGCCCTGCTTGAGCAGGGGATTGGACCAGATGGCCTCCAGAGCTCCCTGCCACCCTCAGCCATTCTGTGAGTGTGTGAAACATCCCTCAGCCCTAGGGAAGAGGTGTGCAGCAGCATGAAACTAAAAGGCCTGTTTCTTGTAACCTCCATGGGAGCTCAATTTCCAGTGCCAGGAGGTAACTTGGAGAAGAAAAGCCTGGGTGATTATGCTGGCTTTGATTGCCAGAGTTAACCTCAGTGAAATGACTAGCTTCCTGCATTACCAGGTACAGTCCTTCCCTGGCTACTAGAGTTTCTTGCACTAATGTGGTGGTGGCTCTTGGGAATTAGAGTTCTGTAAGTATTGTGAACTCAAGCATACAATTTCAGGGTATCTCTGTTGGACTGGAAGAGAACCAGGAATGCCCAGGTCAGGTAAAAAATGTGCTCCCAAGAGGCATAGATTTCCAAAAGCTACAACTTGGTAGTGAGGATGCAAAGTCAGACACAATAGATGCCTGACTGTCCTAGTTGCAGGTGAAATACCATGAATTACTGCAGAGTATTCAGTGCAGTTTAAATGTCAGATACGTTTTTGGAACAGACCTGGTTTCAGTTGCCAGGTGCTGACCCCAGTTAGTGTCATTTTGGATGCTTTAAGAGGAATCTTCTTATTATGGCCCTTAGACCAGCCAGCGCGGTGGAGCTGGTAAAATATTTCAGAATCTAGTGGTTCTGGGAGCTGCTTTGGTGACTGTGGATGTGGGTAAATAGTAAATTTGAGACAAGCAGAAAAGTGATGTGAACACTGCACAGAGCTTTCGAAAACCTGAGTCAGTCCAACATGGATACTTTCTTAGCAATTTTCTGTTTGCAGCCGGCACTGTTAGTGTACTGGTGACACTGCCTGCCAGCTGGCTGCTTCTAACACAGTGCTCTGGCAGTACCTACACCTTTCAGATCCTCCTTTAGCCTAAGATCATACATAATTTGCTTTCAATTTCTATTGACAGTGCTTTTCTAATAACCTTGCCCAGCACTGAGGACACTTCTTTTTGCTTAAATTGTCTGACTGCTGTGTGATCCATCTTGGTGTTCTGACATATATCAAAGCCCAGGGCTGGAAAGTTGGTGCCACTGCTGCTGAAGAGAGATGCTTTAAACAGAATTTTTCAGAATAGGTCTGGAATTGAGCTTTGTATTTCAGGTTCAGTAGTTAATTTGCAGTCCTAGTAGCAATAGGACACCTTGGGGTTCTTTTTCAGTTCAGAGTTGCCAACCTCGTTTGCTAAAGGTTATGTTGCTCTGGAGTCTCATGCGTAAGGTAGAATGGTAGGAGGCCAGTATGTGACTCCTGAAGACTTGTGAAGTGAAAAGGAACACTTCTTGAAGGTAGGCATAATATTTAACTTTGGAATTTTGTGCAGAGTATTCTTAAAGCAGGAAGAATTAAAATATACCCTGCAATATTTTTATGAATATAAAGGCAGTATATTAGTTGAATTTCTGACCAAAGTCAGAGATGACTTAGGTGTTTTAAGGATTTTCTTGGTTCATTAAATGCATCTTTGGTACCGTTAAGGAGCAGGAGGAGGCTGAAAAGGTAATGTTAGTGGAAACAAGCTTGAAAGTGACTTTCTCAGTTTTAGCGTGCTTTTTCCAAATGTTATTTGTTGATCTCTTTATTGTAGTGAATAGACAAAATCTGGGCTTTGTGGGAATCGGTATCACCTGACTTGGTGACACTGCATACATCTCCAGTCTTTAGTGACTCAGCTGATCTGTTTCCTTGCTGGAAGCATGAAAGTTGAGATCCATCATAAGTGAGTTACATCACTGAGGACTAAAACATGACTCCCATGAGAGGGACAGGCAAGCACCTAACAGACCACCCATGTGTGGTTCAGAGCATGTAGTACAGGGAGCTGTCTACTTTACTGGAATTGGAGTCCTAATTCTGGGCTCCTTTGAGAAACTGGGGGAAGCAGGGTCAGGTCTGCTGAGAGGTCTGGTCTGGTTCATTTTGGTGCAGCCATAAGACAAGCTGTTTTCTCAGATTCCTGTTTTTAAATAATTCAGACCTTTCTGTGTTAGATCTGAGTTACCTGAAGCATGGGTAGGAGATGTGTTGCTATATTATTAATCAGTTTTTAAAATGGAAATCAGGTAGCATACATTTATAAAATCTACATTTTAATTTAGGGAGATTTTGACCTAAATAAATTAATTTGCTGAGTGCTGATGTGTAGTGACTTGCCTGATTGGAGGAAGCTTTTAATAGATCCACCTGTGTCTAGCAATTCCAAACTAGTTTCTCTTTGCCACTTGTTAGTTTGCCTCGATTCTAAAAGATGGGTGCATTTTTACTTTTAATACAGCTGTTTTTCACTTTGTCCAGACTTCTGTTAACTTCTTGGATATGTCTGTCCAAGATGAATTCAATATTCCAAGTAGAAGTTCTTTAGAGGATTCTTTCTGTAGTGCAAAATGAATATTCAGAAACACTACTTTAGAGTGGAAATATCTCAACATTGAGCGGGTGTGTGTGTAAAGGAGCGTCATCCTCTCGTACGTTTAAGAGATGGGAGTGGAAATGAACAAAATGAAATAATTTGGGGAACTGAGTACAAGTTTAGGATAATAATAATACAAATTCCTAGACTGGTTTTACCACGGTGCTCCTTTCTCTGAGAGGATAGAAAATAATAAGTCTTTTCATTCAAGAGAAACTTCTTTTTCAAGTGAGAGCATACATACCGAGGCTGTGTGGTTATTGCATATATTGAAGATTTTTCTAGTATTAACACAAGATGAGAAGAGTTACAATAAGAGCTGCAGCTCTGTGAAATTCATAGACTAATGAAGACTAGATGAAGTGTGAATGGCAATTTAAAATTTCTGAGTAGGAATGCAGAATACAATTTCAAAAATAACCTATAAGGTGGAAACTTTAATTATATTGCAAATTGATGGGATTGGGGTAAAATGCTTTAGATGCTTGAAGAAGAGAACTACAGCAAAGTGATTTTTGAAAATGTATTTCCTGGTGCCAGCTGCAGGCACATGAATGTTTTAGTGATTGGGCAATGAGGTGTGTAACAAAGTGGCATGGAGAGATTGATTAGAAATAGACCGTTTGGTTTGCTCAAATCTGAGGAGTTACGTCAGAGTAAAATTCAAACCAAAAGGGCGAGGTTCTTCACGTAAATGACAGCAGACCTGTGAAGCTCCTTGTTAGAGGACTTTGTGGGAGTAAGAAACTTATGTAGACTCAAAGAGACGCTGAAATACTTGGAACAAATCCATGAAGATTTCCAAATAAGTCAGTCATATCATGCTCAGAAAAACATCTGAAAGAAAGTATGAAGAATACTTGGGGATATCATGTTTTTATATAATTGCTTTCAAAGACGGGGCTAGAGGGAACTTGTTTCAGCTTATGAAGGAGGAAGAATCTGAGCAAAGAGTTACAGCAGAAGAGAGGGAAAAGCCACTGTACAGCTTTAAATACAAAATTAAAGCGAAATATAAGTGGTAATGAAAATAAGAAAAACATATTTAATTCGTCTTTTGCATTTACAGTAGATATGGAAAATGGTGTTAGTTGGAAGAACTTACATTTCTAATTATTCTGGTTTGTTCTTTTTTATTAGCAAAACCAAATAGGAAACTGACATTCCTGTACTTGGCCAATGATGTCATACAGAACAGCAAAAGGAAAGGACCAGAATTTACAAAAGACTTTGCTCCAGTAATAGTGGAGGCTTTTAAGCATGTTTCAAGGTACAGTAACTGTTACGTGCAGTGTCCTTCATCACACTTGATTTGAGGGGGATTTAGAGAAGCCTTCAGCTCATCCCTTCTGGTTTGGCTAGTTCTTGTGTGCTAATTCTGTCTCTGAAGTCATGTTAATTTATTTAGTGTTCATTTGATCTTGGAGAGTCTTAATGCTATTAGATGAAGTTACGCTGTGAATTCATCTGTATTCAATCATTTTTGCCTTAAATTAGGCCTTACTTTCAGTCTGCATTTATATGCTACAGCAGTTTGGCATGTCTCGTTACTAGTAATCATGATTTGTTTTTCCCCAGCAGACATCCCTCTTGTTGTATGACAAGGATACTAGGGTCTTGATGGGAAATTGTTTTCATATAAAGCTTTAGAGCTGTTAAAGCAATGGAAAACTATTTGCAGTGTTTATCTAACGGGTACAGACCTAGTATGGACTGAGCAAACAAATAGAAACAAGGGATTGGGCGCTGACTTTTTACTTTGTGCTTGCGAAGACATCTTGAACTGGTCTCTTTTCTGTAAAATGTAGTTTTGTTATTTTCTGAGGTTATTAAACTTCTCTTACTTTGATGTTGATAAAGTATGCCAAGATCCTTCTCTGAAAGATAGTCATACTGTAGTATGATTGTGCTGTACTTTTACTTAGTGCTGATTTTTGCTTTTTTCCTTGCAACAGTGAATCTGATGAAAGTTGTAAAAAGCACCTTGGCCGAGTGCTCTCTATCTGGGAAGAAAGGTCTGTTTATGAAAACGATGTATTAGAACAACTTAGGCAAGCTTTGTGTAAGTATTTTGTGTGTGTATGAAAACTCAGTCTCTTGTTTGAGGAGTCAGAGAAATAACATCTCAGTTTGTTTTCATTTAGATGGAGACAGAAAGGTGAGGAAGCGTACATATGAACAGATAAAAGTTGATGAAAATAACTGTTCACCTCGAAGTTCTCCCACTGACCCTCCACAGGTAAAAGAACATCTATAGAATGCTGTATTTGAATATGTTTTGATACAGAATTTTCAGCTACTCTTGTTTTTCAGTGGGTCTCTGCTTTTCTTTTTAATTAGTTACTGTTTATGGAAAGGGTGATTATACCCCTTTCTTTAGTCCAAGTGGCTGAACTTTGCCCCAGTAGGATGCAAGATTACCCCAGTACTGTGCTCAGTTATATTTTATGACCTGTATTAGCTTTGTAAGGAGAGACTGCTGTGCTTTTTACCTGTCCCTACAACCTTCTCACATCAAGGTAAGATAAATCTTATTGGCTACATAAGTTTGTTTCCTGAAGATATCTCATGCTGGGAATCTTCATTCTTCTATGGAAAGGTAGCTTAACATTACATTGATTTTTTTCAGGACTACAAAGGATTTGTTGGCTTTGCAACACTTTCTGGTTAAAGTTTCTGAGAAGTAGTTAGAAAATTATGCTGTCATTTACTAATCCGTTTGTGAGGTGTAATACACCAAAGAGTTGCAGACAGTGTTCATCTTCAGGCCTTGTCAAACTTTGCTCTGAAGTATTTCAGGCTGCAAGTTGGAGTTAAGACATTGAGCATGCTGTAGCTTCAGTCAGTTTGACACTAAAGCAGAATATATGTACTATATCTTGCTTTGTCCGTACTAGGATTTTAGCATTAGTTCTGGTTGGTTCTCATTTTAGGTTGTCATTTGGTTTCCAGGGTGGTAACAAAGATAAGTAGTCTATACCAAGAATTTCAATGAAAAATCTATTTTAGGAAAGTGATCTTTAAAACTAGGAACACTGAAACATTCTTCTGAGAACTTGTATTTTTTTTTGTCTGGGAGGAGATAGAATGTTGATATGATGCTAATGCCATAAATGCTCTTAAAAATGCCATCAAATTGATTCCGTAGGCTTGTGATATACTGTGTTTTACTAGGATTTGTTTATTTAAACTAGTTCTCAATCTTCCATACTTTTTTCAGACCACAGATCTCATTAGAGCGTTACAAGAACTAGAAAATGCTGCCTCTGGGGATGCAGCAGTTCATCAGAGAATAGCCTCTTTGCCTCTAGAGGTCCAAGATGTGTCCCTATTAGACAGGATAACAGGTGAGGGTTGGGGATCTAGAATCTGAAATGCTGCAATGCAAACTCAACAACATAGAATGAAATCATGCTTTACCTCTTTCTCTCTGTTTGCTTTTTAGATAAGGAATCTGGAGAGCAACTTTCCAAAATGGTAGATGATGCATGTATGTTGCTGGCGGATTACAATGGCAGGTTGGCAGCTGAAATAGATGATAGAAAACAGCTAACTCGAATGTTGTCAGACTTCCTGCGATGTCAAAAAGAATTCCTTGCAGAGAAAGAACATAAGCTGGAAGTGCGTAATGTTTTGTTTTAGTCCATTCTTTGCTCTAGCTTGATCTTGCAAATGTTTTCAGTTTGCCTAAACAGCTTTTCTCTCCAAAGATAAATATTTAATTGCCAGTTAGGTCTTTGTTTCCAGCATGTTATTAATGAGATTTATTTGGTTCTAGTATTCTAAATCTATTAAACCAGCTCAACGTTAGGTACTATTGCCATTTCAATCACTTCAGTGTTTGTCTTTCTGTGTTTTAGCATGTTTGGTCTGCACAGTATGTAAAGGCTTAGTTTTACTTGTGCAGGTAGAAAATCTTACCCTTAATGGTAGAAACTTTACTCCATGTAGAATTAACTTTTTCTTGTTCTTTTTATTTATTGTTATAAGTCTTAACTATGTATTACATGGTATAATAATATTCTTTGTGTGAAAGGGCTTGATCTTTCTGGTAGTCAAAGGTTTGTGAAGTCACTTAAAGGATAAAAATTTAATTACTGGCTTCTACATAACTTTTTTAACCTGACTTGGGTATCCATTAATCTCAGTAAAACATAATTTTAGGCTCTATAGCCTCTAATACAACTGATCAGCAGCATTTTTAGCACTGGGACCAGTAGGGTAGGACAAATCATTTAAAAAAGAGGGAAGCAGGGTGAACAGCTCAGTATGAGTGGATGATCTACTGAGTTACTCCATTTCTCACTATTACCAGTCACTTGTTTTGTTTTTCTGTTGCATAATACTGCCAACCCCCCTGGTGAACATTCTACCTGTGTAGGTCTACAGGTCTATAATTTCACATCCATTGCTTCCCAAATCCCTTCTCTAAACTTTGAGACATAGGTTCCAGCCCTGAGTTGGGTAATAGGGTGATAAAAATGAAGCTACATTGTTTTGCAAGGGAAAATAGCTGTACAGTTGCAGTGCCCTGTAACTGTGGCATATACACATAATCTTTATGTTGTGCACGAATTAATTGCTTTTCAGGTTTCATGTCATACAGGCCTATCATGAAAACTTTCTTCACTCTGGTTTCTTTATGCTTTTGTAACATCATAACTTGAGTTCAGTCAGATCTTGTGTCTCGGCCTGGGAAAATGCTGTTCATGATGCATCTGAAGTTATGTCATTCTTAGACTGCTCTTGTTTCCTGACTTCCTTTGCTCTGTGCTTCACAGAAAAGCATTTGATGAAGCTTTTTCCTGCCAACTTCACTGTATTTATCCCCACCCGAGGGGGAAGAATATCAACCAACTTCACATAAGATAGATGGTACACATGGTAGCATTGATGGCACTAGCAACTGATCCAACTGCACAAAGGAACCTGAAAGAACAGGAAACGTTAAGTGGTTGTATTCTTAGTGAAATTCAGAGATGTTACCTACTGTTGACCTGGTTTAATAGAATTTGAATTTCCAGAGAATTCTTGGTGTTTTTAAACTCTAGACTAGAGCTTTAGACCTAAATTTGCAGGTCTTTTATCTTCTGAGGAAAATTTACAGGTAAGTAACTTGGAATAACCAATCTTTGCATTAGTACTTTATTTTTTTTTAATAGGAGTTGTTATAATAGTTATTTCTAAACAGAACTTAATGATTCCCATCAAAATCAAGGTAACGTATGCATTAGCATTGAACCTTGACAGGAAATTTTGACAACAGATAAATAATATGAGCTATTATGTCTACACCAGAAGCTAACCATACTGCTTAGTAGGTGACTTTCATAACTCTGCTTTGGGTAAGTAGTGTCGTTTTTAACTCTTAAATTATGTTTTCTTTAACATCTGTCTAGCTTCTGTTGCAGGTGGTGGACATGGACCTATCTTCTAATGATGTCACCATCCATTAGTACACACATCCTGCTAAAAATAAATTTAAGAATCAAAATCTTGTATTGTCTGTTTTTTGAAAACTGAAGGGGAGGAATCCTGTAACTACTCATACTAAACCTCTGCTATTGTCATCTATCTTCTCACAAACATTACTGAATTTATGCCTGAGATGGATGAGCATTTATCCAGTGCCATTCCTTTTTCTTCAAGATAAAAGCTTTCACGTGGTTGTTCTTAAAATTCACAAGTCCTTTTGGTTAAATCATTCCAAGTTCCAAATGCAGAAATCTGGGTGTCACTTGCATTGAGGTTGCCATAACCAAAAGCAAAGAGCTGTGAAAACGAGACTTTGTCAGACTTCAGCTTTTTTACTTACACTGTAGTTACTGGGCTTATGTGAACATCGGAAATGATGAGTGGTGGATGTAGAAGTTGTCCTTCACAAGTACAGTAAAGAACTTTATTGAGGTAAATCTATGCAGGTAACAGAGGAGATACATTTTATAATTGCTCTTATGCCCCCCTCAAATTTAGGTTTGTCCTAAAGGGCATTTTCCCTTCACCTTTGTAAGTTTTAAAGAAGTATAAATATTTGAGGTACAGTTGTATCTGGAAACTTGCCTGGGATTTATAGCTAGGTGTATTTCTATCTTAGAGAAAATGGGCACTTTTGCAGAAAGATTTTGTAGGAACATTTTTTTTCCAGAATATTGAGAATTAATATTTTCTATTTTCTACTTTGATTCATTCCTCCCTCTCTGCCTCCTTGTTGCACCCCCATCCTGCCCCTTTGCCCATTCCCTAGTTTTTGTATGTAAATGTTGATTAGTTTGTCGGTCTCACTGAAGGCTGGGGAAGAGATATTTATGTTGTGCAGGAACAGAGAACTAGCTATACACAAATCAAGGTGCCCTCATGTCTGTGTGATAAAGACTGTGCTGTAGGTTTTCTAGAATGAACATGACCTTAAAAATACAGAGATGACATAAACAAGAGAAGATCTTGATTTACTACTGCTTTGCTTTTGCTACTTCCACGGTCTCATTGTAGGCTCTTACTAAATTTCAAATAAAGGCTTTGGTAATGCGGAATCATACATGACTTACAAATGTGGGCAGGAGGTAATACTACCTTTTCCTAGAAAAATGCTTCAAGACAGCCTGCTCTCATCTTTGTTAGGAAAAACATAGCATTGCTACACTTAGCATACGCTGGATGACCCAAGTTCTTACATAAGGTTTATTACTACTTACCACCTTAAATTTGGCAATATTTTTCTCACAAAATCCAAGTTTTTATGGAGGAAATGCTGTGCTAGGAGGCCTGCTGTGTTTCAGCAGCTTGCATTTAATTAAGATGTTTGATGTTTTCTTGCATTCCATATTTTATACAGCTATATAAACAATATTCACATCCTTACACTCTCACATCTGGTTATAATTGCAGTTTCTTAGCATGTTGAGAGAATATAATATGTTCAATGCACTTTTATTTAATGGTTGAGCTTTATGGCTCAATATAACTTAACTTGTCTTCCTAAAAGTTTTAATTTTGCTGTTGAATTTTATAGGTAAACAGCAAGCAGTTTCTCATCCCAGCCTGCAGCCCTGGAGTTGAAGGCTTTTTTGCTTTGTTCAGTTCCAGCTTAATGTTTCAAATACGTTAAACAAAGAAGTCAGGGGTGGTAGTGGTATATTATAACAGGCCTTTGATATTCAGGATTTGTTTCTTAGTGCAGGACTGGACTGATGCTACAGTCTACTTTTTTTACCATGGCCTTGGCTAACAGTAAAGGCATCACAGGTAGTGTAGTGCTTTCATTGCTGTTTTTTTCTTTAGACCCCTTATACTCTCCTAGTACATTTTTGTCAGCTTGTTTCATGCAGTGCCAAATGAACTTAGGGTGTGATACAATCATTAACTTCTCAAGTCCACTTGAAATGATTGGAATTAATTTGTAACTTTGCAGCTGAGCAGCTAAAGTCTTTTGCTGTTTTGGTTGAGGAAGATTAATTTGTAGCATGAATCCTACATTGCTTTTTGTTTTAGGATGTTTTTGTTTTAGCATTGTAGGGCGTGTACAAATCCCTGAGCGTGGCAGAACCACAGGTTAATCTTGAATTAGAACCAAGCTGTGCTGTAACTGTTGTTAGTAGCGCAATGATTACAAAATGGTTATCTGGGAAATACCAGGATGTTTTCAAGAAGGTTTATCTGTACTGGATCAGGAATGTTCCGAGTATTTAAGATCCTCTGATACTTGGCAACATAAGTCTCTCTAAGTAGCGATATCAAGCAGTTGTTCTATACTGTGGTCTCCTGACATTGTGAATCATCACGTTTATTTCTATTCAGGATTAAAGCTGAGGGAATTGAATCTGTGTTGAGAATGCTTTCAATTCACGGTAGTATGACTTCTCCAGAAAGAGGTGGTCAATTAAAATATTCATGGGCTGAGGAGAGCATGAATTTGGATCTTTTTATAAGGAAAAAGAGGAAAGGCTTCACTAGAACTTTCATTTCTTTTGTGGGCCAATGTCAAGTAATCTTCACTGTTTTTCTTTGAGAAATGTATGTTGCTGTTCTCCATCAGGAGAGGATTGTAAACTAAGAATCTCTGATGAATGGTGGATTCACTATTGTAGTTATACCCTGTACAAAATGAAATAGGACTCCGAAACAGACCCCTGTGCTTAGAGATTGGTGTAGACCAGTTCAAAGCCCTTCCTCACACTGACCACTTGAGATGTGTCATGTGGTGTAAATGTCTCGAGGCTCTATTCCTTGAGTTGCACAGTGCAAGTCCTTTACTGAATTATAATCACTGATGTTCAATGTTCAAAAAAGATATCAAGATCAGTGAGTTTGCACTATCTATCTGAAGGCAATTGGACAGAATTCAGCCATCACTGCTGTACTCATCTCTCTCTAGTAAGGTTTACTAGATTAGAAGTTAACGGGAGGGAAATGATCTCTTATCTGCAATAGAATTAGGCTTGCTAAGCATGTTTACAGAATGATAATTATTTTTCAAATGTAGCTGTTCGTATGTTTCCATGAACGTTTTCTTTCTATACCAAGAAATGGCAGGAGATACAGTTGTAAAGGTTAACTTTTGTAGAAGTAACGTGCTGGACTAGAGTGGAGGACTGCAGCTCTTATGTCAAATGCAGAAAAGTCAAGCCATCAGTGAATTTTGTTCTTCCGTGCTGTACCTATTTTATGAGAATAATATTTATTTGCTCCATTTCTCATAACCGCCTTATAACCTCTCTGTGCTTGACCAATAAAAAGTTTTTATATTAACCAACGACTGGAGTCTGAGATACCATGATACATAATTTCTCAATTTGTAGCTGAAAGTGTTAGGCTTCAGAGTTCTCTGTCACTCAGTATAACAGAGACATTTGACGACTTCTACTTTCTAAATTGAGTTACTAGTGATTTTGAGTATAAATCCTGGCTTTTTTAACAGATTGGACAGGTTGTAGGTTGTACTTTGCTCATCCTTGTAAAATAAGAATAACCTTTTGGTTATTAGGGTGGGTTTTTTAAACTTCACTCTGCAGCTTACACTTCTAATTTAAAACAAATAAAAACCAAACAACAACAACAAAAAAAAACAAGTACAGGTACTTATACTCTGAGGTACTTCTTGAATTCCACACTATAAACATGCAGGGGAAAGATAATGGTCATATCTAGGTAGGACTTGCTGTTTATAACAAGTCGGTTAGGCAATGTTCCTGGCTGTTGTAAGCCAAAAACTTGATCCTGTTAACCAAAATCAATGGATCTATTTGTCGTCTTCAGAAGAACAATTTTGCAGGTATGTAATGGATTCCTTTTTTTGTGCAAATAAACACTTGAGAGGATGGGAAAGTGAATATGGAATAATCAGTGCAGTGTGTTCCAGCTAGAATGTCTCCTTCAGTGTCGAAGGACAGCTGGAGACTGGACACTTTTTGGTGCGTTCTTCAGCAGATGTTCTTTTTTCTTCCAGCAAATAAGTAGCTGGTTAACACAAACAAAACAAAAACATTTAAAGATTGAAACTGTAGCACATATTTCTGTCAGTGCTGGCCATGTAGTTTTTGTATAAAATGTGTAGTCTTAACTACAAGTTTTAATTTCCCACAATAATGCTGTTCAAACTAGATTTTTTCAGATGTTTTACTCAATAGGGCTGATAAACTTTTTTTAGGAGCCTTTTTTTCTTTATTGTAAATATGAAGTGAACAGAACTATAAACCCTGCTTTTATACCCCTTCCCTCCCTGTCTGTCCTCAAGAGTCTATATGCAGTTAAAAAGGAAGCACTGTGCTCAAGTTACTCTTGACTGTGACCTCATGTTTCACTGCACTTCGGATAATGATCTGCTTTGTTGTAAGGGCTGATGAGAGGTGCTACTAGGTATCTCTGACAGAAGAAAGAAGATAAATGGCTAGAACATCAGCTTCCTTTTTCTGTCAGCCATGCTGAAACAAAGCAGATTTCGTTCCATCTTAGATATAAACTTGAGATGTTTCCACTTAAAAGCAGTGTGGTGTTAGGTACAAAAAGTGTTTTGCCTAAAATCTGGTGCAGAGCTTAACAGCACTCATACATTTGTGGACGGGGCTAGTAACTTTTTGAAGAATTTGTGCACAGCAAGGAAACAGTCTGTGCTTGAGATGGCATTTTAAAGAAAATTTGCATCCGCTTTAGATCTTGGGCAGGGTGGTAATATTTATATGTCCTCACGTACACATAGGAAAATAATTCATTCGCTTCTGTAAGAGTCTGAGATGGCAAATAGCAAATATTTTCAAAGCATATAATGAAATAGGGAATTACCTCATGTTATTAGGCATATCTCAATGTCTTTGTAGGAGAAAGCTGGTTCTTACTGGAAGAAATGTCAACTGGTGCAACTTGATTAGTAACTATAGGTGACATCTTTATGACAAAAAGCTTGTATTTAAAGAATGCGTTCTTGTTCTAGAATTCTTGTTCTAGAACACTTCAATATTTTGGGATGTGAATGGACAATGTAGTTTCCATGTGTTTTTAAATGCAGAGCTTGAATTGAAATTAGTCTGTCACTCAGTCCATTGGTTATGTGCAAAATCTCACTGAAAACAAATAAAAATTTTGAAGAGTTCATTTGAATCTTGAATAACACAGAGAAGGGTAGTTCTTAGTTTCAGTAATTCTGGTGTCAAATTATTTTGAGTTCATACCTGATCTGCTTTAATCAGGTAGCTAAACTATTTTGTTTCCCTGGTTCAAATTCATGACTAAACTACTCACAATGTTTGTTGTGACCATTTCATACATCTTTTATGGTCTGGATGCTCTTTTCAAATACCTACTGATTGATTGGAGGACACCTTCAACTTTGCCATTAATAACTAAAAAAGCTAACAGGTAGTTCAAGACATAGTGGTACTGGCGTCAACTTGTTGGACCAGTAGCTCTCCAAAGAGGTGTTTTTTTGTTTTTAAGAAACCTCTACTACTTTCTCAGGTAGCAGATTGTGGAAGTTAGTACCTTCTGTATCCCTTCAACTAATCAACTAAGGCTCAGTGTAGAGGGCAGAAATACTGTTTAGGAAGATTCAAACAAACAATTTTATAAATGAAAACAATTTTATAAATGAAAACCATCACATTTACACCAATGTCTAAGTCATTGTTACCCCTGAGACATTTTACTTGAATAAAATCCATGTGTGTAATAAAATAATGTCCTGGTGCTTAAGGAGAGTTCAAAGAATAGTATTGATGAAGTGGGTCAGTTCATGGAGCAGTAGTCCAAGGATGCCAGCTGAGAAGATGAGAGCTGTTAGGAAATATGATGCTTCTCCTATCTGGACGCTTGCTGAAAAATCTAATTCTTAAACTCTGGCATTATCTTTCTGTTAAAGCATGCAGATGAAATAGTTTTGAAGAATCTCCCATTTCAGCTTGTCGGTAGCAACTGGAGTTTAAGACCAACCTGAATTTGAAAATCAAATTCTAAGAATGATGGTATTTTTTGTTTTCTCTAGAAAAGTCTATCTGGAAGTCTTACTTTCTTACTGGAAATGCACACAACATGTATTCTGAATCAGTGCTGGAGGAGATGCCATAGGGATGAAGAGAACTGCAGGGCTTTCAGTGTTGCTGCAACTACCTGGAACAAGTGTTCATTTTTGCCTTCATTGCAATTGGAAGCTGAGATTTTTATGATATGTGTTTATACATACACATATTTTTTCCTAGCATCTTATTTCAAAATGTGTTGTCTTAGAAGGTGGATTATTTTCTCCATACCTATGTTTGTATGGCTGGACTTGATGATCTAAGAGGTCTTTTCCAACCTAAACAATTCTATGATTTCCCTGATGGAGAGGAGTATGTACCATATAAGAGGGAGAGTGGGAAGAACGACTTGGAGGCTATGAATTAAAACGTGGTTGAGGACCATGTAAACACACCAGCACTCATTACTCTTGAATAGAGTAAAACTCATACTCTACTCATTACTCGTTGTCTCTTGAAGCTGTATGTATTGGTTACTCTAGGGGATGTAATGAACAAGTAAGGCAATTTCAGCAGCAATGAGAAAGCAATATATTCTACAATAACACCTGCTAAGTTAGTTTCACGGCCTGGTAGCTGTGTAAAGGGAGATATCAGAGCCTTTTTTCATAGGAGTGCTCCCCATCACCTGGTAAGGGTGTAAAGTGGTCCTTATGCTTGCCTTAAAATTCAGTTTTAGACCAAAAGAAAGGCCAGAGTATGTTTACTTCTGCTAAAACAGTTGAGATGTGTATCAGTTTTGCTAAAAGAATACTGAATTAGTCTACTTCTGAGTTTTTAAAGCTTTTCCACTGCCAAAATCTGGAATGCTGTGGACTAATGGTGGAATAAGGTGAAATAGAATACAGGGAAACAACACAGGATGACATACAAATTCTGTACATTGTCTTGGAGTTTTTTTCTGTTATATCGTATGAAGATGTATTTCCCAGATAAAAAGTGCATTAAGTTGACTTGGTTAGAGAGTACAAAACATTTTTCTAGCGCATTCCAGCTGCTGCTGGCAGTGATTGGTGGAAAAGGGAAGCGTGTATTGTTATTATAGTAGGCTTGTAAGTGTTGATTTCTCAGGAGACAAGACCAAAGCAGTCATGCGGACAGTCCATCAATTCTTCTTTCATTTGACAGGGAAACAAAAATAGTTTAGTTCCTTACATTTGGCAAATTTAGTTTTGTAAATAGTAGAGAGGCCCAAAGGACTATCTCAGTAGCAATTCTCCCTTAGCCTGATCTCCAGGCATTGTGTGTGTAGCTTAGAACCAGCCGCAGCCTCTGATATTCTTTGCCAAAACAATCCTTGTGGGATGTAGAAGGCATCAAGGGGTTGGGGTAGTGTTGGGAGGACTGTAGAGGACACACTGGCTGGGAGATACGGTGGGATGGAGAGCTGAGCTAACTCGTGTGGGGTTGGGAGGGTTAGCTGTTTGTTTATAGGAATCAAATAGCATCACTATTCACTAAACATCCTTTTACCGCTGTGTTGTATCATCTTGAAAAAATAGTGCTATTGAGGGTGGAAGTGTTTGCATGCAATAGGATGGAAGCAATATTCTTCTGACAGCATTAGTCTGAAGAGCTGGTGTTTTGAGCTGCTTTCTTCAACTTGGCTAGCTGCTTTCTCTTGCCTGTTTTCAGTAACAGGTGAAATCTTTGTTTATTTTCACAAAAGCACTTTTCTGATTAATTTTCATTGTCTGTGAAGTTGACCTAACAGTGTGTTCTCAGTGCTATGGTACTTTAGAAATACATTATGAATTCAAATCGACTTGGAAAAACTTTCAAACAGCTATCAAATCGATTCCAATGGTCTATCAAGAAAATGAAGGAAAATAAGTTGTAGCTTTTTCTAAATGAAGAAAAGCTTCATTATGTGAAGTGGGATAGTACATATTTAAATGGGAACATCTGGGACACTTGAATATCTAAGTGTTACAAAGGAAATTTTAATGACTTGGGTTTTGCACTTTTACATGCACAAAAAAAATGAACAACAAACAAAAAAAGTTTTAGGCCAATGAGAACGGTATTTTTGAGGTGCATAGGCAGAGGAGGAAGGTAATGTGACTTTTTAGGCAGAAAATTACATTTTTGTTAGCAGTCAAGATAAGTACTCTGAAGACATAAATGACTGTTTAGCAACATTACCTGGCTCCAGATTCAGAGTAGTTTCTGAGTGCCAAAGTGGTCATTGGTTCTCTCTACGTAGCTGGGTGTGCTTGCCACAGCATACGTCTCATTTGTAAGTGAGGGTGAGGGGGGAAAGCAAAGAAATCAGAAGAATGCACATACTTTTAAAACAAACGTTAGAAGTTCCAGTAGATGCGTGCCAGAGGGCTGGAATGTTAATCAGTATCTTTAGCACAAGTCCTGAAGTATTGAAGGTAGTCCATGAGTCCTTGATTTAGATGTAGACAACTGATAACTAGTAGAAATCATTGTAAAATTAAGCCTTTGATCTGCTGCAATTTGAATGTTTCCCTTTGTGGAAAACGTGTAGTGGCTGCTTTGTCAGTTATTACATTGCAAGAGAAGGTTAAACTTTCAAAGACGTAGAGCTGAAAGTTTAGTAGTAAGTGTTTGAGCTTTGAGTTCACCATTCAAAATATTTTTATTTTGAAGTTGCTACTAAAAATAACACATTAACAATAAAATAGCAGTAGAACAAAGCAAAGAAGGTTGGAGAAGAAAGATTGTTGGAGAAACAAGATTTACATCTGACTGCAGTCTTAAGGGTCAAGTAGATGCTTCCTTTGCTCTAGTTCCTCAAATGTTAGGCACTTATTATCCCTTTCCACTCCTAATAACATTTTTTATTTCACCCTTTGTTTCTCTTAAGTCAATAGTATTCAGATAAGGTTCATTTTATTCCAGCCCAAATACTTATATCATGAGACAGCAAAGGAGGTAGAAGTCTAATAGTTCTGGGGGTTCAAGAGTTCTGCCTGCAAGTGAGTTCTTGAATTCTGTGTGGAGTGTTGAGTTAATTGTAACTTCTTTAAAATGAGCATTTGAGCTGTCCTGATCTGAATAAACATAAGCCCTTCTGATTACGAGGACAGCAGAAGGCAGAAGACGTAATGGACAGTAGAACTCCTGCAAGATTTACACTTCATAATGTTTCAAACACGACATTTTAATGTAACTTATATCTAGGTTGCTAGTGACTACTGGAGTAGGAGGAATGATTCTGCAAGGGCAGAAGATAGGAATTCAGTTGTTTCCTGCATTGCATCCTAATTCACTACTTATAATTTGCTTCATTGTGTTATTTATTTTTTCTTATATCACTTACTCTGCTTTTTCCTTGTGCTGCGGCCAGTAAGAAAATGCTGGGAATGTTGTATTCTTAGAGAATCTCCTCTTCCACCCCCCTCTCCACCTTGTTTTTGGTTGTCATCCTACATATCAATACAATAGTGAAGCTGAATCTGGTGCTGTTTGTTGTCTAAGAGACCACAGCATCAAAATGAAACCTGGTTAAATTCCAGAGGTGTTCTAGAAACTTAAAATCTCTCATTTAAAGCTGCTGTTATCTTATGGATATAATTAACATCTGTCAGCCATAGTGAACCATGATCAGAAAGTGGTGGTTCATCTCTAAGGTCAGTATATTTGATAGATAAGCAATCTGTGCTATCATTGTACTTAACTTCCTTCGGGGTTGCTTTGCCTACCAGATTCTGATAATCATTTAACATCCAGGAAAAAAAAAAAAGCAAGCAACTACAACAGGGTTTTAGTTAAACTGATAGTTGATGAGTAGCTTCCAGCCATATCTTTTCAGTCTTTCACTCGTTTATGATTCCATAATAACCAATATAAGCAACAACTGCACGAGAGCCAGTAAAATGTTTTCTTCTTTCCCCATTTTCTGCCTTCTGTCCTAGGAAAACTTTGTTGTTGGGGCTGGTGGTGGCAGCGGCATTTATTTAATTTTTAATTTTTTTGATTTTTAAACCAGTGATATATTAAGCAACCTTTGGTTTTAAACAGCTTAAATATGAAAATTGTGCCACTCACATTAGCATAGCATACACTGACTGCTTAGCAAAGCAGTTTAGCATACCATCTTGAAAGCCAGGTGTTTCTTGTGCTTGCTTTCACAGGCCATGTAGTGAAATGAGTGCTGTTTCCAGTAGAGAAACTCATCATTTGGCATAGAAAGATAGTAGGTATGACCTCAGCGGAGAGAATTAAATTCTGTCTATGTATATACCTATTAATTTGCTCTTTTAATCACAATTACTGAGCTCAGCTATGGCATTACCTGAAGATGCAGGAGTGACAAGTCCTTATTTATAATATCTGTGGAAGAAACCAGGCGATCTTGCTAAGCCACGTTATCTCTAAGCCTTTTTACCCTGAGGCTGAATGATTGTGGAATAAAACACAAAATGCTGTTGCAGGTACAAACCCGAAGTACAGTCACTGTGCATGCTGGTTTGTTGCAGGGGAACCTGCACAAACTGGCCGTGCTCCACCATCTGAGAAGCTAGCTGCATTCTACTGCAGTTTCTTCCAGTGCACATCCACTTCCTTTTCAGATGTGTTCCTCTCAAGAATATGCTGTCTTCTGGATTTCTTACTGTGCCATCGTGCTGTCTTAAAATATGGATTGCAGCAAGAAGTTTGGTGTGGCCAGGCTAAACTCCAGAAAGTAATATTTAAATCACTGCTCCTTTTGTTTTCTGACTCAACTGTGATTTATACGGACTGTTAATGATTTCTCTTGCTGCAATGCCTGTAAGAGAGAGTCATTCCTGTGCCATTGAAAATGGAACAGGCTCTTCTACAATTTTGTACCCCTTGTTCTCAGCATTTCCAGAAGGAAAGCAGCACCTTTATTATATATTTTCCTCCTGGCTGACTAGTGTCTTCTGCCACATCCTGAGAAGCATCCAAGACATTTTTGTGGAACAGAGAGATCTTCCTTTATTCACAAGCCCACAGTCCAGTAGATTTGTTATGCTTAATGTTAATTCTTGAGTCATAGAGGAATCCTTCTTTAATAACAGGCTAATCAGTGCTAGTAGGATTGGAGTCCACAGGATTATGAAACTGCTTTCGAGCCAAGTAGTTTTTATATATATGCAAAAAAAAAAGTTTTTGTTTTTTCCAAATCTTAAGGTTCGAGATTAAGAAGCTTCCTGTCACTGTGCTGACTGGGAGCATCTCACTTATTCCATTTCTGTCCTCCGTGCTCTGCTTACGCTTCTACAACTTGGCAAATATCCTAGTCCCAAATCCTTGAAGCCGTGCTGGATAACAGCCACTGTAGTCAGCTGAGGAGTAATGTTCTTTTCATGCAACATGCTCAGAGAAACTGTGCTGTACGACAGCAGCTGTAGGTTGTAACTTTACTCTTCTGTTCAACAGTAAAGATTAATTTGTAGGCCCACGAGGGTATTTCTAAGTGTGGGCTGTAAAACAATCTTGATGACTTGAACTTCAGTTTTGGAGTTGTCTGTAAATATTTACGGTAGCTGCTCTTAAAAAGCGAAAGTAATAAAAATTGAGATGTGTGATCTAGGTTTTAGCTATCTTTAGTTTTAAAATGCTGAGCACAATCTCCAAATTTGCTTCATTAGATATAACTGGTAAATGCTTAGCATTTAAATATGTATTTTTATTATTACTTTCAGAAAACATAATTATGTGACTTAAGGTTTAAAGCGAGTGTATTTTCTGATGTGAGCAAGTGCCTATGTATCAGTAGGAGAAAGTTGCTTAGAAATACTGAATGTAATTAGAGCTCCAATAAAAACAGCTATCAGTACAAAATGTAAATGCAAAGATGAACTGCAGTGAGGGACAGCGGGCAGGCTCGCAGTCCAGCAGTGGGTGGGAGCAATGCTGTACTCATCTGACAGCTACACGAGGTCCGAACTTGCATTAAAACCTTTTCCATGGGAGATACCACCTGTACTGCGTGCAAAATGTTCAGCAGCAAAAAAGATTTCTCCCAAGCTGTTGCATACAGAATTTGTTCAAGTATGCTGCTGGCTTTTTCAAGGCACATGTGTGTTCAACAATACTTTTTCTTCAAATATTCCAGTACCTAGCAGAACTTTATGCTATGTCACACAACTTTTGCCATACTGCATGACAAACTTTCTCCTCCTTGGTTCAGTTTGTTGGAAATGTAATGAAATACGTCCTGCGCTGTTGCAACTTTCAACATAGGTTTTAAAGACTGTTGGGAAGGGGCTTTTTTTAGTTTGGTTTGGTTTGGTTTTAGCCATGTCACCTTGACTCTTCGTGCTAACACAGCTGTGAGCATGTCGCTTTCCCCAGACAGAAGCAAAAGTGTGTTGGTGTAGTTGGTTCTTTTCAGCCGTGAAAGGACAATGGTGCTGTCTCTGTGCCTTCAGCAGTTGCTTCCCTCAGTCAGTGCTGGACTTGCTCGGTGTGTCCTTGCAATACCAAGGATGTACCAGAGCTCCCCAGCATGACTGAGGGCCTCATCCAGCCTGCACAGTCCCTTCAGCTTGCTGTGCCTGGATAACTTGGTTTTCCACTCAGGTGGCTTTGCAAGGTGCGAGTAGAGAAATCACCTTTTGCTTTACAAGGTGAGGCCTTCCAAATTTTTATTTTTATTTTTTGTGACTATATAGTGACTTCTACAGTTGATCTTGAAGCCTGCATCTCAAGATTTGGTGCAAGTCTTTGTTTTATCATACGTCATGGTTAAATCATTTACCATAAACATACCTTGGATTTAGAGGTTATCTTTGTTACCATGTTTCCCCTTTTACACAGGGCCCTTTGCATGAGAGTTGCACTGCAGAGTGAAAGCAAAGTGACATACCCATGCCTGACACTCAAGCCCTTACCTCCGAGCAGGTTGGAAACTCATACCCGTATATACGTTGTTCATAAACTGGTCACGTCCAGCAGACCGCAAATCTTAAAACATGCACTGGCAGGTTGGTTTGGCTGTGCCCTAGAGCCTCCCAAGGCAGCATGGTGGCACAGAAGCCAACCCTGTTAACTCTTGCCTGAAATTTAGACCTGCTGGTTTTCTTCCCCTTGATGAAAGTCCCAGAAGTCCCAGTCATCAGATCCTAGGCTTAATTTATTTTTGTCTTTTTATTTTGAACTTAATGTTTGTGAGACATATGAGACATTGTGAGACATAAGGATGTGTGGTCTTAGGGACTGAATAAGTAGAGAAGAGATGAATAAGTATTTTTAAAATTCTTAAGTTGTCCTAGATGACGTGTATATTTGTATTCAACTTGCCAAAAATTGAAGGGTAACCCCCTTATTCAGCAAGAGTCAAGCCTACGTTGCTACTTCAGTTCTTGTTTTCTCCTCAGGGAATTTGAAGCATTCCTCAGCAGAGGAATGAGAGAAATGTAATTTTGTAGTGTGGACCTCAAATCCGATTTAAAAAAAAAACAACAAAACACTCTTTTCTACTTTCCTAAGGGATAGTAAGGAAAAGCAGTTTAGAGGATTGTAATTTTTTGAGTTTCTAGAAATGGAAGTAGAGCCAGAATATTTCTGGCACCTTTGGTGGCAATTTAAAATAATATCAAGTTTCTGAGAGTGGATTTTGTATGTATAAGAAATTTGGAATGTCTGTGATAAAAAAAAGAAGAAAACAAGGAACTAGGTAGTGTACTACATGACTTGCATACTGATATGCAAGAAGCACATGGCAAAACAAGGAATTTAGGCTATTTACTACTAGTTACTACTTTGTATAATTCATTTTTTTCAGCACTGTGAAAATCAAAAGGAGTAGTTTAGGAAATACAGTAAGGGAACTGAGGAGAAAGAGTACCAGAGTTTACTGCATAATTGGAAATCTCAGTCACTGCAATCTTTAAGAGGAAGATCTGAAATTTGAAACTTTGTAATGACTCTGCCTTATCTTTCCCTCCATTCCAAAATTACACATTTATTAAAAAACGGGATGCAAATGGAAAGAACTAAAGAATCTTTTCCATTACTTGCAGTTTAACTCTATAACATGTCTATTGAATTACTCTGATTTTATTTAGAAATATCTTAGTAATGAATTATTTAGTTACTTTAACAACATTTAACTGTTTTATCCTAATGACTTGATCTTCAAAGGTCATTTATCCATGACTGGATAGAAATCCAGGCCTACAAAACAAACAGAAAACCCACAGGTGACTTGAGCTTTTACATAAACAAGGACAATCATTTTAAAGACCTTTTTAACAAAGTACAGGTGGCTTGAATGGATGAAAGATGCTTTAAAGAGCTTAGGCATTTTAGATAGAAATGATTGCTAACCTTTGATACATGTTTTCTTTCATCAGTGGATCACAGAAAGATGTGCATTAGTGGGGTTATTGCTAGCTGTAGGCTTTTGGAAGGAAAATAGTTCATAATGGGAAAGAAAACTTCAGGAAAAACACTGTAAATGTCTTTTTTTTTTATGTTCTTTACTTGTTCTTTGTCCTGCTTTCTGATGCTACTTTTTCTTCTGTTTCTTTATGATTTTTTTTACCCTGGCAATCTCTTTTTGTGCCCTTTTAGTTATAAAATAAGACTAGTTACTCGAGCAATTCAGAGTTGAGGAAATAATGTAAAAAAAAAAAAAAAAGTGTGGGTATGCCAAATTTGCTGCCTGAAATTGTTTTTTTGTTGTTGTTTGTTTTTCTGATAAGAGACTTAAATTTTGAGTTTTTTTCTTGTAGCTCCTCCACGCTCTCAACGGATTTTAGTTCCCTTACGCACAACTTTCTCAATTTAATACTAAAGCACTGTGTTTTTTTTAAATAATGGAATTTTATACCCATTGTTAGGAAATATTTTTCTCCTTTCTTTGTTGACTGTGAGTTGCAGTTGCATTTTTGCCTCATGTATAGTAGAATTTGCATTGGATGTTCCCACAGGGCATAAGAGGGACAGTTTCAAGCAGTCAGAATACCTACTGCTGCTGCACAGTGCTCCCTTTCCATCCAGTCCTACCTTTCACACACTCCCATACCCATCACTAAGCTGTACATTTGAAGGATATTTTTCACACTCATAAAGGAGAGAAAAACAAAATTACTGTGCAGTCTGTTTTACACATGCAATTATTAGTCACGTAAACTACAGTTTAATTTCTCAAGTAATGCTGAGTTCTTTCAACTGCCATTAAAGTAAATCAGACTCGTGAACGCTCATCTTTCAGCTGCCACTAAATCTTCTTTAGAATCCACATCTGTAAAATGGATGTATCAGCCTACTTAATGAAATTGTGCAATGAATTGACACATATAATAAGATGTCTAGCTGATCAGAGTTACTAGTATACGCAGATTGGATGACCCCCTGGCATTTCATGGCATATTTTGAGAAGCACTTTTAAAAATCTGTTAAGAAATAGCCATGTGCGCTTCAGGTAAGACTTTTCAGGAATTATATTCTGGTCGTCCTTCACAGCAGTTTCTTCAGGTTTGATAGAAGTAGTATATGAAATGGGAAACTGAGAGAAGTGAAAATAGTTCAAAGAGCTTGTTCAAAATGTCCTAAGATAAGTTTTGCACAGATAGTCCTGCACTGGTAGGCCAACAGTATTTGGTTCAATTGTAGCAGAAAGTTGAGGTCCTCCATCTATATTACTTATGTTTATTCCACTTGAAATACAGTGAATACCCAATCTCAGGTCAGCAGAACGCTTCTAATTCACATACTTCTCATTGATTTCTTTTTTTTTTTGCCTTGCTCACAGGTTAATATTTAGTGGCTCTACTGTGCAGTAGCAAAAGCTGTGTATATTACCTTGCTTTAAATTTGCTGCTGCTCAGATTAGACTGCTACTATTACTTAGCATTGCTGCAATAAACCTAGGTCTTGCTACTTCTACTTTATATATATGCCTCTGACAAAAGGAAGAGATAAGGACCTGAAACATTTGTCTCTTGGCCAGCTGCAGATAAAACCCCTACTTAGTAAGGTGAACTGCTGCTTTCCTTCTCAGGTTTACAAATAGTTACTTGTAGTCTTGGCTTCACAGAAATTTCATACTCTTGGATGTCCATTTGTCTCCATTAAATAATGAACATCAAAGTCCCCGTTTTTGCAGTTGAGCACCCACAGCATTGGCTTTAGAAAGATGAATTGCACATGTGGAATTTGATGCTGAGACCTTTGTAATGACCTGCACATAATGGTTACATGAAAAGAGGAATGTGTGTGATGCACAATTTGTAAAGTTCAGCCACTTGGTACAGTAAATACTTGAGCCTGAGGACTTTACTCAGCTGTTCCTAAATGTATTGTGAAGGACGCGTTTTTTTTCCAGTAGACCACAAAAATTGTCACAAAAATTCAATTTGAAGTGGAACCCTTTAATTTGGATATCTTTCAGATTGTTTTTGAATAGGTGAAACTTCAAGAAGCTATCTTGAAGCCTAAGGCTGTTTCATTTTTATTTTCTTATTTTCAAAACTATTCTGTTTTAATCTGTAGAGTATCTGCTTGAACATTTGAGCTCAGTTGTGCAGAATTTTACTTAAGTGCTTAATTCCTTGTCATCAGAAGTTCTTCAGAACCTCATGCTATTAGTCAAAATTTGAAACGTAAGAATTTAGTGTAATGTAAGCATCTCTTGGAAGTAGGTACCTTCAAGTTTATTATAACAGCTAAGTTTTCAATGAGATAAAAGTCCTATGTTGGATGATAAAACACCAAGACCAAATTTAACTTCAAGCAGGCATCCTGAGGAACTGCTATTCATATCTGTCATCCTCAAATGATCTCAGTTAAATCATTGTCCTGTAATAGATTCTCTAATTAAATTAGTATCTTTAAATAGTAATTTATTTTATAAATTTATATACATTACCGTGGACCTTTTCTGATTGAGTGAAGGTGAATATAAAGTAAGCCTAGTGGTACAGCTTGTAATTAAGCCTACATGTCCCTGTTTTTTTGCTTTAAATTTCTGAAACATTGACCAACTTTTTGCCAACACAATTAATCTTCAAGAATAAAGCTAAAGATGAGTTTGTAATAAAACAATCTTCAAAAGAAAAAAGGAAAAAAAAAAAGATCTTTTATTTGAGATGACATTATTAATGTTCTTTCTCAAAGTATTATGGAGTGGGGAAACTTTCTGTCAGGCGCATACATTTTGGTATACTAATCAAAATCAACCTGAATTTAATGAAATTACAAGCCTTTAGAAAAAAAATCTTACTTTTAATATGCACATCAGAGGCTTCTTAGACATTATTGACTTCCATGAAGAGCTTCTCTGCCAGAGAGTTTCTTTTCCAGCTTGGGCTAAAGAAGACTTCTGTGACTGCAGCTGTAGATGGCTGTTTTGTGAGCTGACCATGGGCCAAGTGCCTGGTGTGAGAGATGGACACTTCTTCTGTGGGTGGGTTGTCCATGATTCCTGTGAGTCTAAGTAATGTGGAGGTGAAGCCAATGGTTTTGAGTGTGCAGAACTTGGACAAGTGTCTGTAAACGTGGAACCACAGGAAACAGAGAATAGGAAGGAGTCTAGGACTAGATGTTACAGTAAGGAATGGAGTAGGGGACAGAGCATGGCCATGGGAGGAAAAGAGATCAGATGGCTGAGAAGGAAGGGAGCGGTCAGAAAAATGTAACATCATGTAGGATTGAAATGGGAGGAACTGGAATTCATTTGGACAAAGAGAATGGGAGCAAAAACTGGTATGAGGTGACAGAGAAGTCTGACAGAGATGCTATGTAGGCAGAGAACAGGGACAGGCTGAGTAAAAGATTGGGGAGAAATAGATGGAACTGGAACCAGAAGCAGCTAAACTCATAGACAAAGTGGTAATTGCAGACCGGGATTGGAGAGGGAGGAATTCACACACGGAGCCAGAAAGGAAGAAAATCAGAACAGTTAGGAAAAAAACAGTTGTGTTTGTATTGGGTGAGAATACAGGCATGACGGTGGGGTGAGAGGCACCAAACAGCCTTGCTGGACAAAGAAGTTGGTTCTGGAAACAGTATTTGAGGAATGGAGGCAGAGACCAAGGGTCAAGACTGGGGTGAATGAGATTTGAGACCCGAGTTTAGGTTGGAAGGAGCTGGACAAAGAAGAGTAGATTGGGACCACTGTGCAGGATTTTGCATTTCTGTCATTCACCCTTCAGATGGGAAATGTCCTGGTAAAATACTTGGTTCCCGTTTACTACTGCTGCACTCAGAAATGTACATTTTGAAGATCTGCAGTGGTACCAGTTTAACGGTACCATCTATAACAAAGTCATTTAAATCCCGAGATGGTCACAAATTTAGTTTGTGGGTTTCAAAATTCTGAGTTCATTGTTTCCTGTTGCTTCATTAGCACACAAGCTGAGGAGTCTATGATATTTTAAGTTAATTTAAAAAATGTGATTTGAAGCGTTACATTCTTGGTAATTGTCAGCATTGGGAAAAATCCAATATTCAAAATTAGAGAATGCATTTGATTTTGATTTCTCATTTCCTGCCCAAAGAAGTTTCCTGAAGAATCAGTTATGTTTATGAATGGTGAAGTATGCCATTAGCAAGCCTGTAAGAATATTGGTAAATCTGTATACAGAGCAGAGTTTGAATAGCATGCAGTAAGCAATGCATGAGGCAATGCATAGAACAACAAGAAATTAACAAAGCAGTCACTGGGTAGCTGCTCATAGGACTATTTTACGCCAGTTGTGGTAAGGCCTAATGACAAACTGATAGATTCTGAAGTATTGCTAAGTTGTAGAAAATAGAAAACTCTTTTCAAGTAAAGGGGGCAAAATTATAGTGGAAGGTTATCCGAGTCACTCCTTTCCTAAGCTTGTCATGACTGTCCTCGATTTTTCAAGTTTGTTTTTTTGTGTGTGTATGATGCACATAAATGTATTCAGGCTCTGTTTAGTGCTTTAAATGCTAAGTTGTTCTGGGATTTCATTCAACCTTAGCACTGACAAATAGCATGAGTCTTTAATCATACTGGTGAAGGATGTGAGCCATGGCAGGTTTTTAAAGACAGCACAAAATTTAGCCCAGCTATTACATTTTCTGGATCGATAGAGAGGCTTGCCTGGCTCCTCTAGTTCTAGCTGCCAATCTTCCTTGCATAAATACCCAGGCTGGGTGAGGTGTTATATTTTAATAAGGAGGAGCCTATAAATAAATACTGTATGTCTGCACTTTAAAATGTAGATAACACATGCTGCTTGCCTTCATCTGAACCTTTTAAGATTGCTAGCGATGCCTGTGCTATTCAGACAGCCCATGAGAAGCCTTTGCTCCGAGATGCAGCACCGGCGTCGGCACCTGAGCCTGGAAGGTTGGAACTGGCCTGGAAAGTCAAGGACCTCAGCTCTAAAACCAATCTACCTACCAGGCACAGATGCCTCTGTATACTCATGCCCTGAACATTCAAAAAGCCTTTTTAGCTTTTGCTTTTTTTTTTCCTTTTTTTTTTTCCTTTGTGTAATGAGAGTGTTGCTTTCCACCCTACCTTTTTTTTCTATGGCTGACAAGAGTGCAGATTAAATATTTGTGTTTTCTGTGAATCTTCTATTCTTGCTTTGCAATCAGGCCTTTCTTTTTTTTCCTTTGCTATGCATTTGCTGCCACACAGTATTTTGATGTATGCCATAGTGTTAGTGATCAGATGAGAGATCAAAGTTATTTTAATGTTGAAAATGGGAAGGCGTACTCATTAAGTTCCAAGTGGTTTTAGCTGTAGCCCATCTGTAAGATAATTGTAGAAACTCTCTATCAAAATCTGTTTCAACCTATTTCAGTTGAAAGGGAAAATATGATATGCAGGGCACCGCCTGTTTGGGCTTCCCACATTTTTATTATTCATGATGATTGTAGTATCTGGTCAATCAAAAATTATTGGGCTTTTTTTGCCTGGCACTTACTTGATAGAGAAATGCTATTGATCTAGGTGTGGAATCTACATTCTTAGCATTAGTTTTACAAAATATTACATTCAATGCTGTCAAGTAATGAAAACTGTGAGGATTCTAATGAAATCAGTGGGATTCTGATTAGCAAAATAAGTTTTTTATAATCATCTCATAAACCTACTTTTATGACTGGTAGTGCCAAAAATTATTGCTTTAAAGTAGTCGTATCTTAGGCCACTGAAGGAATTAAAGTAAATTCAATTCCATACGCCAAGTTGCCCACGTATCCCAGGAGTAAGGTTCTCCATAGGCAGCCAGCGATGCAAATTATGCTCCCTGTGGCAGGAGAAAACAACATGCTTCTGCTTGTCCTTGTCTGTCTGAAGTAAATAGCTTGAATCTAGCCTTGTTTACATAGGGGTAATTTGAAGTGTGTGTTAAAATCAACATAATGAAAGTGAAATTGAAGTTCTCCAAGAGGATTTCTGTAGTTAGGAGTGTCAGCAGTGTGGGTAAATGGTTGCTCACTTGCACAGCATCCAGCATTTCCAATGCAGCAACAATATCAGAAGTGAAGCCTGGATATCGCCATTCCCAGTCTTCTGTTTTAATTGCTAAGTCACACTCTCAGCATAGAGGTTGGGGAAAAAGGATATATATGCATGTGCACAGTATTATGATAGAAGAATAAAGGCTGTACATATAAGTATTGTTTATGTTGATTTTCTGATGTCTGCCTTCCAGCAGTCAAGGACTACTTAGGTAATGACAGGACTGTATTGGCAGCCTTCAAAATATATAAGCAAACCCTTTCAGAAGTGGCCTTTTCAGAATGATTTTACATGGAATTAAACTCTGAAAAAAAATCAGCTTTGAAATACCTCAAAACTGCTCAATCCCTGTGTTTGTAAAACTCTTTCAGACATGCTCATCAGTCATGAAAACTGATCATCTTCAGTGATTTCTAGAGTGGTTTTGGGAGGGCCAGGAAAATTATGGTGCTCTGGAGAAGGTGAATAATATTTCTACCCAAGGGGGAGAATTGTCATGGAAATGCAATCTCTACAATTACCAAAATTGTATAAAAAATACACTCTGTAGCTTTTAGTGAATTCTAAAGCCCTATTATATAATTTTTGATATACTCTAGTCTTGTAGTAATACTAAAACCTTGACCTGAGCTTCTCAGTGGTCTCCATTTCTAAGAAGGCACAAGGACTAAGTTTTGACTCCCTGAGAGCGTGCGTTGTGCCGTAAAGGTGTTGGCCAGGGGAAGAGGGCAATGCTGGTATATGGGAGACTAAATTTCTGAGAGTATGCGCCTTGGTGAGGAGAGGAAACCTACTGTCAGTAATATTGATCGAGCTGATATTCACTAGGCAACAAGTTCCAGCTGAAATTTGTGTGGAAAATGCTGGATGTGAGAAATGTGATGTTACTATGGAAATGATTTATTATCAGCAAAAGGGAAGCTTAATGGAGTCAAGCAACTGATAATCTCATTTAAGGCACGTTTCTGATTTTGGAGTAAAATCTTGAGAGAATATAGCTGGTAATGTGCATGTTTGCCTAGCATCACAGTTCGAACCTATGAAGGGGTGCCGATTTGCTGCTTCACAATTCTTCGTGGACAGAGAATGTATTTGGCCAGGATTCGGCTGATTCAAACACCACTCAAGAATTAACTGCTGGAATGAGATTGTAGTATTTTTGTGGTGGGTGGGTGGCTGGTTGGTTGGTTGGTTGGTTGGAGGTTTTTTTGTTTGTTTGTTTTGTTGTGTTTTCTCCACTAATATTGGGTTTAATACAAAATACTTATGAATGGTCAGCTTGGTAGGACTGATCAACAGACATGGTTAGGTGGTATTTGGTGCTTTTTTTTATTCTTTCATCAGTATGAGGTGAAAGTAACTTCTTTGATATCAGTGAGTTTATCCTTCCTTACTCTGTGAGTGATAGTGGAATATGTGTATCAATTATCATTAATAAAGTTTCTAAAAATAATCCCATTCTACTGGTTGCATGGAGAAATGTAGAGTTGTGTTAATTAGGCTTGTTCTCCTTCTTAGTGGTCATATACTTACAACTCAAAGCAAAAAAAAAAAATCCTCTAGTTATGCTTCTGAAGTCAGATGCTGAGAAAACGCTAGAGCTGATGCCTTTGCCTCCAAAATAATCCATTTTGGGGGTTCTCTCTTGTGTAAGGATATTTAATTTAACTTGCATAAGGAATGCTTTATTTGGAAAGTGTTAAGTGCAGTAAAAAAAAAAAAAGATGGTATTTGTCTCATGATGAATCCTTCTCCATTACAGGAATACAAACGCAAGCTCGCCAGAGTGTCCCAAGTGCGGAAAGAACTCAGGTCACGCATCCAGAACCTGCCTGATCTCTCTCGACTTCCCAACGTCACGGGCAGCCATGTACACCTACCGTTTGCAGGAGACATCTACAGTGATGATTGATTAGAAGAACACCCTTCCATAACCTCTACTTTTCTGTGAAATGAGGGGTAGGTCAGACTGATTGGTACTCTTGTAGTATTATTTTTGTATATTGTTGGAGAGTGTCAGTAAAATACTCTAATAATTTATAAAAAAAATGGTTAAAAAGTTGATTTGTTTACTATTTTATTGGTGAGTGAACATAAGGGTACATTTATAAAAAGTGTCTGCATCTAATACATTAAAGAATGGGTAGTTATCTTTTGTACAGATTTTGGTTGGGTGCACTGTAAAAAACAAGATTTTTCCTATGTACCCTATATTTAATGTAGATCAACATGTAATCAAAGTATACTTCTAACTTGAGACATTTCAGTTGCTAGTGAGGGAGTGAAACATGGAAATCACAAGTTTATGTTTGCAAGAAAGTTAAGACTATTTAATGCAAAGTTCAAAGTAATCCTGCTGTCCATTACATTTAAAATACCCAATGTCAAAGCAAGTCAGGTGGTTTATTTTGAAGTAAATGTTAGAAACCAATTTTGTATTGGAAAACATAAATCATGTTACACTGACTACATCTTTGAATGACTCGAAATGTTGCAATATGTTAGTATAATTTAAAAGTCAGTGTAAGAAACTATACAATTGACCACTTTAATTAGGCTTCAAAATTGGAACTTTTCTTCTTGCAGCTGCTTAGTTTCTAAATTGAGGGACCATTCATTTGTACTCTAATCCTTTTCTGGAACAGCCATCTCCATCTAAAAAGGTTAATCCCAGAAATGCAAAGCCATTTTACAGCTTTAATTAAATTGAAAGGTCATTCTCTAAACGATCCCAATTGTTAAATGTCCATTACTAAATCTGACAACCCGATATACAATCTATACATGCAGTAGCATGGTTCGGCCAGATTGTAAACTCTATAGAAGCTTTGAGTCAAGCCACCCCCCTCCACTGAGAAATCCCAGAGGCCAGTATAGGCTTCCAGCCCCCTAGCTCCAGCAAACATTTCTAGATCTTGATGCTCTTTTCTCACGAGGAAAGGAGGAGACAGTTCAGGACTGTGTATAAGTTAAACCATGGAAAATTATTGCCGAGTGTTTGTTTGTTTTTTTGAACAACACTTTGCATGGCACGAATGTGCTATTTGTTTAAAGGTAGCCAAACCTGTAAAAATTCCTTGTTTCTATACTATGCACCAGCTTTTAATTTCACTTGAAAACCTAAAGGTATAGACAGGCACCTAGAGGATTGCCGGAAAGTTGAGGCTTTTCAGTCAATTGGAATTAGGCACTCAGTTGTTGAGGAGCGATTAAAAAATGTCTACCTGTACCCTTTGGCGTTTAGATGACCTTAAAAACCTAGTCAGCAAGTGTTTTGAGTTGGATGGATCATCTGAGTATTTAATGATAGCATTTTGTTCATGGGTTTGCACTTGTCAGACATTGTTTTGCATCAGTTAAGTTCAGAGGTTACGGGTCTAACACTCCTTTTCACATGAAAGCAAACTTTTAAAAATAATCTATACTTGTTTTCAAAAACAAGTATAGATTCAGAATAGTTCTGGAGTGAAATTGTTGAAGCTAGATAGTAATTTGTCACTTGTGTTTGACTTCTACAGGGGCAATCCCTAGAATACTTGCTGTATTCTATGTGAAGAAAACTGTCTCTTTAAAATAGTTACACTTACATGTAAGCATCCCAGCTTTTCCCACAGAAAACATGAATTAGACCTCAGTTAAGTAGAGGGAAAAAAAGAAGTACAAGCTTTGACCTAGCATTCCATAGTATGCAATGTAGAATATTAATGTCATCAAAAATTCTGACTGACAGGTAGGAATGCTGAAAATAGCTTACCTGAGCTCACTGACTGTCTAAAATTTGTAAGTTAACTATAATTAATTCAGAGGAGTGTTTCTTTAGTTCAGATCTAATATGTAAAAATAAATAACACTTATTGCCATCTTTTCTTCTCGCATTTATGCTAAGAAAATGAACATCCAGATACAGTTTACATGTTAAATATTTCTGTTCTAATATGTTAAAACTCAGCTCGTAAATTTAGAAATACATGTGTGCATTACTGCTGCAGCTAAAGTTCAGCTTTGCTAAAGAACAGCATCAAATTAGTTATAAATATTATAACAGTGCAATCCATTAAGAACTATAAAACAAATCATAAAACAAGAAAGATAAATAGTGCATTTATTGTTGAATCCCATTCAGGGATTTCTTAATTTGTTACCCAGAGGTGATTCTAAGTGCAGTGGCATGGCTTGCTTAGAGTCCATTGAAGGATCTAAGTCATGGATACTCAAAACTTTAGGGAATGTATTAAGCTTAAATAGCCTTTTGCTACCTTAATTAAGAACAATTTTGAAAATAAAGTTGAGTGCTGAATTTCCTTGATCTCTCAAGAGAATTAAAAAAGATGCACTTACTTCACTAGGCTTGTTTTTCCTATTCATACCATTATCTTTGTCTTAATGTTGCTTATCTACAGATAATGTAGAACTAATGAAAGAATGAGGAAAAATCTCAACATTTTCTTGGTGTATATAAGTTTTAATTTTGAGAGAGTGTTATTTTCTGGATGTATTTTTTCTTTATTGTGATAATTGTTTACTTCAAGGAGTATTTCATAGTTGGGTTTTTGGAAATTGTCCCTCAAAATTTGTTTGGAAAAAAAGGACTTGCTGAAGGGAAATGCCACTCTTATAGCAAGTGTTATATATTAGTGGCTGAGTGGTACATTTTTTTTTTTATTATTTCTATGGGAAAGGCATCATGTATCAACTAGTTAGAAGATTTATATTGTAGCTGTAGTAGTATAGCAAGAGATAACAAGGTACGATAAAAATGCAGCCCTGTAGTATCAAAAGATACCTCCAAATTCTCAGGTTCCAAAGCTTATTGCATATACGTCTGACATCTCAGGAAGAAGAGAGTCTGGGTGGGGAAAGAGTGAGTGCCTGGAAGCTAAAAGGGGGAGAAAATGTCCGAGTGGAAATGAGAAGCAAAACAAATGTCAGTGCTTGTCAAAACAGAAATCAGAGTGTGAAACTCTGAGCAGTACAGTGATTACCTGTAGCTGGGATGATACAACAGAACTGCTTTGGGGTGTTGCAACACTGGGGAAATGTGTGCGTGTACCCTGCCCGTCTCCTCTAACATTGTCTGACTGTACCCAAACCAGAATGCCCACCTTACAAAATGCATAAATAGTATCTGAACATTTTGCAGCTAATAATAAAAGCATAATAATCAGATTATTTGCTTCACTGTATTGCACTTTTAGTGAGCATTCTTTGAAGAAAAAAAAAAAAAAAGCAAAGACAATCCTGCAGCTCTTTGCCATATGAGAATGCTTACCTTGGAGGTCACTGGGACTGCTTGTATACTCTGGGGGCTGTAGGATCAAGCTGTATTTTTGCAAAATGTTTTGAAAACTACCCAGAACATTACCCCAATTCTCCAGTTCTAAAAATAAACGTGAAGCCCTTAGTTACAAAAATAGCCGTTCTTAGAAATTGTGTTTCATTGCTCCTTTTGAAAATTAAAGTGTACACTGCAGTAACATTAGTTTGTCTGTCTCACTCAGGTAATGTTTGTAGTAATACATTGAAGCACCTCAGCTAATCCCTAGGAACACAACCCAGACTACATGCTTAATATGTATTTTATCTGAGTAGTTTTCTGAATGTCAAACTGAGAGCTTTCATTATAATAAAATTACATTCCTCTTTTCCTGAAGTTTAAAAAGACATTGTTTTAGTATTTTTGACAGGCTAATATTCCTCTCCCGAGCCAGTGGCTGCTCAGTCTGGTAATTTAGTGATTACCCAAAATACATACTTGGGATGCAGTAGTTCCCTGCACAGATGAACATGGAGATCACGCATAGGCTTGACTGGCCCTCTACACAAGAGCTGGATTTTGAAACGTGAACAAACTGATTCCTGGCTTTTCTGCTGTGGAAAGATTAGTGAAATTGGAAACCATCACGTCTGAAACGTGACTGTTACATTTATAAATATTTAGGGCCAGTTCTGATTATTGCTCATGCATATAATCACACTGAGTATTCCTACAAGTAAAGAAAGCAGATTCAAATGTACTGTCTGGAGTGGATTTTTTTTTTTTTCATTTTAATGAATGACCAATTTTGTCTCGGCTCCTATTTCAGGGTGTCATTTATCTTGATTAAGTAGTAAATCTCTTCCATCGTGTTATTTAGAAACCTAATTCTGATTTCATCTTTACAACATTTAAAGTATCCTACTAAGCATGATGTTTTTGTGGGAATTTGCAAAAGTTCAATAGCACTCTTGTTACTTGTTTGCAACAGAAATAGACTCATTTGTTAAAAGCTAACGAGAAAAGTTTGAAATGTAAAGATGTTTCATTATTGTGCTCTTCTGACCGATTGTGTAATCCTTGTGTAATTTATGTCCTTAAAATAACACCTGTATGTATGCTCTTTCATATTTAATAGAATAAAACGTTGTAAAAACATCTTTGAAATCACTGTTTATTGCTTGCATATTCAATCTCATTTTGTGCATTGGTCTTAATGTAAACTGCTCCCTATACCTAAGAGGAAACCAAAATCACAGGGTGATGCTGAGGAAATGATCAATAGTGATTTCGAAGTTTGTTACTCTCTGTATTTGTATTTTGTACAATAAACTGAAATTTTTCAATAAGGAAGCAGTGCATTAAGAAGTCTGGGTCATATCTCTAAAGCTGTAATTCAAAAAAAAAAAAAGAAATATTGCTGATATACCATCTCACCATCTGGTTTGGACAAGTTTTTTGTCGCTTTGGGAGGGAGGAAGGGTTGGGTGTGAGGTACCGTTTGTACTGTTCCAGTCTCAGGTTCCCAATATACAAAAATGTGAAAATGTCTTAAAGTGGTTTCAGAATAAATAAGCTTTCACTGAGGTGGTTATATTAAGCTGCTTTTTGTAACATTTTCAGCGTGGTGTTATCATCCTATTAGTATCAAAGATAATGCAGTATAATTGCATAAGTAGAATTATATGAGCTGGGAAATAATAACTCTAAATCCGTAATTAAATACTTGTACTCAGAGGCGTGTGCCTAATAGTGAAACTTCTTGGTTTTGCTTTACAAAATCTTGGTAAAATTCTGGTCTCACTGGTATCAGTGCCTTTTCCTCTTGACAAAGAGAGATGTTCTAGCTCTTTACATGTAAATGAGTAACACTGCATGGCAGGTGTTTGGCAGGGGGGCTCAGTAACAGTCTGTTGCAGCCAGCAAAGCCTTCAGTGTCTTGTCAAGTACAGGAACGTAATCTACTCCAAAGCCTGCATCAGATGTATGTATATGTGTCTATATATGTATATATACACAGCTGATGTGTTTATGTGTTTACATAAACACACACACATATGCATGTAGTCCAGACACAGAAAATAAATAAATATATATATATATATTTACTCTTAGAGGCTTAAGAAAAACATAAAAGTAACATTCATTTTCAGGTGATAAAAAAATATCAAAGCTATTTCTGCCTGGCATTTTGAAGTATATTTGTAAAACAAGGAATGGCACATACTGATTCCTTACTTTTCCCCATGGTAACATAAGTGTAATGTCTTACGACAGTGATCCTTTATAAGAAAGCATCTGAACTTTTCTGACAACTCCTGTTGTCAGTCTACACAGAAGAAGATGTGGTCTGGAGCATTAACAAATACCATATTGCAACAGAGTTACATGTGGCATACAAAATACCTGAAGCTCAGTGCCTGCCATCCACAACACCCTTTTTGGGACATGTGAACTTCAGATTAACTCGTGGGTTTATGGACAGATAACCCATTAGTGGCTGGACCACATCAGTTGTGCTCATAGAGCATGTCTACTTCGCTTTTATCCATAATCTGTTGTTTTATCCAAATGAAATGTCATTGACATACTCTGAGACTACTCAGTGTTGCATAAAAAGCACAGTAAAAAGGGGCAGTTGGGGAGGTAAGCTTCAAAACTATACTCCTGATTTGACCTAAAACATTTACGTTGGTGCATCTTGCACTAGCATATAGATATCCAAGCTGTTTTGGCATGAGCCTCACAGGAAGCAGAACAGTATATTACCTAATGTGCACTCTTTAAATATAAAAAATTATTCTAAAATCTGTTTTACAAATATTTTTTTTGTAATAAGAGTTTTCCATCAACAAGATGACAGTATTTTTACACAGGACTAGATCATAAACATAGTAATAACAGATGACTTAATACAAAGTTCTACATCAAAATGGTTTAACTCCAAGGTTCACATTTTGATCCAAGAATGACACTTGATTAGGTTGTACACGTATGTAAGAAACCAACTGGTGAACCTTTGAAAACTGTTGTGTGAGTGTATAGGAAATACAAAAAGGTTACATGCTGGCCTTTGCCACATTTGCCAGACATTGCAACGAACTATTCTCTCCTGCCTCCAATTGTTTTTAAGTCTGTCGACTTGCTGGTCCTGTTTCCTAAATGGTGCTCACTGAAGCTGAACATGCTTATTAAAATACTCTGAATATGCTATTTATTAAAAGAAAAAAAAATTAAAAAAAGGAAGACACAGAGCTTTAAGGCCAAGAATGTAAATGTTTTTTACTGGTAGATTGTCTTTTCAGAGGGGAAACCATATGCGTGATTTTCAGGCCTTTCACTGCAGACTACACGCAGAACATAAACCCAATCCTGAATAGCAACTTTCTGCTGTCCTATCTCCCCTCTGTGTTATCCTGGGATGAGTCCAAATCACAGGGAACATTCATTAGAAAATGAAGATACTTAATCTGGTGATAAACTGTTTTATCTTTCTTTGTATGTGAGTGCTGTCTACAAGGTTAAGTTATTCTGGAGCCTTCATAAAGGCTGTGTAATACACTTAAATTACCATACATGTCAAAAGACAGTGACACTCCTGGACAGTACATTAGACCCTTGAAAATATTGTACCTGCAGACGGTGCTGGTGAAAGCATCTTTGTTTTAAATTTGGGAAATAGGGCTGAGATCTTTGAGATCTTCTGAATTCTGTTGTTACACGTTACCTTAGAAATAGTGGGGCAAGTGGAGGAAACCACACTAAACTCTATTCTGCCCCCACTCCTGGTCTGCCAACTTATCTGTTGGTCCTACTGGACGACGGATGAATCCAGTATTATCAGCTTCCACAAAGGACAGATCCTAATTTAATTCTTGGGCCACCAGTGACTGCAAGACACATTCCAGATTCCCAAGCACATTAGATTATTTCCTCATTTCCCTCCTGTGGACAATCAGTCTTCTTAGAGAGCTGGATTCTTAAATGTATGGTCTACTCTTACACGAGGTACACACTGTTAGCTTGAGTTTTAACGAAATCACCAGTTGTGTTTATTTACCAAAATCAGAACAGTACTTATTGCTGCAATCATTATTACTTAGGAACAGTGAATAATTAAAGTAAAGTCAAGAAGGTTTTCAAATCTGCCTTCTGGCTTTTCTCTTTTTCTTCTAGGTTGAGCATCCGTTTTAGCTTAGAAAAGTGAAACTTGGAGTTTCGGGGAGTCTTGGAACCGGAACTCGTTGTCACCTGTCTGGATGCTTGCGTTCTGAAAAACAAAAGACTCAAATATCTTAAAGGCGAGAAATCGTAATTAATATCAACTAACTATGAAAGTGGACACATGTAATTTAAGCAAAAATTTTAAATGTAAATAGTATGTTTTCATATACAGGTGAGCAGTTGGAAGTATAATTTTTTTATGCAAATTTTAAGCTATATATTTCACATTAATGACAAAAACATTATTGTGCATTCTTGGCACACGGTCACATTTCATTGGAATCTTTTAAAAGCTGGGAAGTCAAAATGGATCTCCTTAACCAGTCCACTAAGGAAAAACACTTGGTTATCAATTACAAGTTTATTAAGTGACTGATTTGCAATCAGCACGCCTCCCCTTCCCAACAAGATCCATTATGCTCTACTCAGTCCAGTGCCTCTTTAAATAGGAGAGAAACAGATACCTGGGAAGAGATGAGGGAGTGTTCCCTTTGGATCCCAGCCTATTGCAGCTTACAGGTGTCATTTTTTTTGCAGACTGAGTTTTTACATCTGGTGTCCTCAGGCTAGATTTAATAGTTGGAGTGCCAGAATTTTGTGCCTTGGTAGCCAGAAAATCCCTGCTTTTACCATAACGTCTTGTTGTTTTGTTGCATGAGGTGCAAGTAATCAGCTATGGAGAGAATAAAGAAATTATCAACCACTCTATCAGTCCTTCCCCTTTTATTTTTTAAAGCCATTGTAAGAATTATCTAAACCATTCTATTCCAAGAATTATCCAAACTCTCTATTAATATGGGTTAAATATTTGCCTAAGAGAAACACAGAGATTTTAAAAAGCAGTATTTACTTTACACCTAGTGTTTTTATTTCAGGCTTCTTAAGCCAAACACATCCCGTGGATTTATCTAGAAATGACTCCAGTCCTAGCAACTGATTTCAGGAGACCCTTAACCCTGCCTTTAATATAGTTCATTGAAATACAGAAAACAACCCTGTCAAAACCAGAAGATGAAACAGCACCTGAACTGGATGTATGGTATTTGTGAATATATAGTAGTGGTATTCATATTTTGCTAAAAAATGTGACATACAAAGTGATTAAAAATCATAAAGTATACGCCAACCCCAGTGAAGTTATACTACAAATTTTCAGAGTCTTGAGATAAATATATAAATTGCCAAACTCTCAAGAAATACCCATCCATAACTAGTAACAGCGAGTCTTAGTGAACAAAGAAGGGGCTTTTTAATAGCACTAAAATATTTACTACAATACTGAGGAAGTTCTACCTTCTACTTGTCTGTTTACTTTACTGGTCTGCAGGGAACCTCCAGCAGCACAGTACGTAACAGAGGTGAAGCACAACAGGTAACATGGGAGAGGCACAGAGACTGTCAGATACTCCTAATATCCCTTACTGCCATGGCAACTACTCTTATTAAGACACACGGGAATAATACAGTCAGACAAGTTTTGAGGCACACAATTACACTGACTGAAAAACATAGTTACATGATGTTTCTGGTTAAAAAGCATACTCGGAAGAATGTCACAAAGAAGTCCGAGGGGTTTTGAAAACATCTATAGCACATCATTTATTTCAAAGTGCATAGATTTACCTAAATTCAGAGTGCTTAGAAAGAGTTCAATTTAAAACTGCTTAAATGAAGTGCTTTCAGGTGTTTTGACTATGTCTAGACATTATTTTGTCAGACTAACAAACGAAAAGAGAGAGAGATCATTAACTGACGCGGCCCAGGTATTGATGTATTTTTAGCTCTTCTGAAAATCAGATAGGGAAAAAACACAGCACCACATGACCATTTAGCACTCCACAGAATATAAACGGAGGTCAATGCTTTACAATGCAGGAATCAGTGGAGTAAACATAGCAGTGCACTGCTAGTTTTCGCTCCCTGGACTGTATACACAGTTCACTCCAGAAAGGCATCACAGGCACCACCTGCTATATTGCTGTTCCTTAGTTTAATTCTCAACCACACTTGAATTCTCATTTTCACAAAGCTCATTTATTAGCTTACAGGGATCTACATTGCTAATTTTGAAAGCTGACAGTTCCTGCCAGTATTTTAAATACTTAATACCAGAAATATTTAAATCATAATCCACAGCACAAATGCAAACAGAACTGAACAGAACACAAGTGCAGCAAACTGTAACTACATCCCAAGATTAGAGTATTATCCAGAGTTTAAACTGGCCCTATTTTAAACTGAATCTTAAATGACTCATATAAATGCACAACACATCCTAAGAATCTCTCTAGCTACAAAACTAAGTGCCCGTCATAATTCTCCAGGATACTGTTCACCAGTCGTCAAAAGAGACAGTTCTTAATGCACACTAAACGTTTGTGATACTACAGCAGAAAAATAAAGCAAAGCATCCAGCTTCCCAGATAGCCTTTATCTTGCTCTTTTTTGCTGGTCATTTATGATCCAGAATTTGGAAAGGGTAATGCCTTGAATGCTCATCTGGAGTGCCTTTTTTCTTTTTTCCCCTGAGGTCTGATAACATCTACAGTATTTGCTTAGTTTGTGTTACTGACTCCTTATTAATTTTTGGTTGAGCAAATTTTACCTCCCAAATGTGCAGGCTCTCATCTGAGAAAATGCCAAGAGTACCAGGAACTACTGGGCACAGTACAGTGTTGTCTCACTTTTAAGACATCCATTTACCGAACCTGTTTTAATAGTACTGCATGCCTTTGCAACACTAGATTAAACATATGCTATTGTTCTTCACAGCATTAAATCTTATATTCTTCAGTAATTCTAGGAAAAAAGAACTAAAGCCTCAAGAGCAACATTAGCTTGTTTAAATTTCAGAAGTGGTTTAGTTTTGAAAGACCTATAAACAATAATACTCAGCCAAACATAAAAAATTCAATGTGTTCAGAAGGTAACAATAACCTGTTGTAGTCATGATGGTCTGCTGAGGTAAATGAAGAAAAACTTGTGCATTGAGCAAAAACTTTTTTAGATGGCTAGTAAAACTAAAAAGAAAAAAAAAAAAAAACCTTGACAATCCATCAGTCACTCAAGCCCTTCTTCAGAGCTGAAACAAAGGCAGTAAACATGAAGCTAGGCACACTGGCAAAAACAGCCTGACTTCAGTCAATGGAACGTTTTTCTTAGGTATATTTTGGGGGATTCTTAGCAATGGATTTCTACAAACTCAGATGGATTATTAGGATCTACACTATTGCATTAAAGCTTTACATGTAATAGAGTTGCCTGTGGTTTTACCACGTTCATATAAATAGGAAAAAAAAAAAAGGCAGGCAAAAATCTGCCACTCCTGCCACTTTTGCAAAGCTATGCAAATGATACAGTAGTTGACAGTGGAAATGCTGGAGCTTCCTGGCAGGAAGAAATGACTTAATTTTCAGCAAGATCTCAGACATCTGCAGTTTACCCAGATTGGTGCTAAACAGATCACAGTAAGAGCGGAGCTGTTTCCTCTGACGTGAAGGTTTTTTTTTGGCGGGGGTGGAGAGGCGGAGGAAGGTGGGAGAGAGGCAAAAATAAAAGATGTCTGTTCTTGAAATTGCACTCTTCATCTCTTTATTGCAGAAGGTAGATTCTAAAATTTTTGATTGTAAATGTAAGTAAAAGTTATAGCAAAAGGAAAAAAGAACTATATTCTCATGAAAAAAAGAAACATGCAGGAGTGAGCTCCACTTCTAAAAGCAAGATTGCTGTATCCTTTTTTTTTTTTTTTTATGACAATGAAAGGCTTCAGGGAAACATCTAATATTTGGCAGTCCAAAGTGAATACCCTTACCAGAACACTTTTGGAGTCCCTGTACTTTTTCAAAAGCTTTGTCTGTCTCATGTTGAGCTTGTAACTCTTTGCCTCTCGCTTGAGAACCTTCTCTATCTGCGGAGTCACCTTCATCTTTGGCTTGAGACGCACCCGGCGGCTAACGGGAAGCAGGAACTGGAAGCAGTGAGGACATATCCTCTCTTTCCCAAATTCATCATCTATGGGTTAATAGAGAGTAAAATTTCAATAATCATGATCTACGGGCAAAAGAGTAAAACTTAGATGAAATAACGATGTATAGGCGAAAGAGTAAAACTTAAGTAACCATAAGCTATAGATAAGCGTTACAAAGGATGGTTCTACGTTAGCATTATCAATGTTTTGACTCGTGTGGTTCAGATGCAGCCACAACACCACGCCGGGCGCCCTGCCCCGGGCTCTCCTCACTCGCCTCGGCGCCTGGCCAGCGTCCACCTGCAGGGGGAGAGAAAACAGAGGGGCACTAAGTCACCGCGGGCGGAGCCCCCCGCCCCATTCCTTCCCCCTTCTCTCTGCCCTCCTCCCTTCGTTCCCCCCCCCCGACCCAGGCCGTCCCTCCCGTGTCCCCGCTCACAGCAGGAACCGCGCCTGTCCCGGGCAGGCGGCCGCCATCTCCCTGGCCGCCTCCTCCAAGAAGCGCCCGTGCGGCCCCATGGCGATCAGCGCCCGCCCCGCCGGAAGGGCTGTGCCTGCCTCTCTGTGTGAGTGTGTGCGCAGGGGGTGGCTCCCCGCGCTCAGCGCCATGGTTCCGGGCTCTGACGGGACCCGGTGCCTCTCCCTCGGCGCTGAGTCCCGGGACACCGGCGGCGGGGCGGCCCCGTTGCCGCCGGGGTGTCGGCACGGCTGGGCGGCAGCCGCCCCGAGAGCCGCTGGGGCAGCGGCGGCCATTGGGGCCGCTGAGGGGAGGCGGCGGGGGCAGCCGCCCGCGCCTTGGCGCCTCAGAGTTCCTCTGTGGGAAACGGAACTTTACCTGAAGGGAAATAATATATATATATATATATATGTTCTGCCAGTTGTTGCCACCTGGAAGATATGATTTCAACCAAGGACCCCACTTAATGTTCGGAAGCGCCCATACGATGCACCCGTCCAGATTTTAGCAACGGTGTACTTGGCCTTATCACTCCGCAAATGTGCTCCTATTAAAAATAAAAAAATAAAAATAAAAACAACTCGGCTTTTCATCGTTTGATGTGTGTTTTATTAATTCCCTCGGCCCCATTCATTTGCTAGACGTTCTTCTGCTTTGATCTGTTGGTAATGGTGTTCATTTAGGAGAGGTATTCATCTGAGCAGGCTTCAATATTCTATTAAGGAATCTGAATAAATATAATTATTTCTTATTTTCTAACACAGAGGAGATGAGGGCTTTAGAAGTGGAAAAGAAATGAATTTCTGGGCTTTCTTTAACAGGAGACCTTGATGGTACAGTCAGTAACTCTGAAGTCGTTAATAAAATGTTCATAATGGCTACAATTAGAGCTTCTGCTGGCTTTATTTTTGAATTTAAACACATTTTTCAATGGGCTCTTCAATGCTGCATTTTCTTGTCATGGGGTTGCAGACTTTGTTGGTGATAGTTTTTGCGTGAAGCCCGCCTTCCTGAGTCACAGAGCAGGGGTGCCTCGTAATGTCTGTTTCAAACACAACCAGTGTCCATCAATCAATAGCTTTGTGGCGAACGACGTGTGTCCTTTCCATAATTTATAATTTTTAGCGACTAAACCCACACAAGTCTGCCTGGCCTGGAGGGACTCGGCTGCAGAGAAGGAACAGGGAGGACATGTCGTGCTGTGCTGCCCAGCGGCAGGGAGATATTCCGGGGGGCTCTGCTGTAATGTGTCATAAAGCACTGACTGATACAATGCAAAGGATGCATTTTTCTTTCTTTTCCTTCTCCTCAGCCTGCTTTTACCCTCTTCTTATCCCTGATTTTTTTTCCCCTCAGTCTCTTCCAGTCTCTCTGAAACACACATAAATTTTATTCTTCTGCTCCTGCAACTAGGTTCGGCCGTTCCCCTTTTTCCACTAGTTCACTTTTTCCACTGTTTTCTCTTTGTATTATAGATCATATCGTAAAAGCAGTGCAAACAGCACCTCCCAGTGCCTTTCAGGTATAGTGTTTCTTGTCCCATTACATGCCTCAAGAGACAGAAACTGCTCCGCATGTTAGGTGTGGTGCTACACAAATAAAACTCTGGAAGCAGAGGGGAAAATGACCACCAAGCCTTGGCCTGCAATTCCGGGCTCTCTCCGGGTCTCCTGCAGAACTCCCATCAAATGCCCGTATTTCTGCACACGCAGTGCTGCCAGGACCAGATCCTTAAAATCAGTTGATGCTCAGCTCCCTGCTACCGTGTTTGTGGCATCGGGGGGGATAAATTCACCTGCATTTCAAGGCAGAACACATTTGTCTCTGCGTTTTCCTGGTTTCTGCTCACACAAAGCACATTAGCAGACCCAAGTTACTAACTGCTTCCTGCTTCTGCTCATATTCGATGTTTTGTAGTTACCACGGCTGACCAACAAGCTGTAAATCTTGCCTGGTGTTTTGTAACAGAGGGAAAACCAGGATGATTTGTGTCGACTTTTGGGCATCGTGCATCATTATTGATTCGAGGGAGGGCGGTGAGAAGAGCGTAGCGCGGATCTGCTGCTTGCAGACCGTCCCAGAAGGTGGTGGTAGCTAGCAGTCAGCAGAGGGCAATAGAGAAATACGGTTTGTGATACCTACAGGGTTTGAAGCACTGATTATGTGTTTACAAAAAAAAAAAGAAAAAAAAAAGGGGAAAAAAAAAAAAAGGAAAGAAAAAGAAGAAAAGAAGAGCCAGGAGGGTAGATTGTTCAGTTTACTACTGAAGACCTGACTGTGACAGACCACCGGGAAAACAACGTTTTCAGAGAGAGGAAAGGAGACCTTCTTTAGCATCTCTCCGAGTCTCTCCTTTTTTCTTCAGAGTTACATAGGATAACTTAGCCAGAACTTACTGATGACTGCACGCTCGGCGCACTCCGGAATGGACGGGGAGATGCAGGAAAGCACCCTTTGGAAGGAACAGAAGAGGAGGCATTTCAAAGATCCTGCAGGTGACCGAGGTGAGCAAACTCAGCTTCTCTTCCGAGTGAGATCATAGGTGTTCAGTCAGCTGTATCAAAGTCAGGAGGAAACAGAGTGATTGAAATTATGAGGGAATTTTGCTTTTTTCAGGCATGCTGGTGCACGACTAATTTTATCTTGGGAAAAACAGCTAGTGATGCTACAGGGATAAGCACTTCTAAGTATACGTTATTTTGGAGATGAGCTAAAACTGGTGATTGTTTTATGTGCAATATTTTGTATTAGCACTGTTTGAAACATGCTCATCGTTTCACTGTCTTTGGGACTTTAGTTTATGGGGAAATGTATAAAGAATATGAGGCTACTGTTGTTCCTTTTAGAGGGGATTTTTGCTAAGCTTTTGGAAAAATGTGACTCAGAGATTTGGAGAAATTTACTAAGAGATCTCAGATGCATGGTGAGAACACCCTCAGATTTTCCAAAGGCTTTATTATCAGAAAGATACTGAGAACTGGTAACAATGACTCTAACAATAGCAGAAAGAGTTAAGCCACAGAAATAAATGGGCTGACAGGGTTTGGAAAGCAGGGGGAAAAAAAAAAGAAGAAAAAAAAGAAGAGAGAGACTAAGTTAGGAAATAAGCATACAAAACACTTTTCTATTGCCAAGATCTCAGCTGGTGTCACCATAACACTTGGAAAATATCCTCAGGATGCTAGGAGCCATTAAAGCAGTACAGATTATCAGAGGATAAACTTCCACTTCAGCTGCCACTGATACCAGAAGTGACCAATAAGAAACATTTGGGAAATGAAAGATGAAGAACTGAACATTGACATTCTGGGGATATCACAGAGCAAGTGCAAGGGTATCTAGAGGTCAGTCAGACAGTACCCATCTGAAACAAGGCAGGCTGATAAATAAGAGGGATAAATCATATTCTAAAAATTACTATCAGCTTCAAAAAGCTAATTAAAGGAAATGCTATCTACTGTTCTTCATGAGCCAGGATTTATTTTGTAAGTGGTGTGATAGGTAATGAAATGGCACAGTGATTTGTCTGTGCTTTGTGTGCCAAAACGTGTAGAAGATTACTGTGATGATTGTTTGTTTATTCATTGTTTAGAACACAGCTTCCTTGCAACATGTGCCTGAGGGAGGTGAAAGATAACATATATAGAGCTTGTCACTATTTGCCATGGGTTGGCATCATCCATCTGACAGGGAAAGGACTCGATGAATGTCAGAATCCCCCTGATCTTGAAACCTACAAGTTCCAGTTCCAGTCTCCAATTTTTTCTTTCTTTATTTTTTTATCCAGTATACTAGGTTTTATTGTATAGCTGCATATCTATTCCCCCAAAAGATGGAAATCTTAACAGATGGTCTTAAACAAAAACCCCAGAGAGAAAGGTAACTGCAGTTTGAGGAAATCCTCACTTACGTACTAATACCTCTTTAAAGCTGTATCTGGTGGGAGTGATTAGTTCTTGATCTAAAATGTGAAGCTCTGGGACAATAAACATTCTCTTATAGCTGATACCTACTTTCAGTGAAATTAACGTGACTGCTTGCTGTTGTTTGCTGAGGAGTTTTCTCTTGGCTCCTATCACAACACATCTGATCAAAGGGACTCTTGTAGTGGGGAGCCGCTGAGAAATGGGACCGACTACTTTTTGTGTGACTTCGGTACGTTTGGCCTCTCTATGGTCAGCTCATGAAATGGCAGAACTGGCACCTTGCCGATGCGAAGGGCTAGGCTTTGAATGGTGAGCTGCAGATGTACGAGGTGTCCCCCCCTTGTATATAAGTTATGGGAAAGTCCGTGGATGCCAAAGGTCTGGAGGCAGTGTCCTTCAGGATGTTGACAAAGATGCTCCTGTGCCTGTTCTGGACGTAAGTCCTTGTAACCTTGAGTCAGAAGAAATTATTTCTTCATCTTCACTCACAAAACAGTTGTCTAAAAATGTTGAAATCTCAAGCCCAAGTTCCGCTTGCAAAAAAAGGTGCTGCTAGTAAATGTGTTAATTGTCATGTAAACCTGTTTGGTTAATGAGATGTGAAATAGTCCCTACTGTTAGCAACATCACCGTGCACAGGAGTTTGTCCCAGGCACTCGGGGTCATCTATTGCTGTGCTGCATGCAGCACAACCCGGAGCTGCTATTTCAGCCTTTTGCCAAAATAGGAACATTTTACTTTCTGATGAGTCATCTGGGTTTCACTCAGATCTCATAAGATTCCCCCACCCTGTTCTTTGCTGTGCAGTCCAGCCCTTGCCCTAGAGGCCTTGCTTTCCCAGCTGAGAGCTGGATGTACCCTCTTCAGCAGCTCTGGGCTCCCTTCCTTAATTAACTCGGAGGGGGCTGCTCGTGAACGATATGGAGCATTTTCTCTGTCACTGGAGCAGAACATGCAGCATTCCTGGCCTTTTCTGGCCTCGAGTGTGGCAGAGCAGTGCTGGCAACTGAGCTGGAGTTCGCCACACACTGGGCTAAATGCTACCTGCATCAAGACAGATAGGGAACTAGGTCAACCGAAGGGGGCGGCTGTAGACTTTTTCCATATTGGTCATATGTTTCAGGAAAAGGTGCCTCTCCTTCTTCTTTTTTTTTCTTTTTTTTTTTCTTTTTTTTCCTTTTTTTTCTTTTTTTTTTTTTTCCTTTCTGGTGCCGAAGGGGAATTAGGGAAGTCTTCATTTTTTAATTTCTTTTTGCTTTGAATTCTTTTCCTTTTAATTCTGAGCGACCTGTTCTAAGGTGGCACAGGGTTGAGCAGGAGGCTGGCCTCTAGAGGTTTCCGTCCTTAACCTGTAATTTTCAACACTCATGCTGTTATTTTTGATTCTTCCTGACTACAAAGTATCTGGGAGAAACAAACAAACAAACAAACAAACAAACAAAAACACCCACAGCCCACAAAGTATTTGAAAATATTTTCCCTAAATATTGATGGAGCAAAGAGAACATAACCCAGGTACTTCCCATAGATAACTGTGCCATGGGATAGTTATTTGCAGATGCTGGTCTAGGCACTTGTGGGTTTTGTCAGAAAACTCTCATGTTTAGGCTGCTTAACAGAATTGCTATTATGCAGAAATGTAGTCAGTTGAGGGATAAACAGTTTGAAGGCTGTACTCCCTGCTGCAAAAGAAAAGTGGCTTCTCACACCTATTTGTAGTATCCAAAGTTGGTTGTATATCTGAGAAGCTGCCTTCAGTGCTGATTCTTCCGGTTTTATTCTTGGTGAGTCAGATGGCAAGAAGGGATGGAATATTTACTGCTGAAGTACGTGAAATAATCTGAACTTGAAAGATTTCTATCAGTTTTTCAGTAATTCGTTTTGGCTGAATTCATTCAAAATTAAACTGTTTGCCCAGCTGATATTCTTGATTCATCATCCTAGCTGGGACAGATCTTCAAAACCATTTACAAAATCTAGACAAACATATCTTCCATCAGCTTCGATCATAAAGCCGGTAAATACGCAGAAAATCTGACTCTTTAGAGGTGACAGTGATGGATATAATTTAGACACAAGGGAGGTAACAGAGAGAATCAGACTGATGCTCGGAGAGAACTTAAACCCAGAGTTTCACAGCTGAATGTGGGTGGGTGGTGCAGTGCTCCTTGTTTCCTTCAAAACTGTTGCTGAGGCACATTTTATCTGCATTGGGAAAAGAGCTCGCAAGTCTTCATTGCTATTAATGTGACATTGCCACCAAAACTTGTTCCTCTTTTGAAGGAAAAACTGAAATGGGGAGGATGCTTAGGGACATGGTTCAGCGGTGGACTTGGCAGTGCTAGGTTAAGGACTGGACTTGATTTTAGAGGTCTTTTCCAACCTAAATGATTCTATGATTCATAAGCCTGAAGCAGCTGTAGTAAGGAGGAAAAGCTCCACATGATAGTAATTTAATCAGACTGCAGAATTAGTGTCCTGACTGGTCACAGAAAACAGAAAACATCTTCAGTGAGGTCTGTATTGTAGCTGCTAAGTCCTCCAGTGCTGAAGGGAGCTGGCCTTTCTGAAGGTGGCCTGTATGCAAGCCTGTGCTCCTCAGAGAGTTTGCACAGAAAGCAGAACAGCAAGGGGCAGATGATTCAATAGCATCATTTTGTCTAATGCCCCAGAGGTCTCTGCCTCAGCATCCCAAGTCAGACAAAGCTCAAAGTAGTTGCATGCACATCTGTTAAACAAAAGCCAACATCAAAATTGTCATTCACTTACCACTTGTTTGAAGCATGAGGAGGGGCTGATGCAACCTCCAGATTTTATTTTTTTCAGAAGGCTCATAGCCACATGTTTTTATATGTTCTTTTCATTATTATTGGACAATGTTAACAGCAGTGCTCACATATGGCCTGCATCAGTCTTCCTAAAGGTCATTTAGGCCCTCAGCGAGGGAAAGATTTGTTTTCCCTCTTTGGAAAAGTCATTTTAAAGTGGCCATGCTGATGGCATGGTAGGCATAACAAATTTTGTCGATTCATTATGGGCTTAGTTTGTGCAAAAGAAACTATTTTTTTCTTACTGTGTCCTTAAGAAATGTTTTCCTGATGTAAATATTTGTTTTACTAGTCCCACCCTTCCTCCCAAGCCGCTCTGAGATCTCTGTATCCCTTAGCACTGTTTGGAGAAAAGAGCTGCTTATCATGAGAGCGTGGGGGAAAGATAGGACGGTGAAAAGCCCAGAGGGGTAAAGGTCCAGACAGAGATATACTGGCAGGTCCATAAAGAGCTTGTCACAGTGCCTGGTGGCTCTCTGCTTGTTTCATTTGCTCTGCTGATTAATCATTCATTTATTGGAGTGCCCAGGTACCACGGTGATGGACACACTACCAGTGCCACAGACCCAGCATGCAGCATATTCATTAAAACGTTATTTTTGAAAGGAAACACAAAAATAAACACAACTTTTGAAAATGCTCAGCATAGCTAACATTGCAGTTTACTTTCCTCTCTAACAATACACATTAGCATGTCAGGACATAAGCTTCTTGCTCCCACTTTATGTTTTTCTTTCTGTTGTCAATATCTGCAGCATTCCCATGAAAATGTGAGTAGTCTGAATGGCTTCAAATTCCTTCCATATGTCAAGTGTTGCACATTTGTGCATCCCCCTTTCTGTGTAGCTATTGTGATGTTTGTTCCGTTGTCATTGTTATTAAAATCAGAGAAAGAGCCTTGGAATGAGAGCCAAATGCATCTTGGATCTATTAAGCCCCAACAGTTTGCTCGTGCGACCTTTGTGAAGCGAGGGGTACAAAGTGCAACTTTGAAAGTGCTGGCCAGCAGCTAAGCGTGCTGACTGCTGGAACGCCAGCTGGCGAGCTCTCCTGCCTCCTTCTCCAAATGTGAAGCCCTCTGCCCGAGTAGCTGCTATGGAGTATCTCTTCTGGAGCATCACGTTTGCAGGTCTGATCCTCACACAGGCCACTGTTGCTGCTTTTTATAGTGCCGTGCTGTTTATAGCTCTGTTTGAATATTTATGGCAGCCGCCACTGGAAAGTTAGTGCTGAGCAATATTCTTCCACAGAGGGCATTACTGTGCTAGCATCCCTCCAAGATAACTGCATCAAATATAAAAACAAAGGTTACATCTGTATCATGACTACCTTATGAGTTTGCTCCTGCTTTTGGTATCTTGAATTGCTTCACAGTGCTTCCCTCTGAACACTGGTGCCTGGAGCAGATTGAGCTGGCAGTCTGTGAACCCCCAGCACATGACATGCCCAGGAGACAGACAGAGCCACCGAGGAGGAAATGAGAGCCCGATGTAAGGTATGCACTCACTGGAGCTGGATAATTGTTCCTCAAACTCCACTGATCATAAAAAACTACATTTAACTTTTGTTACAGCCCTCAGGAAGTGGAAAAAACACACACACACACACACGCATCCTTTCTCTCCTATATTTCCCTCACATGATAAAAAAATACCAAATATTTTTTCAGGCCTATCTTACCATCTGCTCTGTCAGCAATTAGCTCACCAATTGGTGTGGGCTGAGTTCCATTGATATATAGCAAAAAGCTTACAGAAAAGCTCAAAACTCAGACAGCAAGGCGGAGATGCTGTGCTGTTTATGTCTCCCTGGCACGGGGCAGGAAGGGCCAGTTGTGCACTGCTTGCTGAAGGCTGGAGACACAAGCAGTGCAAAGACAAAGCAGCACCATTTGAATCGACCATCTTACTGATACCACCACCACCAACAACAAAATGTAGTAATGACAGTAATAGGACAATCCTGTTAACATTTCTGAGCAAAAGGTGAGATTTATGGGGCGTGTGTTAGAAGTATTCCCTCCTCTCCATCCTTCTTCAGTATGAAAACTTTCCACCTTGGCACAATCTGGTCCTTCAACTTTCTAAGGATACACAGATCTTTACAACCTCTACGTGTGCAGCAACTCTGCTCTGCTCTGGCATTTCAGTGGGCAGAAAGAACAACCCTTGAGGAAAGTGGAGAAAGAGCACTGCTTGCCTCCCGTGCTTCTGCAGACTCCAGGAGCCAGTGCAGGTGGACTCACTCCCCTCTCCTAGGTGGAAGCTGGGTCTGGCTGCATGGGATGGCAGCAAACAGGGTGCACGCTAATGCTGTGGAGTATCGAACTAATACCTCAACAATTCTGGTGGCTGCAGTATGATTGCAATGCTGAGCTGTGGTATCGGAATCAGCAGATCGCTGCTTTTGAGATGACAAACAGCTACAGTGCAGAAGTTTCCCTTTAAAAAGCTTTTCTTGCTGTGTTGTTGCCAGCCATTCTGGTGATCCTTCTTGCCAATCACTTCTTCTTTTCCATTATTCTGCTGTAATTTCTTTGGTGTTCCTTTGCAGTAGATCTGAGGGGTATTCAATGACATTCACAGGTACAGTGCAATCAATTCCCTCATCCTTCCCTTCCCAAGGGTGTTCCATTTTTGACAGCCACCCTAGGAACACACGCAAGTTGAGCCTGGATAGAGGCATCTCCTCCTGCCAGCAGATCTGTGCACTTGTTTTTTCCATGGGCTATTGTCTGGAACTTGGCAAGCCTTTGAAATCTTTCCTGGATGAACAATTCTGGTTTAATCACTTTTTTTTTTTTTTTCATGAGCTGAAGTGAAAATAAACATGAACGTAGGATGCTGAGCTCAAACTCAAATCCAGTCTTTCCCAATGTGAGACCAGAACTGACGGTTTCAATTTGGCCCTTTATGGGTTACGATCCAGCTACAGAATTAGGTGTTGAATCTGAATGGCATCCAGGTTCTGTGGTACTCATGTAAATATGCTGGCTTAGTGTTTGTAGTGTGTTTACAGCCTGTTATTCATTTCTAACTAGTGGCATTTTCCTTTTTAGCTACAGAGGGAGAAGCTATGTTTTTACCATTTGTATTAGGTTTGATACCATATGACAGTAACAAAATCTGAAGATGTAAAAGCACAATAAACATTCAGATATGAGACAATCAGATGTGAGTGCATTTCTAATCAAACTTAAATCTGCTGGAATGAACAGAGGAAGTGTTTTTGTAGTTTGCACAAGCTCAGCCATTCATTATTCACTTTTCTGTCCTCAAACACTTAGTAGTTTCAGCTTAAGACAGTAGGCCCAGACTCAAACTGAGTTCAAGTTTTCCAGTTGCCCAGTTAACAACAGGCATTTGTACACCTGAAATTAAATGCACATGAGGAAAGGAAAGCAATAACCAAGTCTAGTGCTGAAAAGATCAATAAGGAATTAAGCAAAATAAAAAGCTGCTGAATTTGTATTTAATTTTTCAGTCTCTTTGCTGTCTGCCAGTCCTTTACAAGAGTGCAAAAAAATTCATTAAGAAATCAAAAATATATTTTAAGGACCTATTTAAGGAACAGAACATGTAATACTAACTTTGGAAAGCTGTGACTCTATTTTCTGACATCATCTTCCATTTGTGGCTAAGGTAAAACTCCATTATTTCTGTGGATTGCTGGAGAAGTAGATATGAATCTCACTTGATCCATTCTCATCCTGACAGGTTGACTTGGAAACCTTTAGTTTCAAAGAATATAGGGGTGTCCAAGTGAGTTCACACGGAACAGATGGGTTTTCTGGAAAAGGTCTTCAATTCGATAGATTTTCAGAAAAAAATAACAGTACTAGCAGGAGACAAAGTGCCTTTGTTGTGAATGTTTGCTGGTCCCACTGAAGTTGATGCTACTTTGAGAATTGACTTCAGCTGAGATTATGGCTCTGGTTATAAACTCGTGTGAGTGTTGCAGATGAAGGCACTGATCATTAAAGCTGTGTCAGCTTCTCAGCAGTGAACTGATGTTCTTTTTGGCTTAAGTTCAGTGCTCTTTGAATGAGAAGTCTTGATTTACATTAAGTGTTTCTCAACTATTCTTGTGGGGATATTAAGCTGATGTCTTGTACTGTTTGTGGAGTCACCAAAGAAACAAGAAAAAAGGAAAGGAAGAAAAATAAGCCCAAACTAGAAAATATTGATTTAAGTCTGGTGGTTGCTGTTGAATGTGCTTGTCCTTCCCTCTTGCAGCTGCAAAACATACTGACATTGCAGGTGGGTCATCCGACAGCTCCCTTTCAGACTGTTGCCAATCTTGCTTCATGGATCAGCCAACAACTATGTCCTGAATTGTGCTTGCACCTGTTTCCTCTTCTGGAATAAACAGGTTTGTCTGGAAAGGGCATTGACAAAGGCCAAAGTTGCACACCCAGCCTTGCCCAGTGATATGAGGGAAATCACATTTTCTTGATGCTTGTGGAATGAAAGTGGCAGCTGTTACCATGGAAATAGTCAATTTCTGAAAGAAGAAGTTTTGAGGAGGCTGAATATCACCACTAATCTAAGAGATTGCAGTCAAGACAAAAGGTTAAAGTTGGAGATGCGCTAATTAGGAGGTTGTTGCCTCTCTGGTAATGTGAGGATGGATACAAAGGTATCCCATTTGGTAAAATGCTGTTGTCCTGCCTGATCCCATGAACCTATTATTTTGGATACAGAATGCTGATTAATCTCTGATGTAAAACCAGTAATTTGTGTTAAAATAGGTTCAAATAGATACTATGTCCTGGGAAGCTTCTTTTGAATACTTTGTTAAGCAACATTTTAAGGGTTAAGTGTTCATATTCCCCTTTTGGACAAATTTTCCAGGGTTTTGTTCTGTATTTTGCAAGTACTGATGTCTTCTCTGTCCTTTTATCTGTGCTCAACGTATTTTCTGAGGTGCTGGAATTACTGTGGTTCTTCAGATTTCTCCTTAAATGTGCTAAAAACGTTATCAACAAACAGAAAAAAGGCTTTGTTATTTCCGCTGCACTTCCTCTGTTGATTGACTGTGCCAAGACAAAGTGAATAATACAGCAAAGTCATCATCTGCAAACAGGAATTTCTGGGCTAGATTCTCTCAGCTGTTACCAAGTGCCAAATCTTTACTGACTTCAGGAGGGTTACATCTCTACAAGAGCTGAAAATATGGCAATGTACTATTTCTGTTAAATTTCTCAGCTTTAGAGCACAGAAAGACCATCTGACAAACTCTGTTCGGGCATCTAGTAAGAATTTTAAAACAATTCCACAGTTTTCCCTGGATTATTTCACAAAAGGCTTAATTTTTCTTAATTAAAACTCCTGTTGATTAAATTTTTGTGAGCTCTAGCTGTTCAAATAATCTTGGGCCCTACATTCTTCAATTTATTTATTTGCACTTACAAGTAGCCTGCATTATCGCAAAAGCCTTTATCTGTATAATTAGTTTTACATGGATTTTGTAATGAAGCCAGTACGTGAAAAATGGAATAGTAAATGTTGTTGGATATGTCCCCCAAAATGACACCAACAGCATCTCAAGGCAGTAAAAAATATCACCACCACACTATGCCTGGAAGAGCTGAGGGATGTTCTGTGACCTGTGCACATAAGCAATGCCTCTGGACGGCTGTAAAGGGTATCATATAATGTGATACTTCCAACTGCATATCAGGTTTCAGCTTGAAGGCTGTAATTTTGCCCTAACTCTTCCAGCTTGGAGGGTGTTGGAGCAAGTCATAGCCATATTGCTAGGTCCATTCTTTACAGCCTAAATGAATTTGTGGTGTGTATACTGCTTTTTTTTTTTCCCTCTCTCTATCTTTTTTTCTTTTTTTTCTTTTTTTTTTTTCTTTTTCTTCTCATTCTATTGCTTCTCTTTAAATTAAACAGCACTTATCCCACCTGGAGGTCTCCTCCTCAAGGCATTCCTAGGCAGCAATTATATCCTTACTTAGTTCTTGTATTGCAAGACTAAACAGCTTAGCTCTGTTAGCATGTTTGGATGGAGGACCTCAGAATCACACTGAATAGCTGAGGTTGGAAGGGACCTCTGGAGATCATCAAGTCCAACCTCCCTGCTCGAGCAGGGTCCCCTAGAGTACATTTACCCAGGATTGTGTCCAGGTGGGTTTTGAAGATCTCTAGGGAAGGAGAGTCTACAACCTTCCTGTGCAACCTGTGCCAGTGCTCTGTCACCCTCGCAGTACAGAAGTGCTGCCTGATGTTCAGATGGGACTTCCTGTGTTTTAGTTTGTGCCCAAATGGTTTGATCAGATCCCCCTGAGCCTTCTCCTATCCACGCTGAACATTCCCAGCTCCCTCAGCCTCTCCTCGTATGAGGAATATTCACCCCTTTCCCCCCAGCTGACTACAAAGCTGGTGACAGCTGCTGGATAGAGCTCCTTGGTGCTGAGGGGTGAGCCTATGATGGCTGGGCTGGAAAGGCTCTGGAAAACAATAGCTCTTATATGACACGTCCCTTTGCTCACTCATTTTAGAAGCTCTCTTCTGCACCTTTCCCCATCTGAACTCATCTTTCTTGAATGTGTATAGGATTCCAGGTGAGGTATGACCATGCTTTGGACATTATCACTGATGTTACCTAGGTACTTCTGGAAATCTCCCTCCTCATGTCGTAGAGGCCCACTTGCCTTTTTCACTGAAGCATCAAAGTTACCCATTTAATCTCACTGGCAACTGCAGTCCTCATTTGGCTCTGCCCTGGTATCTCCTCACTTACCTTTGAACTTTCTGCATGTGACCCCCTTTCTATGGCTCTCATCTTCAAGCAGCTCTGTTTGTGTAGTTTCACTGCTTTTCTGCATTGACAGCAGAAGAGTAGCCAGGTACAAGAGTACCTGGATCATGATGGTCAAGAGCTGTGAAAGGGCATCAGAGAAGCCCCAAAATGAATCCCAAAGACCCTCACTGCTAGATCCTTGCTTAATGGACTCTATAAAACCCTTTTTAATATCACTTACCTGTATTTTCTTCTCCTTTAGCTGTTTTTTAACCACCAAGTAAGTCTCTTCCTTAGTCCTCAAATTCCTTAATAATGTATAATACTGTGTCAAATGCATTCCTAAAGTTCTGAAGGATGAGATCTATTACACTGCCTATATTTAGAAAATCATTTACCTCATCTAAGAAAACAACATGGCTAGTTTCTTTGGTGTCCCTTTGGTAAATTTCTGTTGCATTTTATCCCATTTTTCATTTATCTCTGTCTTTATGTATTGTTTCCCTCAAAATGTGTTTTAAGGCCTTTCATACTAATGAGGTCAAATGAAATAGTTTGTCATTTCCCAACTGCCGCCTTGCCTTATTTTTCTCATGAGTTCTTTTTTAATGTAGAGACATTTTATTTCCATTTTTTTAGCTTCAATCCCAACTTGATGGTGCTATTAAAAATACTTGCCAGTGGATCAGTACTACGTGTCAGAATTTTTTAGAACTTGGAGACAGCAGTTAACCAGACTTCAAACTTGATGCATTTGTTTTTAAGTTTTCATGTTATCTGTGGTAGTTTCTATTTGCACACCCACATTCTTCTTGTTCATGCCATTTTTGTCTTTAAACACAACTTGATCCTTCCTATTGAAAACTATGGCAAAATGCTTATTCAGTGCCTTTCCTTACCTTGTCTTTAATTTCTGCTCCATCCTTCCTCCACAGTGGCCCAGCATTTTTCCTTGTCTTTTTAATTTGTGTTGCTGAAGAGCCTTTTACTATTTGTTTCATATACTTTGCCAGACCTAACTCACTTGGGTTCTTGACAGTTCAAACTTTATCTTTGTACTTCCTGACCTCTCAGCTGGTTTTAGTTTGTGGACGGTACTTTTAGCATTCTTTGTGGATGGTACTTTTGGCATTCTTCGTGGACTCTGCTTATTTCCAGTACCTTCTTTTTGACATGGTTATTCATTTAAGTTAGGCCTGGAATCTCTAAAAGGTCCTGCTGGTTGCATCTTTGTAAAAGCTGCTTGTTCAATTTACTGACCCTTTTCTGTACTACAGAATAGACATACCGAGAGAACTTAAATGGCCTTTTTATTGCCATTTTACAATGTTTTGCTATGTCAGTGTGATTCCTAAGTTCCTATGCCAACCTTGCTTCTCTCTGACATAAATAATCCTACTAATGTCATAATCAAAACTATGAAGGTTATTTGTGTGAGAAAAGTGTTACAGATCAGGTTGTACGTTCCTTAAAGTACTTTCACCAGGTGCAGTATTTTCTCACAGTGATGACTTTTTTAGCTGAACTGCAAAAGCTGTTTAAGAGATCCACATGCAGTATTAATAGAAGAGCAGAATATTTTGAAAGGTGAGACTGCTTGGAAATGGTTCCACCGAAGGATGCAGGGACTTGTCCAGGTGTCTAGTATTTCACTAATAACTTTTTTGCCACTTGACTCGGGTTTATTTCTGTCTTTTAACCATATTGTTAGATATTCTTTTGTCACCCTGGTGATTTGCAAATGTACAAGTACTGTACTCAGTGCTCAGGAAAACGGTCTTTAACAGAACTAAATTGTTATATGGAGAAAGATCACAGACTCACAGAATGGCTGAGGTTGTCAGGGTACTCTGGAGGTTGTCTAGTCCAACCCCCTGCTCCAGCAGGAACACGCAGAGCTGGGTGCCCAGGACCACGTCCAGATGGCTTTTGGAGATCCCCAAGGGGCTCCACAAGGCTCCAGGGCTCCACAACCCCTCTGGGCAAGCTGTGCCAGTGCTCAGTCGCCCACACAGCACAGAAGTGCTGCCTGGTGTTCATACAGAGCCTCCTGTGCTCCAGCTGTGCCTATTGGCTCCTCTCCTGGCACTGGGCACCACTGGAAAGAGACTGGCTCCATCCTTTTTGCACCTTCCCTTCAGGTATTCAAATACATTAATAACTACTAATTACTTGGAGTTTTTTCAGGTCTCAAGATATGTCACAGCAGTGTTGCACGAACGCTGGAAAAGCATGTTCAATCTCTGCCCCAGAGACCTTGCAGTTGAAATACATAAAATGCATTCAGGGCCAAAGGAAGCAAACATTTTTACAGTCACTGTGAAATGTGAGAAATAAGCTGGAGTCTATCAAGGGCACGACCAGTAGCTCACCCAGTCTCCTTGACTTCTCCATCTCTCTCTTAATTGCAGAAAGTTTTTTCTAAGTTTCACCCACTACAGTCATTAGTAGGAGTAGGAAATTTAAGCATAATTCTGGGAATGAAAAGAGACAAATATTCATTTTTTTTCCTGCTGTTTCACTTACTTTAATAATCTGTCACCGTATGACAAAGTAGTTGGTAGAAGGAGAAAGCATGGTATGTTCTTTACCGATGATATATTGCACTTTTTAGCCAATCCAGTTGAGGAGTATATATTATCTACTAATCAGTTACTGAGAGAAGGCAGCAGATGGGTAAAAACCTGATTTGGCTGTTAATTTACAAATTTTGAACAATAGGTATAAAGTGAACAAAGAAGTAGATGACAATGCAGAAAATATTTTTTGCTGTATAAAAAGCTTCCTTTTATTAGATTGAGTCTATTCATAAGTAATGTTGCACACCATTTTGAGAAGATATTAAGAAGTCTCAGTACATTTAGATTTTCAGATTAGCTGGTGAGCTCCAGAAATGTGACCTGAATTATGACTCTCCTGTGGTTTCTATTTATAAATCCTTTTTTCCACTACAAATAAATTATGAAATACATTTAAAAGTCATGAGTTAATGAAAAAAGAATACAAAAAAATCTAATGGGCACAGCTGCTTGGAACAGTGTCATTTTTTGATGTCAGGATAATAATAATAATAAAAGAGCAAACCTCTAAATCTCTGCCTTATATAAACATATCCATTTGCTTCATCAATTAGCATCTCAGTGAATGTAAGTTTGACCAATAAAATTTATCTGCAGTGTCACTTCTGTGTGTACCAGTAAGATTCAGGAAAGATTAGTGAGGAATCTATATGTGATTCAATACATAACGCTATGTCAGCTTCACAAGAAAACAGGATCCTGGGTCATAGGAAAGAAATGGAAACAGAGTTTTGAAGAGTGTCATCTCCTGTACAAACAATGCTGTTACTTCTCTCTCTGGCAGCAAAACTACCAGTCACACTGTAAAAAGGTTTATATATTGCGTTTACCAGAAGAACAGTAACAAATCTGATAGAAGTAACTCACACAAGTGTTGTATTTAGGGAATTTCAAAGAAATTTTGATCAAGATGGTATTTAGGCTACAAGTACCTACATAACTGTCAGATACCAGCTCTGTGTTGTAAAAAGTGTTACAATGGGGCTCCTACTGGCACCAGTGTTGTGGCTACTCACACAACAAATCTTGTTCTCAGTAATTCCTCTCAACAGAAAAAAAAAAAAAATCCAAATAATTTTACCGCTGGAAATCATAGAATCAAAGAACCATCTACAATGGAAAACACATTCAAGATCACCAGGTCCAACCACCAACATGACCTACTGACTGCCATCACTAAACCACATCCCTTTTTGCCACATCCACACGTCTATTAAATACCTCCAGGCATGGAGACTCCACCACCTCCCTGGGCAGACCGTTCCAATGCTTGACCACCTGCTGTGTAAAGAAATTCTTCCTAAATTCCAATCTAAACCTCCCCTAGCACAACTTGAGTCCTATCACTTGTTACCTGAGAAAAGAGACTAACACCCTCCTTGCCGCAAGCTCCTTTCAGATAGTTGTAGAGAGCAATGAGGTCTCCCTTCAGCCTCCTTTTCTCCAGACTAATCGGTCCTAGTTCCATCGGTTGTTCCTCTTAATTCTTGTTTTCTAGGCCCTTGGCCAGCTTCATTGCTTGTTTCTGCACACACTCAAGCATCTTAATATCCTTCTTGTGGTGAGAGGCCCAAAACTGAACACCATACCTGAGGTGAGGTTTCTCCAGTGTCACGTACAAGGGTACACTCGTGTCTCCTTCCTTGCACTCCTGCAGTGAACTTTTCAGCAAAACAATTCTACCACATCAAGTACACACCCTCTGTTAGCAGCCTGTTAGAGATGTGTATTGATTAAAAATCCAGAGAATGAAAAATAACTGGTTTAATTTTCAGAAACGTAAAATGTACAGATCACTAGTTGAAGAAACATATAATTTGTTTCAATGCTTATTTGTTCCAAATAATGAATATTTTTGACTTGGCTTATATGCCTATGTTGATTTTTCTTAGCTGTGGAGAAAGAACTACAGTACAAATAATGTGGCACGGATATTTACTCAGCAGTCTATCCAAACAAAGTGACCTGATTAAGGTGAAAATTTTTCATTGCAGCAGTTTTCTATTGGTGCATTAGGGGATTTATAGTGAAAAACATGTTCTTTTTGCAGGTTTATTTTAATAAGAAACAAAAATAGCTTCCAAAACCAAATATTCAACCATGAAATCATATTATTTTTAATTTCAGAAGGGCTCCATAATACCTTCTGAATAGTATGATTTAGATGCTTCTTGCTCCTGTCCTATTCAGGAGCCTGCTTTCCTGCCTGGACCTAATCTCCCATGACGTGCCGCTATCTCAGCTTTATGGCTATGGACATAGCCTCTTCTCTGATGAATTGAGGAAAATACAGTCTAATAATGTAGCTACACAAGGGAATGAGAATATGAGTCACTCAATCTTTAATATCGGTGAGGGCCAAATGCTTGTATTTAAAGCTCCCCTGGAAAGTTGATTTCTTCTCTGCAAAGAAAAAGAAAATCACAAATATTTTTAATTAGCTCTAGCCACCTAGATCTCAATTACTTTTGAATAAATATGGGGACTTCAGTAAAATTAGTTTGTAATTTCAGCTGTGCAAAACCTAGCGATGCACGTGAATGGCTTGATCCAAAGGTTGTATACAATTGACTTCATCTGATAAGAGAAAGAGAGGGGCAGTGGTGTGCTAAGACTGAACTGGGGCTATTGGTATGCTTAACCCATACCGTATTTGTATGGAGAACGTTTTTGTTGATGGATCTATTAATCCTTTCAGTTGGTAGCATTTGAGACAAAGAGCATTTTTTACGCAAGAGTTGTGCATGTGGCATGGCCCGTACAACTGAAACCCATCTGTGAACTACAGTGTCAGCTTGACATCAATTACTGCCTGTGCTTCCAGGATAGGTATCTTTAAGCATTAAACAACCAGCAGAAGTTGTATTTCAAAGCCTTGAAACCAGCTGCCTGTCTGAAAGCTCTCCAATTTGGATAGAATATTCTCAACTTGGATTGCTTAATCAATGCTCTGTCTTCACTTCATTGGCGTAAAATAATATAAAACTAAAGTTTCTCCATTAAAAATTTTCTTGTCATTTCCAAGCTGGCTGCAGAGGTCTGTGCACACATCTGCTGAACTGCAAAATCTTGATGCCTTATGATGCCTCCTCCTCTTTGGAGAGTCATTAAGCTTAGAAGTCTAAGCCTCTACAGGGCTGATAGGATGGCTTGTTTTAAAACATGTCAAAACTGTTGGACAGCAGCTTGTTAAAAACTTCCACATTATTCCAATCATTCAGACTGACTGGCCATAAATTAATGCTAGTTCTGTTGTTATTATTTTTAACACACATGACAAAGATACTTAAACATCATAACTGAGCCTTTAAGTGTGGGCTGGCACAGGTATTTAATGCATCTAAGCTTCTATATGACCTGTGTATTAATTAGAAATCTGAGTAGCTCTTCCTCTGTGTAACTGCAAGACATTGAGAGTCTGATTTTCGGAAAGGCTGTTCACCTGCATCTTCACTGGCTCAACTCAACAATGTCACTGCTGTTTACATTGAGATTTGTACAGGGTAAACCACAGCTCTGCAGTTAACTTATAGCCCTATGAGAGACTGTTAACTACAAGCCAGCTGTGGTGGTTTTACCTTGCTGGGCAGCTGAGCTCCACCACAGCTGCTATCTCACTCCCCCTCCTCAGAGGAGGAGGGGAAGAAGAAAAGGAAAATAACAACTCACGGGTTGAGATAGGGATAATTTAATTAAAGGAAAAATAATTACTAAAGGAAAATTATTATTAATTAAATAATTTAACTAAAAGGAAAAGGGAAAGGTGAAAAAAAAAAAACACAAATAAACCACACAAAAAAGAACAAGCAGAGGCTGTGTGGAAGTGCAGAGGAAATAAATTACTCTCTACTTCCCACCAACAAGCAATGCTTGACCACGTCCTTGAAGCAGGGCCTCAATATGTAGCCATTGTTTGGGAGGACAGATGTTTTCACGGGAGCCCACTCCTCCCCTCTCCTTCCTTTTCCCACCTTTTATTGCTGAGTGTGACAGCACATGGCATGGGGCAGGTAGGGGCAGCCCATTGAAAACCACAGTGCCAGAATTCACCTGAATTCATTCATGGGAACTCCTCAGCCTTCTGGTGATGATGGGTAGAGCAAGTGTGGAGGAGAGGGGAGCTACCATCCTCCCTTCTGCCCCTGTATTTCAGGAGCCTTAGTCCCTGTAAGGGAGAAAGGAGGGAACAGTCCCTGTCCACAGCAAGAACTTTTTGCTCTCTGCCATTGTATGCACTGTGTGAGGGTGTGAGCCATGTCTTTCCTCTCATTCTCTTCCTGTTATAGCTCCAAGACAGACGGTCCACATATAAGTAGCTTGTCAGAGCTCAGGAGCAAAGGTGCAGAGCCAAGTTCTGCCAGAATACGACTTAGTATTTTATTAGTGTCAGAGAGAATTGGACCCCAGTGCCCAAGGGCAGATCTTAGGTCTCTTTTTTTTTTTTTTTTTTTTGGAAGGCTATGGTCCAAGTTAAACCATTTTATGACCTGACCAATTCATAGAGAAGAATGACATATCTATTTCCTGTCTTGTATGCTGGAACTATATGATTCCAGTGTATTATATGATTTTAGTGTATTATATTTATTATACTTTGAACTTTAAGTATTTCCTGCAATTTTCAGGAAGCCATCATTTAAAAAAGAAATACTCTACTGACCAAGAATTATATGTAGAAATGATTTGGCAATTTGTTTTGAGTAATGGAGAAAGTCCAAGGAAAAAAGATCATGGTCTACTTGGGATGATTTATAAGGAAGAAAAAATAGGAGGAAAATCATCAGATAAATGACATCATATAATTCACCCTGATATAATTTGGGACTTAAAGATTTTGAGCATTTCTTAATCTGATTTGCAGGTGATGATCTGCTGCCAGAATAAATAAATCTTAGGAAGTGCCAAGACTGCTCAGCCATTTGCTGCGATACCACTCCCACATAAGGAACCTGTATCATCACCTTTTTTCAAGCAGCTTCTCCACCGTGGTAAGTTTTTCTTAGATGTTTGGCCTTCTATGTCAGGTGTTTTACAAAGAGTAAGGTGAGTTCTGGAAGGTTCAGCTCCAGTCCTAGGTTTTGCTGATAGACCTGGAAACTTGAGTCAGTAAACCCAGTCATAGGCATGTTAAACATATGTAAAGTTTGGTAAGGCTGTGGAGTATAGTAAATAGCACAGAACTAAATTATAATTGTCACTAACTGTAGTTTGTATTTTGTTCATCCCTATGAAGTGGTGATCCCCATTTGCAGTGTGTAAAATTTTGTCTTATGATCTAAAATTATTTTTTTAATACTTGCATCCGTATTTGCAACTTTGGTCTTTCAAATTCATGTCAGTCCCTTTTAATCACTCAAAAAAGAGCCCCTCATCCAATATCAAAAGCAAACAAAAATCCATAGATAATTCCAACAACTAGGTTTTGGAATAGAGACCTAATTAGCTCTTATTGAGCTTGATCCAAAGTTCACTGAAGTAATTTGGAGACTTTCCATTAAAGTTAATTAACTTTAGAACAAAGTTCTTTCTCAGACACACCAGTTTAGCAGTAGCAATTAGTCACCCCATCAGCAACAACACCCACTGTGTGTCAGGTATTCTGTTTGACATTGTTTCTGGGAAAGGTGTTGCCTACGTTGATGATGCCCCCCTGGGCATGTAGAGGACATGGAAAAAACTTTATGTCCTGAGGACCCATTTATTTGGCAGTCACCAAAGCCTGTAGGTTTCATTCATTCTGGCTTCACTGTGGAGCTTTCATCAGAAGTGTCAACATTAACAAGATTTTAAACTGCAGGCGAATATAGAACATCATTTGATCCTGGCAAAGAACTGTTTGCCTCAGCACTTATGCGATAATGTAGAGTAAGCAGCAAGTCATTGATGAATCTGTAAAGCAACAGCAGTCCCAAGAGTGCTCAGGCAAAATTGCTGTGAAGAAGAAGGAAAGACACCAAAAGTGATTAAACGCAGCAGTAGGTTCAGACCTTGGGAGACCTCCAGGGAGATTTGGAAAAAGCAAAAACAAAACAAAACAAAAAAAAAAAGAAGAAGAAAGATAAAGGGAAAAGAAAATGGGGTGCAGAATGATGTGCTTAACCTTTTGGTTCTGGCTTAATAAAAACCAACAAGAGAGAACAGATGTTATATGTTTATGGAACCTTAGCTGGCCTGGAATCATCCTTGCAGTTACCCTAGTTTTACATGCATGGTGATGATGACTTCTGATCATTCTCTATGAGTTTCCAGTGAAATTTTCACACATTATTTCAGGCCATTAACTTTCACTGGTGTTAAATGCCTTATTTGCTTTTGCTGCCCGTAGAGATAATTACAAACATACGCTAAAATCTGTATAACATTCATAAAGATAGGTAGTTAATCTTGCTTTATATATTTAAATATGTAGCAAATTCACTAACAATATCCAGCAATACTTGAATGGGGATTAGAGATCTTCAGAGGAGCTGGATTATTGTCATAGAAATACAACACATCTGTCAACATGGACAGTTGGTCCTTAGAATAACACTTCAGTGGATGCCTACTTGCTCCTCATCTCTGTTTTGTCTCATATCTGACAGCCAAAGTTCAAAAGTAAAGCCAGTAGAGTCAGTGCAGATCCTTCCACAGCGATGTTTCGAGACTGGTCCCATCAATACTCGGAGATCTATGCTCATTTTCCATTTCTATTATATATTTGCGCTGTGAACATGAGCGAGTCACTCTTGGGCCAGACATAACAGGGTTGACAGAGCTTCTGTCACATGCCCTGTCTGCTTGGATAGCCTGCTTTGTGACAAGGCTTTGTCTCCTACTGTTTCTGTACCCAGAAAGTAATGTTCTAATAACATTTGGTGCCCCAGGTTACTTAAAATAACAAATTCAAGTTAGTTTCAAATAATGACATCAAGATAAAAACAAAACAACAAACAAACAAACAAAAAACTCCCTATTGCATTAGTAATCCCCAGAGTATTCCACACCCTTTATAAATTTATTTTGGAGACTAAGCAAGGTTATACTGCAGTATGAAATACAGTGATCTGTTTGGATAAAAGTAGTTGCAAAGATCTGGCTAATACTCACATAAAGTTGAGATTAGGGAGTACATTCCACCTGCTGATAACAAAATTGCCAAGTCTGTGTACCAAAAATAAACATTCATTTAAAGAAAACAAAGCAGCTTCTAAGTGATCATTCTGAAAATTTCAATGCCATTTTGCAGTCATTTCTGTTGCATGATTTGTGCTTGAAAAGTTATTTCCGACTTGTTCTTAAACATACTTCTCTACCGTTTAAAAGTAAGATGCCTTTTACTTTGTGTGGTTGTTGATTTTGGAGATAGATGGTGATGGATGTTAGTCTTTTGTCATTTACAGCAGTGTGGATGGCATTTCAGACTATATTAGCCCTAGATGATATAAAGATCTTTAGCTACATGCTCATACCCAAGCTAGTGGACATCCAAGAGAATTTTAGCCTCCAAGGTACCATCACAAAAATGGGGGGGCAGTGTAGATGGGCAAAGAAGCCTATACGTGGCCAATGAAGCCCTTCCTGTTCCATGACAAAAAGGCACCATAAGACTTTTCAAATCTGCAATAAATCACATGCTGAAGGGATTGGTCAGAAGGGGAGAAGAGAATATACTTTTTTTTTTTTTTTCCAACCCACAGAATAAACAATGTTCTCTCCTGGGAATAACCAAGGTAAAAGGCAATGCCTTGCTGACAGAGAAACATATTTAGCACCACGATTTGTTGGCAGTGTTTGTACTTGTTTCCTGAGAAATACATGGAACGTCTTGATAATGCTAGATGATAGCATTCTGCCCTGTGGGCAGATGTGTGCATAATAGATGGTGCCTAAGGCATATCTGCCCACATTTGGTGGACTCTCCTTTGTTTATGTGACCAGGTGGCTTAGTTTTATAATATTAACTGTTGAGAACAATCTCTTCTTTATGTTAGAAATCAATACTTTATTTATAAGTATGCAGATAACAGTATTATTTTTTTTTTAAGTGTATGGAAAAATAGTGTGTCACTTTTTTTCCTGTGATTGAAGATACTTGAAAATTGTTGGACTAGTCACACTGATTTTGAAATAATCTATTTTTGCTGTTCTTCCAAATGATGTAAATTCATGGAAAATGGTGTCAGAATCTGGCTAGAAATTGCTCTCGCTTGTTTGAGAGTCTATGTATTATGTTTGAGAGTCTTGCTCTATACTCTCACCTGAGACTGAGATGAGGGCATTTTTCTTGAAGTTTTGCTGTTAAGGTTCCAGATCAATACAGGACTTATGTTTACATGTATTCAAGTACATGAGCAGTCCTGAAATCAGTGGATGAAATCCTGACTCCATTGACGGCAATGCCAAAATTCCCACTCACGTCAATTTTCACTCACTTTTCAATGGAACAGTTTGTGGAAGGGGAAAGAAGTTTTTTTTTTGTTTGTTTGTTTTTTTTTTTTTACCAGTGAATGGAGGGTAGTTAATATTTAAAGGTTTCATAACAGATGTGATACAGATATCCACGGAGAACTGTCAGAAATAATTATTTCAGTTTTGTAAAGATCTTCTGTTTTAATATTGCCAGTTCTTTATTTTGTCCTGACTTTTACATTATATATTAATGGTAACTATATTGTTATGCTGACATGAAATGTAATCTGAAGTGGTTTCAATAACATTGAGATACAATTTATGTAAAGCTTCTTACTACATCAAACTAAAACCATTCAATCATATAAAAATAAATTGACTTGTCATTATCAAAATGCTTTTGTTTTAGATTCCTGAATCTATTTTCTTCAAGACATTTGTTTAATGGGAAATTCTGAAGTAATAGCATTCTTTCTGATTTAGGGCATAATCAAACTCTGAAGGGTCAAGATTTTCTGCAGAAGTTTCAGTTTTGACTGTCTTTAAATGAAGCTGGTTCTTAGCTCACTGTGGCTTTTTACCAACTCAAGGAAAATCTATGTCCTAAAAGGCTATGAAAATTTGGAGCTTAGTAGTCAAGTGCTATTCTTGATCAAAATGACATGAACATGTTTGATGGGAACCTTTCACGTACAGGCTAAAGGCAAGTAGCATCATAAAACTTCCCTTACTTTTGTAAGAGACCTTGAAAATCTGGTAAGTCCAGGAGGACAAGGGTGGTCAAGGACAGGCAGGATGTAAAAAATAATATTTAAACACATCATAAGCAGAAGCAAGCATAGTGAGTTTTGCATTTAAATGAAATTTTATATGCTCACAGGAAGCATCGTCTAGTGGTTAAAGTATAGAATTGGGAGCTGAGCAATGCCACTTCTATTCTTGGCCATGCTGCTGCAGATTTTGTTCCAAACAGAGAAGAGCAGAGGTCAAAAATATACCTGCATAAAAGAGCTTTCCATTTTTAATAATAGCATGAGATAAGGCCGTATCCCAGAGCATTAAAGAGAATCAGAACTTTGATTGTAGATAAAATTTTTAAGAAAACCAGCTCAGAATTTCAAAATAGGGACCAATCAGAGTTAGATGAAAATGGGTATGAGAGGAAAGTCATATTCGGTTTGAAAATCATGTGAAGAGATGTATGTAAGTATAGTCTGGGGTCAGCAAATGTAGAAAGTACAAAGGGTAGCAATGGCACAATAATTAGTTAAGGGGTCATAAAATGTGTCCATTTCATACACCCATGAGATTTCAGTAGCAGGCTAGCATAGGATGTTAAAAGCCTCCTTTTGTATGAGTGTAAAATTACCTATAGAGAGAGATTTGTGCAAAATTCATGGAAAAATTTATGGTGTCCACAGGGTTTGTGCCTGCTGCTGAATGGGAATGAATTCAGACAAATTCAGCTGCTGAGCTGCACAGGTAACATATACATGTGAAGCTGTCACAGGAAAAAATGAAATTTCAGCTGAGACAGCCTGGAAAGCATGACTACAGTTATGCAGAGCTTTATCCTCATTTCCTATTTCCTAGCACACGTTCATGGCATCACCAGGTTCTTCACGTATCTGTAGCATCCAGGATCTTATTGAGCAGCTTAGTTGTTAATTTACAAAGCCCAAATTAATGTCACCTAGATTTCTCTTCTGTTACAGCCTGCTGCTCTATGTTCTAGATTCTGAAGCTGATGGTACTTGGACATGCTACAGGCACAAAGGTATATATTTCCAAGATAAGAAAATATATGTCTTTGCAATCACATATGTGCAGAACAACTTTTCTCTAAATGAACACCCGGTGTAGTCTAAGTTTCTAATGTTAAGGACTTCCCTGTATACTTTAAGTCTTGGTCCTCTACAAGCCCAGAATGTTTCCAGCCTTGACATCACTGAAGGGTTCATCATGATTTGCATTTCAGGTGTGTCATGATTTCATGCTTAGATGCATACCTCACCTGCAGGATACAATGTCATAGACATTCTTTGAGCATGGTGTTGATACCCTCTGTTTGGTCTAATGGCATTCATCCAGTAGGGAGATTCCATTTCAAATCCCACTTCTGCCTGAGTAGGTATGAACTTGCATTTTGTGTCTCGCGTGGGAGCAACTTAAACACTGGGCTATGGAGTAAGCTTTGAGAAAGGGTAATGGGACATAAAGCTTGGGCTTTCCTTCCCTCAGTTGAAGCTCTTCCAATTTCCATGAAGTGATTAACCTTCCATTGGATTGAAGAGAGACAGAGAGAGAAAGGAAGAAGGTGAAAGAATGAACTGTACCAAAGAGTAGAGGACAAGGTGTCAAATACCTTCAGACATTCGAAGGATTTGAACCTTGGAGTCCAGATCCCAAGCGAGAGCTCCAAGTATATTGGAGAGGATCTTATTTCGTTAGCAAAGAATGGCTTAAGTGTCCAACTTCAGGAAAGCATTCATAGCTGTGAATTGCAAGAGAAGAGAGGTGTCATCTGCAGCTCAGGCTAATAGCTATCCTGGGGAATAGGGGGAGAAAAGGTGCACCTCCACGTCCAGCACTACCATTTGGCCAGCCTCAGGAGGTTGATCTTCCACATGTTACACTCTGAGGCACCTAACTGTCCCCATGTGCTATCTAATAACACATCATTATTCAAGTCAGGATTTTTGCTGAAGCATCAAGAAATCTGTGTCTTTCTGACAATACAGGCCATCATACTTTTTCCATCAAGAATCCCAGTGACATCTGTAAACTTCTCTGTAAAGCTATTTAAAACCTCGGAATGAAAAATGAAGTGGCAGTAGTTTTTCTCTTGAGAATGGATTAAAAATCTAAGAGAGGCACAGTTTTAGGGGAGAGATTATCTTTTATTAGATCATCTGCTATATTTGAAGAAGCAGGCCAGCTTTCAGGAGTGAGTCCCTCTCCACTGTAATCTTGATCACTGCTCATTACCACAAGGTGTTACAAAAATCAAACCCCTAGTTGGTCTCTACCTTCGTATCTCTTTCTCAATTTATTGCAGGAAGTTATTTTTTTCCTTTCTGTTGCTGATTTTGTGATTACTCTAGTTAGTCATCTTGCCTGAGGTACAGTTTTCAGAAGCTGGACTGCACTACCTTTACAGCTCCAGGGACATCATTTCAGCAGCAGAATACCCATCTGCTTTGTACCATCTGGTTTCCACTTCTACCTCTGCCACCTGAATGCACGGATCCAGAGAAGTAGGCCTGGCATTTTGCAGTTTAGCATGCATACATGTAGGAAGTATATTAAATGATTAAATATTTAATAGTTAATTATTACATTTTCAAAGACGGATCTCTAAGAACAGCTGATGCTTATTTTATTGAAGTTTAGGTACCCCAAGGCACTTGGGTTCATGGCTAAAAAGGTGTTAGCTCCTTGAAGGTTAAAAAGAGGAGAGAAGTTAGGGACAGGGAGGGAAAATAATAAAAGTATTGTCTTCTGTATTTCTATAACGACAGTCAGCTTTCTCTGGAAAGTCAGTCTGCAGTGTCAGTCCCTGTGTCCGTTCCCCTGCCATTCTTTGACTTCAAAGATTCTAGTTAGGCACCCACTGGTTTCTGCAAGTAATCTGCAGAGGGGACTGAACCTCTTCATTTTCTGTTTTCTCTTTAAAATCTTCACTAGCTTTCAGAATTCAAGCATGGAAATGCATTAATGAGAAAGCAAAGCTGATGAAAAATGACATGGGTTTTCAGTGAAGTTTGGCTGTAGCAGTTATACCCAGCAAACTGGAAACTCTGTTACGCTCTACTGAAAGATGTCCCCAGGATCCAGTCCAGTTTCACATCTGTCCAAATTCAAGGGGTTCTGAGAGAAGCTTTTTTCTCAAGCTGAGTCCTCAGGCTGGGATTTAGCTACTGAAGCACTAACGTACCTGTGTTTTTTTTCTTTGTAAACGGTTTTCTTAAAATTTTGGTTCATGTTGTTGTTTTCAGCCAGTCACCTCACAATCTCCAAGGGTTCATAATTATACTGATTACATTCATATGAATCTAAACTGTGGCAAGCTAACACCTGTATTTTACACTATGATTTCAACAAGAAAGTTATGGAGTAAAGTGTCACTCACAGATACGAATAAGGGTAATGATACTCTTGACTTTTGTTTTCCCATTTTCTTCCTGATCCTTCTAATAAATACACAAAACATAAGGAAAGCTTAGATACTCAAACTTTAAAGGTTTGTGTACAAAAATCTGAATTGTGAAGAGGGAACCTGAAAATGGCCAGTAAGAATAACAGGGCATAAAAATCAATTACTTGCAAGGCATTGGGATCTTGGGAAGAAAGTGTCATAACAGTACCACATAATGGCTCCATTATAAGACTATAGATCCTTTACAGAGCAAGGTTAAAAAGCTCCTCTAAAACTTTGAGGAAGGTTACAACAGTCTAAACTCACTTGCTGCCTTGGTCTAATTTAAACATACATTAATGTTTCTACAGTCACTTGATGCTGAGCAGTGGAAGGAAACATTATAATCCACTAAATGTGCTGTTGTGCTAACAAAACTTATCAGATTTAACAATAATTAGTAAAACATTTTAAAATGAGCTAAAACTACAAAATGAAGTATAATTCAGTAAAATGAGATAATGTAAAATGCAAATCAGTAAAAATAAAGTGAATGATTACATTTAAGAGTAGAAGATACTGAACATTAACATTTTTATTTTTTTATTTTTTTTAGATATTAAAAATGAGGATTTAGGTTTTGATGCAAAATGTATTGGCCTGCAGTTCTTTCAGGAGCAATGTGTCACTGTTTGTTCTAACATCGGTAAATTCATTACAAAGAAGCATGAATGTACAAAATTTCTTGGTATTACTGAGTGCTCTGTGCTGAGATAGTGTCATCAGTGGAGCCCTCTCCACCCGTTCTTCCGCCTCCACTCCATTCAGCATTGTGGATATACTTCTGCATGTCACCAGGAGATATTAAAATGTAGCACATTTCTTAAAAGCTATTCAATTCCTTCTCTTTTTTGCAGGTGCATGAAAAATGCTTTTGTTGGCTCAGGCATTGATGTAAGAGCAATTTCTGCAAGCTTAACTATTCAACTTCATTATTTATTTGGAGAAATTTTATGGAATGGCGTAGGGAAAGTGAAACTGAGGGAAATTTTTTGCATTTTAGTGTTAAAAGAATTTGTTAATTAGCATGGAATAAGAAAGAAAGAAAAAAATATTCCCTTATTTAGATACAGATAAGATTTTTTGATTGTTGTTTTGTCGTCGTTGTTTGTTCACTTTAATAGGAATGTCCTTTCTTTCCCCATAGCAGATTGTTTCAGTGTGTAGCCCATACCTCTCTGAGAGGCTGAGTGCTGCTCCTAAGGCATCTGTAGAACTTTGCTAAGAAAATCAACTCTATCGTGAGTAAATTTTAAGGAGCTACAAGCAAAAAAATGCTGAAAACTAATGCTATATGGTAGAAGCTCTATAGACTTAGGCATTTTTTTTTTCTAATATCATTATTAAGCTCCTAAGGTCTTATCCTAAACACCACGAAGTCAACAAGAAAACTTCCAGGGCCTTAAGATCAACACCTCAGCTTATTGGGGTTTGTTTGTCTTTAATGTATAAAATTAGAAGAAGATGCTTGAATGGCAAGTATTGGAGTTTCCTGACATGGTCATTCAGCAGACAAGAGGCACTAGAAATTGGCACTACTGAGTGCTGTACTCTTTTCCTTTTACTTGCTGCATGACATTTGCACACTGGCTTATCCCCTCAGCTTCCTTGTTGTTAATCTATTGTGAAGAGCCAGAAAATAAGAGGAATCCATTTCTTTTCCTTCCAGAATCCAGCAGCTGTGAAATTTAAAGTTAAGTATCTTCAGGGGTTCTGAGACAACGCTTGAAGGCAGCAAAGCAGGCATTTCTATGTCTGCAGACAGATCCACAGTGGCCAGAAAGAGAAGAAAAAAATCGTATGTGAAGATAACCTGCAAAAAAGATTTCTCCTCAGGATAATAACACATTCTTTCAGGTACAACAGAGTATAGGATAACTCTACTGAAGATAACACTGTTACTGCAAGAACAGAGCTGAGTTTGGCTCATGAGGAGCAGAGATCTTTCCCCTTATGAAAACTACCATTCGCAGGAAGACACACGGAGGAAAAAGGAATGATGTTAAGGAAAAAGGAAGTTATAGGAGTGGGAGGCTGCCATGGTGATGACCAACCTTCCACTGCTTTAAGTCCTTAAGTGTAATACACTGTGTGTTCTGGATTTAATTACAGAGCTGGAAAGTAGCGCTAATAATGTTGCACAGTTTTGTCTTCTCCCTCTGTCTGATCTGCAGCTAATTAAAATAGACATTAATTAATATGTGCTTTGGGGTTCCCGAACTTTAGGTGATTTAAGTGTTATAAATAATATATTATAACTTATAGCACATGGATCACTATGAAAGAGTTTAAATTAATATCACTAACTAAAATGTGACTGATCTTTAATGCCCTGCATGGTAGGGAACAGAGCACCTACATCTATCTCCATGTCCCAGAACCATGGAAGAAGTCAGCTCAGCTGTCAGTCCCTGGGCTGCCTTCTCAAGCCAGCTGTGGAGGGCATTTGTGGCAGAAACTGTCCATCTTTGATCTCGCAGCCTTTTTATGATGTAAAGACTTCACCTTTTAGTCAGGTGCTTAACAGGCTAGTGCTGGTTTTATATCTGCTCTATATAAGTTTCAGGTTTTGAGCGTGGCATTTTTTAATGGCTTTGTGCTTTTAGTTCTCAATCCCACAGCATCTATGTACTCATGTTGGAGGTGGTACATGGGGGATAACTAAAAATTCTGAAAGCATTTTTACTAGCTTCACAATTGCTTTCTGTAAGTTTTGTCTTTGCACCCATTGCTGCCTTTTTATGATGGTTAGGATTAAGCATGTGCATTGTCAGCAAATTAGACCTCTTGGTCTTGTGTACTTATTTAGAAGAAAAATCAAATGGGCAGTAAAAATGGTTGTGAATGTTAATAAAATCGACAGTACTAGGTATATCCAAGAATGAAGGCTCCATTAGTGTTAAATAGGTAAAGTCCTGGTCAAATTGGACAGCTTTTAAATGATCAGCGCAGTGGTGCAAGCCGTATACACACCTTATGGATGACAATGTCTTCTCCTTCACACGTATGCGGAGAGGAAGAGGCTCACCTTCCTGCTAGGAGTAATCTCCTGCAGATCTCCTTCAGACAAATCTTTAAGTCAGACAGTCCTTTAGCTTTCAGGAAAAGGTTAAAGATCTGCTTTTCAAAATGACCTCTCTGTTCTGGCCTTCCACCCCCATGCCCTCCATACACATAGTAAAAGCCTTCTGTTAGAGTGGATTCAAATCAAATACTCTGGCTACTCACAATTTTGAATGTGTCTGGATTTCCAGACTGCTGTTGGGTGCTGATTCCTTCTTATAATCACCATGGCAGCAATACTTAACTCATTCTGGTAAAAAAAAAAAAAAAAGAAGGCAAAAAAAAAAAAAAGCTTTTTAGGCACTTTGTCTATGAAGCACCATACCAATAAAAAAGGAAGATAAATTTTGTAATTTATTTCATGACAACACAAAATTGGAAGCCTGCAATCAGTGGGAAGTAAAAGCTTTCAAAAATAAAGCTACAAGGTGATAAGTTAAAATTGCTGGTTGTCACATCTATCCTACTGCTTTTATCCGTAACTGCTCTGTTCCTTGTATAAAAGCATGGCTTTATTAGCATCCACCAGGGGCCTTCAGATGCCATGAAGACCTTGGGGCTCCCAGGTTAATGACTGGTATTAATTACTACCGATGTACAAATTTCTAAGGCTACATACCAGTTGCTATGTTTTATCTGAGGGGTATGTAAAATTCCAGTCTCTTACCTCATTTCATGTCACTGGCTTCAGCACTGGGCTTTACTCTAAAACAAGGCTATTTACAGGTGCCATGGATAGCTGGATTTGTGTTTGACTGCTAAAAGGGTCAGAGCTTTTGCAGCAAAATGGGCCTTCCCACAGGCTTCCAGGGGAAAAAATGGAGCTGCTGCTTTGGTTTAGCCTCCTCTCTGAAAGCACAGTCATTCTAGCTCTGGCAGAAATGAAGGAACGGGGTGGTTAATGGCTTATATGAAGGATAAGAAACAAATGTACAGCTTCCCAGCCTTTTTCCTGGCCCAGCAGTATCTCTCTGTATTTTTTTTTTTGCTTTTGAAATACAGCCTGTCACTATACTGCTCTTCCTGAGCCCTTCTTTAGTGCTGTATTTGCACAACCAACCATTCCTTAGAAGGTCTGGGGCAGCCATGGGCACCATCTCCCTGATGGCAACCCAGGAGGTTGGTCCAGGCCTGCAGGCCTTCTTGGAGCAGGCTCCAAGGTTTGCAAACAGACACTCTGATGTTTTCTCCTCTGATGTCCTTCATGCTGGGGGACTACACTCTGCAAATATCCATCAACATCTGCCTTACCACCATGCTGCAAAACTATTTTATTCTGTAGCTCCATTTATGAGTTACCAACTGCATATATGACAATGCTGATAGCCAGTGGGCTGACACTGTAACTTCTCACTAGGTTAGCATTGCCTCATTCTGTTCTTCCCACAATGGGTAGATGACATGTGAAACTCCTTGCCAAAGGGCATGGTAGATATAAAAAATTTAGAAGGGCTGACTGAAGCTCATGAAAATAATCTGCTAAGCATTATTAAATACATAAAACCCACATTCAGGTGAGAAAGGTCTTGAGCTAAAATCATTAAAGACAGATAGATGAAGATAAATAGAGAAGCAAGAATGCAAGATGTTTCACATACAGTTGTATTGTTCTTACTGTTCCAAAAGCATCCACTTTTGGCCGTGCTTTGCTGTTGTTGTTTTATTTTTTATTATTATTGAGGCACCAGAACAAAAGATTGTCAACAGTCCTAGGAGCAAAAACTGTGTTCAGAGATCTATCAATGTCAATTCTATAAGGGCAGGGTGAGATAAAGGCCTCCCTGCTCTCTTGGAGTGGAAAGGTCTTTGGTCTAGCCCACTGTGGCTACTACTTATGGTGTTCTTTTATGTATCTAAAATGGGAATCAGAATCACAGTGTTTATCTATCTGTTACCCTCTTTATTGTTTTCCCTGTAGCACAACTAAATTACTTACACACACACGGAGTATTAAAACAGCGGCATCCAGGACAAAAAAGTAACTCGAGCCTTACCCCCACATCTCATTGACAACTGAAGTGCTCTGATAAGTGTGAGTTAGAGGTCAGTGACATCCTGAACCACAGTGTTGTCTTGATCAGTAGTCTTTTCAACCAGAAGAGGGTGAAGCAGACACCAGTGCATCTTTTACAAAGAATTTTGTGATGTTTTCCCTGTGATTTCTTCAATGAAACAGTATGAGAGATACAGCTGTGGGTTTTAGGTATTTTGTCCAGTGCATTTTCTACCAGTAGAAATTTAATAGAATCATTTTCTGCCTTTGAAATACCAGGTACCGTATTGATCTTTCTCTTATAAATGCTGTTATTATGGGTTTTGATGCCTCCCTGCTTATAATAAGGCAAGGAGATTTGTTGTATAGCATGGTTCTGTATATGTTTTGTAAATGAGCATAATTTTGAAGGATGAAGATTGCTTTTCTTTTTCACTGAGGTTTGAGCTAGAAAACCAGTATTTACAGGAGGAAGAATTTTTGAACATTTGAACCCCAGAGAAGGTTTTTATTTAATAGGTAATTTCGCCTTTATCTGCATTCTTTTATGTGGGATTACAAAGGTAATTTATCTGTCTGAATACTAGGACAGCTACAGGGACTAATTTTACCTGACTATTGTCTCTTAAGGGGAAGCACAAGTCCTCATTTACCTAATACTAGCATTCCCTTTATTGTAATTTTTGTTTGTTTGTTTATACAAATACATTGCTTTCCAAATTTCCCAGACCTCCATCTTCTCCCACCTCTATAAGCAGTATTTCCCAGGCTGGAGATGAAGACTTCCCTGGGTGGAATGACAGATAACTTCAGTAATACGATTTTATATCCAAACCCTCAATGATTATTTAAGCACAGATTCTCCTGTCAAAGCTGACAGGGCCTTGGTGCCTGTCGGCTCTTAGCCCTGCTACGCCAGAGTGCTGGCAAAAACTGGGGGTGTATGGCTCATTGCCAGCTCCCTGACAAGGGCCAGCTCTCAGCATCATTTTCTCGTGCTGTATCATAAGCATCCACAATCTGCAGGCGGCGCTGGCTATGAAGCGTGCTACATCTCACATAAGCACAGCCCCTGCCTACTATGAATGTCTCGTTGGAAAGTAGCAGTTACTCTCCCTTGCTTTCTCTCATATGTGCATAGCTGTAGACCTTGTCCCTCTCTGTCCTGTCATCTGATTGAAGGCAGAAAATAGACAGTGCTCCAAGTTTGTATTGCACCCCACCAGAAACATCCCTGCTGTCGTTTGGCATCCAGCCCAACTGTAAGTGCCATTGCTGGACAGACTCTGATCTATGGCTTGGCCTGTGCTGAACCAAGCATTTTTAGACTGTTCTGACCACCATTTACAGTCTTTTAATTAATTTTCAGCCAATTCACTTGATTTACTATAGGATCACATGCTGTAGTCTAGATTTACTTAGAGACACCTTATGCAGATAACATATCTAGTCTGCGTAAATGCATGACACTGATTAATCTAAGCCATTTTAATTAACCTAAATACAAAGTCCAACCAAAAGATTTTTTGTTGTTGCTGTTGTTCTTTATTGACACATTGCAGACGAACTAACGACGCCTGTAACAACTAAAGACTATACTGCCAAATGATTCCTGTAACGAATGTATAGAGTCTTAATTTCTTAGTTTTCCTTTGCCTTTTTTCCATCTTCACTCCTGCAGCTATCTGTGGGAAGCTTGTGTTTTGCTGTCTGTTCATTCCATTCTCGGTATTGAAAACATGATGTCCCCGATGCTGCCCAAAAGCAACTTTAGCCTTAGGAAAATGAGAAAAGCAATAAACAATATTCAAGAGATACAGATGAGTGTCTTTGATCTATCTACATCACTTTGAAAGGGTTGTTTCCAAAGTGGATGCAAGAATGATGTCCTTTGCCGCTTTCTCACCTCCTTCCATGCGGCTGCACTGGAGGCAGGCAGTGGACAATGGGCATGAGCAGGCTGTGCAAGCCATGCATAATGTGCTGGTCTTGTGAGGGCACACGTTCTGGAGGGCATTTCCCAGCTGTTCCAGTGAATGTGCTTTCAACCTCACCCCCCTGCACCGTGGTAATGTTTAGTTTTGAGAATATTTACGCTTCGTGGATGCCCTTACTAGATGCTGTTCCCATGATCCATGTCAGCTTGGACTAGTTATTTACTATTTCTGCATGACTGTTCTTCTTTTGCAGCTAGCTGCAAGAATAGTTATTGAGGTATATGAAGTACTCAAATACCGCACTTCAACAGTTTGAACTTAAAAAAAAAAAAAAAGGAAAAAAAAACCACAAACATAAACCCAAGCCTTGTATGTTATTCCTCCCTTATGTGAATGTTTTTGTTCTCTGAGACGGCTGCGTGTCTGGATGGACAGGATGGTTGCATAGTCTTTTATGTTCTCAAGAACTGGAAGGACATACTTGTGCTCTTGTGGAGTCAGAAGGAATTTGCATGAAAATTTCACTGGATTTAAAAATAATGAAAGACATGGAGGATAGAGCAGGATGGTTCTGTCAGCCAGTTTCATTGTGCTGTATCTGCCTTTGTCCTTCACTACCAAGCAAATGCGATTAAACAGAATACTTGTGCTGAGCAAATAGGTAACAGACACATCCAGTGCAAACAGTTTGTTACTAACTTTGCTCCTTCTCCAACATGGTACAGTGGGACCTGTTCAGACGCGGGTACTGTAGTCAGCTGTAGGTGCTTTAGTAGATGGCTACACCTGTGTGCGTGAACTAGTACAACCACAGTTACAGCCTAGCATGCCTAAGCAGCAACTAAGCTAGAACTAACGTGTCCTGCGGGTAGGATTCTGGATGCAATACTTGTACAGGGTAAAAAATGACTATATTTCTGTTTGTTCCATAATTTGGTATGTTCCCACACACTTCAGCATTGCTGGCACTGGTGGAAAATAGAGGGATAAGAGCTAGTGGCATTAGAAGCTGCTGCTGCACTAAATTTGGTAGCAGGAACCCACAGGGGTTTGCCATAACATTGCTGGCAAGTCATTGTGTAAGCAAACTTTATCAGCGGGGGTGTTGTTCTTAAATGTATCAGTCAGTACCTGGGTAAACAGACACAGCCACAGCCTGGGACTTAGCTATGCTCCTTCAGTGGAAAAAGAGTCTGGGAACACGTAGACAGCAGACCCCCTCCTCGACAGGACGTTTCCAGCTGATATTCATTTCACACTCCTAAACGCACTTTCCAGGCTGGTGAATGAAACAGAGCTTGGAGAGTGGAACATATATATATAATCTTGTCCTTTCCCCTTCTTTGTGAATTTCTTCAAGGAAAGAGACTGCAGTCCCAAGTTCTGGAATGGATCCAGCTATCAAAGTTCAATGGTGTAGTGGCAACTAACTGCTTTAATTCAGTTTGAAGTTGGAGTAATTTAGCAAGAAGGGAATGTATCGCAAAGAGCTATTGAATCCCACACATACATTAGACAGCAAATGGACTGTACATTATTATTATATCATTTCAAATTTCTGTCAGTTGTGCTGTGGGAACAATTTTTTCATATACAGTATTTAATTCTGGAAGCAGTAGTTAATGCTTTGTACTGGGGAGAAGTAGCAGTGGACAAAACCACCTACAGAGCAGCAAATTTAGAGCATCTATAAATCCATCATCGGCTCCATTATTCACCATGTTTCAATTACATACCACAGGCAGCACTGACAGGAGCTTAAGAGTGGGTATGGAAATCAGTTTCTGGGGAGGTGAGTTTACGGGCTTTATTCGTGCTCCTGGTCCTGAGGCGGGCTCGGAGGAGCTGCGTGTGGCCGACACCTTTGAGGCCCGGTTCGTGTCGCGGTGCGGCCTGCGTCCAGCCCTGCCTCCTGGTGCCCCCTGGACACCAGCTCAAAACCTGCAGACATCAGCAGATGCCCACTCAGACCCAGTTTTAAAATCTTGTTTTCATTGTGGATTCTGCCCCGCGTTTTGTGTATAACAGGAGATAAGCTGTGAGCAGCAGCACTGGCAGACATAAGGTGCCTGCAATAGCTGCCTAGCTCTCAAGGAAGCACTATGCAGCAGCACATCCCCAGCCCTTGGAGACATCTGTCTGAGGGTCACTGTGTCAGCAAACAGTATCACTAGAGGAAATTTTTATGTTGGTCCACCGGTATAGCCGTATGCCTTCCCTCAGCATTATTTCATTTCATTAATTAGGTCAGTTTTAATAAGCAAATCCCTAACTCTGCTTTGAAAGCCGGTGCCTGCGAGGCATCAGAAGGAAGGTGTTAAGTGTCTACGAGCAGCAAGTGGGTGCTGATACACGAGAGTATTTCTGTAGGAGAAGGACGGCTCAAATCACGGCTGAATAAGAGATGCCAAAAAAAAAAAAAAAAAAAAGCAGCCTGTCATAAAGACAACAGCAGTGTCCTTGTGCATCCTCAGCCCACAGGAGCAGGAGCCGTGTCTGCAGGAGGGGCCTGGCCAGGCAGAGCGTGTGTTGGCGGCTCTGCTCCCACACTGGTGCTGGTCCTGAGGTGTACGTGGAGGCTTGGTGGGATTTCTTGGGTGGTGAGGGCTAGCTAAAGTCCTGGGCCAGCTTTCCTCCTTCCTTCTCCCTTCAGAAAGAGGTGCTTTTTGTTTAAGAGTTAACACCTGGCTCAGTTTTGGTTTCGTCTGTGGAGACGAGCCTTCTCCGTGCTACCCAAGCTACTGGGTAATGAATTGCAGTCCCCTCACAGCATAAGGAGGGATTTCTTGCACGGGGACAGATCTGTTACTTACTGTTGCTGGAGAAACACTAGCACAAAAATTTTCCTCTTGACCCAATGCTCCACTCTTCTGGGCTCCTGCAATAGCTATGGTCTTGATTGATTCATGCATTTTGTGCACGTTTGCTGTGCAGATGGAGAGCAAGCAACTGATCTTTTGACTTTCAGACTTTCTTTATAGGCTGACACAGGGTTTGGACAGATTCTCCAGAAACACAGTGGCCAGAATGATTGAAGCCATCAAGCATAACAGCAGTAAGAGATATCATGGGGATATGATACAAACGTTCTCAGTTCAGTGATGACGGCTGTCAGTAGAAGCCCCAAAATGAACACTTGATTTGTTGAGACTGTGGGCATTTTTTGGGCCTGTTTCCAGAACTCAACGTACACAATGAAAATAGTCAAGCAACCTACAAGAATTTGCAAAGTCACAATGTATGAATTGATGGTAAAAAATGTGAGGGCTAACTTCATAGGCACAAAATAAAATATTTGGAAAAATCATAATGGATAAAGAAAAAAAAATAAATCTTTACCAGAAGGGAATACATCTAAATCAGCATAGAAAACAGTAGTAGCCTTTAGTATTTTTTCTGGTGGTACAACACCAGCTTAACAGAGTGTGAAGCACAGCAACCCATCCATGGCAGTGACACGGCATTTCCATGCCACAGATTGTATGCTCCAGTAGGAACAAGACATATCTCCCATCTTATCCTTGGACCACAACTCTAGAGTAACCTCTGTGTTGAGCAAGATGCGTTGAATATAAAGCCTGAAGGGAAGCTGCTTAAAATAAAGGCCAGATGAGACACTTACCCTAAAGCTGCGAGAGCCATTGAAATAATTGCTAGCTCCTTAACCTTTCAAGAAAAAATTAGCTGAACTGTAGAAAATGAAGGATTAAAAAGTGAAGGTGGGGGGGAGGGAGAGAAAACTGGAAAGAGAAAGATGCTTTTAATTTGCAACCTGCTCTCTTCATCAGAATTACTTTAGGATAATCAGGCAGATGCGGATGTTTCCTCAAAGGTAATGCCTGAGTGGTGAAGGTAAAATGCGATGGTTGGATAAAACACGCTTGCAAATTTGACAGGTTACATTATCTTTTATTGACATCTGAACAGAACTGCCAGACTCTAGAGGCTTTATTCTTGCATCAGCCTCTTTTTTTTTTATGACATCTGCCATCTTTAGAAATTAAACAAACTTTTTATTGTAGAATTTTAGCAGATTATCTCAAACAGACTTGACTGCTTCCTGATAAATTGTGTGATATGTGATGTACCTCTGACTTTAACCTGTATTTTTTTTCTCCTTTTTTTTTTTTCCTGTAAAATCATTCAAAATAATTTATTAAATTTATTCTGTGTTATAATCTAACTTTGATCTGGGAGACAATACCAGGGCGAAATATAAAAAGATGGATTATAGTTCCTACATTAACGGACTTGTGCCAAAAAAACCCTTACACTTTATGAAATGAGAAAGATAAGAACATGAATTAATAATGCTTTAACAGCAGTGGCACAAAATCCTTGAACAGTAATGCTCCAAAACTGCTCATATTGATTTAAAATCTATATTTAAGATGGTTAGGTCTAGAAGTCCCCCCTTCAGCCACATCAGATATAGATTTTCAATTTACAGGATTGTTTTAAATTGCAGTCTTTAATTCAGAAAATACCCTACAAAGCTTTTCATGTTTAAAAGTAAATTCCTTGCCTTTTGCTCTCTCAAATTATTCTAGTTAAAGTTTAGCAGTCACCATTGATAAATGGTTGTGCATGACCATGTGAAAGCAGAGCTGCCATATGTTCTGCAGAGGGCTTGTCCCATGTTGCACAGTCATAAGGCTTTGGAGCCTGGAATGAGGGAAATCCCCTAGTGAATACAGATTAGAAAATGATTGGTCTCATGGAGAGTTTAGGGTCACCAAGGGCCAAACTGTGCCTGAGGTGATACGTACCTATTGAGTACAACAAGGGCTTGTGTTCATGCAAGGGCAGAGTTTGTCAAAAGTGCTTTGCTAATAATAAACAGAGATTGATGGTCTTAAAAATAAAGTTAGACAATTCTTCACTTTATATTGAAGTAGCAGCAACAAGAGAATTGATTATTGCTTTCTTGCATTTCAAAACAGTTCTTGAGGACTTTGCTGGCAGTTTGCACTGTTCATTCAAAGGGAAAAGATTAGAGCCTGCAGCACCATTAATGTGCTAATATGTAATTAGTACAGTGTCACCTTAAACACCAAATTAATTCACAGTGGTTAGGTAAATTGTAGTGTGTACTCACATTTATTTTTCTACAAAATGATTGAAATTTTTAGCGTGTTCCAGTGAGACTGTCCTCTCCCAAGAGTAAGATGAACTGGTGTGGAACAGATGTGAAATTTAATTAGAAGAACAAAAGGGTATTTGTCACAAGTCCAAAAAATGCAACAAATAATGGGGGCTGGGACAGAAAATTGATTCCAAGAGTGGCAAAAAATGTCTCCCTTAACTAGTAATAGTAATGGGTAGAGGAGCCAGTACAAAAGTCCAAAGGGAAGTGCTAGTTTACATTTAATGGCTTGAAGATGAAGACAAATCACCCTGGCTGAAGTTCAAATTCACGTGGTGGCTTCAGCATCCCTGTGATGTGTTTCTGAAACTGGAAAATAAACCCTTTCCCATCTTGAGTCCAGCCACACCACCAAATGTTAAGGGTGGCTTTGGTGGTGGAAGGCAGAGTTCCTTTCAAGACTCCAATTTAAAGGTGGGTCTGACTTGTTTGTGGGATCTGGAATGCCAGCTCCTCACCCTTGGGGCAAGGACCAGTGAGATACCTCTGTAACCATTTGAGCAGTTATATCTGTTCTTGCTCCTTACACAGACCACAGAAATAATGACAGCCTGGCTAATGATATCTCCACTGATTGTTCTCGAATGGCTCACTGTGGATTATGCAGATCAGCTCAGCAGAGAAGCCAAACTTGAGTGAATGTTCACAGCAGCTAGCCACACCAGCTTCCCACTCCTCTGGGTAGAGGGAAGTGAAATGCCATGCAAGAGGTGATTTGCAAACCTCTCCCTTGCTCTCCATCCCATCAGTATTCATCAAGACTCAGAGTTTATAGCCATGGAGTGAAAGATGATTGTCCTGTCAAACCAGGGAAATTAATCCTTAGGAATGAGCAGGTTTCCCATTTATCCATAAATCGACTTGCCCCTGTTGGTGGCATAAAATGAGTGAAAGGATGTGTTGGATAGAGCATCCTTCTCTCTATGTGAGACGTCTCACAGAGCAGACAACCACCCTGTTCCAGAGAGGCTTGTGAACTCAGAGTAACTTCTCTTGGAAATACCTTCAGTGAGAAAAAATGAGGAGACACAAAAGAAGGAAATACAGACTAATTAAGCAGAATCTTCTCTAACCCAAACAATTTTACGCTTTTTCCACAGGGCATCAGCAAATCTTTAAGGATGCAATTTCAGCTCTAGCCTTGAATTTCCTTGCTGTAATAGGGATGGAGCGAATCTTTTAGCTTCATCTGAACATAATTTTTCTGTAAAAAGCAGATTAATTCTGGGTCCCAAGTTTCTAGTACTCTGTGTTTTGATTTCCTTTTAGTGCCTATATAGGTACAGCTTAGGGGATTGGTTAGACAGATGGAGTTTGGCATGATTTTTTTATTTTTTTTCACACTGAATGTAAAAACGATATTTTTTTTGTTCTACTATGCAGCTGAGATAAGAATGGCAGGTGGCTGGAAATAACTAATTTCTAGATAAATCGTATCATTCATTGCAAAACTCTCAGAATACATACATACATACAAAAAAGGGGGCGGGAGGTCTTCAAGTTGCAGACTAATGGCTGAAAACTTGTTGTGTTAGTCATTGGACAACCTTAAGAGCCATGTTATTGTCAAACATACATTCTTTTTGATGCCCTCATGTGGAAAGCTCTTTTAATTCGTAGCTTTGTCCTTTGCCTAATCTGATCTGTGATGGGTTGAACTGTACTTTATTCCATGCGCGATAAGTCTGTAAATGAACAAAGCTGATAGCTGTGGGTTTTATTTGAAGTAGATAGTAAAGTTTTTTAAAAAAATTAAAAATCTTTTGAACAGAAGTTTGACATTTTAGAGCTAACAGCTTATGTAATTTACTAAATTCTATTAATGTGAGTACTTATCATCAGAGTGCCTGAACAGGCATTCAGTGGGTCACCTTCATAAAAACAGCAGCTAAGTACACTTCATTTCATCTCCTGCTTCTTCGAGTTTGTTTGGAGAAGCAAAACTACCAAAGGAAGTAGTGAAAACATAAAAGTCATATGTAAAGAGTCAGGGACAAAAAAACAATAAATCTGCCAAAGATATTTTGAACAGATAGCAATAATCTTGTCTTGTATACCTGGCTCCAAATTGCTGATCTTTATTGTAATGCACAGCAATGTACTGGGCTGACATTTATAAAAAAAAAAATCTTTTCAAGCTCTGTCTCTCAAAGCATTTCAGCTGGGAATGAATTGTAAGTCCTCAAGGAAAAGAAGACAAGCAAGTAAATACTGTGCTCATAAGAAATTCAACAACAGCTCTGAATATTTTCGTTAGCATTAATTTATGATTTGAGATGAGCAAGCAGTTAAAAAACAAGCAAAACAAACGTAACAAAACAAAAAAACAAAACTCGTGCTGTCCTGTGAGTATCCACTTAGATACATAGGCAAATTTCAGTTTTTTTGAACCAATTCAAGGGATTGTTTCTGTGGAAATTTGGCATGAAGCTTTATTAGCAGAAACTATTCTCCCCAATGCTGATTTAAAATGTAATAGTTTGAACATTTACCAGAAGTAATTTCTTGAGCTGCATATCCACAGTGTCAGTTAACTAATTAAGCAACTAACGTCATCAGGAATAAGTCTTACATGGCTTATATAATTAAGAAATGCAGTGTGATTTGCAGATATTCACAACTCCGTACAAGTGATCTGCAAACCTGGAATTATTAATTATAAAGGCATTCATAAACAACTGTGCATAACAAATTTAGAAATGTTGTGATCCCTGTAAGGGCAATTTGCAAACAAGAAACAAAAGGCAGAATTTGTTTAGACATGATTAGGGGCTAATTATTTGCTTAGCTTTATTTGTCATTGAAAGCATAGGCGCTGGCCTACGTTGCCAAGTCTCTGAGCCTCTAAGTTTTGGAGATCTTGCTGGGAAGGCAGTCAGGCTCATTCACTCTACTGTGAGCTGGTGTGGCTTTATGGAGGTCAACTGCATGGCAACTTCTAACTACAGGTCTGAATTTGACCTTTCTGCCCCAGGTTGACGGCTACTTGGGTGTTTTTTTCCATTAGCAATGTTGACACTAGCAGCTGCACACAGTGTTATCTGCTCGCTGTCCACAAGCACCTTATTTCCATTCTTCTCTGCTTCTCTTTCACAGATTGACACATAGGTTGAATTCAAAAGTGCAGGAAAAGAGCTCTGTCTGCGAAAGGAGCCTGCACTCCAGAGGGTTTGCTCTAAACTATTGTGAGACCTCCGGCTACAACACAGGACATGGGAGCTTTTCTGAACCCTCGTGTCTTGTGTTGCAGCCAGAGGGGCACATCTTTTCAACCGAGTCTGAGACAAGTAGAAGAAACCAACATGAAAGAGATGAAAAGAGAGTGAGAGACAGGTACGGGCATGGGACTTCACTGGACGTCTGAGAGAAGCAGACTCAGGGACTCAGGAATGTGATCCTGGCATTAGCCTTTGGAGCTTGCTCCTAGATCCAGAGATGTCAGATTTCTGCCAGTTCTTGCATGCTGATTGAGAGATTTGAATCAGGTACTAAAAGTTACTGTGCTTACAATGCCACTGGCATTGGTCTTTTTGTTTCTGTGAATTTGACTAGCATTACTGAATTAACCTCTAGAAGGTTTGCAAGTATTTCATGAACCGCCCATTTGAAACTCAGCACTTTGGTTTCTGTACTTCAGCAGTTGCGGGCGTGAGCTCTCAGGAACAACAGAATTAAGTAATCTCACATACTTTGAGCAGAGAACATGCCTGTTCTTAACACTGATTTTTTTTTTTTTTTTCTCATTGGGCCAACTTTTTCCCTTCTTCAAGATCTGACTTCAGTGTGAGCCTCAGCTCAAGGAGGTGCTGCAACATGTTTTCTGTGGTTTGGCTCAGCTTTGCTGCTTGTTCAAAATATTGCATGCCAGTATGTTCCATCTAATCAATTATTAATGTTTACTCAACTGAAATCTTCCTTTTTAATACTTCATTAGACTGGATATACTGGGATATAACGTTTTAAATATCTGCATTTAAAAATGCTTATGCCGCTGAAATATCCAGAAGGTGACTTTGAATTTGTATTTGGGGTTGTTAAAATAGCATGGGAGATTAAAAATGCTCTAGTTCCAGTCCTGCCATTTTCTACATCTTGTAGGAAGAAACAAAGACCTGTTTACATGTCTTTGCAACAACATGCGACAACAAACATGGTTGAGTTTTGGGATAAGGTCTGAAAAATTTAGATTATGTTTCCAGACTGTCTATGAACATTCAGACTCTGCCCCATTCTGTATTCATTGATTTCAGTGGCAATACACACAAAACAAAGCTCTTCTCAAGGGATTAAGAACAGCAGGAGCTGGTCCTTGGATTTCATCACAAGAGTGATTGTTTTTGAAGATTCCCTTACCTGATAAATAATGTGGTTTTGTAGTCAGTTTTAGATTGCTATTTCCCATGGGCCAAACAAAATAGCAGTTATAAGAAAGGTAAATAAATATTCTCACCTTCACTTCTCTGATCAGGCTCAGTGTTTCCTGCACAGTTTGTGTAGCTATCATTTAAATGAGAGCGAGCGAGCTTTCATTCAGCAAGCATCCTTCTGGTTCAGTGCTGCTGGCTTAGTTTTCAATGCCATTCATAGTATTCAGTGTGATCTTTTGTGCAAGTCAGTGGAAAGAATTTGCAAAATAATGCCTGGGAGACAGATGATCCAGTGCCATCCACTGCCCCACTGGGTTGAAAAGCCCAGTTGTCACCTTCCCTACCCCTCATATCTCTTTCAATCCCAGGAGCATGAAAGCTGATATTTGAAAACTCTTGCGAGAGAAGCTCAGCCTCCCACTATTCCACTATTCTCAAATACATATAATGCTCAGATGTTTTCTGAGGAAAAAGGGAGTGAGAAAGACTTCCTGGTCCCAGTGGAAGACCTTGGAGGAGAGAGCGCTTCAAGAAAAAGCAGGGATATGTGTACTTGTATAGAGACGTGGAGGTCTGGGTACAAATCCCTGCAGTTCCACTGGCTTCATAGAGCTACACCAGTTTACTTCAGCCCAGGCATTTTACTAAGGGATTTTCCCCTTTTTAAAGTATCCCATACAGGCTAGCAAAAGTTCCAAGAGTTTCTAAACTGCTCACACTCAAGGATGTACTTTGGGGGAAGGGGGAGAGGTATTAGTGATATGCATTAAAATTCTTTGCTTCCTATTGCATACATGAAGTATGTGTGCACTAGAAACACAAAGCAAATAGTTTGGCAGTAAGATACGTTGTTATCGTGGGATAGGGATATTTTTTTTTTGCTCTGGAATCTAACAGCTAAATTGTACCAGTGAAGAAGATTTTTGCAAGTAGTTAGCCATCAGACTGTAGCCAAATCCTTAGTTTAAACGGAAAAAAAAAAACCAGTTAAGTATAGTTTATTTTTTTTTCCAGGAAGTATTGTTCCTATAAACTGTAATTAGTGGTTTTAACCCAGCAGTATTTCATCTCTCTTAAAGGAGAAAAAGATTCCTAGCTGGGTATCTTTGTTAGAGCTGTCAGTGTCTGCATTCATAAAAGGAAAAGAGCTGTGATCAAAAATGGGTAATTTCTTGGCAGTTTAGGTGCACACCCCACCAATCAAGAAAGCCTAGGCCTCCAAATGATATTAAAATAATAGAAAATGGAATTTTGTCAAACATTCAGGTGTTTTTCAGAGAACCCATTTGCTCAAGTGGGAAGTTTATTTGCTGGTGATGGCTGAATACTTAATTACGGTAGCTGCGCTAAATATCACTGCTGGCGCTTGAGATATATTTAGATTCAGCTCTGTCTCAGAAAACACAGCAATTAAAATGCAGCACTGTAACATAACATAACTGATAATAGGTATAGGGCTGAGGAAGGCTTGAGATGTTGCCAAACGTGCTATGGAAACCATAGATGAAGCATGAAAATGGTGGGCGATTTTTCTGCCTCTGCTAGTCAGAGCCCTTACTCTGCTCCACCAGTGCAGCATGCAGCAGATTTTCAAGGGGATGTAGAGGAGTTAGGTGCCTCTCACAGTAATGATCACTACAGCATTAGTCTTACTGTCTATAATTTACCTGCTTCATAAGTTTTGCCTCAAATAATGAAATGAAACTTAGTCCTGCAACTTAGTCCTGAACAGACCTACGGCATTGTGTTAAAAGGCTCTTTTCTCTCTCCTGCCCTTTCACATGCCATGTGGATATCTCATGCGAATCCTGAACCAGAGCATGGGATTCCCACCTGGTCTGGCTTCTTGCACAAATCAGCATCAGTCGACACAATACTGATATCTCTCCCTGTAGGGGCTGTGATTCCATCTAGTGCTCCCAGATGGTGATAGAGGAGGAGAGTCTATGTGGGATGCTAAATCTAAGTTTATCCCAAGCATGCCTGAAAACTCAAGTTGTTGAACTCTATCAGGGCCTGGACCCTAAGACAGTTCCAGAAGAGAGCACGCAGCAGAATGCAAGCACATCACTCCTGGATGTATTTTTAACACTGCTGTGTCATGTGCAGGAAACCAAGCACAGCACATCTTCAAGGACAAACTGGGTAGGCAATGTCTGCTTGGCACATACTGTCTAACTTTGCTGGAAGAAACCTGATTTACAACATGTATGGAGAAAGCCTGCATTGTTATGGGCTCTGAACTTCCCAGGAGTTGCATTAACCTTGAAAAAGCGATGTAATGAAGAAGTATCCTTGTCCTCATTTAAGCTCTGTTTATGCTTTGAAAGTCACACACAGTTCACTGAAAGAGTTTCTCCATCCCTCCTCAAACAGTGAACGTATTGATTGTCAGAGCTCCAAGCTGACAGCATGAAGAAGTGACTTACCCCGTTGATCCATACAGCAGTGGCAGTGGATAAGTTCCTTCAGCCAGTGAGCCGCTTGGAAAGCAAAGGGGCTGGTCATGTTTGCGGGCTGATTCATCCTGTGACCACTGTATAGGAAATGCTAACAAGACTGTCAATTTATTCAAGCCAAAAAAGAAATAGAAATAAAATTAAAACTCTTATCTTTCATTTACAGCACCATTCTTAAAGCCCCTTTCATGCAGTGTGTTTTTTAAATTGAATTATTATATGCATGTTGTACATGTCTTTATTTTCACTGAGAATTTAATTGACAAAAAGCTCATTTTCAACTGAAAAAGATGGCTTTGCTGGAAGCATAATAAGCCATGCACCATTAGGCCTGGTTATAGTCAGAAAGGAGCAGTAAAAATGTCACCTCCTAGCTCAGGTCATCTTCCTGAGAGGATCACAGGTGGTGTTTGTTCACTTTACTGACTAAAATAAATCTTATTTCCCTCAGCTGTGAGAACAATGCAGTTAATGGAGATTGAGCTGGGCTTCGGGCTGCATCCCATATATTCAGCAGAGATTAATTTTATACTTTAATGAAGAATGTTTATCAGTAGTCACGGCGCAGGGGAAGCATCCATTAAGAGCCCCGGGTGAACTTCCAGTAGCCAGACAAAGAAAGTGCCTTTGTAAAGCGAGCCAAGTCGGAGAGGAACCAGGAACATGGGTGTCTGTCACCCAGCACGTTTGGGTGAGCAAGGCCAGCCTGCTGGTATCCAGCCTGCTGGCGTCCTCCCTGCAGACGAAGGACAGCAGCGAGGCAAGGTCTCGGGGAGCTCTTCTGTCACCCCGACACAGGATCTGCCCACAGTCCCCCTGGGAGCGGCAGGGTGAGATGCACTGGGGTCTGTCGCATCAGGAAGGGCAGAGGAGATCCCTTTCCTCTTCCTGCTGGCCTGCAGAGATAGCTGGCTGCAGGAGGGCATTTCCCAAAGGTGTGTACAGTTTTAAAGGCACTGCTGTAGCCATGCAAGTGCTTCTCCCCTGCTTCTGCTCTCCACAGATGAGGTGGAGCTAGCAGCAACAGGGAGATGAGTGGGACCTCCCATGCGATGCCAATGGTGCATCTTTTCCTTGCCATTGCAGTGCCAGGGAAGAGCACTTGAACATACAGGGCCAGGGGGGTCTGTGGGTCATGCAGTGTTGCTGGAGCAGGAGGGAAATGTGCTGGGATTTGGACATCCATTGCATGCCAGGGGGCAGAGATGCTCAGGACAGACCTTAGTGCTCTGAGAGGGGCGGGGGGCAGACCCTCAGCCCCCACATCTGCACTGCCTCCTTCTCCAGGAGGTTTTGTGGTTTGTGCTTGTACCAAGGTACTATTTTGGGATCGACTTTATAATTGTTTCAAATGCCATTGGCCCTCAACATCTGACTCAGGAACAAGAAACCACAATGCGTGTTGTAATTAAAGAAAGTGGCTGGGGCTGTTTTGGGTTCTGAAGCCATGACATTCAAAAAAAAATGGAAAGGAGAATGGTGCAGAAAAGGAGAGAAAAACAGTGCAAGTGTGGTTGTGTGCATGCGTACCCTCCAAATTGTGGCCTGAGAGATCTGGGAGCTGATGCTATAGATGCCCATTGCCCTCATGTTCATCCTGAGCAACTTCTGCTGAGGCACCTGGCTTCCCGTTAGCGTAATAGGTCATGAACCTTTGTCCCCTGTCTTTTCCATGTGAGCCATTTCATTTTTCAAAGCTGTTGCAAAGCTGCAAGCTGAATTTGAGTCATTTACAAACCTGGCTCAGTTTACCTAGGTCACCCCTCCCTCCTGCATTGGCAGTGTGGCGTTTCACACCAGGTTGTTCAGGCAGCGCTGCAATTCAGCGTTCTCAGCTGGAGCTTGGTAACAAACACTGGAAAAGACAAAGGCATTTCCTTCCACCCCACTAGCAGGGAAGAAGCAAGGAGAAGGAAAAGGCACTGAGACAAAAGGCACAAATAAGGGTGGTGTGCACCCATCAGATGACGAACAAGCAGCACAGATGGAAAACGCTCCCAACACCGTGACAGGGCAGGCTTCCCTATTCCCACACGTGGTGCAACGTTACAACTATGACTCGTATGGGCATCCTGAAGAAGCGTCACATCCAGCTGGCAGGAGGCTCCCAACTTTCCATAGCGTCAGCCTCCCCAGAATGAGTCCCGTTGTGCTGCCTGGGTGTCCGCCAGGCAGGAAGAGGCAGGGTTCCCGTGCAGCCCGCCAGCTGCGTGCCTGCAGCCATCGGGCCATTTTCTGCTGTGCATCGGCTCACCGCAGCACACCGCAGTCCTAATCTCTCCTTTCTGCTTGATTTTGTCAAAAAAGATTAAAAAATAAAAATTTCTTCCCTCCTTGGCCTTGCACGGACTCTGCCCATAGCAGGAAGCCAATGCTGAAGAACTGCCAGGTGCCTGCCGGCTCTTCTGCTCTTTCTTCAGTGGTGGGCTCCAATACAGGCAAGTTAATCAACCAAAACACTTTAGCACCCAGCCATGTGTACACTGCTGCACAGGCTAGCTTACATAGTAAGGGCTGACTATAGTAAGGGCTAAGAAAGGGCTTGCAAACTATTTAAAGGGGTAGTCAGCAACTCCTGCTATGTGCTGCCTCCTTCTATGCGCAGATCCATCCACACAAATTATAAGAAGAGCTGAATCACTGCGTTATAAATAGACTCACTATGTATTTTTTCTCCCCGAAAATAATTTCAAACTGAACATGCCTACTCTATTCACTTTGAATTACTGTGCCTAAGAAAAGAGAAGAAGACATTTTCTAACTCTTTCTAGTTTCCCTATTATTAGTGTCACTGTTAAAAGCCTTGACTGTTAGCCTTTGGGATGCAAACCTGCTCCCATTTAAGTCAATGTGAGTTTTATCATTGACTTAATTGGAAGTGAGATTGAGCCACTGGGCATGTGAGTGGCTTTGTGCAGAGCTAGAAACAAAATAATAAAGGAGACTGAGGCAAAATGTAGTGCCTTTTTTTTTTTTTTTTTTGCATCTAAGCAATAACCCAGCTTTGCCCAGCCTGCCCACAGTCATGCTAAAAGGGAAGCCTAGGCTGAAAGGAAGTGCTCATAATATTATAGCTTAATTAGTTTATGGGGGGAAAATGCTGAAGGGGAGAGGAGTTCCTGTTGTGTTTTTTTTTTTTTTATTTTATTTTTTGTCATTGCTAAACTGACTAACACTGTCTGCTTGATGCTAACTTAGCTGGAGTCCTTGCCCTGTTCCACTGCAGCCTGCCCAGGTCTCTGCTCCCTCTTCAAGCCCAGGTTTTAGTTTAATGACTGTCATGCTGGGTACCTCTGAAAGCACAGAAAACACTTCTTTCCTGTGTATCTAATTTGCCCATTATTAACATTATCCCCAATCTTTTAAGTAGCTGATTATTAAGCAAAGAAATAGCCGTGAAGCAAGGAAAGAATGCGATAGGGAGATTTACTGTGTGGGAGGCAGAGATAAAATTAGATTTCTTTAAGCTGTGTAGTACAGTTATTAGGAAGTTAGGCTAATTTTTCAAGAAGCTGTCACTTAAATAACCTCATCTTATTATTCATGCTGAGGTATTTACTACAGAAATTCTTTCCCCCAGGTCATCGTCTTTTTCCAGTAGCAGAAGTTGGGAACTCAACAATTGTTTACGTGCCTGAATAATGCAATGCCATGTTATGGTAATGCATATAGTAGATTATAAAAGGATGTGATTTAAAAACACTCTGCCAGTGCTAGTGAAATTGTTTGCTTGGCCTTTTTTAAAGTTTTCACCACCTCTCTCTACATTTTCAATCCACAATCTCTAAGTAGAGACAGCAGTAGATTTCCTTTTCCTTGATTTGTTCTTAATGCTGCTTCTCGTTATCTGCTGCCTTTTCTAAAGGTGTTGAGCAGCTCCAGTGTCAATCCCACTGACTGCTTACAGCATCCAGTATCTCCACTAACACAGGGCTCAAGGTCTATTTTTTCTCTTGGTTGCTTGCTTTTTTTCCCATCCGTATTCTGTTGCTCAAACCTCAGTGTTGCTCCCTGTCCTGGCCTGTGAATAAATCACTCACACTGGCTTTTTGGCTAATCTTTGGGTCTTACAAGCATGTGTATCTCTTAGCTTGGAGTACATTTTCTAAGTTATGAACTGTCTCAAACAGTTTGTGGGCTAGCCAGTCCCACAGCTAAGTTCCCAGACGCTGCTTGGCAAAAATTTCTACTTACGCTTCTTTCAACATAATGTCTCCAGCCCTACCCCTCTCTTGTGCTTTGCTTTACAGGACTGTCTCAGCATCTACTTCTCAACTCCAGCTTAGTGGCACATCAGCCTGCATGCTCCTCCTGAGTCTCTTGGTGAACCAGGAGAGTTCTGCACAAACTCACATGGTTTTGTACTGCAGATTCAACCTCTTGAACCTCAAGGGGACTTTGAGTCTACTAAATATGAGGAACTTAGGGGAGAACAGCAGCTTATTGTTTTTATACCACAAAACATAGTAAAGGGATTGAGTAGGGGAAAAGAAAAAAAAAAGTACATTTATCATGCCTCCACTATTTACATAGTTAGCTTAATCTCTTGCTGCTGGTGATTTGCCAATAAAAGGTGTCCTTCCATATCTAGAGGGGACATCATTGTCCTCCGTTGTGTGACTTCACGTGCCAAATTCTCAAAGTTCAGAAGAACAGTCAGCATGCTGTGCAGAGCTGTGCTAGCTGTGCTGGGCATCCCATTGCACACATGCTTTAATTTGAGCTCAGGAAACCAAAAGATATTGAAATTGCAAGGCCCTTCAAAAATGACTAAGACTTGGGAGCCTCCATAAAGTGGTAAATCCATGTGTGCCCAAGACCTCTCCTGGTTAGATAGCAAGAGACACTCTTGGTTCCATGGGGGTATCACTGCTGATCTCCTGGGTTGGAGTGTGCATAGCTGTTCCTCTAGAGAAGTTTGAGGAGATTGGAGCTACCACAGATTTCATCATCAAAAAAAAAAAAAAAAGGTTTTCTTGTTTAAAATGAGAGGGATATAAAGCTAGGCAAAATATGTCCTTAAAACTTGGATGCTGTTCTAGTAGGTGAATGGAAACCTAGAGAAGATCCCTGATCAACTTCTGAGGATGTTACCTTCAAAACAGCAACTTATCAGAAAAATCAGCCTTTAAAACAGCACTTTGATTGATAAAAATAGGTATAAAAAATGATAAGGAATCTCCGAGACTAGACCAAAATGGATGAATATGACTGGTTGAGGCAAGGGTGGCATATTTTTGACAATTCCAAGAATAGGACAAGATGAAAATATTGTTATTGGGAAATGTATTTCTCTTTGAAACTTCAGACTACAGAATAATGAAGTAGCATGAAGGAGCTTGTTTTCAAGGTGGGTACAGAACTGGTGGAGAGCTAATTTAGGACAATGTGCTACTAATGTATGTACAGCTCTTCTCACCTCTACCAACTGCTGCTCTAATTCTACGTGTGTTCCCTCTTCCTCCTTCCTCTTTTCATATGTCTCTTCTACTTTCTCTCTCTCTCTCTCTCCTTTTTTTTTTCTCCCTGCCCTTCTTCAAACAAAGCAAATACATGTTCTTTTTATTAGTACTGATAGGTGAGGCAGCAGACTTTGAACCTGACTGGTAAATTTACATGGCGATTTCACAAGACCATCAGGCTCGTCTAATTCTCAGAAGCATCTGTCCTTAAAAACACTTGTAGCAGAAGTGACATTGTAAACAAGACAAGCGTCCCCAATGAGCAAATGAAGCCTTTCAGAACCGAGTTTCATTCAATAATACACGTCAGCATTCAGTCAATTGTTTTCTTAACCTGATTATGGCATTGTGCTTTGTGAACAATAAACACTACATTCATTTTGCTCTTTTATAAGAAAAGAAAACTTGGTGGTAGCGAATTATAACTTGCGAGCGCAAAGACAGGCAGGAAAACTGCAACTGGGACATTGATTCAAGGAGGGGAGTCTATAAGAAATCTTTCAGACTGGTTTTTGTCTTCCTTGGTGATCTTGACCTGTTCCTTCAGGCTTCTTCTGCTGCTGTACGTGTGACTGTAGGACAAACCTCCTTCTCCATCACGTGAAAACAAGTTTCCCCACTCTCCAACATGCACACACACTGTCCTGCTCCTGGATGAGCACACTGCACACTGTCTGGGGCTTTGCAGATGCCAGCCAGTTGTTTTGGCAGCTGTGCATCTTCTACGACTCTCTTCTTCGCCTGGCTCTCAAGGTGCCCCAGTTGCTGTGAGTTTCCTTCCAATGTCCCAGATTTCCCTTTGTGTCTCTACACAACTTCCTCACAGCCAGTCTTTCAAAACTTTGAGCATAACTGTTCTGCCTTTGTTCCAACCCTCTGCAAAGTGTGATTAGTAAATATTTACCTGGCTGAGAGGCACATTGTGGGGCCTAGGGGCTGGCTCTGCAGTACCTGCTGTGATATGAAAGTCTAGGAGATAAGGAGGTGAGCTTAACTTCAGCTAACCCTCAGACTAGTTGAGCTACTTTCTGAAAAAATGCAATGTGAGACTGCACAACTTCTGTAGGGCTCCAATATCCTTTTGGGGGCTGTATTAGTTAGATGGAGCCACACGCGGCATCCATCAGAGGGTATGTTCATTACTGCTGGAGCAAGCTGATCCTCCCTTCTTACTTATGCCCTACAAAGTGTAAATTTCAGAAATGAATAGTTGATCTACTCTCTATGCAGTGACACATTGCCCAAGGCTGAGCTTTTTTTTTTATTTTTTCCCCATGTATCTGCTTGCTCCATCGGATCATGCCCACATACTGCTATTTCAGTTCCTAACCTAGCAATTATCCAGCTACATGCAAGTGTAGCCAGCACACTGAACACGACTTCCTCCCCGGTGAGTTAAATGAAACTCAGGTATCTTTTTCCCTCCTTTTATCAAATTGACCCTTTGTAAATTATCCTGTATTCTTTTGCTTTGTGATTGAACTGTAGCCATTTAGAACTATAAAGATAAATCCTTTTAAACCCCAACTTTCTTCTCATGACAGTTTGCATTTTTTTTTTTAATTTTTTTTTTATGACTAATTAGCTGGTGGCTTCATGGATAAGCTGTTGGCTTTAGTGCCTTGCTCCAGGACCCCTTCCTGCTCAAGTGTAAAAGGCAGAAAAGCTGCAATAGCACTGCTCAGCATCAGTTTTCCCCCAACTGGAAATCTGTCACTCACCTCTTTACCTCTGGGCGTGAAAAAAAAAAAAAAAGAAGAAAAGGAACAATATGTGGGAGAAGTCCGTGGTGTGTTGTCTGGCAATCTGACATGCTAATGTTTCCTTCACTAGGAAGCAGATGAAAAGAGAAAGGACTTGCTGACTTGCTGCTCTTACCATCCATGTGTCCACGGTCAAGTAGAAGTTGCCACACAGTAGGAAACTAAAGCTGGCACAGGCAGTAAGCTCTGCAGAAGCAGAGAGAAATCCCTCATCGACATACAGAGGAAAACTGGTCAGCAGAAAGTTCTCAGGAGGTGCTGGACACCAGCCTGGGTTGGAGAAGACAGAAGACCAAGGGTGTCACCTGGTGGCACCAGGGCAGAGGGACCAGGAGCCATGGGGGGTGCCTCCAAGGAGCCCTGCCTCGAGCACAAGGCCAAGAGTAGTCCTGAGTAGAGGATTTCAACTTGCAGGGCTCCCTCCGAATCTCTGTTAACTTCGTCTGATGGGAAAATTTTCAATATCATATAGCAGTGCCTCTGCGGATTGTCCTTTTTCTTCCTGGGGTGAAAAGGTGAAAGGAGTCGGCACAGTTATAGACAGTGGCACCTGGTGTGATGAGGAGCTGCTTTACATGCAGTGGGGTGTTAACTAATTAAACCTCTACATTGAGCAATAGTCTAAATGTTAGTTGAACATAGTTAACAAAAAATACTACTTCATCACCTAAAAATAAATAGAATTCCAAGGAATTATGAAGACTTATTGGAGAGTGGCTTGGAGATTTGTAAAGGTATCTGTGGGTTTGGATGGTCACCCAATAGATCAGGTAGATCCATCTAGTCTTGGAAAATATAACAGTCAAAAATGAAAGAAAAAAAAAGGGAGAAAGAAGAAAATTATTAAAAGTGGAAATGTAAAGTTTATCTTTAAAGGAAAGCTATATAGTCAGCTCTGGCATAGGACTAACTGATTTGCACATATCTTTAGGACTTTAAAGATTATTTCTTCTAGCTCGTATTCATCAAGAGCACATGATATATTTCAGGAGAATGAAAATATTTAAGCAAGGAAATAAAATTAAGCCATTCTTTACTTTTTAGGGGTCACTTCCATTAGGAGAAAGAGTCCTTGGAAAGAACTAATCTCCTCTCACTCTCTCCCTTCCCACCACCCCTATCTGTAGAAGAAATATTCACTGTGACACAGACGACTCTACAAACACTGGGGTTCAGCTTAGGCAAGTGAGATACCTAGATAAATTGCTTTTTCTCTCTGGGGATGAAAAAAAAACACGCATTAAAAAGTGTTGTTTAATGTATTCCACACTGGAGGAAAGGTGTTTTTCTACGGTGACTGCTGTTGTATTTCCAAGCCACCCTGCCTGTTTTATTCTGTGTGTTTATTTATTTGATATAGCCACTTCCTATTCTAATTTAATTTCAAGAAGCTGCAGTTCCTTAGAGAGATCTATTGTAGGTGTGATGACTGCAGACTTTAAAAGGAAGCCACAGGTGATTTCAAGAGATGAGATAAACTTTCAAACACATCAAAATCCTTTTGGATAAAACATTAAGATGAGCTTTATTTTCTCAGGGTTTTCTGCAAATGCCCAGATTAGCTTTCACACTGCCTGGAGGGGCACTGAGACCTGGGGTTTGCCTTTGCAAATCTGAGGACTTGAGCCAGCTAGCCCTTGGTGTTTGACTGGGAAGCTAAACGTTTCTGGCTTTGGATACAGCCCACATTTCTCTAGAGCTATACTATTTTTTCCATCTGGAAACTTTGTCCAGGCAGAATTTGGAGACTCTGGCTGTTTGTCAGGAGTTTCTGAGTGCTACACAAACGAGGTTCACCTGTGGGACAATGCTGCACCTCGTGGTGCTTCACAGATGGCTTGTGGCTCTGTGGTGAGGTTTTGGGCCCTATCAACCCACCCAGCTAATGCGAGGAGAGGGCTGAGGTGCTGTGTGTGTGTCCAGGCTGTGAAGGACAGGTGAATCTGCAGAAGAAGCAAGACCTGCACTGAGCTCAGAGACTGTCTCTGGAAGCCACTTTAGCTGGGCCTGGAAGAGTTTCTCACCACCTCTGTCAAATATACAGATGGCTGTGAATGCCTGCATAAGACACATCCATGCATGTTGCACAAAGAGAAAACATCTAGTCCCATTTCTAGCGAAAATTAAATGACAACATCAAATGCAATCTCAAAAAAGCAAGTGTCTGGGAGGTAATATGTCTTCTGTGTTTCCTGCCTTGGTTCTCTGCTGCAAAATCAAAGCTACCTCTGCAAACAGCAGACTACCAGGAACCTAAAGGGGCAGCTCCAGAGAAAGCCTAAGCCCCCACTGGCTAGTGCTTGCCATTTTGTGGTAAGGTTTGTGATGTCTGGTGTTTTCCCCAAAGCCCCAGTTCTCTGAGTCACACAGTTTGTTGAGAACAGTTTTCTCAGATGTTAATTTCTAGAAAAAAAAAAAAAAAAAAGCCTGAAGACGTGATCAGTCTTCCTTCCACAATGAGAAGTGAAAAGAAAAAGGGTCAAAGTTATTGTTTTTTAAGCAGTCTCTAGATATTTAAGCTAAGTTTGAGCTTTTCTGAGATTTAATGTGTGATTTTTGAGGCGTAGCGATGACAACAGCGCATTACAATTATGCAACACAGTATAATGATGCTCAGGGCTTCCTACCACCATCACTTTTTTTTTCCTGCTTCTCCATCTCCTTCCTCCTTGAATTATTGCAGCCCTGTCTCTCCTCTCCCTTGCCTCTCTCAGGCTTTCCTCTCTCCTCACCACCTCCCTGTGCTCCTTCCAGCCCCTGCCAGCACCCAGCTACCACCAGCAGCTGCAGGGCTCTAGTCCCTCAGTCCCCTCCTTGTGTCCCCTCCATCAGAGCCTCACTTTCTCACCCCATGCTCCTGGTGGCTTTCAGGATTGCAGAAGACAATGTGAGCACCCAGTCCTTGCCATCTCAAGTTAAACACAGACCAGGTGGGGCAGGTTTGGCACTGGGGGCCATGGGGGTTGCCACTGCAGGGAGAAAGCAGCCACAGTGAGAGGTACCAGGGGGTCATGACTTCCAAAATTGCTTGGGAGATGAAGTCTCATCCATCTTGCTGATTAAGGAGCCAAGAGTGGGCTTTGCTCAGGGAAACAGATGCCAAAAAACAAAAACAAAAACAAAAAACTTATCCTTGAGTTGTGCTTAATGAGGAAGACGAAGTAATGCAGATGGAGATGACAGTCACAGCCAGGTGGGTCTCCCAACGTGACAGCTTACTCATGGCCACCATGGCTGAATTTGGTGGAAAAGCTAAACTCCTCTAGAGGGCAATTCAAAGCAGAAAATTAACTCCATGCTCTCTCTTTTCTGCCTAAGGCTGGTTAGGGACTAAGCCAAAGTTCCCTTTTCTGAATAATCCCCTCCTTGCTTTTCTTAACACGTTGCTTTGTTGGATTAAGTGTGGCTCAGTGTGTGAGTTGACCTGGACAACTGCTGACAAATGAATATAAAAGCTACACCTGCAAGGAACAATTGCAAGGAACGCCGTCATGCAGCTCCACAGGCTTTCTTGGCTCGGAGCAAAGGAGGATTGGCAGGAAAGAGCGATGGCTTTATTCGTACACCAGTTTCAGGTGTAAACAACAACAGCTTTATGCAAAACTGTCTGTCCACGAAGCTCTTCTCCTGCCTATGGAACCACTGAGCAATTACCAAACACTGTTCAGGTGCAGATGTTTTTTATTTCTATTTTTCTGAAGATATATATATTTGCTTTTGACGATTTACTGTTGTTACCAGCAGCTATCACCAACATCTGCCTGAAATAACTCTTATGGCCTGTTTCTCTCCCCTGCTGTGTGTTGCCATTCCTACTGAAATTCCACGTAACCGCAGGCAGCGTCGGCTGGTGGCACTGGGCTAACCACGAGTCAGGCGTGAAAATGTGCCTGTGCACAAGCAAGCAACCGTCACGTATGCCATCAGGTGCAGCTGTAAAGCAAAAATGAGCTCTGTGTGCCTTCACTGAAGGAGATCCCCTGCTAATACTCAGGTTTAATGCTGAGGCAAGGTGCTGGTCGTCTTCAGTTCCCGTGAGTTTCTAGGGCTGGTGAGGCCATGAGGCTTGTTTCACCCTAGAAGCTTTACCCCTTATGGACTGCTAAACCTAAACCACAGCATCTAAGCTGCACTAAGCACTGATGTGAGTGAGGAGTGGATGCCCATTCATTTTTGTTGATTCTGCAAAGCTGGAGGTAACCTCCAACAGAAGGAGAGGACTGGGGAAATAATGTCTTAAACTGTGTTAGCCTTAAGCTAAGGGAATAGGGGGCAAAACTCTATGTGTCTCTGAGGTTTCAGCATAAAGTACTTTACAGACCCCTGGGAAATAAATTGCAGGATGCTTTTGGAAAATTTTATAGTTAAGTTTTCAATCCTTGTTCTATTAATGAAGCAGCAAAGGTACAAGGGATGTGATCTTTACCTCTGTTGTATGATATACTGTCAAACATGCAAAATGTCCCCAAAACAGAACAGCAAGGTCCTACATGCATCTTTGGGAACATCACTCACAGGAGGATGCGTGGTTTTAGAGGTTTTAGAGATGCAAAGCCTCCAGAAAACACACAAGTTCTTGCTGATTTTTTTTTGGCATGGGGTGCAGTGTGTGCAAGTCTGTCCAAAATCCATGACCTGAACTCTGGTCTCTTAACTCCTCCTTCCATACTTCACTGGCTTCTGCTTCCCTTGGCACAAATATGGGAGCTCAACAGGCTCAAGCTTTCCATTTCCCTAAGAACCAAAAAAGTTAATTCTGGAAATGTTCCTTTTTAAAACATTTGTAATTGGCAGCTCCTGCCAAGTATTAGCAGGCCAGTAAAATCTCTCTACATAAATTGTGTTGTAATTAGTGTGATTTGTTTAATGTCACCTTGTCTGGCTGTCTGAGAAACTGTCTCAAAATGTAAAAACACCACATTTTTTCAGTTGAGGGAGTGGAGCATGGCTGCACGAAGACATTTTTATTTCTCTCTATTATTTCACAGTGGCCTTTTCAAATCACTCAGGCTGCTGAACTTATGCAAAGTTAATCAAGAATTCTCTGATGACAAAAACTACAGCCATAAGACATAGTAACAATAGCATCACAATTTTTCTTAACAAAGGTAATATGGTAATAATAATTAATGGATATTACATTCAGCACAGAGGACAAGACAGTAAAAACAGCCCAACACCCTAAAAAGACCTGCTGTATGTGCATATAAGCCATTTTAGGGGGAAGAAGTAGAAAGGGTGACAGAAGAAAGTAGCTTGCTTGTGGGAAAGAAACAGATGTCCTTTAGAGACAACTCTGGAAATATTATCTTGGGGGAAACAAGACACCAAGACCTCATTATTTAAATAATGCTTATTTGAAAGCTAAGAGAAAGAGAGAAGCTGAATGTGTAGGGAGGAGAGAGAGTTGTGTGCCTAAAGGCCTTTTGGTGCAAAGCTGCGGGGTCTTACTGTGGTCCTGAGCGGATGTGACAGCAGCCCGACCAGCCTGCTCTCTTCTCTGGGCAGCATCTTCTGTGTAAAGTCACTTTGGAGGGGTGTTTCTGATCCTGATGGCAGCTGAAGAAGCAGCAAATAGCAGCAGGAGATGTTTCTTCCCAATCTTAAGAAAGCTACAGAAGCAGCAGGGTGGGGGTTGTTCTTAAAACTGGGATTTTATACGTTTTATAACTAACCATGCTACTATGGGATTTTATACGTTTTAAAACTAACCATGTTAATATGGGTAAACGTATCTTTATTATTCATGGAAATATTTAAAAGAGCTTTGGATCTCGCTGAGCCCCTCGGTGATGTCTCCTGACAGGCTGGTTACGCGAACAGACCAAAAGAAAAGCACATGCTCTGCTTTGATCCCTTCCCTCGTCTGCTCTCTCCGGGTGGGAGCAGAACCTTGCGAGGCTGGGTTACGTGTTAGGGGCTGACCAACCTTCTCTTTGTCCCTCAGACCTTCCTGGTGGCCCTCAGCTTTTGCATTGGCCTCCTGTGCTGCACACACTGGTGCAAAATGCACACACAAGTGAGCCCTTTGCTCCTGTTAATGAGATAGGTGGTGGTGACAACCTTGCCACCAGGTGGCAAGGAGGAGAGTAATAGGAAACAGCCAGGGAAAGTAGTCGAAGGGTGCTGAGAAGTCTGGAGTAAGTATAACCGGGAAGCACTGTGGTTTCAAAAAGAACTCTAACATTTTTTTAAAAGCCCAAACTTGAATTTGATCCCATTATTTTCCATCAGTGACCAGAAAAAATTGCACAAGGTCTTCCATCTACCTGGATGCTGCAACCTGCTAAAATGACACCATCCCCATCCCATGAGCTTCACTAGCAGTTGGAGAAACATAAAGAGAGAAAGAAATACAAAATGAGGGAGCCTTTTCAAGCCTGAGAAATGTTTCAGGGTGAGAAAGGTGCAGAAGGAGCACCGAATGCCAAGCTCAACTCCAGCATTTTTCAACTTTAATCTTTCTTCCAAACGCTCTGCTTTTATTCCAACTAATTGAATGAATGTCTTAAAATTCACAACACAAACTAAATTTGATTAAATCTAACTTGGCTCATATGATAAAGCACTGCAGTTAGAATGCAGCTAGAAAAATACATTATGCTAGGACAAATAAGTATGGTTAACTTCAATAAGAGCAGAGGTAAATTGCTTTTTGCGTGAGATGTGCAATTTTACCTCAGAAGAGCTTTAATCAAAGTAAAATATTTTAGGGAAAGGGGAAAAAAGTACTCACAATGCAACATTTTGTCTACTAACCGCTCAGTAAAACTCAAGTTTAAATTTACTAAATAAAGCCAAATCTGTACATTAGCTTTCTCCAGTTAGCATGTAAACCATTAAAGCAATACAATATCCAGCTATGAACTAAATTATATTTATAACAGATCTCACACGCATAGTCAATGTCCATCAGAAATGTATCTCCCACTGAAACTCTCATTGGAAGGGGAAGAATGAAACTAAATACAGATATTTAAATGGAGATTGTGTTCATGTTTATGGCAGTGTTTTCACAGCCAAATGAAAAACAATGCAAAGCATAGCTAATAAACGGGAGGCAAAGTATTAACTTTGCATTTGTAGGGAAGGAATCTTGCTCTTTGATCTTTGGTGGTCCACAGCTGATGTTGTATGTACAACTAGGTGCTCCACATTCCTGTTTATGTCACATTGAGACCTGTCTTCTATTTGGGGAGGACCTGCTCATTTTTATTTTTTATTTTTGGCCAACGTTGTTATCCTGCTGTACCTGTGTGAGTGACACTGAGTTGTAGCACCATCTAGGACACACCAAGCCAGAGGAGGGTGGGGTAGCTGTGATGCACCACAGCTCAGCCCAGATGCTGGTTAACCTTTGATTACACCTGGCACTTCTCTGTGGCCAGGATGGGAAGACATTGACAAAGACACCTTCCAGTACAGCCTCAAAAGGGTTTCTCACTTGCGTACTTCTGCGTGCTGCAAGAATGTACTGCCTAGCATGTATATGGGAGACCAGAGTCCATATTAGAGGTGGATGACACACAAGACATATGCTTCTTTGTTCACTGCAGGGTTGGAAAAGAATCATCCGGCTCCAGCACACCCTCTCCTTGAAGGTTTCCTCCTTAGCTTGCCATGTGTGTACCCCATAACCAGGCAGTGTCACTTTAGAAGAGGAGGCAACACTGAAGGCTTGGAATCATCACTGTGCTGGTAAATCAGCAAGCTGTGGGCTTCTGATTAAAAAAAAAAAAAAAAAAAACAAAAAAAAAACCAAACACACACACACAAAAAAAACCCTACACACCTGCCTGGGCTTGAGGAAACCTGAGTGAAGTTTTTTGACACAGCTCACGATCCATACCGTGCTGCCTATGGGCTGACTGAGTGCATGGGAGAGATGAACTTGCTCAGACCTAAACCCAAGCAAAGGTTGTACAAGGGGGACGAGTGTCTGCTGCAATTACCTCTGTGGTCACTGTATTCCTTCCAGCCCCCAGCCCCCAGTTCAACTGAGGGGGACAAAGGAGGTGCGTTTCAGCTTCCAGTTCTGAAAAGTATCCATTTGGCCACACCATGGTAGATTTGGCAACCTGGAGAGCTACCGGAATTGTACTGGAAAAACTAGTAAGGTAGTTCTCCACCATGCTGTGTCACCTGGAGAGAGAATAAACTGAAGCAAATGTATAAAGCTCAGAGTTTAGTTAAATGTTTTGTAGATGCAAAGATGAGAGTTTGTTAGATGGAAGACAGTCTGGAGAGTTTAGCACCAAGGTCCTCATTACAATCATTTCCCAGAACGTATAAGGGACTTGTCTCATCATTCAGCACACTTTTTACTGATTATACAGCCAAAAACATCTCAACCCAGTTTTTATGTGAGATTTTTATCTTCCTGGGGGCAAGAAAAGGAGATACATAACACCCTCTGGTCTCTGCAGGTACATAACTGTTTTCACAAAAACAAATTCTGGCACGATGGAAAGGTCCTGTGTCCTCTCAGGCACCCTTCACACTCAGCACAGAGCTCAAGGCCCACCACAGACCTTTGCAAGGCCCAGCTTTGGGCACCTCTCTTTGAAGCTGGAGGTGGAAGGCTGGTGTAGCTGTGGAGCCAGCGTGGCTGCACAGCACTGCGTGTTAGGGTCCAGTGCCTTAAGAAGGCAAGAAACTCCAGCTTAGGAACCGTATTTCTTCCTGAACAGATACAGGACATGGAGGTATGGACAAAGCGATGCCTCCCAACGTGTGGAGAACTCACAGGGATCCCTGGATCAGTTCCCAGGGGGAGAACAATGTGTAGATGTTCATAGAGAGACACCGTGTTTCCTCTGCCTTCCTTTTCCTTGTCCCTGGGGTGGGAACCCCTTGGTACATCACTGAGCACAGCCCCTGCGTGAGGAGCCTGGCTGAGGGGGCAGGAGCCACAGGAGAAGCAGGAGCCCCTGGCGCTCCTGGGACATAGGCTGAGCTAGGGCAGCACCTCCAACTGACCGTGGCCACTCTCTGCTACCTAGTACCCTAGTTCTGGGACAGTCTCTCCCCAAATCCCATCCCAAACACCCCCCAGTCCCAAACAGAAGCACTTCTTGTGGGTGGACCATCAGAAAGGGACAGTTAGCTGGGTCTCCACCACTTGGTTAGCCCCCTCAAGGTGCCGAGGAGCTGCAACAGCTCTTGGCATGGCTTCCTTGTCCTGGGGCTGGCAGAGTTAGGCCTGGATGCTCTGCAGAGTCCTCTGCACCCCACTGAGCCAAAAAATTAGCATAGGGCCAGCTGGGATCTGATGTTTCTGCCATGGTGTAGAGGCATCGGCCTGGTTAAAATCATTTTCGGTAACACCTCCTCCAAAAATGTGGTGAACCTTGTGAAGCCTGGTGAACGTGAACATGAATTGCAACAGGGGAACTGCAAATGCTTGTGGCCTTTGCTTTTATTTCATTCTAGAAGACACTTGTGTTACTGATGAGAGCGTTAGAATAGGGTTTCTTGCTCTTGACTGGTGCAAGGAGTGAGAACAGAACTCACAGGGCTGAAGTCAGCAAGGATGGATAAGGTAACAACTTGGGCTGGTGCTTTAACATCCCACCTTCCTTCTACTCTTTTTAGATACTGTCTAAAGGAGTGAAGCACATCCATCCAACTCCAGGTGAAATTTGGCAAATCTCCTTAGCCTTCATAAAATGTTTCTTGTGTCCATTGTATCAACTTTAATCCACAACATCTGATGATACTCAGATACTTCTCACCTCTGATACTGCTCACCTCAGGGCTGGGAAGTCTTGAGTGCAGACGTGGATATTCCCTCCTGTGTAGCACCTCTTCCTCCTCCTCCTTTTTTCAGCAAATGATCTACCATCTCTCTGTCTTGGAGATCAACCAAGATTTTCTATTCCACATTTTCAGCTGCTATTTTATTGACATCCTGCCTATTAGACCCAGAAAGTCCAAACTGTCCTTTCCAGCCCCTCAGTTTTATTAGTACTTGAGTTTGTTGCGCAGATCCTTGCAAGTGATGGGATTTAAATGGAAGTATTTCACCCAGCCAGATCGGAACCTGCCTCTTTTTGACTGCACACATATCACTGCCTCAAAATGCAATACTTCAAGTAATTTTGATTCTGTCAGTAAAAGCTCCATGGAAAAATCTCATCTGGGCTTGTTAGTGATATATTGACTTAAAATGCCCAGTTTAAAGAAGGCTAGGAAAACAAAACAAGAAAAACTCAAGTCCCCCAGTGAAAGCTTGTACTTTCAAGAGGGAATGAGCTATTTGTGGAATACAAGTATTTTCAGTCCAAGGGAGACTGGTATCTCAACAAAGCCGAAATATTTCTGGATTATCTGGTCTTAATAATTCAGTTTTTGGTATGTGTATTTAGATCCAGAGACCGAAACCACATCAGTAAAAATAGATTGCTCACCTCAGGCTGCCTATAACCAGGTCTTTGTTGCAGCCCCCAAACAGTTTAAGCTATGCCAGTGGTGAAACAACTTACAAAATTTCCCCAGCGCAGGCAGGCTTGAAGAAGAAAAGAGTCTATTGCAATTCATGTAAGTGAAAATCTCATGACATTAAGCTGCTCCCTGGAGCCATTGCTAAATGAATAATGCATAAGCAGTGTCAGTGACCCTCCCTCCCCTTAACTCAAACACAAGAAAAAAATACCAGCAGCTGAAGGTTTCATTCACCCTGGTGTGAAACTATCCAACAGGATGAGCCCTAGGCTGAAAGAGGTGTCTGCCACAACTTTATATGAGGATTATTTTCCCTATGACCACTCACTCCCCTCTGACTTTTTTCTGGTCTGTGGATTTACAGACCAAAAATATGCAATAGGGAAGGAATATAAACTCTCACTTTGTGGTATCACTGGCTTGCATATTGCAGCTCAGCAGTCATGGACAGCATCCAGCATTAGCACTCAAAGGGAGCTGCTATATTTACGACTGCTCCAGCCTCACAAGAGCAAGGAAGGCTGGTAAAGAGTGATTGAAGCAGATCTGAAAGAAATGTATACTATAAAGAGGACAAAAATTGAATATTTTTTGAACCTGAATTCCTAAATAAATTAGGTTTATGCAATCTTGCTCGTCTGGGCAAGGATACGTGTGGCATGGTGTTCTGTCCACAAACCCCACACCAGGGTTTGGTGCTGCTGACCTACTGCCAGTGACTTTTGACAGAAAGGTAAGCGGTTTTGGAAACAACTCAGTTTTTCCATTTCAGATGGAAACAGATGCTTATGCCTTTTGGGTGGAAAGGCTAATAAACTCACTCATTGTTAGGCATCAGCCTATCAAAAGAGGGCAGAAGCTTTTCAAAACTGCACTCACATGTTCTGCAGCCCACAAAGCTCCCCTCCATGGTTTAAAATGGCTTTTGCCAATTGTTTGCATTCCACAGACCAGTAACTGGCAAAACTGTTTTTTGGGAGGTGGGAAAATCTTTCAAAGATGTGCTCATGGAGGACTGTTTTGCAAGATCTACAATGTCATACATATACTGATGGCAGTTTTTCCATTAAAAAGATCCCCATATTATGATGATTTCCACAATAGGCAAAGAAGTACATAATAATGAATGGAATGACATCAAAGAGAGTCAATTATCTGTGTTTATAAGCGATGTGATTATGGTGTAGTTGTGATAAGTGGATATTCACTGCATCTTATTGCAAAGCATAATGGTGTTCAGGTTTTTGCATCCATGCTTATAGCATGAAAACTGAAGAGGAGATAATTATCATCACAGTGGCTAAAGCCAAATGCCTTCATCCAGAGGAGGCTGTGAGCACACTGTCTGATGTTCAGAAGTGAAAGAGCACCAGCAGCATGAATTTCATCACTCTGGAAATCAGATCATTCACTTGGGGGCGGCTGTGACTGATAATGCCACTGCTTGCTTCAGAAATGTCCATGCTCACACATCTGTGAAGAATATCTAGAACAGTAGTCCAGGACTAGGAAAGAAGTTTTGGCCTGCAGTGCATCTGAGCACCAGGGTATCGATTATTTCAGTTCTGTGGAATTGAAGAAAGACCTCTCTCCCCACACAAAGTATCAGCTTTCACTCAAGAAACCTCCCAAACAGTAAAAACTTTTGACTTAAAGCAAGATTAAATGTACAGCCAATGTGTAAACTGAGATCCCTTTGAATCTGAAGAAAGCCTGAAGCAATGACTCAAAACTACGTGAACTTTCAGCTTCAGCTCTCTGGGCTCTTCAGTTGCGAAGCTGTGTTTTTTCAAGCTTTTTTTTTTTTTTTTTTTTGGCTACAGGGTTCATTATTTTGCAGAAGCCAGGTCTTTCTGCCCTGCAGGGATCTATCTATCACTGCTGACTCTCTGCATCTTCTCCACATGGAAGAAGTAATTGGATTGTACTTTCTGCACACGACCAAGACAGCAGGAAAACCCAGAGCTGTAGGCTGGAGAGCTGAGCTGTATAGACAGCAGGGAAGTATCTGGTGCGTAAGAAAACTAAATGGCTGAGCGTAACCAGAAGATCTTTCCTTTATTTCCACAGAAGAGCTGGGACATGCTGAACTGTGTTCACCAGAGACTGCAATGGAACTTGGGAAGATCTGTGAAGCCTTCAGAGAACTTAACCACCTAAATAATCCCCACAGAAAATGATCCCGGGGGCATTAAATCTCTGTGAATATATGAAACAATAAGCTGTGCCAGGGGATGCTAAGGGTAAGGGACTTTTCTTAAAATGATGGGGCCTCCATGTTCTACCCCATAGATGGTTATATGATTACGCAGGAACAACTGCAACACTTCAGCCTAGTAACAAGAAAAAAAAATCCAGTTATTTCATAAATTTTAGAATAGAGTTGTATTTATTATTATTTTATTAGAAAATTTAGAAAATAACAGAAAATATTATCTTAAGTGTTGTGCTGTTTCTTTGTCCCTACAGAGCAAAGAATCCCATTGTTATCAAGTTCCTTGGGTTGTTTTGGGGAAAGGGATGAGATTGCTAAGACTTTCTGCTGCAAACCTATAAGTTTAGCTGGCTTGTTCTTCTTTAAATGAATGTGAGCTTGTTGTTGCCAGCTCTCCACTCGTTGTAGTGTCACCCTTGCCTTAGATCCAAACTTAAAAAAGAAGCTTTGTGGAGCTTGGTGTGTTGCTCATAGCTATGCTAGAGAAACTACTATTCTGGGAGCACTCAGGCTTCTCCAAACAGCTCTTCCAGCTGTAATATCATTCCTGGTTGTCATTTCAGTCATAAGTTCTTTGACCCCTGTGTCTCCAACCAAGCACCACCAGCCAAAAACCAAGTGCTGGCTCATCTTCTACAAGGCCTGAGGGATGTGTCCTTGTGTGAGTGGTGTGTGTGTCTGCCTGGGTGCATTCACACACACTCATTTGTTCTTGTGAAGGAGATGCTTAAGGTCAGTTTTGCAGCCCTCCAGCCATGTTACAGCAGGTTTGTCCTGCTGGTCTGATTTAGACCAGTTCCTGGCTTGCTCTAACCTGCTGGAAGAGATTCACAGACCTGAACCTACTGTTGCCAAAAGGAGTGATAACAAGATGTGTCTGCTCTGCTCCGGACATGCTATCACCTTCCTTCTTTGCCACAGCAGAGGCAGAAGAGGGTGACACCTGCCCTTATGAAGGTCTGTGCCATGGGAGATTTCCCACGTAGGATATGTAACACTGGACTTGAGCGAGGGCTTCTTTGCACAGTGACTGCACTACACTAGAACGGCACCCCAAAACTAATGCTTATCAGCAGCAGAAGGATTTCTTATGCAGGTCGATTTGTGCTTTTATCCGAAATAAATATTTGTATCAACATTGACTGGAATAACAGCACTGACACACAGGGAAAACTGTCTGCTCTTATTTTCTACTTACAAAGAACACAAATCTGCATGATGAGTCAAATTCACCTGTTGAAAAGATTATTTGCTATGTGAAACAACTAAAGCAGCAGAAAAAAAAAATTGTTCCTGGAATTTAAGAGGAAAAAGATTGTTCCTTGCAGCTCTGAAACACAACCATTGTCCCACTCAGCATATTAAAATTCACATTAAAAGATGGCAGTTGCAAAATGCGGGGGAGTACTATCAAATCAGTATTTTTTAAACAATTCTCGAGCATGCAAGTTGATATTTTGGAATAATAACATAGAACCTACAATGGTATGAGTTGTCAGCATTTCTGAGGAGGCAGATTCAAAGGTCTGTCTCCTAAACTCCAGCTAAAGACAAGATGAACAAACAGGACAACTCAGGATGTTTTATGTACAAGTTGGATGAGTTTTTCTTTTTTTCTTTTCCTTCCTTCCTTCCTTCCTTCCTTCCTTCCTTCCTTCCTTCCTTCCTTCCTTCCTTCCTTCCTCCCTTCCTTCCTTCCTCCCTTCCTCCCTTCCTCCCTTCCTCCCTTCCTTCCTTCCTTCCTTCCTTCCTTCCTTCCTTCCTTCCTTCCTTCCTTCCTTCCTTCCTTCCTTCCTTCCTTCCTTCCTTCCTTCCTTCCTTCCTTCCTTCCTTCCTTCCTTCCCTTTTCTTTCCTTTTTTTTTTTAAAAAAAAAAGCAAATCTATTATTTAAATGTTGCTGTGATTGAAAATCAGAATTACACCGTACCATACAGAAATCTTTGGACAGTATGTGTTGGCACATGTGTGTTGTAATTTAAACCATAGCATCATCCCAAGCTGAAAGAAATTTAGGATATCATTCTCAGAGAAAGTCTTTGCTTCAGAAAGAGGATTAGTGGTAATGAACATCATTGTGGCAACCAGAAATAACTTTTAAACCTTTACCAAGAAGATACTGGACATCAAAGAAGTAAAACTGATCTCCTGCCTTCCGTCCCAAACATCACTGCTCTAAGACCAGGCTCCCTTTCTGTATACTGACTACTACACGATATTTCTTGTCTCTCTCTGTGCACACTGTATGCCATCTTTGTGAGCACCCTCTCTCACTCTGCACTCCTGAGCTACGGTCAAAGCTCTGGGTTAACAGGAGTGGAAATCTGAAGGGGCAGCGATGCTGTGAAATGTAGTAAAACCAAAGAAACCCAGGCTCATAATGTGTGAGCAGCCACAGACACTGGAATTCGAGTATGCAGTATGGTTGAGGCTAAACTTGGTATCATAACACAGTGTGGGTCTAAATAAAAACTGCCTTAAACTCCCAAGAGGCTTGCTTCTTCTAAGTGATGACAGTTGTTAGAGAGTAGCTCTGCTACAGGAGCAACCACACCAAATATAGTGTGCTGGAGTAAACGCAGGAGGCAGTGCTGGAAAACTCTCTCTGAATGCAACCCTACTTCTGCAAGAGTCAGTGGATGCCATATCTGTGGGTATTTGTCCCTTTAGCTCTGTGAATCCCTACTTTTAACACCCTGATTTACAGCACACTGGCTGCTCTCCATTACTAGCACAGCCTTTTCCTGAAGCTCCAGGTCTGTATTCAGGCCATGCTTTCGTTTGCATCAGCCAGTCAGCAAATTGCTATCCCAGATGAGTCCCAACTTCTCCAAAGGGAGGTCACAGGGAGACTCTTACTTATGTCATATTTTCTGCTGGTCCATTGTTCATCATTTGTATAGCAAATTTTGCTTCTTTTGAATATTCATAGAATCACAGAATAATTCAGGTTGGAAAAGACCTCCAAGATCACCTGGTCCGACCATCGCCCTACCACCAATGTCACCCACTAAACCATGTCCCTAAGCACCACGTCCAGCCTTTCCTTGAACACCCCCAGGGACAGTGACACCACCACCACCCTGGCCAACCCGTCCCAATGCCTAATAAAAGGCAGGCAGCAAGATGCCACTAGGAGATGACACAGACAGACACAAGAATGCAGACCTTTGCCTACTTTATCACCATGGTGTGTTTTCTGGCAACTTCTCTGTTGCCTTGCTCCTCCAGTTCTGCTCAGGATGGCTTGTGGGTAGCTCATGGCACGTCATGGTTTAGGCTGAAGCTATGCCAGCTTTCACCCACCCTGAGCTATAACCCTTTCAACAACCCTGAGGAGAGCTCCTGTAGGAACATCCTGCAGCTGGTGGAGTCTGGTGTGGGTTATCTTGGCAAAACCATAGCCATGCTGCTACGTGCTGCTGCTGGGATGTGAGTGGAATAAGCTGTCTGAGTGTTTTTGTGCCACTACAAAGCAAGTGGCTCCACCTGCAAATAGCGGGTCTCGTTTGCTAGGGGTCAAGGATGGAAAAAGCGGCCCCAGCGCTGGTGAACAATGCCCTTCTCTAATGACCCTTGCTGCAACATACTGATGTGGGTGCCAGTGGGAATTCTGCCTGAGTAAGAGCTGGATTTTGGACGGCTACAGAAATGGAGATGGCCCAGGGGAGTTTGCATGCCTCTGAGAACCTCAGCACAGCCCATGCCTGCTGTAAAAGCCAGCACTGTGCTGCACGCCTGGCACTTAAAACATGATCAACATTCAAGGTTGTAAGCCCACACCATTTCATTTTAAAATTAAAGTCATTTTCTGAGTAATAGGAGCACATTCGCACTTGGAAACCGTAGAGCTCTTAGCTTCTTTTTCAATTTCAGTGCTAGAAAAAGGAAAGGGACAAAGTGCCAGGAAATATTGTTTCTTGGCTGAACTCTTGTAGACCAAGTTTCGGTCCAGAGTGGATTTTTTGCATGACTCAGTGGTAAATTTCTGAACAAAGAGCTTTATGATATAGCGGCAATACTATAAAAAGCATTTAACTCTAGCTATGCTGGAGGCAGTTTTGAAAACTTCTGGCTTCTTTTCTTTCCATTTCACGGCAGCACTTGTAAATGGATTGAAACATCCTCAGGGATTTCTGAACAAAGTGGGTAGAAATTTAAGTGCTTTGTAATCTCAATGGAAGACTTAGGATCAGGTAGAGTAGATAATTTGACTTACTTAGAGCAATCATGCTTTTGAAAACTTTACTTCATTCCTGTGAAAACTAGTTTGTAGTAAAATTACCTTCCACAGGCTTCTTTGCGTGTTCCCGTAATGAACTTCTGACTTACAACTAGTTTGTAAATATGATTTCTTTCTCACATTGTAGTTTTCTTCCATTTATTAAAGGCAGATTTCTGTTTTAGGTGGAAATATTATGTAGTGTGGATAGCTGCTGTGGAGAAACTATTGCAAATATCTCATTTGTAACAATTTTGTTCTTCCACTCAGAAACTCCACATTTTAGTCCTCCATGGAGAAGAGGATATTGTGTTTGATGCATTACGAACCCTAAAGCATTGTTAAGATTGACTGCAACTAATCACTAAAATGTGCCTCTTGATTTTGGAACAGTTGTGAATCCTCGTCACAGAAAAAAATACTTCCTATTTCAAAATTTATTTCACTTCTTTTCTTTTTCCTTTCCTTCTTTCTTTCTTCTTTTTTTTTAATCTATTTATCTTTTTTCCCCAAGTTTTACTGCATCCCTCATCTACATGCCCATTAATACCATCAGGACTAAAGGCATGAGGAGAAGGATGTCTCAAGTGTCCACCAGTGAAAAGTGCAAGGCTCAAAACCAAAACAGATCAGATTTCAGACAATGTAGGGAAGATGCTGAGACCTCAACAGACAGCTGACACCAGTCTCACCGAGGCAGGTGTAAAACTGTCTCATGGATCAACTTCTTCTTCTGATTCCTGAGGGTACACCTTTAACCACAACACGTCCCATCCTTGCCTGTCCAGGTAAGGCTGGGATGTCAGTATGAGTATTGGGCAATTTTTATTTTCTTTTGACAAATAATAACTTTGCTGGTTTTGGTATTCTGTTGTTCTTTGTTTGTTTGTTTGTTTTTGTTTTGCTTTTTTTTTACATGACAGCCATCACATTCAAATATCCATGGTCCAAACTGCTAAGGTAGTGTTTTCAGATTATGCAGGTCTATGAGCTGGAATGAGTAGTTTACTGAAAGGGATGTCAAATACTGTGCTGTGGCATAGAAAACCGGCCAGTCAGCCAACGTTGTTACCTAACAATCCATCTGGAGTTACAGGATGGAATAAAAGTTGTTTTAAAAAGAATAAATGAAATAAACTTGCACTTCAGGGCAAAAACAAGCTTTGAAAAAGGTTGGTATATGAATAATATCTCTTTCTGACATATTATTTTATAATTATAGATTATGGAACTGCTTGCATGTTTCTTTGAGGGGTCTAGAGCTGGCACATTTAGATACTAGGTAAGTAACTTAAAAAAATATATGTTTTTTTAGATCTTTCAACTTCCTTCAGTGACTGTCAAGGACATTTTACATAGGTCAGTTGTGATGTAGAGACCAAGAACTTCATTTCTTCAGTCACGTTTCATGCTTGCATTAGAGGTAGTCTGCAGATGCCGAGGAGGGACCAAAGCACCACAGGATGAAAACCACGAGATGATTCAGACCAAGAGTCAGATTCTGTCTGACAGTCTTCTAACACCTGATGCCTCTAAATCAAGGCTCGATTATTTTTCTTTTCAGAAAACACTTCGATTCAGGTAGAAAATATAAGGTTGAGGAAAGAACTTAAAAGTCTGTGGCAAGTCTGATGTACAACATGATTATAATGTTTAATTCTGGCTTGAAAATCAATGAATCGACAAATTTTTCATGTTTCTGTGAAAATAAAGGTGTAAGTTGACAGCTATGTTGGCAAACAATGAGCAGACTTCTCCTGGGGAATATCTGCCAAGAAGACCCACACCTGTGGGAGGGGTGTTCCCACCACCACATCACCTACATGTATCATGAAAAAATTTTCTCCTTCACTGCTCAGGTGAGGGTTTTTAATGATCACCTCCCACTTACTCCACAATAGTTTCACTGCTGAGTAACTTGAGAATTCTTCACACCATTTGAGTCTGATGCCATGTGCGAGCAATGAAGAGACCTTTCTTTCCTGGGGGAGATTAAGAAAATAATTCTTTCTTTCACTCAGTAACTCAACTGAATCCAATCTGGGTTCATTCTTTTAGGAAAAGTGTTTAGCTAATTCTGTCAAATTAAAATACAAAAGGAAAAATGTCAATAATACTGACCATCTTTATATCACAATTCTCCGTTCTTTCATACTATGCTTCCTCCACTGACAATTTTATTTTGCAAAAGGAAAAGGTAGAATTGTGGAAGGACTAAGTCACTTTGTAATTTCTATATATTACTGAACTAATGTATGCATGTACAATAAAAAATAACAATTGGAAATGTGCTTTTCATGTTCATTTGTCTTTTATTTTTTTTTTTTTGTGGGCTTTGATTTTGAGTTTTTCTCGTCACATTTACTTTAGTGTCTGTTTGCTGGATTCACTGTATGCCCAGAAAAAGTCATGATAACAGGACAGGAGCCTCGGCTGCACTCTGTGTCTTTAAGAGGTGAAGAACAAGCATTATTTTGAAATTTCTGTGGCACAGGGCCTTGCTGGCAGGTGCTGAGCTCAGCAAATCGCTGCCCCATCCCTCATTTGTGGTCATTAGTGGCGGGGCCTGCGGGGAGCAGCCGGGGACTGGAGCAGCCGGAACCAAAATGTGTATCGATTCCCTCCCTCCTTGTCGTGACGTGACCGTCAGAGAGCATTGATCACCTGTGCCTCTCTCACGGAAAACTGGGGGAGGTCAGGGGGAGAGGAAACCCACTGAGAGTTGGCAGGCGAGTCTGGCACAGGGTGTCTCAGCCTCAGACGGCTGCATGGAGGAGGAGAAGGGGGCTGCTGCTTGTGCTCCTTTGGTCTCGTGCTCTTTCTTACAACACCAGCTTTTGGGGAATGGCATCAGCCCTTCGTACCTCGTCATGCTTGTATGTGCCGGTGGAAGGAGGTGGGGGCTGGAGGCCACCTGGGAAGCCGGCTTTAGCACGGCGTATTGACCAGCCTTGCAGCTGCCCATGCTTAATAACCAGAACAAATTTTCCGAAGTGCCTAAATGGCTCGAAACAGGGAGCTCTGCTGGCCAAGCTCAAGTGACTTGCACATACTGGAAAACTGCTTCCAATTAACTCTCTCTCTCTGTCTCTCTCTCTGTTTGTGCATTTTCAATTATGCAGGAATATATCATTAAGCATCATTTAAGCAGGTGAGGAATTGATAGCTTCAAGCTTCTACAAAACTGTATAACACCATGGAATATTTTAACTCAAGCCACTCTTTCCTTAATAGAAAAACAGATTTCCTCACTAATTCTCAGTCACATTATACTGGGTCTGGATGGGATGGTGTTACCTTTCCCTGCAGCAGCCCACACAGTGCTGTGCTCTGCACATGTAGCTAGAGCAGCACTGGTATCACACCAGTGTTGTGTCTATTGCTGCACAATACTGGCACCGCACCAAGACTCCCTCCAAGCCCCCCAGAGCCGGCAGGCTGGGGATGGGCAAGTGATGGGGAGGGGACACCACCAGGGCAGCTGACCTAAACCAGTCAAAGGGATATCCCATACCATGTGGTATCACACTCAGCAATAAAAGGTGGGAAAGGGGAAGGAGAGGCAGGGCTCTCGTTATGAAGACATCTGTCCTCCCAGATATCTGCTATGCACATTGAGGCTCTGCTTCCCAGGACATGGCCAAACATCGCTCGTTTGTGGGAAGTAGAGAGTAATTTTTCTTCTCTCTCTCTGTGCTTCCGAGTGGTCTTTGCTTTTTTTTTTCCCTCTTCCTTTTCCCTTTAATTAAATTATCTTTATCTCAACCTGTGAGTTACTTTTTATTATTATTATTATTTCTTTCCAGCATATTTTCTTCTCCCCTCGTCTTCTAAGGTGGGGGAGTGAGAGCGGTTGTGGCTGAGTTCAGCTGCTCGGCAATGTAAAACCACCACACACATGAAACAATGATCCCTTGTCCCTATAGGCATAGCACACAAGACGGATAGACTGCAGCAATATGAGTTACACGTTGCACTTAGAGGCAACTATCACCTTTAAAAATTTGCCTGTCTGCCAAAACTTGGCAGAAGAAGAAGGTAAGCTCAGCTCCATGCACAGCACAGCTCCTTACCGCCTCTTTCTCCTCCAGACTGTCGGTAGCACCAGCTATGTCATGTACCAGATGCTGAGCAATAACCAAAAGGCACTCGGCTGCTTGTAAAAAATGGAACAAGCTCCGTATCGAGAAAAGCTGTTTTCAGAGTCACTGCAGGCACCTGTAGCCACACTGCCCAGCTGCCACGCAGAGCCCACAGAGGCTGGCTTTAAGCATTGTCGGTCGATACACGCATAATATGGTCCTCTGCAGTCCCAAAGGGGCAGCTCCAGACACCTCATACCGCAACATCCTGGGGCTACCTTGCCTTGCATCTCCATTAGCCAAACGGCAAGCACTGACATGAAACAAGCATTAACAAAATACAGCCTCTGGGACTTACTTTGCTGTTTTGACCTCCCGTTATCCCCTGAGTCACCAGCAACTCGGTTGTTTCATGCTGGTAAATTTTTCAGTTTTATTTCTGGTGTGCTAGCAGCATCCATGGCATAGATGCTGTTCTTTCCTAGTTGGGCTGCAGCTGACTACCTCCTCTTGAGGAAGAGTACACATTTTTCAAGGCTGTGGTGACCCAGTGTTATAAGTTAGTGCTATATAATCTCAGCTGCGAGGTTTCACAGAGAAGTGGCTCGTGTCTGTTCAAGACCTTCCCAGATGAATCTCTTTGTGCTCTTCTCGTCTGGGGCTTGGGTGTGGCAACCAGTAAATGACCATCCCAGTGATTTTTGGTACTGAGGACTCCTGTGAGGCTGGTGCAGGTTCTGGTGAGAGGCCACCCTGTCCCTGCAGGGCTCAGGAGCATTGTGTCCTCTTTGCATTTGGACTGAAACTGAAGGGGTTTTAGAAGGATCAGACAGACATGCACATAATCTGTTTTTCACCTTTGAGTCAAGAGACTTTGTGCACAACTAACAGTCACAAATGTAGCCCTAAACTTCACATCAAGCTGTTAAAACTCTCATCTGCTAAAGCATTTGCGCATAGTGCTTCACACAGTACGTTGTGTCTAACACGGCTGTAATCTGTCTTCTGTCTTACTCAGACCCAGCTCCCTTTAACTCCTCTCCCAGGGGTGTCTGTCAGACAGACTTTTCATTCCATTATTCAGGCTCCGATCATCCCCACTGCTCTGCCCCAGACCGAAACTGCATCTTCGCTGCCTTTGCACCCATGCCTCCCTAAAGCTAGAAAGCTGTCTCTGCTGAGCTGGGGTAACGAGATGATGTGCCTGTGCAGAATCCTGTTGTTAAAAGCAAACAAACAGACCTGCCCAGGATTTTTTTTTTTTTTGGAAAACAGCTTGCTGCTTTCCTGGTCTGAGAGTGTTCACTACGGGCACTCAAGCTTGCCCTAAGGATATGCTCCGTGGCTCTGCTCCAGCAAGCCTGTCTTTTGCGTGTTCAGCGTGTGTTGGGTAAGTAAGTGTTGGCAAGTCTTTGCTGCAACTGCTGGTTGGCTATTTAAGAGAAACTCTGGGAGACAGGACAGGCACCTCCTGCAGTGCGCTCTGCCTGCAGTAGCTTAGAGCAGCCTCCCTCCTGGGCCGTAAAGGCCCTGCGGGCAGATGCTGGGGAGCTGCTGGGCCCCACATGTTGATGCTGCCTGTGAGAACTGGACAGCAACTTTTTCATGGCACTGGCTAATTTATCCAGGGATGGATCTGTTTCTCGAGACCCACAATCAGCACTGTTTATAATTAGGGGTTCCATAATGTCTCCTAAGATACGCATCGTGTCAGAGACCTTACATCTGAAGCATAAGACTCTATTACCCCTTACTTTGCTTCTTGGTTTTGAGCACAATTACTGTGTCCCTTTACAGTCTTACTCTGTCCAGGTCAAATCTTCAAATAACTTTCTCAATGGTTCAATTGTTCCAAGTATTATTGCGAAAATAATCTCTCTCAGGTCACTTCTTGTCCTTCTTGTTCAGCCAGTTCAACGTTTAGACAGAAACTGTCTAAACAAGTTTTACCTCCATTTTTTCTTGCTGTCTTTCATACCCATTACCGATTCACTTCTTCCCTATTCCAAATCTGTGCTCACATGGAGACTTCAAAACAAGTGTCAGAGCTCCCACTGGCCCGAGTCCCATCTGGCCATGTGCCTGCTCCATGTCCAAGCTGACTTTCTTTGCCCAGACAATGGGTAGTTTATTAGCTGGGCTGATGCTCCAGTGATGCACGCACCCATGGGCTGCCAACGTAAGCCCCATCCCACCTCTCATACAAGGACAATTCGTCTCCATCTCCAGGTCACCCTCTTGACATGTGCTTCCTGATGCCACCTCTGAAGGCTTCCCATGCAGACCATGCTCTTGGCCATTCTGTCTCAGGAATGGAGCATACAGAAATAGTTAGGTAAAAATGCTTACAAGAAAATTTGGCCGTCCTTGATGGAGCATTACTGCTACTGATGTTAACAAGAGGGAAGTTCTGTTAGGGTCTGCAGCAAACAACCCTCCTTTACCAATGGAAACTGGGAAGCTTTTAGAGGTGGGCTCTGAACTAGTACCATCTGTTGCAAAGGACTTTATGTTCCAGAAATTTCATGTTATTGCCCTGAAAGACTAAATGAAAGAGCACATTGCTAATTGAAGTGCTTGTGGAAATTAAATCCATGTTTAAATGGATTTAAAAATTTTAAGGCAAAATTCAACAGCTAGAAATTTTGCACCAACTACTGCTTAATTAAAATTAATAAGGTTTCAAAGAGTGTAAGTTGGGACAGACCAGAAAAGAATTTGGCCTTAAACGTGTAATTAAAATATAATTACATTGGAAGAAAGTCATTACTGATGTTGTACCTCAAGAGCATACCTAATGTGCTATCAGGAGAAAAGGTTTATGCATTTGGGACACCATCTGTATAAGATATAAAAGGATGTAGTCGCTAAGATAAAGAGATATTATCCAGATCATTTAAGTAGATAGTAACAGTCCTTTTATGGCCTAATCCTCTGGCTACATTCAACAAGGGATCTGCTTTGTCTTAGTTTGGGATGTACAAGGCACTTTGGCAAGTTTTCCTTACACATATATAGTTGTTTCCCAGCCCTCTACCTAGGGCTGTGAGCAAAGGAAGCATCTTTCAGGTAGTGTCAGACATTTCTGGACGAGGGAAACATTAACACAAAAAGAATTCAGTTGCTCATATTTGAGAACCATTTGCCAGAGACACTTAAAGCAAAGGGCCCGATCCAACCTGGTTAAAACCAAGGAAGGAGCAATCCTCTTGGCCCCTGCACCAGTCAGTATCACCTAGAACTGTGGTGTTAGAGTTATGCACAGTTCTGCATTTGCAGGTTTTGTTTTTATTTTATTCAGATGGCAACCATATTAAAAAATAAAATAAAATAAAAAATAAATAAAATAAAAATTAAATAATTCCAGAAAATTCACAAAACACTACGCACAAGCAAGTTTTGCCAGTCTTGCAGTCATTGAAAGGACAGGTAGTGAGAATAAGGATGGTATTATAGGAAGACATTTTGGGAGGAAAGGTAGAAGCGTGAGCATGTAATAGAAGCCACTTTGTGCTCTCTGAAGCCAGAACAACCCATCACTCATTTGATAGCTTGTGGGGGAGGAGAGGGCTGAAAGGAGAGGGGGTTGTTGTTGTAATGTGACAGGATTCAGTCCAAAGTCCACTGAAGTTGATAGTGAGACTCCTGTACTGACTGAACTGAGGTTTGGGCTAGGGTCATGAAGATCTTTAATAACAAACAGTACAGGAAGGTCAAAGATGCAAAGTTCATGGTCCCATTGGGATCAGCTCTTTTTCAAAGGTTCAGACTCATGGATTGATTTGAATGATCTGGGACATCTGGATGTAACCTTGAAATCAAATTGCATCAAATTGCATCAAGAGGATTTACTTGTAAGCTTTTGATTTAACCTCGTCTCTTCATACAACTTTCTGAGTTTTTGAACTGTGATTTTTAAAAGTACAGTGAGTCTTGTAAAAGAAGTGTGGAAGAGGAAATGTGAATCCCTAGGTTACACGCTGTTCCCTTTGATACAGTACAAAACCCCGTATAAGTGGCCTAACGTTTTAATGAGCAGAAATATATTCCTGCGAAGAAGTGAATTTAGCACTTAGTGGAACGCACTTCGCTGAACTGGTGACATTCAGTTCATAATCAAGCTTTTATTGCTAAAGAGAAATTGCGGTCACACTCTTCATATCGAAAATTTAGTTTAATAAAATAAAATCCAGTGACAGTAATTTCTCTCTACCTCTAGATTCCCTATGGCACTGCTTGTTAAATGGATAAGAAATGCACAGACCTTGAACAAACCTTTCCCACACCAAAGTTCAATGTCTTCATGGGCTGATACTCAACAAGGATGTTCTCAAACAACTTTTTTTCATTTGTAATGCAATGCAGAAGATGTGCAATTGTCAGCATTGTGGTAATTCATCATCTAAAACAGTTCCCACATCAGAGTGAAGAGGTGATTCTTTCACAATGTTAGCAAGATTTGTCAACAGGGCAGGACAGAGAGAAGTCAGCCTTCTGTGACTAATGACATAAACACTCCCTTCCCTTAAACAGTTTCGTTTTTTTTTTTTTTCCCCCTAGGGTCTTGTAGTAACTTATACCTGAAGAAGCAGCCTTTTTATCTTCCTCAGTCTAATTAAAATACAACATCAGGCAGATGAGCAACAGAATATTGCTAGTGTCCATTTGTTAACTTGTCAGTCTCCGAAGGATTTCCAGTTCCAGTTGTGACTGAAGTAAATGGCACCAGATTACTCAGCTGCAGAAACCACAGCTGAAACAAACAAACAAACAAACCAAAACAACTCTTGAAACCACAAAACTCACAAGGAGTTTACAATCCATGTGTTGAGATTAACTAACAGAATCAAATAAATGGAGTGAAAATATGCTCCCACTCACAAAGGTCACTGAAAAGCCAAAGAAATTTGGCTTGCAGTGAGCTTTGCTTTTTTTGTAGCAGTATGAAAGCAGTATGAATCTTTTTTTTTTTTTTTTTTTTTTTTTTAATGCTTTAAGGGGTGGCTGGTCAAATTTAGCAGAGAAAACAATGGCCTGAAGTATACGGCAGAGATAGGCGAGGGGCATTTTTTTAATGTCTACAGACTATAAATGTCAACATACTGAGAGTGTGATTTGTTCCCTGCAAGCTCCCACCACTCTTCCCCTCCAGCCAGAGGCACTAGTGGGGCAGGTGCTGTCAAACAGAGATCATGGTGACCACTGAACCCCATCAGATGTGGACAGAAGCTGAATGGAGGCTACCCGACTCATTTCACTTGTATTTTATGCCAGGTTTGGAACAATATAGGTATGCACAGACTGAAGTCTATGGCATTCAATTTACAGGATTGTCAAGGTCCTTTTGATTGATATTTTAAGTCCTGTACACAGCTTAAAAGATACATCTTCTGTCTAGGCTTTTAATTTGTAAGCTGGAATGTGTGAGGAGTTTATGTCCAGGAATTTGAAGATTTGCTGTCAATTTTGCATATGGGCATGTGGTAATGCCTACTTCCTTTTTATTTTTTTTCTTTACTCATTAAAGGCAAAACACAAATCCGTGCATTTTAAAGCAGCTCTTGGAATTGCGTGGCCATATAATCTCAATCTATTAGGGCAAAAATTAAATCTAAAATTAGACATAAAAATCACAACATTACCAGTCCTGGATTTAAGGCTTATATTGCTCTGAATTTCAGTGAAAATATTTAAGAATCGATTTAAATGCTAATGAACTGGTTTGCCATAAAACTAGATAGTAGTCATACTCAATAGCGGCATCAGAGCCACGCTATTGGTTTTTCCTTTGTTGGCCCTTACTTGTGACATTATATACATAAATTCACAAGTGTTCCTGTGTCTCTCAGACCTATGTAACACAGCACAATTAAAAGAAACTTTCCCGAAACCACACAGAAATTAAGTTCTCAAAAATCTGAAATCATTGATGCAGACTTTGGAGATCTGATTGTAGAGCCAGCAATGAACTCATGGAAACCTGAGGGACAGGTAAAGGTGGGAATGTTTGTCTCTGCTCTCCTATACCTGGCAGCTTGCTGAGTTTTGTTATACATTTGATGTATAACATCAAATATATACATATTTGTATATATACATATATACATATATATATATACAAACATAACATCAAAATGCTATGCCTGGGCATAGCATTTTCCCAAGAACTACTTGAAACAGCTATGAGTGGTGTTGTACAAGCACGTGACCCTGGGGCAGGCCATCTGCACAAACCTGGACCATCTGCCCCAGTCCAGTCACCACCAACTCCTTTCTGAGGTGATGAAATGTGGTTTGTTATGGGGCTGTGTCTTCTGGCTGTGTGCTCCGGCACTAGAAGAAGGCTTGGTATAGGTTCCTGTCTGTCTTCTACCTGAAAGTTCCTCTTCATTAAATTTACCTGCATTTCTTCTCAGTGGTCCCAGGGAGCTTTGGGACTAGATGGAGACCTCCACTCTCCTTGTGTGGGCAGAGGGAGGGATGGGGCACAGTGGTCTCCACCACACAGCATCTCAGTGAGCACAACAGTGCTCACCGCTCACAGCTCAGGTGGGGCTGAGGAGCGGGGATGTCTGCCCGCACCATTTCCAAAACAAGCAGAGGCTCATTTTCATCACGTTGATTGTTAGCAGGTTTGGAATTTAAATATTAAAAGAAATCAGCAGAATTAAACAGGCAGAACCCCCTGGTCCTCATTCATGAAGAAAATGTCTGGGGGTTTCTTCCCTCCTCCCCTGAAGAAGGTTTGAAAAGACAAGTTATCTTTACGAAATCTTATAAACGCCCACGAGACAATTTTGCTTTGAAGTATCAGTGTGACACGGCAAAAGCAGAACAATTTGATACTAATGATTTCAGTCACCATCCTAATGCTTCATGTTTTAAAGATCATTTTGCAATAAAGACATCATGATTTTTCAGTCACATTAGAATAATAAACCATAGCACTTACAGAGTATTTTTCCTCTAAAACAGAAAATAAATTGGAGCAATAAGTGTTTTTCTCATTTTAGAGTTGGAACTGAGGCTCAGGGAGGTGACCTTGTCATAGCACGGTCTGGGACAACCTCACCTGACCCCCAGTTCTGGGGCTGCCCTTCGGGTCATGCTGTCCCTTACCTGTTAGTTCAGACAAGATGAGTGATGACAACTCCGCAGGAGACAGCAGATGCAGATTGATGTTCTAGCTCCCTTCCTTGTGACTTCAGGCACTTCACTGAGGCATCTAAAATAGGAGTGTTGAAACTCCCATTAGGGGGGGCAAAAATAAGGAAAGAAGAAGTGACAAGGTCTTGACAAGATGAATACAGTTCACTAGACCTGCTGATGGCCTCTGGAGGTAGTGGGGTGGCCCAGATTCACCTTCCCTCATCCTGTTTGCTGGCACTTTCTCCCCCTTGGTCTGCAGGAGAGGAGCAGCAGTGCTGTCCCCAACCCAGGTGGCTGCTGCTGAGCCCAGTCCAACAAGAGACTCCATGGGTGGTATTTTGGGCACCAACAGGCAGGCACTGTGCAGAGATGTGGCTGCTACAGGGCACAGGGAACATGAGGATGGAAGGCTGCCGATATGTTGGACTCCTCACAAAGGCTCACCAGCCTCCAACCTAGCTTGATTCATTATTTAGCTGGAAATTTTCCTCCCTAACTTTCTTTTCTTTTGCTGTCATTTGCTAAGCAAAGGCATGTGTTTACCTCCCAGAAACTCCATCGACATCTCTGCTAATACATAGCTCTCAGGTGGTGACAGCGAGGAAACAGATGGTTACACACAGGGTCCCAGAGCGCTCATCAATATTTACGGACATCTGACAATGACTTATCTTAGACCATCTACATTTAAACCACAGCAATGCAAATGAGGAGCTGTTTGCATCGTGAGTGGTAAGGATGGGATATTCGTATATATGTTTGCAGCTTCACTAATAAAGGATGTTCTTCTTCCAGGAATATTTCCTTTTTTTTGGTGCTGTTCTGGCATGTTACTGTAATATATAGTCAGGGAGTCAGTCAGGAAAGGCAATATAAAAGACAGAGTGGGTTTCCCTGCTCAGAAACAGGTGTACGTCACTTAAGATTTTGGCAGAGGATAGAGGAGAGGAAAAACTCTTTGCAGCAGTCATTCACTATCACAGCCTCTGCTGCTCTGCTTCATGGCAGTTACCCAGTAAGTTGCAAGCACTCAACTGAGTTAAAAAACTGATCCAGACAAAATATTTAGGGACTCACATGATAAAATACACAGCATTTGAAATGAGCATTTCACCCTCCACCCTTCTTCTCCAAACCGTGACCCTGCACCTTGCATGTTGGAGGTGTGTTGGGGTGGTGGAAACGGTAACGAAAGGAAGAAGGAAAACCCGAAAATGAAGCAGTCACCAAGTTGTCAGCTCTCATCATGAGTCTTAAGAGAAGAGAAAATCTGTACTGGCAGGGATGCGATCCCCAAGATGACGTTTCGTGGCAGGGTGTGTGCTGGGGAGTAAGAGTGCTGCTGGCTGCTGCTCTTGTCTGTGATGCTTGCTCTTGCCTGCTGCAGCAGCCTGGCTCTGGGACACTTGTCAAAGGCCATCCGGAGCATCAGATGGCATATCAGAGAGCAGGAAGCAATTTTGGATGGGGGATTGCTTCTGTTAGCACTGCTCCTAGCCAACTGAAGGCTGTCAGCCTCCCAAACTCTCTGATACTCTCTCCCTCGGAATTATATTCTATTTTATAACCACATCAGTCTTTATGCTAGGCAGTATTTGTGGAATTCTCTGGAAAGATAAAGATCATCATTTCATCAGGATCCCTGGATTTGAATCTTTGTTCTTACTCGTCCTCGTGCAACTGAGGACTACGCTTGGGCTGCTCTGGGAGTTGAGGCTACCCTCATGAATAAGGAAAAGTCCTATGAGTACAGAGATAACGTCACTACTTCTTGCATGTGTGAGCTGTGGGAGGATGTCCCCCCTTTTTTCACTGCTCGCTTATGTCGCTGTGTATGGAAAGTTATTTCCGAATGATGAAAGTGTTTGCCAGGAGTAAACAGGTTGTTTTGAATGGCATTGCTTTTGAATTCTGCTTATAATTAGACTCCTTTCCTGTGCACTTTTTCCTTTCCATTTCTATTTATTTTTAGCGCCCGTATCTAGTACATTTCTTTCCCTTGCATGAAAGACTTAATAGTCCATTGCCTAATTTCCATGTTAATTAGGCACGTGACTCCTCTCAATAACTGCCACATCCTCACTTACTTAATACGTATTTTCATACCCTTAGCAATGATCTGATAAAGAATATTATAAACGCAAAATACATAGAATAAGAAACCATGGGGATTAGATATCAAAGAGGACACTGTGGGGACCGTGTTAATTGAGGCGATCAGCAAGATTAAGATAAGTCTTGCTGCTTTTTCGTATGGGTCTTAATGACACAATGCAGAGCCCAAAGCACTTTACCTGCTGTACAATGTATTTAAGTCGCTTTCTTCCCCAGGGTGTGTAATCTAATCTTCCAGATAAAACACTTAGGAGAGTGAAACCAGCTGGTGTTAAAAGCTGTATTTTTAAGATACAGCACCTGCGTAAAGTTTTAAAATCTACTAAAAATAATGAAGGCTAATAAAAGTTGTAATTTGGTGTATGTGCGTACACATGGATAAAGATAGACAGAAATTTCCGTATGAGGAGTTTGTGTGTGTGAGCATACAGGCTGGCGTGACCTAGTGTCGATGCTGATCCAGCTTCAAGAAAGCTTTGCCTAGGTGGTCTCAGGTGGTCTCTTCTATATAGTATTTTCCTGATATAAATCCATGGGAGTGAGGGTGCTACAATTTTACATTATCACTTTAAAAGATTATTCCCACTTTAAGAATATTGACTTTTTCCTCAAAATGGCTGCTGCCTGCAATTAAAATGAAAATATCTCTCAGCAAAAGATTTTGCATAAATAGATTTTGAATAATGAAAATGTTGTCAAGAAAAAGAAATAGGCACTACCCAGATCATTTTCAAATCAATTCGTGATGGAGTTCTTCAAACAGGGATGCACATTGCTGGTGTAATGATTTGCCACATGACCTTGCACTTGAAGTGCTAAACAAGGTGAAAAACAACGCACCTAAACATGAAAAAGTGCTGATTTTGATTCCCAAAATAGTATTTTTCTATCTGGAGCTATTTCTGCTATGGGCTAGCATTCACATACAGAAAGAAAGTTAAGATTTCCCTTCAGCAATACGTGATATTTCCCACTCAACTAGATAACTGAGAGGCTATTTGGGCTCACTAAAAACACTTCTGCCCATCAGGGAACAATACGGCTCAAAAGCAATTTGGGAGGAAGGGTAGGGTTTGCAGTTGAGGCAAAGGATGAAGAATGATAGTTTATTTTGGCTCTGCCTGTCCTGCTCTCTGAGCCAGCTTCTTCCCCTCTATGAGCCCTTGGGTCCTACAGGGTAGGTGGTCTGGGGGCTCCCTTGGCCAGAGACCCTCTCCTACCTCATGGGGCACCAGCACAAAGAACCAGTGTGACCAATATGAGCAGTAGACCAATATGAGGAGATTGGGTAGCAAGCAGGAGGACCTGAAAATAATGACTGATGGGAAGAAATCTGATGTAATTGTCCTATGGAAACCAAACTGGTGTCCTTCAGATACTTTGCTGCCCCCATCCAGGTACAGACTGGTGTCCTCCATAGGCTGTGGGTTGTTTGGCATGGAAAACTGCTGATACAGTTGCACAAGCTGCCTGGGGACGCTTGCCATTGCAAAGTACCACACACACTTGGTACTTAAAAACACTGGTCTCCCAAACTGAGAAAAGTTACAAAGTGAAAAGGAATGTAATGGCAAGAGCAAACAGAGAAATGTAAATGAGGAAAAAAATATATGAGGAAGAAGCACATATAAAATGGCCAAAAAGCCATTACTTCACAGTGAAGTAGCTGAGTTATATTGGTGAAAAGCACATTCTCTTTCAGTGGAAGAATGAAGGCAGGAATAACAAATTAAAAAGCAATATGCAACATATGGGAAAAAGAAGGAGGTAATAAAAATCCATATAAATAAGAGCTTATGAAGTGTAGAAAATTGATAAAAGATACTAAAGACATCAAAAGAAAATCCATGGCTGGTCAGGCTATGTTTTAGAAGAAGGGTTTCTTGAAAACTTATTAGTAATAGCAGAAAAACTATCAGTGTCACAGTCTCATTACTAGCTGGAGATAGCCAAGTCATTAATAACTATGAAGAAAGAGGCAAAAAGGTTCAACAATTATTTCTGTTCTCTGTTTGGAATGATATATTTTTGGACACATTAATAATTAAGGAAGATATTGAACAACTTGTACCAGGTTTAAGCATTTTTTAAATCATAAGATCCACAAATGTGGCCCATAAGAGTTGTGAAAGAGTTAATGTGGGATACTTTTAGGCTGAATATGTAAAGTTTTAATAAATCATAAAATAGTGGGGAAATCCTCAAAGGTCAATGTCAACTTTGTGTAAAAATTCCAAGACAATTTAAACAACACAGATAAATGTAGTCCAGTTTACTTGATACCAAATTCAGGCAAAAGAATGGATAAATTGATAGAAGATCTAAGTAACGAAGAACTAAAATTTAAGGGTATAGTTAACGCAACCTTATTGATAAGGGGCTTGTTATTTCAGACTGGTAACTGAGATGTGAAGTGTGGTCGACAGGGAGTAAACAGGAGCAATATGTTCAAAGCTGAGGGGTTGGAAGAGGAACTTCTGATTTTGGCAATAAGGTAAAGCTGCTGGAATGGCTGCATCCTGAGCAAAGGGCAAGGCAGGGTCCCATGGGACAAGCGATGGTGCAATGGGTGATCGTGCTGTGGACAACTGCACTGTCACTTGAATGCTATTCGTGTGAAAGGTAAGATTCTGATTTTTTACTTGTTGGTCTTTAATACAGCAGAATAATTCAGGTAAATAAATAAAGTGATCATGAAGCAGCCTGCAAAGAAATAAATGAAGCAGGGGCAGGAAAAAAAGGCAGGATAGGATGCTTCAAGAATTGAGGGAAACAACGAGGCTGTGGGATGTTCAGCTGGCAAAGAAAAAAAAGATAAAGAAGAGAGAAGGAAAGGGGCAAGCAATACAGACTTTAGAGGCTTCATCAAATGTCCTTAACCAGCTTTCATGAAACGATGAGTGCGTGACTAAACTCCCCTCCTAAAGGAGTGCTCCAGCAGATTAGCAGGAATACAATGAAGGGTCATTTTTCTCTTGGAGCTATTGAATTCCTTCCTTTCATTGAATCAGTGCTCTGCGGATTTTGCTTATCAAAGGTCTGGGTTCCTTTGGAGCTGTTTGATGATGAGCCATATTCTGCCTTGTCTTCCATCCCAGGCATCCCCACCAAGTTCAATGACTTCTCGTGGAGAGTAAAGTGGGACAGACGTTAGCTTGATGCCTTTAACAGTGTTGTGGCTGCTAATGAATCACGATCTGGTTTGGTATATGTTCAGAGACTGTCAGCAGAGTCTGCAGTGGAATAGACCATCTTCACTGTGAATATGCAAGTGATTCATCAGTACACCATGTGTACAGGAAATTAGAACACCTATTCTCTTTTGTTTGGTTTTGTTCCCATAGGGAATTCACTCAGATAAAACAAGGAATAAATATTTGGGGGATTTTGGGCAATGAAATGGTTTCCTTTTCCCCCCACTCTTGCCCCACCCAAAAGTAATGGAGCTGTCTGGCTTATTAGATAGAATAGGCAAGTTTTAAAAAATAAAGAACGGGAGTGTTGTTTTTATAAGGAAGAACTGTAGAATTGGAAATGATCCATATTTGGGACATGAATGCAAGCTGTTATGCAGATCAAAGTATCTATTTGGAGCCAAATTACTCAACAGCATCTATCTATGCCTCTTCAACACCTGCGGATTAGCAATGTAATCTTGTGGAGGTTGCTATAGCTACATCTCTAGAGCAGGTGGAGTTCTTCATCTCTGGGAGCACCATTATGCTCATTCTTTGCAAATAAACCATCTAAGAGTATATTTAAAATGTCACCCTGGTGGCGCCAGTCCCTGTCTATCTGACACTGTCATGTCAGATCTGCCCTTACCTTTACCATTACCAGATCTGTCTTGACTTTTCCGCAGAAACAACACCACATCCATCTGAGCTTGCTGCCTTCCCAGTAAGCATGTATGCATGGGCACCGGGGCCTTGTCGATCCTGACCGAGCAAGGCCTTAAAGCATGTCCTCAGGTTAATCTGAGGAGGACAGCCTGAGTTTATCTCACAGATACATAGTCTTGTCTTGGGGTTGGTGGCACGTAAAACTGTAAGCTGGCACATGGCAAAACTACCAGCCTTTGGCAACAATGCTTGCCAGGGCCTACATGAATGCCCTGACAGCACTGAGGTGGTAGGAGCACTGAGTGTGAAGGTTTTCAGCTCTTTGTATTCCAGACATTCCGATCAAGGGCTTCACTCAGTCTTTTCCATCGAATACTTCATCCTTCTTGCTTGCGCTCCCCTGCTGCTTACCACAGGGGTCACCAGGATGACCTTGCCTCCTGGCTAGCTGGCTGCAGTGACTGGCACGAGCTGTAACCCTTACCCTTCTGCCAGTCAAGCCCACAACATGCTAGCCTGTGTGAAAACTCAATAGCAATCCCCAGGCAAAAAGCTGATAGCCTGAAAGAAGAGCCCTGACAAGTAGACAAAAAAAAAAAAAAAAAAAGAGTGACAGGAAGCTAAGAAGAGGAAGCACCAACAAGGAGATAATGAACAAATCAGGATACTTTGACTTGTCTAATTTTGTCATTCTCCTTGTTTGTCTTTTGCTCTAGTTCTGTGTCAAGTGCAAGCTCTTCATTCCCCAGTGAAGGTAGGGAAGGAGAGATTTCCTACTAAAACCTGTCAACAGCAGCAAGAACAACAGAGGATGTTTTCCCTCCCTGGCAAATTTTAATTTCTACGGTAGAAAGCTGAATATCAGAAAATACTCCAAACATAGCAACGCTTCAATAGCTTTTCAATAGAAAGAGCCCAACTCCCCCAGACAGCCTATTTACAAAAAGAAAAAAAAAAAAAAGAGGGAGAGAGAAAAGAAAAGGAAAGAAAACAGAAAATAAATATATTAAAAAAAAACACATTCCACTACTTGGCAAAGCAGTGGAATGACTTTGTGCTCAGCACCACTCTCCACACCTTGCTTTTTTTCCCTCCAGTTTAATTTTATCCCTTATGTTATGTCTCTGATACGTTAGCTCTTTAACTTTTTCCAAATTCCTGAAATATGTTTGCTCCTTGGAGCCTCCCAACTTTTGCCTTCCCCAAAAAGCGGCGCTGTAAAATTTATTTCCAAAAGTTCAGGCAAATAAAAATATGTCATGCTGCTTTGAGACAAATTCATCTCCAGGTCAATTGGTGTTTTACACGGCATGACTGTATTTCTCTTACCCTTAAGGCAACTTCTTCTATATGTTCTGCAGGCCGCTGGTAAAATAAACCAGTGAAAATAATGAAGAGGCCATTAGTTATGAGACAGGCTGCTTAGGGACTGGTATTTCCACTTATTTCAGGAACGACTGTTAAAAAAGATAAGTCAGAAAAAGGTGGCGTGGAAGAAATCACGTCAGCGTTGACTTTCCTTTCTTCTGAGGCAGTCTTGTTCGTAGCTGGTGATCAAAACACCGCCAAAAGCCGTAATGCATGTTCTAGCTTTGAAAAGGGCTATCAGTTTAAAACACAGAAATGAAGGCAGCCACAGAGCCATGTGCTATGAGAGAAGGGTCTCCTGTCTGGGTGCCGAATTCCCCGTCAGCACTGAGCCATCACAGAGAGATAATTAAGCCGTGGTGACTGTGCAGCATGGGGAAGGTGCACCCAACTGATAGCTATGAAAATGGATGAATTCTGCTTTTTTAAGCTTTAAGTCCAGAACAAGCATTTTTGTTGTTGTTGTTGATGGTCGTGGGTTTTTTGGTTTTGTTTTTGTTTTTTTTTTTTCTCATTGAGCTGTTTTTTTCTCTAAGGGTTATTAAAATCTGTAAACTGCTAATTTTGCACTGCACAAAATTAAGAGTAACATTTATTCATGATTTATCTGCCAGAAACTTGATTCTGTTTTTTTTGTGGCCTGCCTAACAAGCAAACGAAAGGCACACACAAATCTGCCATACACTCAGATGCATGCATGAAGCTGTCAAAAGCAGCTAGCAACTTGGGAGACTGTGGTCTCCCACCCTGAGACTGCTGCAGTGGGCTTTCTTTGCCAGAAGCAAGTCTTCCTTAAGGCATCTCCAATCAAGCAAATAAAATTTTAAATGTACCCTGTATCACTAGTCACTTTTGAAACTAAGAGCCTTATACATCAAAAAGGGAGATCGTGGTCTTAATAATTTCCAGCATGCCCCTATTACCCACAGTACCTGCAGAGGTTTTTCTGAACGGGAGGAACTCTTCCTTGGAAGTCTCCTGGATGATTTTGTTATGGAAAAAATAAAAGAAGCTCAGCTTGTTTGAAGTGATAGCAATCATTGCTTAGGCTGATGCGTGATCTTGTTTCATACCTAAAAGAAAAGCCATGCAAAGGGAAGAGAAAAGACCGCAAAGCACAGCATCACCTCCTGCTTTTTTGGGGGTGGGGAGGAAGCTTACCTCCATCCCACAGTGTAGCACTGTGCTCGATCCCAGCCCCAGCCCACACTGTGTCCCACGCTGGTATGCCCAGCAATTCAGAGGCCAAACAGACGTGGTGGGTCATATGTGCTTTGCGGCACAGCTTCCTCTCTATTCCCATTGCTATGGAAATTGTTTCTCGAGGCAGCCCTAATTTTCCTTTCATCAATCAATTAGGGGCAGGCTTTGCACTGGGTTGTTTGTTTCCCCAGCTCTGCACTGTTTGATATTATTTTCTCCATGACAAATTAACCACAGCTGGACCTGTCTGGAATTGCTAAGGATGCTCTTATGTAAAGTGACGAAAAAAAGGAGAAAAAGACATAGTAGGTGTGAGAAGCAGGAAGAAACTGATACTTTGAAGGGGAAGGAGTGGAAATAGCAGGGACCTGTCAGCTGTCCAGGAAAGGAGATGTCCTCTGGTCAGGTCACACCATCGACCAGGGCCAGCCAGGCTGACGAGTGGTGCAAAATCCAGAGGTCCTGGTGACAGTCCTTGTTGTGCTGGGCTATGTAACCAGCCAAGAGCTCCCTGGAAAGGCCCAGTAATGAGGATCTCCTTATCCCCTTACCACACACTCAGTCAAGCCCAGACTCTAGTGATCTATGTAGAGACGTGACCTCTTTGGGAATCAAATAAAGGGGAAAAATTTTTACATGATTCTTTTTCACTGCGTTAACAGTCTAGTACCAAGAGTTTTGAAATTGTCACAATGTGTTCTTTTAGTTCAAACAAACTTATTTTACATTTTTCCTCTGCCTTCCTGCACCTTCTATGCTCCTTTGCAGCAACAGTCTCCCATAACACATTAGTAGATTAAAAACAACCTCCTGCCATCCTCCATCTACTTTGGCCGATTGAAAACCAGACACACTACCCTGGGCACCACAGAATAGAAGAAGCAAAGTCTGCTTGTGAGTGTGCATATGGGCTCTGACCCAAAGGAACCAATTCTGATAGCATGAGGTTATTTCTATTTCCCAGATAAGTCTGATTTTGACCCCCCCCCCATCCTTCTTTTGCTGTTTTTTTTCTCTTCTACCAAGACAATCAGCTGAAGGTCCAGAAAATTAATAATTACAGTTATTGTGTGACAGGAACAATGATTCATGAACAACAGGATGCCAAAAGAAAAAAGAAAAAAAAAAAAGCAAACACATCAATGCATTCATCTTTCCTGAAGCGATCAGATCCTAATGATCAGAGCTGAGTGAGCAGCAGGGAGAGTTATGCAAAGAGAGGAAGAGAGAGGTTTTGAAATGGCCTTGGGTGCAGATGTTTCTTGAGGGCTGGTGCAAAAAGGACCAACTTGTCCCCCCTCGCCTCCATGTTGAGTGTTTTGAGAGGATCTTTGACCCATAGGTGTCAAGGAGGAAAACCACCTGAGAGCATCCCCAGCACCGCGCTGGCAATTGCTGTCCAACTCATGCAAAAACCTTTGTGTAGCCATGTTAAATAAAAATCCCTTTTCCAAGGCTTCAGAGCTGTTTTCTTCAAACACATAATAATTGGCTTCAAAGATCGTTTGCGCAGGTTATTAAGCAGTGTTAACCAGGTTCAGTCAATCTAGCAACTGGGTTGGATGGCAAATTACTGAAAATTCTGGGTAACCTGAGCTGACCCAAAATCTCTTCCCCATTGCACTCCCTTGAGCACATGTGAAAATCAATAGCTCAGAAAGCCCTTCAGTGTTGCTGTCCCCATGTGAACTCCATTTTTTCCCAGCTGCTACTCATTTACCTACCAAGGCAACCAGATGCTCCCCTGAGGATTGCTGTCAATACTGCATCATCGAAGGTGAGCTGATGTCAAGACACTACAGACTAAGCACTGAGAGGCTGAGCTTCTATGGGAACCATGGTTTGTTCCCTTGGAGTTTCACCCACATCTGTACCTTGTCACCCACACACGTAAAGCCAGAAGAACTACAATTATATCTGGAGGACCGGGTCTTTCAGCTGATGTACCCTGTTTTCTTCCCCCAGCCCACACCTCCTGGCTCCCTCCCTCTGTGAGATACACCACATTTCTGGGCAGATCAAATAAACCTCCTAATTTGCAAATCAAAAATGCATCCTGGCCAAGCCTATAAGGCCAGTAGGGTTTGGAGAATTGTTTTCTCCTCTAACCTGATATAGGGCTGTTCAACGAAGAACACAACAACCTGCTAGACAAGTCCTGGGGCACTCTGCCCTCTTGTACTGCTGTATGGCTACACCTCTGGCATAGATCAAGGACCCTAAGCCTATTCTTTCTTATTTATATATTTTATATATTTATATATTTTATATATTTTAATTATTATATATATTAAGCCTATCTTATTCTTTCTATCCTATCTAGTCTTTCTTATTTACGAAGTACAGTATTTAATAATTTATTTAGTATTGTTGCTGTTTTTATTTCCCTCATCTGAATGTGAAAACAGTTCCTGGCAATGGAGTACTGAACGAAAACTTTGAGATTGATGGACGGGGTTGGTTTTGTGTGGGGAGGTTTTAGTGCTGGATTCAGTGCTGACAATTGTACGTTAGATTCCCTACTTAGTAAGTCGGTAATTTTCTTTTAGATTTAAATACTCTCCAGGATGGAATTAAAATTGTGCTTTTCAAATTTAGTGCACATTAGTACTTGTAAATTCTCTGGTGATACACTAGCTTGCGGAAAATGTTCATTAATATCTGTTATTTTTTTACTATCAATAATTCTTAAGGCCTGCTCCACAAATACTTAGGGTAAAATGCTTAGTGGCAATTTCCTCAGAGCACTTAGGATCATTAGGCTTGCAACAGAAAATAGTTATAGCCTTGGCTTTTCTGATTTGTTCTGTAAAGTGATTTAGCAAAATTAGCTGCATTGACATGGAAGCAGTCATCTCCCATTTCACTGCTTTGCGTCTCTGAACCAATAACACCTGTGATGCCTGCACATTGGGACCGATTATTTTGTGTTATTATATATTCTTTTAAAATTAAGCTTTTTCCTGAAGTAAACAAGAAAACACACAAACATAAATCAACAAGTAAGCAACAGAAAATAAACAAAACAAAAAAACACCCTGCAAAACACATCTAGACTTGTTGTGTATGACAGTTTCTGTGCAATATTTCTTAGTTTTTTAGCATTACTGAGCAAGAATCGGAGATGTCAGCAGCACCGTTTCAGACATCCATGCACATGGGCAGAATGTGGTGACGGAGCTCTGTGCTTGGTACCTTGGGGAGGGAGAGGGACTGGAGAAGACCTTCCCAGTGTCCCACTGCTTTCCTGTGCAGGTAAATGCCTTGGCTTGGCAGGAGTCAGCGGTCTCTGTGTCCACACAGATCACAATAAAGGCTTGTGGTTTAATTCTCCTGGAGAAAGCAGAGATTTCCTCCTGTTAGACATTCCCACACCCTCTTTCTCCAACAACCTTGATTCAGGAAACTTTTTCCACTGGTCAGGTATCAGCCCATTGGTACTGGGACACTGGGGTTTTGTTGAGTTGGGTGTTAAAATGCCCAATCCCTGGCTGTCCACAGTCTCGTGCTGCTTCCTCTCTGAAATAATGCTCCAGCACTGACATTCACTTATTTATATAACCATGGGCTAACTTTTTGTCTGTTTTCTCTAAGCTGCTGTGGGTTTTGTTTCCAGTAGGCGTATTACTTGATTAATGATCTTTCTGTTAACACTTGCTCATATGCCATATGGGATTTTCTTGGGTTATCTAAATGCACAAAATACTTAAAACAATTTTTTTCTCAGCTCAAGTCTGCTTTTTTATAGCACAATACCTTCTTTTTTTCCCCTTGTTTTTCAAAAGAAAAAAAAAAAGGAAAAAAAAGAGCCTTTTCTAGCTTGTCCAAACTTCACAGTGTTGAATGTTACTCATGATTCATGTTGTTACCTCATGCAATATTCCAGGAAAACAGACCATGGACAGGCTCTTTCAGGAATGGTTTTGTAATGGATTTGTCATTTCTGTTCTGTCTCGATTAAGGACTAAATCCTGTGATGGTAGATGAATTTGTAGACCCCGTCTCTCTGAAATCACACCAGCTGCTAAAAAGAAGAAGGCAGCTTTTCTTTCAGCCAATGATGATAGCACTTTCCTGGAAGCAGGTCGAAAAATATTTACATCAATATAAATAAGCAGTGTGTAACTATAAATAAAGAACACAGGTAATAAAATGTTATCACTGAAGTTGAAATTAAAATTGAATCCTGCCAAGCCCTAAACATAGATCATGACAGACAAATCCAATACACTTTTTTTTTTTTTTGGTGGTGTTGCAATTATAGACTAGGTAAAGCAAAAAAAAGATTATACAGCAGACATAATTTGTAATGATTTCAGTAACGTTTCTGATGTAGTGCTATGAGAAGCAATGACTACCTGTGCATGCATTTACATCTCCATTCCCCTGCCAAGAGGTGCCACCAGCAGCACTTACCTCCCAACCAGAGCGATGCTGCAGGCTGTATAAACACTGGCCTCTTTCCTGAGGGGATGCACCAGCATTTGGCTGGGTGACCTGTGCCAGGGCTGTCCCTCGTCCTGACTCCTGCAGCCTGATCCACTCCCCCTGCAGAAGTATGAGACCCTAAGACAAACTGTGAAGTTTTGAAAAAGGACAGGTGAGCTCCCCTCCTTTCTAGCAGGGTGCATACTCATGGAGTAACTAGCTGTTTGCTGGATAGTGCTTTTGTTGATAGAGAGAAATTAATAAGCTCTGAGATGGAGGGACTATGCCCTCCAAAACACCCAAGCCTTTAATCTCAGAGGAAGCTGCTTCTTTGTGGCACAGGCTTGGCATGAGGGCTGTGTCCTCCGCTGGCAGAGCCAGGAAAAGATTTGCAACCACAGGCAACATGGAACAGTGTGGGAAAGTGCAGGTGGGCTCAGAAACACCCTCTGAGTTGTTCATGCCAAAGCAGAAAGTATTCTCTTTAAGTCACACCAGAACTGGAGGCTCATGCTGCCTCTCTGGAAAGCAAGGCTTGAGGCCAAAAGCAGTCTCTTGTACTTCAATAGCTGAAAATAAAGCTTTAAAAAATAAGAACATGTTAGGGAATTAAATGAGAACTACAAATTTAGCAGGTCTAGAGACTGCCCAAGAGAATACTGAGGAGAAATGTAGAGAAAGGACTTCTTTTGAGACACAGTTAAGTGAATTACTAGTCCCTTCCGTAAAATCTGTTACAGTCCTGGCTGCTGGGTATTTACTTTCAGAGAAGTCAGCTTCCACTACTGCCTGCTGAAGAGCCCTAACTCCACTGTGCAGATGCAATTACTGAAAACGAATCTGTCAGAGAAATGTCACGTAATCAAGGAGTCCTGTTTGGGCTCTCCTCCTGAAGCTATCTTTGCCTCGGGGATAACCTAAACCAATGCTCTGCAAATCCAGTGAGAACAAGAAGCACAGGCACAAGGCAGACTTACTAAGGTTAGCAAAACTTCAAAGTATTAGCCATGAGCTGGTAATTGGCACCTGGGAGCCAGCCATCCACAGGGAACATCAAACGGTGTTATTTTTGGCTCTCCACAAAAAAAGTCAGGGTTATTTTAATGCCAAACGGCATCTGGGTGCCATTTCAGAAGCACCAGCAGCCCCTGATGGACAGCATATGCCCAGAGCTTCTTGCACCTTCACGCGCTCATGGGTACTTGTTCTGACAGGGTTTTGGCAGGTTTCGGTGCTCAGTGCCTCGCAGGTGATTTGTAAGGTGAGCATGACCAAACAATGGGCATGAGATCCTCATTTGCTCTGAGCTCAGCCTGTTGCCTTGGGTTTCAGAGTAACCAGATCTTTCTTCCTTTAACCAGACCTCTGTGTAATTGTGCCTTTCTTCTCATAATAGAGAACTTGTTCCTCCTCAACTTGTCCTTTCTCTTTGATCTGTGCAGGTTTCTGTAAGCAATTACGCATTAATATATCAAAGGCTATTGACAATGTCAAGAAATGGGTATATGGGTATGCTAATGTTTCTGTTTAATCATACATGGGTTTGGTTGTTGTTTTGATTTTGTTGTTTTGTGTGTGTGTGTGATTTAGTATTTTTCTTAAGTAACATATCCAGGAGGATCTTGCAGTTAGAAGCCAGGCACTGAAACCTGAGGACAAGTGAAGTCAGCTGCAAATTTCCCTCTGATTTCTCTGAGACTAAAGTTACAGCTGGAATTCTGGATTCAGTTCCCACCTCTTCAGCATACCTTTACTGTGCTTTGAGCAAGTCACGTATAGCCAGGTACCCAGGTGCCTAAATTCAATAGCCTGAAAATTTTGCTCAAGGGACTGCTGTTCACCGAGACTCTGCAGCATATGCTCAGTTCAGTCCCCGTTCTGCACAGCAAAAACACATGGAAGCCCATTGAACCATGACACATGATTCAGTTCAGGCAAATGTTTCAGAGTTTTCCTGAAAAGTGATGAGCTGTTAATAAAAGCAACCATTTCTGTGTTGTTCCTTCTGTGAAACAGGAAGAAAACAGGCAGGTACTGCCTTAATACCCCCTTTGTCAGGATTGCTCAGCATACTTTTGCTCCTCAAAGTTGTATGGCTCAAATGTAAATGTTTACATGGAAAGTTGAAGCTTGTCAAAGATTTCTGACTTTTTTTAAAGGAGATGGTAGATTTTGTTTTTTACCCTCCCTCTGATCGTTAAAGTTTGGGTAAGGGGAAAATTTTAAATACAAATTTTATATTTTATCGGAAAATACCATATTTTTCTTGCTTTTCTAAAAGGATCGTACTTTCAGCTTTCAATTATTTATCCAAATATTTTTATTCCCTACTGTATTCTGAACATTTGATCTATATGAAGCAATGCTCTGTTTAACCTTGCTTGTTCTGAAAGCAATAAAATATAAAATGAATAGATGGAAAGGGATAGTAAATCCCTATTGCAGAATTATCTGGCAGTTTCTGAGTCATGGGAAGACATCAACAAAATGAAATTTATTTAATATTGATGAATGGGACAGTAATGCACCTAGGGAGAAATAACAGCAATCAACACAGATATTTAGGAAACATTAATATAGAGAAAGACCTTGGGGTTGCAGCGGATAATGAAGTGCATAAGAGCTCGCATTGCAAAACAAGCAATCGGTGTTCCAGGGAGCACAGTGTAAAAAGGGATCTGCTGTATGTATGACAAAGGGAGGAATACGTGCAGCATCATGCAGCCCAGGTAAGACTGGAGCTGGAGTACGGTATGAACTTTTAAGCCTTGTATCCTAAAAAATAAAAAAAGGCAATGAAAAGTGGAAGTGAACTTAAAGACAGGCAGCGGAAATGGTAAAGAGAGCTGTGGATGCTGCATGGGAAGGGCACAGTGGAAAGCAATTCATTCGGCAGGAGGGAGCAGCAGCCAGTGCTCATGTCTGCGCGCCGTGAGAATGAACTTTCCCTGCAGCAGAACTGTTAAAAGGGTCTCAAATTAAAAGTGGAACAACTCCATTTAGGTACAAGAGAAAAGACTTAATAGTAAGAGCTGCTACACAGGCAATAGAGTAAACTGTCTGGTGAGCAGCTGATCATGAGGCAATGTTAATAGAAGGTTTCCAGCGTGAGACTGGAAAAAGTACGGGTGGGATTACCGTAAAAGAAGCTTTTCAGCATTCTTTGAGCATGGCTGATCCAAAAGGTCCTTTGCCGTCATTTCATCTGCAATTCTGGAGTCTCATAGGCTGCGAAAAATGACCCTGCACACAACAGAAGAGACGATACATCCAGTTTATTAATTAAATCCATCTGCCATGCTTGACTATGACTGGGAGAAAAGGTCCAGCCCTACAAGCCGCACCCCAGCCATCCCATCTGCTCTACAAGCTTTGCAGGAGCAGGTCCAGAAGCCGAAGATGCTGCACCCCGAGTCATCTGCAGAGGTGGTTTTTGCCACATGCATTTTCAAAAGAAGCTGGCACAGCTCCTGCTTATTTTGAAACATTTGCTTCTGGAATTTGCAATGCTTGTACCAGTTAAATACTAGATTATCATAAATGTAATTTACATGTTCTCCAAATAAGGGAATGCAAGTGGAGAAGAGAATTTCCGAACGTTCATATTTCCAAATTAAAGAAATGTAAATGAGCCTGCTGTTCAATTCAGTGTGTAACGCATTATTTCATGGCTGTCTCCCTGATATTACAGGCCCCTCTTACATCAGGCAATGTCACGTCCCACCCAAATCACCATGAGATAAAGATGTTCCCCCTTAATGTAATAAAGGACGACGACGATATTCCAGCAGAGCAAGCAGCACACATACTGATTTGTTACAAATGCGCAATCCCCGGATCTGGAAACATTCCAGCACGGCACGCAGCACTGCGTGGCACCTTGGCATGAGCAAACCCTTCACGGCACAGCTCCTGTTGGCTCCTTCGTCCAGTACCCAGCACCCTGCACCCTACCCGGGGGGGGTTCAGCATCCCATCGAGCGGGAGCAGCACTGCTTAGCCCGCTGCTCGCCCCAGGGTTTCAGCTCTGTCTGCTCCACATGCCTGCTCGCAGCCAAGCAGAGGAAAGCTGTGGGATGGCTCTCCCCCCATTCATTAGGGTCTTGTGACGGCTGTCCCCTCCCACCCTGCTTGTCTCCTGGTTAGGAGGCAAGAGGGAGGAGAGCAAAGGAATGATTTGTAGGACCGTAAGTCAATCATAGCTCAGTCCAGACAGCCATAAAGCATCTTTACTTCTACCGATAGGTGAAATTTATGGTGCTGTTCAGTGGAAAGTGAAATGCTCCCACAGGGTGAAGGAAATTCTGGAGAGTTTCCTATTCACTTAAAGGGAGATGTGTTGCTCCTTGCTCTTCTTCCCTCTCCAGCTTTATTTTGCAACAGACAGCCCCCATAAATCTGCCTGGGTGACAGCACTTTAGCGAGGCACTGAGTCCCACAGCACATCCTGGTCTGGGGGCCAGGCAGGGAAGCATGCCTGCTGCTGCTCAGGCTATGATCGGGGCTGCAGGGCTTCTCCTGCCCCTGACAGAGCCTCAGGGTTTGCCCAAGTGGCTGAGGATGGCCCACGCAGACTCCACAACTATTTCCTCACCTCTCGGAGCTGCTGGACCTCTGGATCCACCAACCTCCTCCTGCTGGGCAAGGAGAACCCAGCTGGGCAAGGACGCACATGCCCCCTTCAAAGGGGCTGACCCAGAGCATTATCCATTTCAGCCCCCCTGTCAGAGACTGTATTTTGGGGAGGAGGGTGGTTTCCTCACCCTGGAAACATGATGCTTTCACCCCAGCAAGCACAGGAAAGTCCTGCATTATTTCCTTTGACCTCTGACACCACTTGCAAGCTGCACGGAGTATTTTCTTAGAAGGAAAGAGGTGACCTCCCAGCAGCTTCCAGAGGGATGATAGCCTTCTGCTGTCCCAAGGAACTTTTTAACTGACCTGGTAGGCTCAGTCTGGGGAGGTGTCCGTGCCTCAGCAGGAGCCAGCTCAGGATGAAGTGATCCTGTTACTCTGGGTCCCATCCAATTTGTAACATTTGTTTTGGCTGTGTGAGTACAACTTCACGCAAACACAGCTCCTGCTTGTGATTTTATAGCTTCCTCTGACAATATCAAGAGCTAATTGACAGGGACTCCAAAGGGCACAGCCTGTGGAGGTACAAAACTGTATGGCATGCCATAAGCCAAGTTCTGACCAGGTGCCCGTGATGTAAATGCAGCCCTGTGACTCTTATGTTCACAAAGTCTTCCAGATTCACAGTATTATCTCTGAAAACACTCTCTGCTTTTAATTTTGCCATTTCACAGTCAACGTGCTGAGAGACAGAGCACTTGCGTCCTATGCCCAGCTCTGCTACCAGTTTCTAACATCAGGCACATCGCTTAGTGTCTTGACTTTCATATCTGAGAAAATGCTGCTGAGATAATGACTTGGGGCTTGGCTGGCTGGTAAAAGAATGTCCTCTGTCTGTAAAATGGTGATTTGACAAAACAAGCTTTTAGCAGGAATGCAACTGTCATAGAACCTGTTGTGTGACAGGTGAGATTCTCTGGTCCAGAAGGAGATGCCTCATTTCATCAGAAAGTGCTCCACCTGAGCTGTGGAGGCTTACACGGAGAACAACTGCTTGGTGCTCCATGCAAGGCAAGAGGTTGTTGGCAAACATTGTACTACACAAAGGAGGAGCAGGTGAAGAGAATCTACCCTCCACAACACCAATGAGATGGACAAAATGATGGCACATCTTTGGCCGCAGGCCCAGGGAGCTCACCTCATCCTGGTCAGCGTGCACATCTTCCCAGGCAAGAGCGAAATGGCTGCAAGCAATGCAGTAGTTAGGGCATGTTTAAATACAAGACCTGCTCTGGGCTTGAAGGCAAATCCCCTTTAGTTTGGATGAGTTTAACATATGGTACGCTAACAGTCTCTGAGCTCTTATTAGCATTTTTGAAAGGCTGGATTTGCTTCCACTTCAGAGTGGAAACGTAAAAGTGCTGGATTTTTTTTTTTTTTTTATGTAGCCATATCTGGCTAACCTTCACTCTTATTAGCATAAAATGCTTTGTGAGTTATTGATGAAGAGCACTACATAAGAGATAGGTACCATTATTCCTTGGGCATCCTTGAAGATTTGACTTACACTGTGTGCTCTAAATTGTCATTAGTTTGCAAATTCAAAACACAAAATATTTCAGACAGAACAAAGACAGCTCTCTTCAGCGAGTACTAATTTCACAGGAAGTTTTAACTTCTCAGATTTATCCATATTTCAGCAAAAGTCTCATTTGCAGTTATTTCATGCAGTTTTCTGCTTGAAAAAACAATCTTAGCTTTGGGAGATAGTATATCTTGTCATCCCCCATAATGCAAAAAACAGTTAAAGCTATTACTTGGCCTAAAAGCCTGGGAAGAGTACATCTCTCTGAAGAACTTTTGCAAAACTTTAAAGAAAAATGGAGAGTGAAGTTTAGAATGGGAATATTTTGCAGCCTGAATTGCAATGGAGGTGCACGACATTTGCTGGAACATAAAATCTTTATCTCTGCTATTGCAATGCTGCAAGACAGACATTGCTCACCAGAAACGATGAACCACACTAGCTCCAGCTAGTTGTAAAGTAAAAAAGGCTGGTTTCCGAGGGGAGATATACTTTTATAAACACTACTATCATGGCTAAGTTATTCTGTAGCACTGATCCACCGAGGCGCTCAATTGCTGCCTTCCCTACGGCAGCACGAATGCTGTCGGACAATCAGGTTAAAGTGAGCAATTGCGAGTCTAACCCATGAGCTGTCCTTAGCAGCCCTGCATTCCTACTGCAGCACCACCACCTTGAGAGTTTTCCTCCGCCTCCTGTGAAACAGGAGCGGGCCAAAACCAATTGAATCTGCTGTCTCTCTTTCTCCTGACAAAATGGAAATAAAGGTATCAACACAGAAGAGCGTCCCAGGATCAATGCCTCCTGCTTTGAAAATAAACATTCCAGCTTTCCTTCTGTATTTACTACATTTACCATTTATGCAGCAGCAGGAGACCATTATCCTGTGACAATGTTCTGCTCTACTGACATTACCTCTTAATTATATCTTCATTAAAACCAAATTAGAAAGCGGTCAGGAAAGTTAAGCCAACTGAATTGCACATTTGGCTGAACATCCTGACACCTTTTTTCAGAAAAGTGATGCTGGCTCATGCAACAAAATGTTTAATGATCTACCTCACTGCTGGGAAGTGTTGATTTTCATTTTAAACGCTGAACTTGCTGCTCAGTCACACTGCAATCATTCTGAAAGGACCCTGCTTAGTTAAATGCTGGCATGGTGTTATAGCTGGTTTTGCCTGTACCTGCAAGGTGATGATGCTAGTTTGGGTTTGCCACTGACCTCCTTTTTCTTTTCTTTTCTTTTTTTTTTTTTCCTTTGCCCTTCTTTCTTCCTTATGGCAGAAATAACCTGTGCCTGATGAGTACAGGAAAATCGCATCCTTGCCAGTATCTCCTGCTAGCAGCAGCACTACCTTTCCTTCACTCTTCTCTGTCCTGTCCCACGCTGCCAGAGGAGGACAGGTACAGAAGGATGCTGAGGCATCTGCTCACCATCGGCCGGCTGCTGGAAACTTCCTCTTCCTCCTGAAGGGCAGGGGACGGGGCTGCCTGCCTGCTGCCCGGCTGCCCGAGGAGGTGAACGCATTGCTCATGGCATGCAGTAACATTTGACACAGGCAAACCCAGGATGCCTGCATGCATCCCGCATGTGTGCCAGAGCAGATGAAGGGCAGCATGACTCCTGTGGCAACCTTTTGAGCAACCTGCTGCTCTCCATCCATGCAGACAACCTTTCTTGTGCTTTATGTACTGCAGGAGTGGAGAGAGAGATGCTCACACTTCATGCCAGGACTGGACAGGCCTGTGCCACTGGCACTGGACCAGAGCTTGGGTCTTCAGTCCTTCATCTTTAACAGCTCCTAAGTCTTCCTCCCTTCCGCAGGGCTGCAGCATCCCCGATGAACATTTCTCCACAGTATATAATAGTCAGGCTATTTGGGAACATGTATCAGCATCCAAACATACTAGCTGAGGGATAATCTGTCAGTGCCTCCACAAGCATCTCACAGATATCATCAGCAAGATGAACCTCCCTCCACAGGGAAGATGGAGATAACATAGCATGACTGCAGACAACAGACAAAGTGCCACATCACTAGTGCATGGGAACACAGCCCCTGTTATCCAGTCTTGTCAGCACAGTGACTTTTTAGGGAACAATCACTTGATAGTTAAGTATAACGTAGGGAAAAATACTTAGGAATGTGCAGGTAATGGATCAAACTCCTTACAGCACAGGTCTTCAAGCAGAGAGAGTTTGCAGCATCTCAGTGAGGAAAGCCAGAGGCAAAGTCTGGAAGGCTCAACCATAGGGACTACTCAGCAGCTTTGACAGCCAGAGGTGCACCAGGAAATGGAAATGCTAGAGTCATGGATTTCTTGGTTCCAGTGATTTGATATGTGTTTGCAGCTGTGGTTTAAATAGGGGAAAAGATACAGTTCTGTGTGTGAAAAATGAGAGCAAAAGGAGGAGTTAAGCACATATCTAGCTCTTTTTTGTTCAGATTTTAGAGTAATTTGCAATGGTGTCATATGGATGCTACGAGGCAGACCACATAGAAAAAGAAATTTTGCCCTTTTCCAGAACCAGTGTCCAGCTTCTCATCTGACATAAAGATAAATCTCTATGATTTGGAGTGTTTGGCTCCATCCCTTCTTAGCCCTCCCAGATATGAAGCTGCAAGGAAACAACCTCAGCAGCCACTACGTGTGATGAGGAAGCCATCCTTGAAAGATGATGTCTGACATCTGCCTGGGATGCACTGGATGTATTGTGCTGCATCTGGGGTGGAGAAAATAATCAGAAAAAAAAGTGGGCAAAGGGAGGATGATGCAAACCTACTAGTCCTGGAGTTATAATGAATTTTTTGGTCTGGTTACATTAATGTAGAGGAGAAACATTCTGCCTTCAGCCAGGCTGCACTTTCTCTAAGGGTTGTTCCTCATGTTTAGTAGTTGTGTTTTATAGATAATCTATGATGTTTCATTTTCAGTTCAAAATAAACGTAAATTAGAAGGAAAAGAGAGAGAGACAGAGTGAGAATGTGCAGCAGAAATGAGGCTGATGCAATCACTTCCCGTTCTGAAACTGATCGAGTAAGATCAGGATGCGGCTGGTTTAGTGATCACTGTAATTAGCAAAATTGACTGCTTGCAGATGACTAATCTTTCAGTTCAAGGGAAGTAAATTAAGACTTATATATTTTGGCTTTATCCTAGCTCTACAGGTAATGTAAGACAAATGATCTGTGAGTTCCTAATACCAAAGAGGTTTGTGGATTATAAAAGAGCACAGAATGTAGACACGGAGTAAAGTTATGGAAATACAAATTCGGATTCATATGAAATTTGAAACAAGACTTGAGGTGAGTTTTCTTTCATTTTAATTACTTCTTGACTTCATTCAGGCCCATCTGTATTTTAATCAAAATGATCATAATGGTTTCATGGGTAAATGGAAAATGGATCTTGATAGATGCTCATTATACCTCATTTTCTTAATGGCTGAAGAACCAACAAGAGAAATGAACTTAATACAGCAAGAAATGAGGTTCTGAGAAAGAGAAATGAAGAGCAAGAAAAAAAAGATGATTAAATTAAAGGAACTAAAGCTGTGCTGGACATCCTAATTAAAACGTATGGAGCAGGGGACGCATGAGTATCAACAGATGTGGATAAAGAGCGTGGAGGAGCAGGAGCGCATGGGAAGATCTGAAGTTATGCTAGGAAAAGAGAGGTAAGATGCAATGCAAAGAGAAGGTGACTGGACAGGTTGTGATTCTCCTGTTTAACAAGAACAAGGATGCAGGGGGCAGAAAGGCATGGGGCAGGACACAAGCTCTGAGGGCATGGCCCCAGGAGCAAAGGGGTAGGTGGCATCTTTCCAGTCAGAATGAAGCTGGTCGTAGGTAGGTCCAGCACCATTAGCAGCTTGCAGAGTCCTCTGAGTAAAGTAAAACACCACTGTTATTTTGCTCCCACTCCTCGCTGACTTTGCAACCCACTGACTAGGAGGGGTTACAAGAGTCATCCTAGTGAAATGAAGAAGTTCAACTCTGTACTGGGTAGAAGGACTTCACAGGAAAATATAGCAATGCATGTTTTTACACTTTTCCTGAAGAACCACAGTGTTCCAGAGCCAAATACAACTCTTCCAGCATATATCAAGAGCATGCCTTTGAGGAGTCTGAGCCTCCTTTTTGGCACTAAAGTTCACGGCCACTATCCATCTATATTGGGCTATATTCTCTATGTCTGAGCTGAACAGGAGCTAGAGAGAGTGGTGAAAGGCAGTAAACAAAGTTAAAATGGTGTTGAGGGCAGCTGGACTGGTCCACAAGCAAGGTCAGGGGTATTGGGATAGGGTTGGGGCAGGAGAAAAGAGGCTGCTATGCATTTCTCTTACAGCTGTCATCTTCACCCTGAGATACTAGGGGGAAATGGCCAATAAGTTACAGAAGAATTCAAATTAAGTGGAGGATCTGTGTCTGTCAGTGCTGAACTTGCAGTTTTATGGGGATTTTCCAGGTCTTTACTTCAGAAGCAGAGAAAAAATCCACAGAGGAGAAGGGATGCAGACAAGTGGAAAGCAGTGAAAATGGAACATAATAGTTACAAATAAGAGAAAATTTAAAACAATGAAGTGGAAATGAAGTGTTGCAAAGTGATGTTTAATGACTCCACCTTTTGAGTTGAACAGTAAAGAGAGCCCGTACACAGCTGGTAAGAAATAAATGTGTAAATAAACTTGAATTGTTAGCACATCTTTTGCACAGGTTGGCTCAACAAAGCTCTTTTCTCCCTCTACCGTCTTTCACGAAGTCATAAAAATGCATCTAAGTCCTAACCCTCAGGAAAAATTATTAAGCTGCACATGCCTAAATTTTAGCTGTTGTTAGCTCTGACACAGCTGAAGTCAAAGGAGTTACTCCAGCAAAACATCCAACTCTTCATCCTGAGCAGCTTCCTTCCTACACTGGTTCTCTTCTGTTTTCATGTTATCACAGATTTAAATCAAAATCATTTGTATATTAGTACCTTTATAGTGATAAATATCTACAGTATCATCTCTCTTGAGGAAGGCACTGCAGCCATGAATTTTTCATGTTAGAGCTAGTGTAGCAACCCATGGATTACGTTATACTGTTGACAAAATAAATAAAAATAAAAATAAAAAATAGATTAAAGGAAAATTATTTTAGTTTTTTTTTTTTTTTTTTTTTTAAACGAAGTTGCTTTCAAAAGCATGGTGAGGCTGAGGGAAGCAGTGATGGAAGGCCATCACAAGCAATTCTCCGCCCAGTGGGTGACTGCAACAACCGCTGTTGCTATTTATTTTGTTTACTTATGCTGAGCATTTCACCTTTATAGAACTTCATGAGGAGAGTGGTGGCAGCACAGTGATCCTACTCTACCATGGACAGTGCATATCACAGCCATATCAGTCTGCCAGTTCTGCAATAGGCTCTCCTCTGCTTCCAGACCTATTGGGTTGACCCACAGAGCTTGGGGAGCTGACGGCTGGGGCAGAAAAGGGACTCTCCTTGGTGTCAATCCCACCTCTAACCTGTGAATGAACCCCGTTTCACTGAGGGAGGAAACAGGGCTCAGAGCAGGTCTGCAGGGAAACTCTCTGAGCCTTCCTCCATATCAGCTTCTATTAACTCGAATGGGCAGTGAAGCCAAGCCAACAGCAGAGCAGATCCAACAGTGACAATATATGTGTAAAGGACATGCAGTCCTCAGTTCTTGGCTCATGCCTGGAAGACCAGCTGAAGAAACAGCAACCAGCACTGTTCCTGTGAGCACAAACAGTGTAAATTGTCCCTTCTCAGCTGTACATTATTCTTCTTACAAAGACCGCTTGCCTAAAACTTGGGTAAAGTTGACAAAGCAACGCCCTTTTTTTTTGCTTGTTGTCCATGATAGATCAATTTGAGAATAAAAAGCTAGAATTTGCACATATGCCACTTCTAGGCCCTCTCTTCTGCCTTTTCCCATCATCCTACCACTGTAACATGAAAACACAACTCTTCAGCAGATATACACATCCAGTACTTTCCAATTTCACGGCTGCTCCATCCTGACCCCGTGCCTTGGTACTTCACCACATTATGAGAACACAGATCCTGCTGGGTTCCTGTGGGCTCACTGGCAAAAGTCACTGCATTGCTTTGAGGCAGGACACCAAATTACATATAAATGATTGGTGCCAATTTGCCCGTCTGTCTCTACTTCATAGGGCTTGAGGGAATTCAGCAGGACATAGACATTCAGATACAGGCTGTATCTTTTCTCTGTGAAAGAGGCTTCTAACTGTTCACAAATATGCTTGAAAATTAATCTGTAGCTTTTTATTTCAGTAAATATGGTGTATATTTAGCTTTGCTGCAACCCTACATTGCTGCTCATAGACAGAAGATGTTGTTATATTAATTCCTACAGAATTAATTATAGCTTTAAATCAAATTCAACTCTCCTCTGGCACCTGATTTGCCCCCAAAATCCAGCACAAAAACCCAAGTGAAGGGATAAAAGCCCAACTACATCTTGAGCCCACAAGCAGGAACCTGCATTTCTGCAACTGCATATCTCAAACAGCAGCACGATGCTCACTTTGGCAAAGGCAGCCATCCTCAGGAAGAATTTATCTCCACACTGACAGGCAGCAGCTTGCTATAAGCCTAGAAGATGGCATTTTGGCTGCATCATTTCTTCTCCCCAGAAACCCTCCCGAAGAGCTCTTGCCAAGGGTACCCAGTAATGAGGTTGCATTTTGACCTGGTTTATACTTCGTCGAGTTTTTCATCATATATAAACCTACCCTTACAGACTACAACAAGTGAGTTACAGTCTGATCATTCAGCTAAGAGGTTTTCCTTTAATACAGAGTCTTCTTGTGGTGCTTACATCACATCTGGTCAGGACCTAAATCTACTAGCCCAAGAATATTTGCGCTTTAAACATCAATGTGCTGCTGTGTTTGTTAAACATAAAGCATTCCAGAGCTTTTGTTTGCAATCCCAGTTATAATGGTGGAAAACCTGAGGCTCACCCTGGTAGCAGCAGGGGAAACCTTCACATCTGCTCTTTTTGAAATATTTTATAGGAGATCTAGATGTTATAACCATGCTTGCATTGCAATGAACCAACAGAAAGGAACCATATAGGTAAGGGAACACAGCCTGACAACTCCTGACAGCAGAGTATGCACATTCACCATGCTGACCTTGCCCTTAATAAGAAACTAGGCTGAGCACCGCTGTTGTGATGCAAGATAGCAATGTCAGATGGACATGACCTTCTCTTTTTGATGATTGATTGCTGACCAGGAAATGGCAACTCCGTGTTAAAAACACATTCCAAGTTATAACTCCACCAAGTTTCCAACCAAAATGTTGCAGGCATTTAATGATAACAAAGAGATGGGAGTAAGTAGGTATTCCTTGACTGACCCATTCCCTAAATCTGGGCTGAGGGGAAAGCCATTGATAGCACAGCCACATTAAAAGCTGGACATGGGTTTCCAAGCGTTATGTACCTGCTCAGCCATGCTCTCATTCTTCTCTTCAAGGTAAGGCCTGATCAGAGTGTATGGGTTGCTGAACTCTGTCCTATGACCCAGGCTAAATTAGGCTGAGGATGCCTGAAGGAGCTGGCTCTTTTCTTTCTGTCAAAGCGCTAAATTATAAGTGCTGTGCTAATAAAATCCATTAAGCTTATCTGAACAAATCTTTCTGTAATTTCATAAATCACTTAACAAGTGTGTGAGAACTCAACTGTGCTGTTCCTTAGTTAAAACACATAACAGCTGACTAATATGCAGGCAAGTAACACCGCTGGTTAATGTAGTTTAAAACCAAAGGGCATGTGGGTGAAGACAAAGTCATCTGAGGACAAAAGTCATTAGAAAAAATGATGTCTGTCAGGAATTTATGAGGTTGTGGGAGTGGGTGAAGGCAGGGATTTAACCCCTTCAAAACATCTCCCATTATCATAAAGCCTCTGTGAGAAGGCACCATGACAGAACCTAAACAGCCTGACCTGAAAGTGCTGCTTCCCCTTAGCTACCCCCTATTCCCCCAATTCTGCTGTCTCAGAGCATGTCATCACTTCTTTGTGCTCCTTCCAGTTGCATCTCCAGAAAAGTTTTCCCATACAGAGGACAGTTTGACCTGCTGGTTGTGGCAGGCAACACCCCAGTTTCTGTGTGGGATTCAGCAAAAAAGCATTTAAATGGAGCTTTGGGCCATAGGATTTTCAATAGAGAAGGGAAAAGGGGAGTCAGAAAATCTTCACCGATCTCTTGGCCTCCTTCCTCTCCTCCCCCACTCTGCCCAAAACTAATAAAAAGCTCCACGTTGAGATGGTGAGTCACAGAAAGCACAAGTGTCAGACAGAGCCACGCTGAGATGATGTTTCATGTGCCTGGCCTGGGCACCAGCCTCTCTTCACCGAAAATATCATGATCTCAAAGGTGAGCTAAGCTATGGCAACCTGCAAGGGAGAGAGCGCACTGCGTTCCCCTAACAAAAGGGAAACCCTTTCTTTTAAGAACTGTCACCCAGAACAATATCTATCAATGACAGACAAAGACTCTTGGAGGTGCCACCATCTCCTTGTATACAGAGGTGATATGGTTCAGTGATTTTCCAAATCCCTCTCAAGATGACGTGAATGAGCCAAGGGAGCCATGCCTGGATATGCAAAAGCAACATGGTGCACTCAGCACACAGCCAGGCAGCTGGCTTCCTGAAGAAGGCTGATAAAGTGGCCAGGATGGAGTGATAAGAAAGAAGATATTTTAGGAACTAGCAAGAGGCAGATGGGCAGACAGACCACTCAGGGCCATACAGTAATGCCTCAGTGACAAGATGATTCTTGGTTGTTGTTAGAAGACCAATATGCTCTGAACACCTTTCCTACACCTTTCTGCAGCCAAGAAGCTGCCTCATAAAATTATTATTGCACACCTGCACAGAAGTGATTTGGAATATTATTAAGAGGCTGACTTAATCACCAGGATTTAGGGCATGGCTAGGATGTCTCAAAGGTGATAAGTCAGAGTGTACCAATTAAAAAGAGTCATGTGCAGCACCAACTTGATTTAGAAATCATCTTAAGTGAATCAGAAAGCAGATGTGTATTTAGTTGATAACAGCAAGGAAATTAAGTCTCTTAGACCTCAGCTAAGGAGGATGGTGGAGGAGCAACAGAATTAACTAAGAGCAACACCTTGTGGCAAAGCTCTAGGGTAAAAACTATTTTTTTCAGAAATACAATCAGTTGTAAGGAACCGAAATTAAAGTCTGGGGGAAGTCCATGTGGGATCTGAAGTCTCCTACAAACCAGTGTGCATTTTATTACACCATGTTTACCTACATACAAGGATGGGAGAATGATCCCCCCAAAACACACACTTGTAGGGAGAGACTTCTTCAGAAACCTCATGAAAGGGGAAGGGGCTGAAGCTGCTTGGAGGAAATCAGAAGGTCAGTTGAGTGTGTGCCAGAGTGCAGCAGAAACAGGGCTGTGCCATGAGGAGGGACAAGCTGGGACCCAAGGGTGACCCCAGCAATGGCAGTGCCCTCAACCCCCTGTCTCCTAGTAGAGTAGGCAGGTGACAGTGACATTTTCCCAATCATCTGGTGACCATGAGACTGGTGACCATGAGACAGGTGATGGCACTGAATCAGCTCTGGGGTTCATCCTGGAAGCAGGAAACAGGGCAAGACAGAGGACTAGGGACTAAGATAGTTACGACCTACTTGTAATGCAGGCCCAAGGCCCATCCAGGAGGCAGGACTGGAGACAAGGTTACCTACAACATAGGCAGAAGGTGTGATGGAAGTCCCTGGTGAGACTGGTTGGGGTCATTAACATCCATTTAAGTGACAGCAGTGGGACCCTGCCTGTTGATGGGGATAGATGCCCCCTCTTGCAACCAGAACTGCTGTCTAGGGAGTTTTGCTGCTTGATGGGGGCTTGGATCCAGGACATTGGGGAAGATGCTGCTGAGGCTTATCCAGCCCCCAGAGGAAGACTAAGGAAAATGTGTGGCCTACTGCTGAATGAAGTAGGGGCCCTGATGACAAAAAACATGGAAAAGATCAAGATACTCAATGTCTTCTTCACATTGGTCTTTACTGGTAAGATTTGTCTTTAGATCTCCCAGGCCTCTAAGACCAGAGTCTATAGTGAGGAAGACTTACCCTTGGTGGAGCAGAACCAGGTTAGCAAGCGCCTATTTAAATAAAGTGAATACACGTAAGTCCTTTGGACCTGACAGGTTGCACTCACAAGTGCTGAGGGAGTTTGCTGATGTTATTGCGAGGTCACTCTGGATTATTTTTGAAAGCTCATGGTGACCAAGAGGGGTTCCTGTAGACTCGAAGACAGCAAATTCCGCTTCTATCTTCAAGAAGGGCAAGAAGGATCTAGGAATCTACAGGCTAGTCATCCTCACCTAAAACCCCTGGAAAACTGATGAATCAAATCTTTCTGGGAATCATATCCAGACTATTGAATGACAAGAAGGTGATCAGAAGTAGTCAGCAAGGATTTATGAAGGGAAAATCATGCTTTTCTAACCTGATTGCCTTCTATGATTAAATGACTTGAGGAGAGAGCACTGGACGGTGCTCATCTTGTCTCTAGCAAAGCTTTCATTGTTGTATCCCATAACACTCTCATGGATGCATTGGTGAGGCACAGACTAAGTAAGTGGATGATGAGCTTGTCTGACAGCTGACTGATTTTCTCAACAGGTTGTGATCAGCAGCATGAAGTCCAGCTGGAAACCAGTAACTAGTGGTGTACCTCAGAGATCAACAGCTGGGTCAATACTATTTAGTATCTACATTAATGTCTTTGATGACGAGACTTAGTACAACCTCATCAAATTTGCACTTAAACAAATTGAACGTATGTAAGTCCTTACGATAAAATTGGGAGTAGTGTCATCAGATGAATGTGCTGTCATTCAGAAGGATCTCGATGGGCTGGAGAAATGGGCTAATGGAAATCCCACAGTGTTCAACAAAAGGAAATGCAAAGTAACTGCAGAGGCCAAGAGCATCCTAGGCTGCAGGAGGAAGAGTGCTGACAGCAGGGAAGAAGAAGTGATGCTTCCTCTCTGCTCAATACTGGTGAGACAATTGTGGAGTGCCAGGTCTAGGTCTGGGCTCCCCAGTACAAGAAAGACTAAGACATACTGGAGTGGGTTCAGTTAATGGCTACAAAACTGGTAAAGGGCTCAGAGTATTTCACATATAAGGGGAAGCTGGGAGAGCTGTGACTGCTCAGCTTGGAGAAGATAAAGCTCGTGGAAATCATATTAATGTATAAAAATACCCAATGGGAGGGGTAAAGATGGAGCCAGATTCTTAGTGGTGCCTGGTGACAGGACAAGAAGCAACAAACACAAATCAAAATACAGAAAATTGCATCATTTCAGCATAAGAAAAAAGTACAACATTGTTACTGTGAGACTGGTCAAACACTGGGACAAGTTGCCAAGAGAGTTTGAGGAGTCTTCATCCTTGGAGATATTCAAAACCCAATTGGACAGTCTTAATCAGCTTGCTCACAGCCTTGCTCCTGAGCAACCTGCTCTAGTGGATACTACTTGGAGTGTCGGGGGGTGATGAGAAGACTAGATGATCTCCATGGGCCCCTTACAACCCAACAACTCTGATCATGTATCCTCAGGGTCTTGATAGAGGGAAAGCTGACACAGCCCTCCAAAGAGAAGAGACACTTAAGAAAAGAAAAAGAAGATGATATTTTTCTACAGCATCCTTCCAAGTAGCACTCCCAGCTGAGTTATTACACTGGTGGGCTAATTAAACCACATCCTTTCCATCTTGATTTTCTTCCTTTGTGGTTATGAAAGACAGTGCTTTCATCCACATAGTACCATTCCATTTCTAAACCTGCTCCAAAATCCCTTTCAGCGCTACATACAATATTCCCTGTTGCCAGAGGCAGCTACTTGAAAACAGGATTTTAATTAACAGAGAATGTTTCCTAGGCTCCTCATTTCCCTAGTGTTTGTCCTGTATCTCTGAAGGCATCTCTCTATCCATTATTTACAACCATGCAGGCTCAGAGAGCTCCAGAAGGGATCATGTTTCCAATGAAGCAGGGTGTTCCCAAAACCTTTGATGGTAGTTTACAAGGCTCCAAGAAATGATCACACTTCAGGCAACCTGAGAGCTTTAGGGCCTGCCTTTCAAAACAGGGATGCCAACCTTGCAAAAACAAATCGTGGCTGGAAGGGCCCCGTTCCTGTGAGACTGGGTCCTCACTCACTATGCACTAGTGTGACTGCCCTGCAGGCACTAGATCTGTGATGATACACAGGAATCTGCTAGTTTGCCCATATCTTTTATGTTTCGGTGTAAATGACAGCACCCACTTTTACAGATTCCACCTGAAAGCTGAAGGCTAAGATGTTGCCCCTTTGTAAAATACTGTTTCTGACTTAGCAGAAAGCCAAAATAAGTTAAGAACAGTGCAAAACATAATAACTGGTTAAAAGGACCTGCTCCCGGTGGAGGTGAAGGAAGCCCAGACCTGACTGCCAGTTTGTCCCAAAACATCATATATTCCTTCTAGACACAGCACACTTTCCATCACACCACAGGACAATCGCAGTCCCTAGGAAACAAGTAATAGAAAATGCACAACCAGAGCTGCAATTTCTCATCTGTGGGAGGGCGGTGATACCACGTGTCAGATCACAGAGCTGGCTCTGGAGGAGCTGTGCCCAACTTCCCTGCAAAGTTACATGGAGGAAGTTGTTTTTTCTTGACTTATTCTAGGTAAAAGTGACAAGGCTTCCTGCTGCACAATAACATTTCCTCCAAATGCTTGTAGACGGTATCCTCCTCTTTTGGTGAGCGGGGTACTTAAGTAGCATTTGTCAGCAAACATGAAAACTCCAGGAGCCTTTTGCTTTACAGGCATTGTTTCTTCAGTTCATTATCTATTTATAGCTCTTGCCTTTGATCGATGTTTGTATTTAACCTTGCATTTCTTAATTTGTAGGTCAGTCCACATTTACCATGGTTAATTTATTAGGGCAGATTCTTCTTCTCAGTCTGCTTGTTGGGGGAGGAAAGTGTATTTAGGAGCTGTAAATCATTCCAAACAGATCTCATCTAGTAACCCTAGTAACCGAGTAATATACTGGAACAAGCAATATTTTTGTGGTGATATTTTTTCAGTGTGAATAATAGGAAAATAATGATAAAACAACACATTTGGGGATGGACTTGCCACTAAAAAATGCTGTACATGCGGCTGCCTTGTTTCAGAGCAAAATTCTATCCAATCCTCTTCCAGAACCTCTGTCATTTTTCCCAAAGCGAAGCTTTTCTCTTGGGTACGCAGTAAGTTAATTCCTCTATTAATGGATCTATTATTGCAGAATCCAAGCGTATCTTACAGAACCTTGAGTCACAAGATTCGTTGAACAGTAATGCTTGCTCCTTTGATTGAAAGGTGCACTCGGATTGTCATTTCCATTGAATAGCACTTTCTATGACAAAGAAGAGGTGAATGTTTTAAAAGACAGAATCACAGACGAACAGAATCACAGAATGGCTGAGGTTGAAATGGACCTCTGGAAGTCATCTTCAAAGGGTTCTCTGAAGGGGCACCTAGAGCAGGTTGCCCAGGACCAAGTCCAGACAACTTTTGAAGATCTCTAAGGAGGGAGATTCCACAACCTCTCTGGGCAACCTCTGCCAGTGCCTGGCAGAGAAAAAGTGTTTCCTGATGTTCAAAGAGAACCTCCTGTGTTCCATTTTGTGTCCATTGCCTCTTGTCCTGGGACCGTGCACCACTGAAAAGAGCCTGGCTATGCCCTCTCTGCATTCTCCCTTCAGGTATTTATAGACATCAATAAGATCCCCACCCTGAGCCTTCTCTTCTCCAGGCTGAAACAGTCCCAAAGACACCAGAACGTTTCCTGTCATATCAAAATAATCCCGTAGATCTTGGATAAGCACCTTTTTTCTGTATGACACCGCATCTAAAACTATCATTAGAAAAATCCTTATTTGGCCAGGAGGCACCCAGACGGATAACTTCAGAGGCTTGATTCCTTCCTCGCTCAAGTGTCTCAGATGCCTAGAGTCAAGCTTTTCACAAATGCTTTTTCCTTGAGCTTAATACCTGGTCTATGTCCAAGTACAACCCCTATGAAGACCTTTCACTACAATCCACAAGGTAGCTGATTTGATAGGTGGTTTCAGAACATGCTTAACTCATGCCACATGTCGAGACACCATAATATCTTCAAACCTCTCTTCAAAAATGAGAGGAAAATGGGGATTTCTCTTACAATAGCCAGGCAACCAGACACTCCTCCCCCACACACTTTCCCCATCACTGTCTCTAGGAGGTGGGAGACCCCAGCTGAGAGATAGGCAGACCCACGTCTGCCACCTCCCACATAGACTCTCTCACCTCCAGGATACACCTCCTAACCTGTGTGGATAGGATGAGGGAGTGAAATGAGGGAGTGAAAACTCACCTTCTTGCCTCTTGGGGAACAGCTCTAGCCCGTGCTGCTAGGACCTCTGTTCACATGAGGTGAACAGAGGCCCATGAACACCAACATCCCTGAGGGATGGAGGCGCCACCCTGCTGCCCTACAGGCCCACCCTTTTGGTCAGTAGTCCATCTGCTCAGCATGCTGGCCTGGGAGCTGTAGAAAAGGGCACAGGATTTCCCATGCACACAGATGTCAAATGCAGGCCTCCGTGTCCTGTGCTACTCATCTGAACGCTGTATGTTGCAGCCTCTGACTTTTAGACATATAGGTGTCTTTTCGGGTCTAGCACGATGAAGCTTTTCTCAGCACGCTGTGAGGCTTTGAATACAAACCACAGACTGTGACTTTTCACAGACACAAGTACTCTGTTAAATCAGTACTAAGTTAAGTTTCATCACCAGTCCTGCCACAATGTTATGTATGGACTGAAACGCTTTGCTATTCAGTACCGTGGCACTCACAAGGACTAAACAATTATTTGGGCCAAGAACAGCAAAATGCCATGGAAACTGAAGTGGAACATAATACATTCACACAGGGCAAGAGTCATTGGCTTTCTCTGCACAGAAAGTGCTATCAGCTCTTGAATAACAACAGGCAGTCAGGACTTCATCTCCTGCCTCATCAGAAAAATAGACCCTCCAGCAGCGCCAGCCTCCTAATGCCATGCTCATCCAGGCAGACTGAAAGGCTTGTCAAGAGAGCACGGGGAGAGGCTCTAATCTGCTTTTGATAGTATAGGTACTCTGCATAAAGCTCAAGATTACCCCCTATGTGAAGATCAAATCACTTGTGACTCATGTAGCAAAATACCCACCTATGTGTTCTCTGGGACACCAGCTTTTCCCTTTGAGCCCATTTCTGTGCCACCCCCAGCAGGTCGACCCGCTTAGTAGAGATACTCAACCCCACTTGCCTTCTCTGAGAGGAGATAACAAGTTTCACTGGACACATCCTATATGAGTCATAACTGTAATGCAAGGTCTCTGCCAGACACTGAGATTCAGCAGCTCAGCTGAAGGACTGAACTCTCCTCTGAAAAGCCCCCTTGTGCTCTTGTCACTTTCTGGTTTGTACACCTGTCATCATCAGCATGAGAGCATTAATAGCATCCTAGGCACCATCTGCAGTGAAGGATATCATCAAACCCTGCCAGGGCTTTTTTTTTTTTTGCCACTACTGATTTACAGAATGGTCTTTTATTCTTTTATTTTTATTTGGCTAATTTCACTTTCCACCACACTGCTCATCTACTCAGTTGTCTATGTGGACTTCTCTGTGTATGAGATCAGCGCCACTTTTGAAATCTGAAGCATGTAGCAGGCTCCATGTCCCGTTTCTGTCAATAGCAGGCAGCAGGTGAGGCTGAGGAAGGTTCTCCCAAAAGAGACAAAGCAGCAGAACAAAGAAGAAGGAGTAAGAATAGACTTAGAGCTAATACAGGCTTTCTGTGTTGAATAGAGTGGCATTCTTGGTGGCAGAAGAAAGCAGGTCCATCTACTATTCGTCAGATGGCGTACCATTCTTAATCAAACAGAAATTGGAGGAGGTGATGGCATTCAGTATCTGGAAAATTTTGATTCTTCAAGATTCAAAGCCAACTATGCATATCTTTCTGTGCACCAAAGGGGAATCCAGGAATTTCTCTCAGACACCCACAGGAGAAATGATGGTGACTTTTAAATGTTGGTCGTCAGAAACAAAACTTCCCTAAAAGGTATTCTTTTTCTACTTAGTTTTTTTCCCCTGTAAGTACTGCAACTGAGCTGTATTTCACCATATAAATGTCAGAAAAGTCTACATCAGACCACTTAAAGTATAGCTCTCCCATAATATCAAGGCTGTGAATTAAAGTTTGCTTTTGGCGAGCTCACAGAGAGTCTTGGCCCATATCTGCTAAAAACATTATGTTTCCAAAGAATTTCACAAGCTGTTCCAGATAAGCACACAGTAAGTAGGTGAGGCAAATAGACTTATGACTTCTGTTTTTTCTCAGCCAAGTTTTTCATCTCAGCAGTTACAGCACAAAAATTGTTTGGGCATTTCTGTTACCAGCGACTTCTAGACGGTGCTGCTTTTCAGCAATACACCAAGGAATTACTGAGGAAGGACAAGGCAGCACTGGTGTGGCCAATGTGAAGCCACAGTGCCACAGAAAACAGTGATGGCCCTGCATTACATGGGGCGCGGCTTTTGCAGATGGGGCACTGAAGAAATCTGGGACTTTATTCTTATTTTCAAAGATCACAAGTCAGAGACTGGGACTTTCATGGTTGTCTAATTCTCTAAACTGGGAGTCTGAGGAGGGGAAGTGGGAAATATTGGAGACATTTTTGAGTTTGAGCTGACCACTGGTGCTGGTGCTTTCATTCAGCCTCTAGCAGAGGATGTTAACAGCAGAGCAAATGGCTACAGCTCAGAAATTTTAGCTCCTAAATACTCTCAATCATGATAAGTCCTGAGAGCATAAAGGTTACATTTATATTAGTTTAATATTTATGAGCCATGAAACAAGATGTTTCTGGTGAATTAAAGGTGAACTTCTACGTGAGCATGTAAAACTGAACTCTGTTTGGCCTTGATATTTTGGAGATAAAGTGGCGAACTTGAACACAGAAGAGGAATTTGTGCAGACCTCCTGACGAGAAAGGTGACAGATGCTTGCCCAAGTGAATTAAATTACTGTCTTTAACCTCTCGGTGCTGCTACTGACACTGACATCACCGCTTTGCTGCAAACAGTACATCCCCTTTGTCAAGAAAGTCCAGCTCCTGTCATCAAGGGGTTCATTAGTTTGAAATGAGGAGCTCTGACCAGGTCCGGACTTCTACATAACCCTGACCTCCCTGTCTACCACGAAGCAATCTCATTATTTTAAGTGCTTCCCTCTCATCAAATTGCCTTCCGCGTTGCTCTGACATGCCTGTTTTAGGACGTGTCCTTCATATTAGGAGCCAAATAGCTCTTGTTAATTTAAATACTATGATCTCCCCTCCCTTTTCCTTTCACATCTCTCGTTAAGGGTGCTGATTGCTACCTGTTTCTCCTGTTATGCAGCTAAGCCTAAGGCTGCCATCCTATATTCCCCGTAAACATATGCCCCAATAAACATGGAACTCCCCTGAAGCGCATTGGCACTGGCTGGCAGTAACCTGCAGCCTGTGTCTCCACGACCAGCTACTGTGGTAATTGTGCTAAGTATTTGGACTCAGCACTCCACACCTAATAATACTTCAGCATCTCTTTAACTGTTCTATCCATTTTTACACATTTGCAAGCCTCAGGCTCCCAACGACAAGTAGATGGTAAGTGGAGTTTGTAAATTAGAAATCTACACGCTGCAGGCTTTTAGTATTAAAAGACCCCAAAGTTCCCTTAGTTCATCCCCTGTCTTCCATTAACATCAAATCCTTTCTCAGCAGGTAAATCTAGTGGTATTATTTGCCTATAAAAAAGTCTATTGCAGGCTTCAATTCACTAGCACTATCATTTTCCAGTGTTAGAATACAGGTTCAAAGGACTGAAAATATCAGAAAGTGTTCTGTGCGAGGAAAATAAATGTCTATTTTTACATCAGTGTTTGGTGACAGAGAACTAGAACTTAAAAAAAGAAGAAATTAAATCTGTTTTTCTTGGGATAAACGGGTTGCTTTTAATGGGCTTTTCTGATAACACAGAAGAGGCAGTCGTGTCCAACTGCAGCCCAGGAGGTAAAGAACTATATTCTCATCTTAACTCATTTATTGATCTGCTGGGTGGCCTGGGGCTTGCCGACTTCTCTTATTCCAAGTTCTCTCAGCTGGTGACAGGACCAGGAACCAGAACAAGCCAAATGTATTTGAACAGCAAGGACAGTCATCAAAGTGGACACCTTTAAAACACGGATCCAAAACTTTGTTTTCCAGATTCTTTCTGGACTATGATGTTCTCTGGGAGACTGCTTTCACTGCAAGACTTATCCAAATAAATGCACTATGGTGAATTAAGCAGTGATGCTGTTTTATTTCTGATCTCAGGCATTTTTGAGAAAAATAGAGAACAGCTTCAAGAACTTTGAAAGAATGAAAAATTGGGGTCAGCTTGACTGCTTGAATCAAAAATATTTTGAAGTGTTGTACTTTAAATCCGAAATTTTCTGAACCACTCCATGGGAATAGCATATATCTCACAAGAATATGATAAAGAGTAGATAGGGAATAACCTGAGACAATCATTTTTACAGGGGATGAATTTGGGCCATGTTCTGTAAGGGACTCCAAAAATCTAAATTACCATGTAAATACAAAGTATTATTAAAATGTGGAATGCACATGCCAAGTTAGGCAGGGTGGGCTGATATAAAGGCATGGGACAAAACACTTCTGGAGTACAAAAGTAATGTTTGGTGTTTTAGGGCACGTAAAAATCTCAAAATAAAACCAAATTCAAATAAATAAGGTCATCTCCCTTATGAAAGAGAAAGTGATATTTTATTATTTCTTCCTCAAGGCTGCCACTCAGGCAAAATAGATAATACAAATTTCAGACTAACCTGTGAAGTCCAGAACTGGAATACAAACCTTTCCAAATGTTCTTTCTCCTTGTGGGTACCTTCACTGCTCAGTGAAGCTGCAAACTGGGGCCGTGGACCTCTGCAAGTTGTGTTCTCAGATTGCAGAGGAAAAGTCTGCCTAAGAGGGAAATATAGGCAGACGAGATGGATAGACAGAGATGCACACACAAAAATCCTGAGGATCAGTTTATGAATATGTTCTCTTATTATTAGAGTCTTCACAGGCATTAATGGTATCCCACACTAATACCAAGTAGATTTTATCTTCACTGGCAGGGATCAAGCTTGGTTACTGAGCAAATTTGGAGGCTTGAAAAGCCAAGCAGGTCTTTGCTAACTACAGTTTGTTCTTAGTTACTCCACGAATGCACTGGCACTTGTCAGCAGCCTGTAGCTGTAGTGGGTGCATGTACATCGTGCTCCTCTTAAGCTGGGTGTGGGGCCTTGATGTCAGACCAACAGCCCCACTTTTCCAGTGCTGGCTGCTCTCCAGTTACCTGCTTCCTGACTTCTCTCCCTCCTTAGAGATGAGCCTCCTAGCTGCTGCTGCTCTTCTGGCCTGCACAGCAAACCTCACACCTGCCCAGTGTGGGAGTGGGAGATCCTCAGCACTGTGGTTACTTAGGGATGGGCATGGGGAGCTCCATGTTCCACTAGACTGCAAGGAACCGTTTTCCAGGGCTTCCAGGAGCTTTTAAGGTTTGGTCTTATGTTTTCAGCAGCCAGCTCACATACATGAAGAAGCATCATGGCAGGGAGAGCTGGCAATGCTGTAGTGCTCATGTTACCACTCAGGCATCTGAAAACTGGATGCTCCTCTGTCCCAGAGAGAGATGCAATCACAGAAAAGCTGAAAATAGTTTATGAACTATCTCATTTGGTCAGAGAACCAGACCAATAGCTTTCAGCGAGAACTACAGCCTTCAGGCCAAGATTATGGATAAGACTAAGTTTTCTCTACAGAGAGCTTTTTCCTAGGTTAAATGGGGAGAACTGCGGAGAGCTGTGGGAGAGTAGAAAGGAATTTGGGAACCTAAATTTAGTATCAGAGCAGCCATCTTCTTTTCCCAGCTTTCTGCACATTCCCATCTGCATTGCAACAGCCCTAAATTGACTGCAGATTGGTCACAAGGATATTTAGAGACATTTGGGCTGGTCTTTGCAAAACCTGTATTTGTGCAGGAGACAGAATACTTGTGCATGGGAAATATCATTCGTTACGGAGTCATCACTTATCTCACAACCAAAATCAGCCAGCATCCATTCAACAGTCTGAGACCAGACATTGAAGCTTAGGTCACCAGTCACAGCCCAGGCAGAATGAACAGCGAATCGATGAAGTCTGCAGAAAACCTGGTAGGGAAGACTTGATCAGACTTCCCAGAAAGGAGAGACTAGAGATGGTGAGAGACTAGAAATGAAATTTTAAGAATAGGTCTGCGCATAACTCATGAACAAGAAGAGAAGTGAATAATTCATCATTATTTGCATCAATATTTAAACAAACCTGATGCAGTCATGCAGGGAGAGGGAAACCTTTTATTTTTGTCTTGCAAACTAAGCAAATTAAATCCAGGAATTATGGAAAAATTATACATGCATAAGCCAGGATGGCATGGAAGAGGAGAACCTTTTAAGATTAGCGTTGTATTTTACATGTAAAATTCTGTGACTTGAATATCTTCCTTTCTTTTCATTTTTATAGAAAATTTGGCTAAAATCTTTTCATTACCTGCATCTTTGTATTGGCAGCTCATAGAGAACCCCTGCAGCAAGCTTCCAAGAGCTTCTTCAGACCGTATTCCTCTAAAGATGAGTTTACTTATAAGTGTGAATTAGCAAGGTCTGAGTCCTATGAGGGTCTTTAAATTAAAAACAGCAAAAGCTATTAAGACTAGGAAAGCATTTGATACACACTGGTTTTGGCTGGCTGTAGGCATTACCCTTTAACCTACAATGTGAGCTCAGAGGGTTGTGCAGAGCTCAGAGGGTTGTGTTCAGTGGTGTGGAGTCTAGTTGGAGGCCCGTAGCTAGCGGGGTCCCACAGGGGTCAGTACTGGGTCCAGTGTTGTTCAACTTATTCATCAGCGATCTGGATGATGGAAAAGAGTGCACCCTCAGCAAGTTTGCTGACAACACAAAGCTTGGAGGGGTGGCTGTTACCCCCGAGGGCTGTGCTGCCATTCAGAGGGACCTCAACAGGCTGGAGGGTTTGGCTGAGAGGAACCTCATGAAGTTCAACAAGGGCAAGTGCAGGGTCCTGCACCTAGGGAGGAATAACCCCAAGAACCAGTACAGGCTTGGGGGTGACCTGCTGGAGTGAAGCTCTGTGGAGAGGGGCCTGGGAGTCCTGGTGTACAGCAGGCTGACCATGGGCCAGCAATGTGCCCTTGTAGCCAAGAAGGCCAATGGTATCCTGGGGTGCATTTGGCAGAGCGTTGCCAGCAGGTGAAGGGAGGTGATCCTCCGCCTCTGCTCAGCCCTGGTGAGGCCACACCTGGAGAGCTGTGTCCAGTTCTGGGCTCCCCAGTAAAAGAAGGACATGGAGCTACTGGAGTGAGTCCAGAGGAGGGCTGCGAGGATGATGAGAGGACTGGAGCTCTTGTTGTATGAGGACAGGCTGAGAGAACTGGTCCTGATTAGCCTGGAAAAGAGAAGACCGAGGGGAGACCTCATTAATGTATATAAATATCTGAGGGGAGGGTGTCGAGAGGATGGAGCCGGTCTCTTTTCAGTTGTTCCCAGTGACAGGATGAGAGGCAATGGGCACAAACTGAAGCACAGGAGGTTCCGGCTGAACATGAGGGGGCACTTCTTTACTGTGAGGGTGACGGAGCGCTGGGACAGGCTGCCCAGAGAGGCTGTGGAGTCTCCTTCTCTGGAGATACTCAAACTCCACCTGGATGCCGTCCTGCGCAGTGTGCTCTAGGTGATCCTGCGAGGCAGGGGGGTTGGACCAGATGATCTCCAGAGGTCCCTTCCAACCTCGGCCATTCTATGATACTGTGAAATGTGCACCATCCTAGCTATGCACAGAGAGGGTGTCCCCACACCCAGGGGTCCCATGTGCTCCCAGAGCTGCTGGCACCATGCACGGTGGCACTGCTGGGGACAGCAGCAGCTCCCTGGGGACTCCTGGCAATGTGCACCAGACAGAAGAGAGAGATGTGCTTACGCCTACTCCAGAGGTGCACTGTAATTATTATAGAGATTAAAGGAAGAGAGAAACATGATGGTAAACTGAGATGTCACTGGTCAGCTGTTTCCTTCAGTGCTGTGTGCTGTTGGCGTGGTGGCTTGAAACCTCACAACATGCAGGGGCTGCATGTCCCCTTCCTCTAGGATACCCTGGCTTCAGGACTGCAGATTTCAGATACCCCAGTAATACATTGATTGAGCCAGGAGGAAGAGAAAAGCGTTGAACATCACTGGAGAAAGTCTTTGAGCAGTGCTCTTTGCCAAACTGTGTTTCTTAAAGAAATATCCATCCTTTAATAACTAGATATTAAGTGAACAATCATGTTTCTCACATAAAGATTATCTGGACCCAGAGGCTGAAATCTCAGCTCTCAGTGACCCTTGCTTGTCCAAATTCTTAATTAGATAGATGCATTTAAAAAGGAGGTGAGAGCATGCTAATGTAGCATGTGTTTCTTTTTGCTGGCCTAAATCAGACCTGAATGTCACCATAGCAGAGTTTGCCTTTTGTATCTGATGTGAGTTTTTCTTGTGCTGAAGTTTTCTGTGGCACATTACTTAGAAACAGAGAGTTTTAGAGACAAAGAGCTCTCTGCTGGGCATATCTGAAACTGCTAGGCCTAGAAACAACGTAACTGGGACTTCTCAGTCTTCATGTTCGCTGGCAAACCCATGCTAGAAGTCATTGTGCTTTTTAAAGAAAAATACACCACTTGTCCTGGGCCTGCAAGACTGGATTTCTGCCAATTTGTACAGGTTTTGGTTGTCTAGGGATGATCCCAATCATAGCCAGTGATTTGGGGAGATTAAAAAAAATATCAAAATTCAAGCATGTGAAGCTGTGTCTGTAGCAGCTGGTGTTACAAGCACCTAAAATTACAGGCCAGCAGGTATTCTGCTCTGGACAGTGTTCTTGTTTGTTATTCTTCTGATGTGTCCAAATTCCACGATAAAATTATATACCCATTAACTGTCATTTAGAAAGGGCTAAATACCCTGACTCATTATGCAGTGAAGATTTTCTCTAAATGGCATGTCATCTCAAAACCAGATTTTTGTATAGTTTGAGATCCAAAACCATATTAGACTTAAGATTATCTCACATTGGACCAATGCATTCTCACCAAATCTATTTTCAACATTCAAAAGTGTCATTATCACTATTATTTTATTATATTATTGCTCATTTCCTAGACTAATAGGAGCTCCAAGCTCCTGCCAAGGTTATAGAGTCAGTACAAAAGGAAATTTAAAGATGTTATATTGTTATAAAGTTCAAGCCCTTTAAAATCTCTCAGAATTATCTTTAAAAGAAGACAGTTCCTTTCTTCGGATTCAGCTTTTTTTTTTTTTTTCTTTTTCTTTTTTATTTGTTTAGAAAGATAAAAGAATCAAATTTTAGAAGATTTTGAAATCGGACCAAGACTGAAAACAAATGTGGCAGCATAACCTGCTGTGAGACAGAGGATATAAAAAAATATCTTCTGAGCAGTGGTGCAACAGAGAACAATTCTGAATGAGATAACGATGAAACTTCTCACTAAATAACAGGACTAGAGAAAAGTTTGCACTGTCGGAGTTCGCCTGCTTTTCTTCAACTTTATCAGTTTTGCCTGAGCCTTGGTCTTAGCATTACCATCTGTGTTTGGAGTTGTTACGTTTCAGGCAGGCCATTGCTAACAAAAAGGATGAGAAAGGAAGGCACAGGTGTGATAAAATAAAATATGAGACACTTCTGGATGTTATGCACAGAGGCTATATGCAGAGGGTCAGAAGGACCCAGCACCAGTCAGCAAACACGGTGTGAATGCATCCCACCTCAACTGCAGATTTGGTTATGAAGGGACTCACAAACAGGTGGAAACTCCTAAAGGGGGAACCGCCAATAACCAGCTTGGCACTGGCACACTAGTCAGCCAAAATACACCTACCCCTGGGCTGCTGTGACCTACAGAAAGGTGCATCTCTCCATCAGGTGCAATTTAAACACAAGCGGGCTCTGGGACAGCATGTTTCTCCCTGCGGCCTTCACAACCTCACAGTGAAACAAGCAGCCTAGCTAAGGCTGGGACATGGGCCTCAGTCAGGCATTGCCCACGCCAGAAGATCTGCTTTGGCTGTGTCACAGCCAAAGCAGGGACCAGGGAGCTTCCTGCCTTACACATTCATGCACGTAAGTATTGCCGAGTGGAGCGGCTACGTAGGAAGATAGCGTGGTGTCTGCAAGAGGAGCTGAAGGGAGCTCCTGGCAGATGGAGCAAGCCGTGGAGTGAGGGGGTGTCACTGGAGCTGGAAAGGAGGTGTGGGGAGGGAATGTTTGGGTGTTGATACTAGGAAGAGAGGAGCATCGAAAAATCTTGTTCCTACTTTGCCTTCTCTGTAAATCAGAGCGTGGAAATACGTCCACAAGATCTACAGTGAGCCCAGAAGTTCCAGAGGACTCATTTTTAGAAGTGCTTTAATCTGGATGTAAAGTGTGCAAGCAAAAGGGAACTCACCACATAGGCTAAGGTGTTCAGATGGTTTACTGTCCTCATTGCTGTCAATGTATTTATCTCTGATCTGAACTCACACGGTTTCACTGTCCCAGTGCTGGGGATTCAGCAGACGGAATCATTGAGTGATTCTGACTGCTGAATTTTAAAGCCTTCTGCTCTTAAATAGACCTCAAGTAGGTATCAACAGACCATGTTCAAGTAACCTCTTAACTTTCTCTTTGATAACTATACTCTTGGAGGATGATGTCTTTGATGTTGATATTTTTTTTTTTCTTTAACTGTATTACAGCTTTTCGTAATCCCTTCAGCAGCAAGGACACAAGAACTAGAAACAAATGTCAGGGTTATATTCAACAGCATGACATACAGAGGTAAACCTCAACCTCCCAGTCTGGTATGCATCCTTCTGAGTATTCACCTGAAGAGTGTGTTTGCTTGCTCTCTGAGCCCCATTAGCTTTTTGGGACCTTCCCTTCCCATGGTCATCCTCCACAGTACCTCATTTATTTCATGTGGGAGTGCCTAACAAACAGGCAATTTTTCAAAGGGCTGATGGCTGAGTATGAAGCAACTTGGCAAATATTAATTGGGAGTCTATTCTTGAGTGTATGAGACAGCAGGGAATAAAGAACAAAGTCAGAATGGGCAAATTGCCTGGAAGAAAAAGATGCTGCAACTGACTACAAAAAATCACCTACTGTGTTAACATGCTGGACTTTTGTTTTGTTGAATTTTTAGGGGTTGTTGAGAATTTCTTCCATGTATAAAAATATTTTCAGTCTTGCAAGAAAGAAGATTCCAAGTTCACTCACTTTTTTTTCTCCTTTATTTCATTATTATTATTATTTTAGGGCAATACAAATGTCTACCTAATATGAATGGAGTCCTGCTCATGGAGCAAAAGCTGGGCAGTTTGACTCAGGACAGTCATAGGGACCCCTTTATCAGGGTCCCGATGCTCTTCTATTTTGGTTAATGATGGAATTTGGGCGACGTGAGATGAAATGTCCCGGAGTATGGAAGGGTTTCTCCAGGGACATGGACTACTTCTGTCAGGGGAAGATACACAATATGTGTAAACAGAACAAGGGGGACATGAGGCTTCTGGAGCATTAGAGTGAAAGGGGCTACCCAGAAGAATGAAGACAGTGCACAAAATAGTTGTCTTTTTTTTTTGTTTTTTGTTTTTTGTTTTTTAAGATTAGCACTTTGTTTCCAACTACCACCATCTGTGGTATCATGTTTGCTCTTTATAAGGTATTCTCAAAAGAAGAAGAGCTATGAATTTAGTAACAAGGTAATAGTTTTAATATTTCCTGTAATGCATTTCTAAAGTCTTACCCATATGTTTTCAGAAAACTGTATCAGAGAAAATAAGTGGGAAGCCAGGAATGTGGTAATAAAAATGTGTGGTAGAAAAGCTAATCAAAGCTAATTAAAGCAAATTAAAAAGAAGGAGAAAGAAAATGATGGTCTTTCCCCCACCTCCTTTCAACCACTTCCCACCTTCTAGGACAAGTAACTTTCAACTTGCATTCACGCCCAAATATCCGATCACAAGAGCAAAGAGAAGAACCTCCACCATGAGGAAAATGAGCAAAATAGAGGTGTACAAACATGAAACAACAAAAAAGAGAATAAGAAATTTCACCTCCTTAAACTCATAGATTTAGTATATCAGTAGTTCCAAACAAGTCATGCCATGCCAAATAAGTTACATTGGGCTACTCTGAGGGCAACACGGTGACCAACTCTACAAGCTGCAGGGGCCAGTCTGAGAGGCAGTACCACAAAGAGTGGGACAGAAAAAAGTGCCTTGGAGTGACCAAAAGTAGCTGGGAGACCCCTCTGGCCTGCATTTGATGAATCTTGAATGAGTTTGTGACAATTATCTATTCATAAACACTTCAAAGACAACAAGAAGATAAATCAAAGCGCAGCTTGTGAACTGCCATGATTTATTAAAGTGAAAGAAATTTGAGAGCTGGGAAGTATACAACTGAGACTCCAGGATAAAGAAATGACCAAGAAAAGAAGGAGCCAAAGAGAGCTTCTATAAAAGGAAAACCATTTCAAAGAGCTAAAGATGGAAAGGTCCTGCTAGGTCATGTAGGTTGGTGCCCTTATGAGAGTGAGAGAGAGAGACAACAACAAAAGAGCCCTGGGCTCTAACATCATACACCGGTCAAGGTCGCAGCTACAAATTACAGAGAAAATGGGCAGCCACTTCCAGAGAGGGTCTCTGCCTTGACCTCAAAAGAACTGGCAGCACAGGACTTTCTTTGTCTTGGCACCTGCCTATTATTTTTCTCTTGGAAAGATAAAAATATCTTGAAAAGTCAGTCATAAATATCTACATTACAGCTATTCCTTTTCCACTGCTGATAAATAAGTAAAAGTGAGAAACTCAAGGTATGAGAGGAGACCAGGTCAGCCTGGGAGATGTGGGACAGAATTTGGTGATGGACTAGATCCTTAAGGCCCCGCTACCCTTCTAATTATTTCTAGGAATAGGTCAGGGAAAGCAGTGCAAGCTGCTTCATTTAGAGGCAAGAGAACCGAGGAATGAGCAGCAGGAAATAAGACGAGAAGCTGGAGGAAAGAAAAATGTCAAGGACGGCAGAAACCTAGCTGAGTTTATGCTAACCCAAGCAGTATTGGGGAATAAGAATGGCTTTCACAAATATATTGTAGAGGAAAGGAAAGCTGACCAGAAAGTAATTTCATTAATAAGCAAGAGGAAGATGAAAACACAAGTATTTCTTCAAAGTCTAAATTACCCCCTTACAATTTTTTTTTAATGGAAAAAAAGAAAAAGGGGGATGTGGCAATAGGGGAATAATGAAAATCCTATACAAATAGCTATTAATGTAGTTCAGCTTAAAGGAAGAGTTGGAAATTTTGAATATCCATTGTACAGATCAAACAGCTGGTCTGGTTGCACTCATCCTAAGGTGATGAGGGAATTAGCCAGTTAATTTACTGAACCATTGGCAATTATTTTTGAAAGTCATGGAGAACTGTGGAAGTCCCAAAGGCTGGGAATAAAGCAAATATAGTATTGATTTACACCGAAGGAAGAATGATCTTGGCAATTACTGCCCAGCACTTTTATCTTCAATCTCCAGTAAAATAATGGACCAAGCAGTACAAAAAGAGCTATTAGAAAACTTCAAGAGGGCATTGGAAACAAGAGCAACAAGTGACATGGGATAAAGAAAGAATCCATTCTAGAGGGAATTATTGATGTTTTATACATATAAGACTAGAATCAAAAGGTATGGGATAAAAGTAATGAAATCGAAACAGAAGCCTCCCTTCAGCAGAGCACTTAAGCACATGCTTAAATCCCTCCAAGTAAGTTTTGAGCAACCACTGGGTAAAAGGACAGACCTGTTTGCATTCTGAAAGTATAGCGATGAGCAGAAATGATTTTATAATCAGGACCTACACAAAGAGCAACAGCAGAAAAGAGACTGATAAAGGGCCCTATGTAAACGTGCAAAGAGAGAGAGTGATGAGGAAGAAGAACCAAAATGTTCAGAAGGTTCCCTTCAGTTTTGGCACTAATACCCTCATTAGGGATGTGAAAGAGGCTGCAAAGTGCACACTGATGCACAGAAGAGAAAGGGCAAAACCACAATAATACATGTATATCTGGAGAATTACATGCAAAACATAACAAAAGGAAATTCACTGTAATAAAAAACCTACTAACACATCCCGGGAAAATAACCCAAACTGGAGTCATTCAAGGAGAAGGAGAAACCCAGAATAAACAATATCAGACACTTAGGAAGGACAAAACTGGACAGCAAACTGTTTACTGCTTACAAATGAGAGATGAGAATCCACTGTAAAGCCAGCAGCTCACAGTTAAGAGGGGTGATGGACTTTGTTGCCTGCTCAGTGCTGAGGGGGCCACACTGGAGACCCTCATTTGATGCCAGACAACCTAATTAGAAAAACTGGAGATTTCAAAGAACAAAAGACAAAAATGCTTAAGGTGTCAAGGTACTGTGAGGAGAGAGCCTGACATTAAAGTTTCATTATACAGCTTGGCTGTGTTATGATAAGACTTCAATCCTGCCATCTATCACATGTCCTACATGGAGAAAATTGCAGAATGGGGGCTGGGGGCTGGTTGAATACAATCACTTCTTCTGATACCTGTAGCTCCATTACTGGCACGGAGACAACTCTGACAAAAATTATGAGTTTACCACAGCCTGAATACATCCTTTGAAAAACAAAAAGGGCAAGGAGTGAGACTGTCCTGTGCTTCTTGAAAAAGCAAACCCAGACTTAACAGATTAGAGAAAAGGAGAATAGTGCAGATTTAAGTCACGCACAAGACATCTCAGACGTGTCCCCAGTATCGGGGTTTGGGGTGGGCTTGCCTAAAAGACAGTCTTACCACTAGCTGCAAGCTGCCCTTTCACTCGCCATCTTAACGTGACCTGGGGTGTGCAAAGCCCAGTCCTGCCACAGCTCTTTGGTTGGTGTAACTTCTGCAATTATCTTCTTACTTTACTTTGTCTTACTGATGGTAATAGATTTTTTTTTCTCTGCAAATTATTTCCTTCATTTCATGTCATCTCTCGCTCAGATCATCCCAATTATTCATCATTACTCCTTGCTATTTTTAATGCTTAACATCTGTTTAAAGAATGCTTACTCCAGCCTTGAAAATGAGTGAGAAAGTAATTTTGCCAGTTTATTGAAGAAAATTATAGGTAGATAAAGGTGAGGAAATAATGACAGAATAACATAGAAGTGACAGAACATATATATTTAGAAAAATCTGATATATTAAATGCTAATATAACTGCTGAGAGGTCATGGAGATGGTCAGCTGTCATTTCTAGACCCCTGATTTAAATCAGAGATGGTTCAGAGTTGACTGAAATCTTAACATCTGCTAACAACCTCTATGCTATAAGTGCAGTTCTGATTATTAGTGGGTAACCACCCAAAAGAGATGTGTGCTCACATACATTCACGAAGCAGCAGGCTGTCTGGTCACCAGCATCTAAACAGGTCAAGCTGGATACAAGATTACCTTTTTGATGGCTAAACATCATCTCCCAGTCTGGGACTGAGACCTGCATCTGAATGATGTGGAGAAAGAGCAGGCTGGCTCTATTTGCCCTCTGACATTTCCCTTTGGAAGAAGATTTACCAGTGAGGCTACAAAAGACACAAAAGTACCTGCTTTTGCCTGCCCATCACTGCACAGCCACATCCCGATGCGCAGCTGAAAAGAGGCTGTGCTTCTTTCTGCAGGCTCCCCCATCCTTATCGCAGTTGCCAGCCCCATTTCACTCTTTCGGCAGTACTACGAACTCCCCAGCTTTCCTAAATATCTAACTGCCTCTTCCCACGTAATAATTAAGGTAGCAATGTGCAGTTATGGCTGCTGCAAAATTTTGTTTCCAAGAGCTTGTTTTCATTTTCTTACAGATATCGTATCTTGAGCCAAAACTTCCCAAGACTGCTGTATGCCTGAGGGAGACTTTTTTTTTTTTTTTTTTTTTTTTTTGTGAAAGCATAGCATTTGATCAAGCAGCCAGGTTTTTAGAACAAAGAGGTGAAATGAAAAAGATGATGTATTTGTTTTATAGCAAAAAGCGTTGAAACTTTATTTGAGCTTTCTTTATGGTTTCGGCTGCAAAAAGACCAAATGCAAAAATGTTTGACAGGATGGTAGCTTGTATGGCAGATATTGTAAGGTTTTGAAGATCGTATTTAGTGATGCATAGCATTTTGTGCAGATGCTCTGCTGTCTCAGTGTTAGCTCTTTGAGCAATGCCACTGCCTCTCCGAGAGGGCTGCTGACTGTCTCCATCTTCCTGACTCTGCCTTTTTTAATTTTGAAATGCTTCATTTTGAATTCAGACAGCTTTTGTGAGCAAAAGCGATGATCATACAACCTATCCGCATTCAAAACAAAGGACTGAAAATGGGAAGAAGTCCAAAAATGCCATCTCACAGAATATACTCAAATCCCCCAACACGTTTAAAGTAACATTATCCCAGTGGGTTAGCTATTTACATTTGACACTTTTTGGCTTATTCTCTGCCTAGATGAAACACTAGCTTGTGATCAGTTATAGTTCTGTCATTTTAGAAAAAAAAATAATCAAGCATTAGTTAATAAAAGCGAGCAATGGGTTATTTTCCATCGTTTCATCTGCAGCATTTCTTCAACCTAAATGCCTGACACAGCAGCCATCACATTTCTGAGAACTGTCCAAAGATTTACGGCAGTTTATTCTCCAGAAATTAAAATCTGAAGAAATGAAATCTGATTTGAGGGCGAGAGGTGGGGAAGCATTGCCTGAAGGATTAAATAAATAAATAAATAAATAAATAAACCAACCTCACCAAAACTCTGGGTAATAAAGTCAGAGCCTTTCAACTTCAGCTGTCTGTCAGTGGCATTTTTCAAATACACGTATATTTTAATGTTTTAAAATTTCTACTGGTCTGGGAGGTATTACTGATTCTGCCACAGTCTGCCATTCCTGACAAAGCAGACTTAGATGCCAGTGATACAGGGAAAGCTTCAAACTCCCAAAGGTGAATTAGAAGCCCAACAGCATTGGGCTTTATAGCCCTGTTGGAAACATGCACTTCTGTTAGCAACATAACACTCAGGAGCACCTCCAGAGTCTTGGGAAATCCCAAGGCCACCCTCTTTCAACATGCTTGTCCGAATTGGCTGCTCCCTTCCCTCACACAGTGACACCTGCCCAGCCCAGCTCTGATGCACAAGAGACCCGGCAGTGTTGAGATGAAGGATGAGAAATTCTTAATTGCATTCAGTGAACTATTATCATTGCAAATCCTTTTCACATCTGCAGCAATATTTTATCAGCATTGTTGTAAGGAACATTTTGGGCTTCACTCTGATTTTAGGGTTGGACTACGTGTTATACCACAAAGGACTAAAAATATTTCCTACCAGAGTTTCTTTAAATCAAGAATGGTGAATAACAATGTCATTTCCTTCCTCTTTACTTGACACTTGCCAGGCTGAATGGAGAATACTGTGTCTGGCTTTGTGCCCCGAGGTACAAGGATGTTGACCAACACAGTGAACTGGGCAAAGGGCCACCAACACTTTTGGGACAGCAGCACTTGTTGCATGAAAAGATGCAGAGGGAACAAGGTTTGTTTGGCCTTGGGAAGAGAAAAGAAGTTGTTGGGGGACCTACCAGGAGCTTGCCAGTACCTACGAGGAGGTTGTTGAGAAGATGGAGCCAGGCTCTTACTGAGATGTGTGGTGGCAGAACAGTACAATGGTCATGAATTGGAGCAGGGGATGTTCACACAGATTATAAGGAGAAACTTTCCACCATGAAGACAGTCAGACTTTAGAGCAGATACCTCAAAAGACTGTACAATCTCCGTCCTTGGAGGTTTCAAAGACCTGTCTGGATAAAACCCTGGACAGAAGTTCAGAAGTGACTCTGCTTGGACAGGAGGCTGGACCACAGACCTTCCCTTCCAGCCTACTGTGGGTTTTGTAGGCGCTATGCACTACTAACTAACAGATACTGGGGCCACTGCATGTGGCAAACATATACAGTGGCTACCTAGAAAGAGGATGAGGACTGGGGGAAGCAGACCCTTCTTTGCTGCACCTATGAGTGTTTCAAGAAACTATGCATTCAAGCCCTGGTGCTCCTACGGACAGCCTGGGAGAGTCTGAATCTCTGATCCTCAGATTCTGTTTTGTAAGGCAGGAACACCCACGAAAAGAAGCAAAAAGCTTTCCGGGATTTTTTTTATCCAGCACCTCGCCACAGAAAGCCACTTTATCCTCCTTTCCATTTACACAGCCTATTTAGCCTGCACGCACTTAACAGCGTGGTGTCCCATAGGGAAGTGCAGCTGGGGCTTGTGGATACGACTGTTTTTCTAAGTACTGTTGATATGCTTTATTGCTCTATTTGGAACCGTGGGCCATTTAAAAATGCTGTTATTACAGGGAGTCACTTACGCAGTGATCCAGTTTTGCAAAAGGTGTTTCTCCAGCCATAACAATTCTACATCGAGATGTCTAATGATGCGTACAAATAATTTCTCTGGTTACTAAGCAGACACAGCACCACACCTGCCTGAAACGGCATACTGAAAAGCCAGAGATTTCCTCTTGATTGACTCATTCCTTTCACGCCTGCTTTCAGAGAGGAAGCAGAAACATCAGAGACTTCTCTGCTTAAATTGGAAAAGTTATTTTCAGCATGACTACTCTGCCATACTAGAAAGTGGAGGTGGCGGTGCTCAGGGCTCAGAGACTTAGCTCTTCCATATGCCCCTCTGCCAGATGGGATTCAAATTCTTTATCACCCTGGACACTAAACCAGACTTTCACTCCTGTTTTACCTGGGTGCAGAGTCACCAGCTGAGTGCCTGGACAGCCTGGGACAGCGGTGCCAGGCTGTGACCAAACCCACCCACGGGGCATCCAGGTGAGGGCTGGCAGACCCGGGCACCGCAGGCAGATGGGTCTCATCAGCAAAACCTCTGCAACGGCAAGGGGGGCTCTGACACATTTTCCTGACATTTGCTGTATCTTTATATATTTGAAATATCAGAAGGAGGAAAGAATAATAGCAGCCTGTCCTTTCCCTCTGCTGGCAGAAAGAAGGGAAATATCATAGCCTGGTGCTCATCCTGAGCCTGCAGATCTGGATGCCTCGTACTTCTCTCATGAAAGGACATGTAACTAAAAACAGCCGTATGGATTTTTTCCTCTTTTTTTTTTTTTTCAATTTACCTCCTTTAGCAGGGTCTTTTCTGTGCAATTGTTTAGATTAGAACAAATGTTTACAACCCAGATATAAACTCTTGACAACAGGGTTTTATAACGAGTAGACCTGACAGACTTCTAACTATTGACTCTCACATTAAAAAAATGGATTGAGATTTCCAGCAGAATAATTATACACATGTACAGTCAGTGATTACTGAGCTTTTTGAGGAAAGCTAAAACCACTGAATCATAGCATGCGACTTTCATATCAAGGGCAACAATCTCAGTGTTGGGAATTTGTAGCCTTGCATAAAAACAAAAGGCTAAAATCTGCACTCTTTTTACAATCCGTCCAAGCCATCAGTTTCTCTGAAGTGACACGGGGTGTAAGTCAGGTGGAATTTATCCCTCACAGTTTTATATTACTTTTACTCTTACATCACCTCCAAATTATGAGGCTGCCACTTGGTCTGGCTGCCCCTTCACAAATTACCCTTAATCACTCACCTTCTGTGCGCTTCCTCTCTCAAACTCCAAAAACACCCAAAACATTCTCATAAGGCTTAAAAAGGATACTTTGTCTGGCTGGGATTTTTGCTGCTTACAGCCCCAGCCCCTTAATTTGTCCGTAAGGCAACAAAGGAAAAAGGACAGGGGAGTGGGAAGCCTGCCCCCATGTACTGAAACCATCAGGAGCTTCTGTGATTTCTCATTCGTAGTGGACAGGAAGGAGGAATATGGAAATAGTGTAGGAAAGGTCACTCTCAAGTTACTTCAAACCCAGCTGAAACTCTGATCTGCCAGATGTCTTACGAGCAAGTTGGTTTTTTCTTGAGACTCCGTCTCAATTTCCACACCAAAGAGGTTCAGATAAGCTTACGCCTCTGTCTGAACCTCTGAACCTTTTGAAGTTTGCCATTACTGTCATTTTCCCTGCATACTGCCGGTTCCTCTCACACTGACTGAGCTCTTGCAGAACTACCCAGCCCTGATAACCATGAAGGAAATGATAGGAAACACGTTGCAAAAATAGAAGCAAAAGTAGTGTTTTCACAAATTACAGGCTGGTGCATAGAGAAATATGGCCAGAGACTCCAGGGCAATCCTAACACAGGATGTTTGGTAAATACGAATCTGAGCATACATTACTAAGCCTACGAAACTACAGTGCAAAGCCAACACAGCCATTTGCTTGTGTTATTTTATACCTCTGCTCTCACTGCGCTGCAGTGCTCAGCCGTCTAATCTGCCATGACAGAAGGACGGTCTGGAAGCAGAAGGATGTGGGCCTGGAGGTCAGGAAAAGGGCTGTCTGCTTCTGGTTGTCACCAGCTTCCTGCTGCTCCAGGCAGATTGCCTCACCTCTTCTTGTCCTACCTGGAGGCAGAGGAGTAGGAGGACCTCTCTCTTTCACAGGTTATGGTGAGGCTTCACTCATCGATAGGTGTGAAGAAACCAAGACCTTGCCTTGAAGACATCTCTGTGAATGGTTGCTGGAGTCTGCTTTGAGATAGGTGGAAGTGTGTTAATTGTTGGTGATCTTACCCATATGGGAATTCATGAAGCCCCTTTTTACCCCTGTAAATCTGGGAGTATGGGATGGGTAGGATCACCACCTTTTCATTTGGGATTGTAGATGGCAGGGTAGACTGCAAGGGCAGGGGTGACATTTTAAATTTCACAAATAAGTAGTTGGACTATTGCCTGTGAACTGGAGGCACATCTCCCAGTGGTGCCTTTTTCTGTGGCCAGGAGCACAACAGCTATTTGTTATCGGTGATGTTGTGCTGTTGCTGCCACGGTAATTGAAACAGACTGCTCCCTCCAGGAAACACCAAGCAGCAGGGCTTTTACCAGCAGGTAGGGCTAGACAAGGGAGGAGGAACAGAGAAAAAACATGTAAAATACAGGTAAATACGGATGAAAGTACCCACTTAAAGCGTGACCTCATTGCTTTCAGCATTACAACAACCACAGTAATGCTACAGGTAGCAATGGCTGTTTACCTGCAAGTAAGAGGAGCAGTGCTTGCCCTTGCCTTCAGAGCTCTCTCTTCAGGCTGACCAGTTTGGCCACCACAGCTTGATTGCCATAGGATTTTCCCCAAAATGTCCCTCCTGTGGGGATGTGGTGACACACTCTTGGTGGCTCCTGGGCTTCTCCAGCTCTTATGTGCCCAGCTGTAGCTCTGAGCATGCTGTAAAATTAGCTGTGGATTGTGAGCAAAACTTGTGTGACTGGAAGACAAAAGACAGATCTGCTTCTGACTTCTCTATGTCTAGGACAAATTTGGGCAGTGTTGTGTTGGTAATAGTTTTCTTTTATAAAATATTTTTATGTTCTTTTTGTGTTCTTTTACTGCATTTTCCCAGATCGGTCCTCTGCAATTTCTCACTTTGTAGAAAAAGCTGTGAGTTTTCTTCAGCTTTCTGCCAATATCCACATAAAACCTCTGGATTAATAAAGCGACGTGGGCCAAGCACCAAAATGTGAGCTCTTGAAACTTTATTTTGTTGTTACTGATTGGAAGCACTGTTACTGCTGAGAGGCATCCAAAACCTGCTGGATGCTGGACAGTGAGAAACAAAAGCACAGCTCCAGCCCCACGTGAGCACGGTCTGGGATGCTATGCAACATCCAGCCAGCTGGGAAGAGCCTTAGAAGTGGGTTTTGATGAACGACTTGTGCCTCTCTGGGCCCTACAGCTGAAGCCTATACTCAGACATCGACTACATATCTCAGGCTATCCCTCTTAAAAAATTATCCTCCTGGTGATGTTTGGACCAAAGAAACAGCAGAGAATAATTACAGTTCTGCAATCCTTTTTCTTAATGTCCACAATATTTCACGAGATCTCAGAAGAGGCCTTGGATGCTAAATTCCCATTTCCTTAACAAAGGCTGGTGCAGGAACTCATTGGTGGAGCAATGATGAAAGCAAGCAGGTCGTTTCATCATTTTGACTTCCAAAACAGCAATAACAAAGCTCTGGACTTCTGTTTCATGGCATTTTCAAATGAACAGCACTTGTTTTGCAGCCACTAAACTAGGGATTTGCTGCCTCATGCTGCTCTGGAAACTCACCAAGAGGTTGAGAACCAGTCTGGGTTTTTTCTTCCTCTCACATCTTTACCAGTAACAAATGTTTTACAGGCCAGATTTTGGAGTGCTGCTTCCTTGCAAGCACCCCACCTGTTATTCATATGCAAGCCCACATCCTCCGTAACAGAAGTGGGGGTTCTCTAATGTTAACAGGAACAAGCAGCAGCAAAGGTTATTTTAATTACCAGAGGTGGAGCACATTTGGATGACAGATCCAAAGTCTTCTGATCTCAGTGGAAGTCTTTTTCCACTGACCTAAGCAGGCTTTTGATCAGATCCCCAGTTAAGGAAAGTGATGTTGCTGCTGCTTTGCACTGCAGGCTGGTGGACCGCTGCGTTTCTCGCTCGTCCCGGAGTTGGCCCGCTGACCAGCCTGGACAAAAACGCTGGCTCCTCGCCTACTTTGGTCATTCTGCCTTTTACATCCTCTCTCAGTTTTCCCTGCTGCTGTTCCTGGTTGCCCTACACTGTTCTCGCTGACTCCCAGGAGGGGAGATGGATGTTTTACAGGGGAGCAATGAAGCCGAGTGGCTGAGACAGAAAAAGAAATCCCTGGATCTCAGAGCTGTGCAGTGCCACTGCAATGTACAGTCAAGATGAGAGCAGTGAAGGATTTATAAAAATGGAAATAGCTTTAAAGGGCCCGCCAGAACAAAATTGCTCATGATTCATGAGGGGCCAACTCTGTAAGAGGCACGGATAGTTTCTCCACCCAGTAAGAGATCCCCATCCTCCCCAGGAAGTCTGCAGGAGACCATTTCTGTAAATTGCGATTGGAAAGTCTGCCACCTGATGCGACTCTGGAGGGCAAAAGCAGCATTACTTCAATGCAATCCCAGCATGAAAAAGTTAATAAAATGTATGTCACTGAGAAACCAATTGTACCTGCAGGGTAAGAAAAGGTCACACATGAATGCATGAAAACTGGGCATGCTGCATAAACTGTTGATTGAAATCTCCTTTCCACTAATATGTGAACACATTGAGCATAAACAGGATCAACACACAAAGAAAAATGATTCTGTCTATTTTTCAGATTAATAAACTTTGCCTGGATTTTCTCTCACTTTTGTTTTCCTGCAGTATACTGGCTACTTCGGTTTTAGGCAGGCAGGTCAGAGACTCTCCCTTTCTTCTGTATATCCAAAACACTGAGATCAAATTTTTTTTTTTTGGAAGAAGAAATGAAGTAATGGAAGCTACTGGATTCCTTTCTCATGATGTGAAATCCAGGAAGAATTTGACAGCCTCTCCTCTGAATTTCAAAACCAATGCTATCTGGTTCCAGCAGTTGGATCAGCCTGGGCTATACATGCTCACGAGCAAAACCACAGCTCACATTGGCTTCATTAGGTGAGGTCCTATAGACCCATACCAAACACTTCATGGTCTTACAAATGACAATTCTTTAAGCACAGACTGCCGTGCCTGCTGTTATATTATCTTTGTGAAGAAGAAAGATGTATATGGATGTAATGAAGAGAAAGTGAACTATTTGTTAGGCCCATAAATGAAATAGGAAATTAGTCTGTCCAGAGCAGCATGTTGGGTGCTGGTGTTCTATTATCTGACTTCCTGTAGCACTGGGAGAGACAGTGTGTTTTAATTAAGGATTTATATAGATCTCATTGAAAAAAGTTTTATGGAACCGAATTCTGTTCCTTTTGCTTATAGTAAAACTGAGGGGTTTTGCAGAATTTCCTTTTAAAGTCAGTATGTGGAAAAGCTATGCTTAAAATATGCAGGCATACCCTTTTCCATATTTTATGATATTTAAATGATCATTCAGTCATTCTGTTGTGCCATTCCTGTTTTGAAAGAATTTGTTGTCTAATTTTTTAAACAAATTTCATGTTGTGTAATATAGTAGATAACACATAGTCAGAAACACATCCATAGCGCTCTGATATACCCTTTACATGTTTCACACATTATACTGAGCAATATAATGCAATATGAAAAGTCAGATTTGAAAGGCAATAGATCTAACTACCTTTAAAACACTCATTTCTGCAGAGAATTTTAACATCTTTTAATATAGATTCTTATTCACAAGAGTGATGTTCTTCAGCAGGTGAAAGGTTCATCTTCCTCACAGCTTAGATTCAAATCAAATGAAAAATGAAGAACAACGGGCCAGGAAAACTGCTTAAAAAGACAAGAAACAAAGAGAACACATTTTTACCTTGACATTGACAAAGCTAAGAAGGGACAGAAAAGGTTACTGGAGAGATAGCGTGCACTTGCATAAGGATATGTATGCACACACGTACGTATGCAGTGCAGAATAACCTGTGTTTGGTCTCCATATATTTGCTCCCTGACTCCAATTTGCTAGTTGATGAAGTGGCACACATGAAGACAAAGTGCTTTTCATCCAAAGCTTGCAATTGCAATAAACAGGTATACAAAAGAAGCATCGTTGCCTGGTGGAAAGCAGATTCACAGAGATAAAGCCAACGTAGTCAGTGAAGTCTGTTTAATCCCATGAGAGCTGCATACCTAAACGTATTTGAAGATTAGACCCTAAACAACAGTTCCAAGGACCCACAGAAAGCCTATAGCTGAGGAACATGTCTAAAACAGATTTTTTAGTATTCTGAGTGTTTTACGCTTAAAAATCATTGTTTCTTCCCTGCCTGTACAAGACTTTGCTGTTCATGTGTTGTTCACTGCCTTATGTTCCTGTGTGATAACAGGTCATAACAGTATGTATAGCATTCTAAGCTGCTCTCAAATAACAAAATTATCAAAAATGAAATAATTGTCACTACGACAGCTTGCTTCAATAGCCATAGCTGTAGGAACAAAAGAAATCCTCTTTCATTTCTTATTAAATACATTGAAAGTATTAGAAAAATGTCCTGACTTTCTTTATTTATCCTGATACGTTAATAAAGCAGAGAATTTAAGGGAACTGAAAAGCTTTGAAGAAATGCCTTTCAATCCCAAACCAGAAAAGATTACTGTGGGTAAGCCTAAACTCTTTACAAAAAAAATGTAATTTAAAATGACCAGAGAAGAGTCAATGTCCACTCTTATGGGCTGCATCATTCACAGAGCGTGAAGCAACTGCTGAATAAACCAAAGTTGTTAAGGAACAGATTTTGCTCAGGGTAAGGTCTTTATCTGAAGTGGCAGAAGAGAAACGTGCAAATACCTGCAAAGCATATAAAGATAGTACAGGACCAACTGGCCCTAAAATATTCCTCCTTCTAAGGTACGTGTCATGTTATTTGAAGGTTGGCCCACTTTCAGCTAACAGCAAAAGCCCTAATTCCTTTAACAGAAGAATTAATTAAGCTCCAAGTGTGAGGTGAGTTTTCATTAATCACTCTGAAACCACTAACTTCTTTTGAACCACCTTACTAGTATGTGAAAAGGTTGTTAGACGTTTCTTAAGTCAAAATTGCTTAAATTGGCTTCACAGCATTGACAAGACCATCCTGAAGTCTCTTTTTGCTAAAGCACACAGTTATTTCTCATTGAATTAGTGCCAAGAGTGCATGGAGCCCTGTCGAGACAAATTAAACAGGGAAAGAGGGAAGCCTTGGCCCTTTCAAAATCAATTGAAGCACTTGCACAGGCATCTGTGTCCAGGATGGTCTTTGACCAAGAAAGCTGCAATTGAAAGTTATATTTGTCCTCTATCAAACATATTGGAAAAAGAAAGTCTTTCCCAAGGCAATTATTTTGCTCTGAAAACCATTATTAAATGCATAGCTGAATTTTCCCAGGATGACTGGAGACCAGATGCAAAGCTGCTTCTCGGTCATGTTATCACCCGGTTGTAATTTCTGTTTGGAGATCTTCACATGCCTGAGGAAGCAATTTTATTGTTGCAGCAGTTACATGGGTGAGCTCCTCACACTGCGCTCAGACCTCAGGATGCTCTGCAATGGCTTGGTCCAGGTATTCCTCTGACCCCGGCACTTGCCCCAGCCTTGACCACGGGCACCTCCTGTCCTTCCTGAGGAGGAACGTCTTCTCCAGACACAGTCCAATGACTCTTGCAGGAAACCTTTTGCCTGCAAAACCAACAGAGTTGTCTTTGCTGAGAAACTATTTCTGTTTCAGGGAGTTGAGTCAAACTGCATAGAAGGAGGATAGAAAGTTCCACAAAAGTATCCTAGGGGTAAGAATGGTGAACTGGTGTTCGGGAGGGACAGTGCAGCTTATCTCCATTCACTGGTTATTCATGCTAATGATTTTAGCTCTGTAGGAACAGGCTATGGCAATATACAAAGACATTTCAACCCACATCAATGTTAATAGGGGAAGAAGGAAGAAAATTATTCTAGCTTCTAGCAAAGCCCCAATTAAAATTAGACTTTAAAGTAATGCTAAGTTAGCCATTTAATCAAAATTCTGTGTACACAGTTAACATGTAAGCTTGCTTCACTCAGCTGAACTTAAGAAGCAAGAAAAAATCCTTAGAAAGCTTCATATTTAGTGAATTTTCATCTATTGGTGAAAATATCATAAAATTTCAAGGCAGGGTGCAGCATCTTCAAAATATGTCTGATCAGTGCCTGAAATGTCCAGACTCCTCCATTCACAGTCAGTTTTCAGTGGTGCCAATTATACTTTGCAAAGAGCACATGTTGAAATCTGCATACACTCAGCAAATTATTCAGGCACACCGTGAGTTTTGAGATGCAGGACTTACAGGCCTTGTTGCATCAATATCACATAGCTTCAGGGAGAGACTCTGGTGCTCATAGGTCTCCTTCTCTAAAAGACAGCTGTGCAGAAGGTGGTTGGTCAAGACTGGCTTGGCTGAAGTCAGTTTAGCCATTGAAAAATACCAGTGTGTGCCTTTCCAAAACAAGCAACTCTGACTTTACTCAGAAATTACAGTATGTGGAACTGAAACATGAAATCTTTCCAGACCTGATATGTCAAAAGAAAAGACCTTTATCCATTTTTACTCACAGCAAAAGTGCCTGTGGAAGACTTTAGGGTAGAAGTTTTCCTTGAAAGACTGGCTCCTAGGATGTTGCTGAAAACTGGGACTTAACATGCAATTGAGTATAAGCAGAGAATCACAGAATCATTAAGGTTGGAAAAGACCACCAAGATCATCCGGTCCTACCATCACCCCACTATCAATGTCACCCACTAAACTATGTTCCTAAGCACCACATCCAGCCTTTCCTTGAACACCCCCAGGGACAGTGACTCCACCACCTCCCTGGGCAACCCATCCCAATGCCTGACTGCTCTTTGTGAGAAGAAATGCCTCCTAATTTCCAACCTGAACCTCCCCTGGTGAAACTTGAGGAGTCACATAAGAAACTTATCTGGAAGGCTGAGATCATTCAATCATCCAAGCTATGTATCTTGTAAGTGTAAACAAAATTCAAGGAAATTTGAATATCAAATGCATCCAGTGACTTGTTTTTTAACACCCACCTATAGCTTGAGACTCTTACATCTTATTTTCCTTACATATAAAAATATCAATGAAAACAGAAAACTTAGAAATTATTTCAAGCATCTGTGGAGCTGAGACATTTTCCTTTTTGCAAAAAGCAGTTCAAGAATACCTACATCCTATGGTACCTCAAAATTCCCTTTGAAATTCTGCTTGATGGTTACATGTTCTGTTCAATTTGATGGCACTTTTCTTGATCAAATTATTTACAGGAATTATTAGTAAAATATTTCAAACAACAACAAAATTAGTCATAATCTACTAGAAAACAAACTGGTAAAGAGAGAATAGAAGAGAACTTGACTGAATAAATTATTCATTACAATTTATTCAGTCAGCTTTGATTTAAATGCTTGCTAATCTTTTGAAGGTTCATGTAGTACAATCTTACAGTAGCCCTGGTCATATATATGAAGTGTGATTTTTCTTCAAAAAAGCATTCTCAGATTTCCCATGTAATGAAAAGCTGGGGAAAGAGATGGTTTGGAACCATCAGAACATTTTGTTTTGATAATCACTTTCTCCGGTAAGAAAATAATCACTTGTTACAGTAATGTGAAACATTTCAGTACAAAATACTAATGTAACACAATAATACAATGCAGTACCACAGAAAACAGATGTATAATAAATGCAACAGATTTTCCCAAATCCAAAATTTTATCAAAACAGATAACTGTTCCGTGAAAGATTTAGACAAGCAGAGCTGCTTCCTGACCTTTCTGGGCCATGCAGAAACTCATGTTTTCTTTCCACCTCCATACTGTATGCCAAGGAGCCACTAGCTAGCATTAATGAGCACTCGCCTCCTGGAAAACACAAATTATCATTTCTAAACTTTTCACTGTGAAGCTTTGTCATGAAGTCTCTCCAGCTCCACAGGCACCCTAGAAAACAGTGTTGGTTTTGCTGGAAAGCTGTGGGAACAGTCAAACATCATGTTTCTGTAAGGGCTGCCTGACACCGAGATATGGATATCTTAGTTGTGGGTCCGTTACCATGACACCATCTTGCAATAAAAAGACAAGGGTTAAGGTAAAAATAAAGGAAGACATGACTTACACAGATATAAATACAGATCAGGTATGTCAAAGCCCCCAAACAGTTATAAGAAAGAGCACAAAAACCAGTTTGCATATCCACCTGGGATTTTAACGAGCTGTGAAGGGGCTCACTCTCTGCTTTGCTTTGCAAACAAGCTGTCCAAACTCCTGCAAAGCCTCACCTCAAGGACTCAACTCCTAAGCACAGCATCCTTCCCCGAGGAAGCTCCTGATCTGGGGATATATGTTCCCTGCCCACATAAACTTTCTCTCAGCTGTAGTCACAGTCAGTCCTCCTCCCTCTGATTTTCTGCAGTCTATAACTCGTGCAAGATGCTAGCTTTAACTCTCCTTCCAGAGGTTTATTGCCTGCCCTCACCTAAAAAAGAGCAATGCTCTTGCCTCTCCTGTCTGCCGGTGTCAAATCACCGCCTATCAAAATGACGAAGGGCTCAACCACCTGCCTGCATGCCAGGGGCTGATGGGGAGGTTAAACACCACCTTCCACCCATGGAGGCTGTGCTCCAAACCAGTGTCCAGCCCCTCTCTGCGCTGGCATGCTTCATGAGCTTCATTTGAGCTCTCATGTGCATATTGTAAAATTAGGACCTAACAGCATCCTAATTTGAAAGCTCACTCATGCCATTCAGTTAATTACAATGGCTAATTTATATCTTTTATTGTTCTGCAAACTTGAAACTTCAGTTTCGGTGAGAACGGAGTGACAGCTGATGCAAAATGCTCTCCTGTAAATAAACACAGGTTGTGGCAAACGGAGAAAGGATGTTCAACAGCAACCATCAGTCTCAGTTAGGATATTGGGGGAAAAATTGCAGCGCATTAAGGAAGCAATAACACTCAACGGGGTGTGCATTCATCAGTCACTATGCATGCACGGGGAGCGTGCCGAAGCACCGAGAGCAGCCAGCCGTGCAAGCTTAGGTAACAATTGCTTTGGTGCGGTGTGCTGGGCCCCACTGATGGATAACACAAACCAGCCACGAGCTCAGCTCTTGCAAGCGCTGAGCCCCACCACCACGGATTCACCAGGTGAGCCTGGGCAAGGCACGCACCTCCTCTGGGGTCCTATTTTCCTGCAGGGTGAAACGGATTGTAGTGGCTGGCTTTCCCAGGGGAGCCGCTTGTTCTGTGTTAGCAAAGAGTGGCAGTGCTTCTGCTGCTACTCGCCGTAAAACAAGGCTAATCTGTCCCTGCAGAGGATGGGAGGGGAACTCCTTGTTAGCACGAGTAAGTCACTGTGCAGGGCTGCGAGAAAGGGGGGGAGGACCCTCCGTTTACTAAGAGTGGGGTTAATGCCCCGCACCAGGAGGGACCTTGCAAAGACCAGGAGACGGAGCAAGCCACTGACATCCACCCAAGGCTCCCACTAGGGCTGATCTCCCCTGTATTTCCCCAGGATCCTGCCTCTTTTGGTCATCCCCAGGGGCTGGCTCCACAACCAGATGGCACCCACGGATGTGAGCTGCTCTGCTCCCCAGCCAGGACCACCCTGCAACTATAAGGAAGACATCCCAAACCCTGCCAGCCCTCCCTACAGTCCAGTCCCTGCCTAACATCCTCACCCCGGCATCAGAATTCCCATTCAAAAATATTATCACCATTGAAATAGATTCTTTTTGAGGTCTCCTCCCATTGTATTTTCAGCTGTGCTTGTTTAAGAAGCAACAGCATTTATTAAGCATTGTGTTTTCTCTCTTTTTCTTTTTTTAAGTAACAACAACAAAAAAAAAGTTCTTCCTAAAGGAAGAATAAAATTAGCGAGGCACACCTCAGGGAATTGGGCAGGCAATCCACAAACTGCCTTCAAATGCTCCACGTTATTATTTCTCACACTCATGAAGGACGTGCACATTATGCATAAAGCCGCTTGCCTCATACAGTGAAAACAAGGAAACAAACAACAACAAAAAAAGAGCAAGTTCCTGGGCTGCTTTTCATTCATTTCCCATCCACATGTTTCATTGCTGACCGTATGTATGCACAGCACATACACAAAGAATAGCAACTGCTACATATGGTGCCTACTGCTGTTAAGGGCCTGTCACACTGCACTTCTGAGTGTTTCAAACAGGGAAGGCTCATTTGAAAAGATTTTGCAAACCACTCAGACTCTCATTTCAGAGGGAGTGGATAGGAGAGGGTTACAGAGCAGCCTTAACATTTTATGCACATGAAGATAACTTCCTTTCCTTTCTCTGTCTCCTTTCCAGTTGACATCTCAGCAGCTACTTGAGAGCACAAATTGACCAGCAATGTGTATCTGCCAAATACTCTTCTTTTTAAACTGTACTCATCATCCCTCCCTCCCTCCCTCTGCACTTCAGTAATTAATTCAGTATATCTCTTTCCATAAAACACATTTCTTTTCCTTAAGCTAAAGGTAAGCAAGCATCTTGAACCATGGAGAAGAAACTCCTTCTACTACCAACAGCATGGAACAAGTACATCTAATACAAAACATTTGATATGAATTCAGACAGGTATTGTAATTAGTGGAGCACTAGGTCAGAATTTTAAACTGCAATCTCCACGTGCACATTTATCTCGTTGCTCTATTCCAGCTCCTTACAACCTAGCTTTTCAGTCTGTTTTGACCCTGTTTTTGCCACTGCCCAACTTTCCACATGCTCTTTTCTGAGGTTGAACACAGCCTCAGAAAGTCTTCCACCAGTTCATGACCAGGTGGAGCGACTTGTGATACAGCCAGGTCCACTCATCACAAAATAGGCATCCCAACAGAGAGAGCTGGCAGCTCCCTAACCCCTGCAAACCCCCCCAGACATAGCACTCACGCTCTAGAGCAGGCATCAGGATCAGTCCTAAAGTGCTTGTCCCACTCTTACTTCCAAATTGCACTTCAGCAGATTCCCCCCCCCTCCATCTGTGCATCAGGAAAATGACAAACAATTGAGGCAGAGGGTGAATAGAGCAAGTCTGCTTTATTTTTAAACAGGCACAGCTATTGCCTTTTTGTTAAAATATATAAATAAATGCAAGTGGTGTGAATTAGAAGCCTCTGCAGAGTCAGCACATATTATGCAGGGAAGCTAATCTCATCATAGTTAAGTAGAAAATATCCTGTCATTATAAGCCTGATCTTGTCTCCCTGTCACTGTTTAGCTTTGCAAAAGCCAAACCAGCCTCCTTGAATTTCCACTGGCCAGGTTTGATGGAACGTGTAATTTTCTTGGAAAGCTTGAAGGCAAATGGGACAAGCCATCTGGGAGAGGTGAGCATTTGGTGGTGGTGGGTTTTTTGGTCACTTTTAGGTGCATTAGCATGCTATTCTCCCTTCTCATTGGACACCCAGCACCTCTCCAAAGAACAGGCAAAGAAACTGGCCCCGCGTTCTGCAAAGAGGTTTTGACTTGGCCCAAACTTAGCAGCGTCTGTCCAGGAAAGCACAAGCACCGCTTTGCTTCTGACTGTGTTGCAGACTTCACATGTGCAAAATGCACATTTGCTGTGTGTGTTACGGACACGTTGCCCCAGTTCAAACTTTAGAAACATCCCACAGAAGCGGACAGGTATGCAGCAGGGAGCCAGTAACAAGGGATGTTACTCAAAGTCTACCTAGGAGGGTGAGTTTGATCAGATGCTCCATAACTGGTCACCACGTCCATCTGGTTAGCTATCGTGACCTACTCACACTCTGTATATTGGTGGTTTGGTTTAGGCTGAATTCAAGGTGATGATTTTGATGCAGGGACAGGCATTTGTAGTTATGTTAGTCACATCTGGGTCAGCAGCCTCCAAAAGACTCTGCAGCCCCAGTCCATGCAGAACTTCAGAGGACGAGGCTGATGTTGTTGGAAGAGGAGAGGGAAAGCGACATGAAGGGATGAAGCAGACCTACGCAGTGATACAATTCAGTCTCCTTTCCTGTATGTACAAACCAGCATGATACCTTTATCTCCTTCAGACTTGGATAAGGTTCAGATTTCCTTTGCTGCAGTTCAGGCTCTCACTTTCTGCTTCTGCGTGCAATAAAACACAATGTTCTACTATTCTGTGAGCTTTTTTAATCACTTCACACATGGTTTTGAATGCTTGACAGATTGTTATTAAATATAAATGTTTTATATGAAATAACTATATGTTGTTGTTTCTTTGTGAATCAGTTGGCTATGAGCACAACTTAAACCCAAGGTTTGAATCATAGCTTCGATTTTGTGTAAGGATTCCTTCAAAGCCTCTGACAAAGTATTTCAGTTTACAGTCCACCAAAGGGTTAAGCTGAAGGACAAGAGAAGTAATATAATTTTAATTGTGCATATTTTTCCCAGTTATTCGAGGAGCTTCTGCCTCAAATTCTCATGACAATTGCATAATGCTGAATCTATCCACTGGGAATCCCAAAGGAAAGGCTTAACCCTTTTGCTTTCTTGAAGTTTAATAATTAATTCTACCTCTTTCAGTGAGAGGAGGCAGCTTACCCAAATGGCCAGTCCTGAAGCAAACACTGACGTAGGTACTGTACTGTACGTGCTCTGTGCTTTCAACTTCCTTGTCTGGGCCACGTAGGAATAGGCAAACTGGTTCAGGTAAAATTAGAATTGACCCAAACCTTGCCACTTAAATAGGTCTTTGAGACATTAGGGCCTCTTTGCCATTGCTTTGAAGGGCAAATTCAGGGGCTTGCATTTTAGTTACTCTCCCAGTGAAGTCACTATGGGAAGGGTGGAATTAGACCCTAGGTTGTTTGTTTTCCCCAGCAGTGGCTGCCTGCTAATTGCAACTGTTGAATGCATGCATATTCATTACACCGTGGAGCTTGGGAAGCTGCACAGTCTGCAGCTAATGTGCTGAATCAGATAGTAAATCAGACTGATTAAGATACAACGCTTGGGCTTAAAAGACACACTAATCACCCAGCCTTGCCTTTGGAGTTGACTTTCAAATCGCACCCACAGGAGGGATGCTGCAGAGAAGAGATGGGGCTGAAGGCTGCCTCCAGCAGCAGTGGGGCAGGCAGGGTTATTGATATTATGATATTTGGGGAGCATTTGCACACACAGGCGTGCTGAGACCTGTTGCTGCTCCCCTCACCCCCCGTTCTGTGCAGCAGCAGAAGGCACGCATGAAGCCTCTCTGCTGTGTGCCAGCACGACACGGCTCCTCTTCATTTTAATAGGCTTTCCTGTGCTTGGCTCTCAGGTATGCCATGGGAATAAACAGTCTCAAGAGATGGCTGTGGAGCATACTCATTGTTTCATTGCAGAGCACCTCTGGAACAATACCTGCATTCAAGGTTAGCCATTTCATGCCTCTCCATCCTGTAGCAAAGGAGCCCTTCCTTACAAAAGTACTTCTGAATCTGCCTGGAAGCCAAGCGTGGGAGACGAACGAGACCTCTGCAAATGTGTTCAGTGAGTTAAGTTGTTTGTTTTGTGATAAATAGCATGCTATGCTGATACCTTCAAGTGTTTGACATTCATGATTCACAATTTAAAGCCTAAAGCACGTAGTGGTGTTTATTTCATGATTTAACCTTCTGAAATGACTTTTGCTTGTGCTCCAGACTCGTTTAGTTTGACAGTTATGTGAATTCCAGCCATTGGGCTGAAATTGCCATCCTGGTTTGCATGAGCAATACCTCCCCATCGCACAGCAATGACCTCTGAAAAAGGTGCACGCACATAGAAAATGCACGCTCTTGTTTCAAAGGCTGCCAAACATTTGCAAATCCATCTCATTTCTGCCTGGGTCATTCTCAGTCTTCTCTGTACAGAAATGAGAGAGGTGGACTGAAATCTTCCAACCCTCTTCATCTCTCTGGTTTTGCCACCATCACCAGTAACAAACACAATAGCAATGGAGTCTGTAAATTAAGATTAGAAGGAGTCAGAGGGACTTCCCCATTCTGCCATAAGTTTCCTCCAACCTGACAGCTTTGCTTTACCTTCCTCTGGCTCCTCCGTCCACACAAATATCAAGCACCAGTGCACTTGCTGTGTTTGCACCAGAGACACACGCCAGTGCAAATGCAGTGGCACAGCCCACTTCAAGGAGAGATCTTGAAAGTACCATCACAAGCACTACAAATAATACAAATTAAACCCTAGATCAGAAGAATGTGCATTTTGAGAGGAACTCAGATCTCATTGTACCTGTTAAACTCTCTCTTCATCCTATTTCTGACACCAAACTGCAGTTTTAACCATCCTAAAAACTCACAAGAATTCAGAGCTGTACCCTTGTATCTCAAGCCTGTGTCTAGCAATTATGCTCCTGGAACACATCATCTTCCATCTCCAAAGAGCCACCATGTTCACTGTTCATTTTCACTCAAATTACCCATAGTGTTGGGCTGGGAATACAGAGATGCAAGTTAAAAAAAAAAAAAAAAAGGCAAGTCAACTAAACACTCAGGCACATTTACACTTACTTCACTCTGGTTCCTGAAGCAAAGGCAATGATGGCACAAGCCCAAACTTTTCAGACAGTGTCAGCTTAGGAAGTTAGTCTCCGAACAGAGGTTGGGCTGCACAGCAAAAAGTTCAGATACTATCCTCAAGAACATACAGGGCACCAAAACCTAAAGCAAGAGAGGCAGCAGAGATTAAGGTTTCCTGCTAGTCTTAACAACACAAATCAGAGGCATTTTTTCACCAAATTCATTGTCTCTTCATCAGACACTTTTGAAGAAACTATATTTAAAGCTGCTTTGTATGGTTAAATAGGACCATTGTGGACCACTGTGGCTACTCACAAACACTGCTTTCACCAAAATTGGTAGCTGCATTGGCACATTGAAACAGATGAACAGATGCAATGTCAGCCATCCTAGCAGTAATATCCAAGGGGAGAAGAAATGAATTAGGTAACAGAAGTGGGGAAACACATTTTAGCTAAGATTTGCAAGCACCAGACGCAGGATGCTATGAGGCTGAGAGGAGCCAGACATCTCACCAGCCGCAGCCAAGCTGTTAGGCAGGTCAGCGAGATGCCCAGAAGCAGAGCGAAACAGCGAAGCTAGCCTGGAGCAACCCGGAGAGAGCTTTGAAAAGGAGGAAACCAACTCAGAAGCAAAACACAGTGTGAGTGGGCAGGCAGTGCTATTGTGGCGAATCCCAAATTAACAGCGAACTCCACATGGGGAAGGATGAGAACTCTATGAAATAATGCTGGTCTGACCACCAAAAAGGGCAAGCAGCAGCATTCAGCACATACTTCAGAGCACACAGCAGGGACGGACGGTCAGAGAGGGCAGCAAGTAATGCCAACACTATGGAGTGGCGGCATTGCCAACAGGAAGGCAATCTGTAGCTCTGGTTTTCTGTCACCTCCCTTATGCTATCAAGCAAGCAAAAACCTGTGACCAGGGGACAGCAGCGTGTGAACACGAAGGCAATTTAGAGGTTCAGTTACCTCTTGACAGCTATGTTGCTACAAATACTCTGCAGCAGCAAGGACGTGCAACTGCTGTTGCCCAAGCTGCCATCGCCACCACCCACCACAGAGGATCACCCTCTCTATCCACCACAAGGCACCTTCCTGCTGCCACAGCTTCAACAACTGTTTCTTCTTTAAAAGGCATTTCTGCTGATGTTGAAGTCCTGAAAAAAAAAAAAGACGAAAAAAAAAAACCACCTCTCTTCCCCAGCACTGGCAGCTGGAACTGCAATCAGAGCAGCAAGGACAGAAAGCACCACAGGAGGAGCATTTGAGAGAGACATAGGCAGACCCCTTGACAAGAGCAGAGATTAACTAGCATGCAGATATACTTTACAAGGGCCCAAATGGACACTGAGCCACCAAGAGAGACTGCATTTAAGTGGAAATAAGCTTTGCTGAATACATGAAATGCCAAAGGATCTGCAGAGGAACTCTTAGCAGAAAGGGCCATTAATCACCGTAGCCAGCTGCATCCCATATACAGTGCTCACCTTGTGAACCTGAAAAATATTACTGTAATAAGAAAAAAGACGCCCTTCAAAAGATTCTTCAGGTGCCCTACGCAGAGACTGCAGTAACTCTTTGGGACAGATTATTTTCTGGCTGTATTTCTCAGTAGGCGGATTCCTCAGCTCCAGTTCCAAGAGCAGCTGACATAACTAACACCACTTTCATCTGTCGCAGTCACCTTCCCCTATCTTTTCCCTACAGAAAGGCTCAGACAAGTGTGGGGATGGGAAGGGGGAGGCTGAGGGGGAGGGAAATGAATTGGCTGGTCTAGATGTGGACTTCATCACCTCCCCCTTGCCTGAGGTAGAGCTGAAATTCCCGAAGACCTTTTGTGAAGGGCAAAAAAATGTGCCTTCTTTTTTCTCCAGTGCCTTTGATGTGGCTGTGATCCTAATCAAACAGTGAAAAATAAAACCCCATGCATGGAAACAAGATCACCTCTGGCTTCAATCTGGCTTGCGTTTCCATCCCCTGGAGTTGAGTCAGCATCGGTCGCATCAGCTGCTTAAAGAAGAAAAAGGTGAGCTGCAAACATTAGTCACAGGCGGAGGCAGCAGCAGGCAGGGACGAGTGACTCAATTCCCAGTTGTCTCTGAGAGTTCCCGTCATCCTCTCTACATCAGCACATTTTAAAGCAGGCTCAACATGACCTTGTAAATTCCCCTTTACGTCACCATGGGGACTTTGAGGACCTCCTCCTTCTTTACAATTCTGCTTTCATCTCTCTCCTTTTCTCATGCATATTGCATTTTATAAGACACTTGCTCTATAAAAAGCAACAAAAAGTTGCCAGTGTATGTCAAGATGCCTATAGACAGGGGACTTTTCTAAGCAAGGTTTCTCTAGCTAGGACTATTCACATTACATAGGAGGCTAACTCCTGAGGATACCGGGATGGCTGCCTGGAACATGCACTTAATTTTCTCAAAATAAATTGTCATTACTGCAGGAATGACTGCCAGGTGAAGTAAGCCTGGTTCACTGGCCCAGACAGACTACACACAAGAGGGCTCAGCTGGTTGTGTTGTGGCCTTTGGGACAGTCACATCCACTGAGGTGGTTCTTTAAAAATGCCTAGGGCGTTAGAAAAAGCAAGAAGCTGGAATACCTCAGCTGCCTTGCATCCAGAAGAGCCAAAGCAGCTGTGGGTCAGGGTCGCCAGCGTTCATCCCTTGCAGGAAGAGGTGGAAATTGCTGACAGGTTTTATTTTTCCCCTGTGAGGTGCCTCAGGTTACAGTGAGCTTGTCTTCTTTTCAAACACAGATCCTCAGCTGTTGTAAATTGCTCGAGGTCCTCAAGCTTTCACAGAACAACTCCAGTTTACAGCAAGTGAAAACTGAGATCGGTTTCCACGTTTTTCACAAAAGGAAAAGGAAATTGAGATGAACAGCTTGCCAAGTGGCAGACGCTTAAAAAAATGATAAAGCTTAGGTTGTCTGACTGTAAACATATTTAGCTATCTTTTTTTTATGTCTTATGTCCTACCTCCCAAACAATACATCTAGTGCTGTCCACTGTCTAAGTCCTTGAAATGTCTTCTCTTTCCTGTCAAGTCTCTTAGAGAGATTTTTCTCCAAATGTGCTCTACAGCTGTACCAGCTCTGTAATACAGACGGCCAGATGCCATATTACTCACACAGGTATTGACAAAGTTGCTCATACTTTCAGAAGTGGTATTATCTAGTGAATGTAGACATCTGGATCTTGTTTCCTTTACTGACAGGTTACCTGACAGTTCATTACTCAGTCACTAATTTACCTCCTGCCTAAATATTTATAGTGTCCATACTTAAGGACGTGTACTATATTGTGTTGTGAGTTTGTTGGCCCTCCCATGCACCTCTTTAAAGCAGGAGTAACATATTAGAGAGATCTACCTGTGGCTGCTGAGTTTATGGTGGTGACTTTGGTACTAGCACCTGAAGGAAGGTAACAAATGTTTTATACATGAGAATTATTTCACGCCTACCAGTGATCAGTTGCAATCAGCTCTATGCCGTATGCTTCCCTGAGGTGAATTCTCCCCAGTGACTTAATAGCCAAGATGATTGCTTCAAGCAATTAAAACCTCCAGGATCTATTTCAAACTCATTTTGTTGCCAAGTTAACAATATGGTAGTGAAAGCAATTTAGAGGTAATGAATGTTCTCTTACCATTTTTCTGCAGCTCTGGTTTTGTAGCAGTCTGAGGACACATCGTCCCGATCAGCAACCAAACTAGGCCCGTTGACCAAAGCCATGGGTTCTGAAATGTTTTCCTACACCTTTGAAGTCAAGATGACGCACAAATAAAAATCACAGATTTCCTCACAGGAATTCAAAAGAAACTTTCAAAGTGGGGTGCAGTATGACTGTTTCTGTTGAAATCTGGAGATTTTGAGAGAGGTTCGACAAAAACTGGGGAAAGTTTCAGTCCTGAAAAACTTCCATCTTGTTTTGAAATAAGACATCATTGGGAAGAGTTTAAAAGCAAAATTTCAAGTAGCTCTACATTTAAACACTTGAAAAAGCCACTTTTGTCAGGTATGTTAACATGGAGACCTTCAACCTGATTATGAAGGTAAGAATTAGAGGTATTCAGACTTGCAAATTTTCAGTTAAATTCCACATCACATGGACAAAAGGATGACATTAATTCTCTACAAAAACATCATGCCACCTTCAACCAACTGTGGAAGAGGCTGGAAAACTCCCAAACTCTTACAAAAGTGTTATAAAAATATCATATTTAATAAGGGAAAAGATGCACTCTTCTGTAACTCTGAACTTCCCAAGCTTTGTTGAGAAAAACAGTGTGTTCTGAAAGGCCAAATACACAACTTTGTCAAATCAGTGAAATAAAAAATTCTCTGAAATAGGTCTGCCACATCTATAAGTTAATTACATTTTTAACACCACCATGGCCTCCAGCCCTCATCCTTTTCCATCCATCTCACCTTCATCAGGTTTTGAAGGTGGTAAACATCTAGCTGGTCTGATTTAAACTCAGTACTGTGGCACAGTATTTCCACAAAAATAATGACACAAGCAGGCAGCTATGCTCACTTTCACAAAGCACAGTGCTATTTATTTCAGGGCAATAGTAATACAAAACAGACATGGGACACATATAAATATAGACACAAGTTCACTTGTTTCTCCCTGTATTTACCCTCCGCTCTCAGTTCCATTTACTTTTTAAACTACTATGTTGCTTTGTTCTTCAGGCTGTTTGAACGAGAGAAAACAAGTACATATATCTTCCAGCGCTAGGACAAGATATTTGGACCATGTTACAGGAAGACAGGGAATACTGTATTAATTGCCCTCCTGGTCTCCCCTTATAGTCATTAAAAAAAAACAAGCTATTACACTTGTATAATTGAGATGAGTCTTTACTGAATGTTTCATGCACTGATCTAGCACACCACAGTGTAATAGTCTTTGACATCATCTTGCTTCTGTGGCTTTATGAAGGCTAGATTTACACTAATTTGCAATTAAAGGAAGTCCAACTTGATGCCAAATGTACACTTTTGAACCCCAGTCATGTCAGTTCTACAGCTGTTCCAATAAAGTTAAATATCCCTAATAATAGAAAAAGTGCTTTAAAAATTTTCTAATGGCAAAATGTCTTCACTGCAGGTTTGGGACTAGTTAGACTATAAATGAGTTAATTAGTAAAAAATCCTTGTAACAGAGAAGTGAAGCTGTGCAGTCAATCGCTTAGATAATGCATGTGAAACAAAACATAAAGAGTGTCGACACTGACAGGTCGTGTGCTCCTGGGTAGGAACCAGTGCTAAGGAAATACCTGCATTTTCACAAGCCCAGCCAGTACTCCACTTTTCCAGAAAACAGGGAGAAAAACTTTGCAAAGGAGTGTCTGTGACAGAGGAATAATTCACATCTGCTGAATGCATGAACAAATGCTGTGTCCAAAAGCAAATATAAATGCAAATGGATATTGTATTGAGTGGAAAAAGAGAGCCAAAGCCTTCTGCCAGTCAGCAACTATCCCTGCTTGTAGCAGGGTCTGGCAGTAGTCTAGTGCCACACAACTTGCAATACTGCTCTCACAAAAACAAGCCCTGGAGCACTTCTGCAGCAGAGCCCAGCACGTGGCTAAAGGCATCGGGAGTCCTAAGCAGGCAGGGCACGCCTCTGGAGGAAGAGGTGGCATTGCTGTCACTGCTCTAACCTTCTAGAAATAAATCATTATTTTCTCCTATGCAATGTCCATCTGAGATACACATTTTTCATGGAGCCTGAAGCATTTAAAGATAGCTTTTCAGAGCAGAGATGCTCAATAACTTTCTGCAGATGTCTGTGCTAATAATCATTACACAGTTTTGAATATCTCAGGCTAGACACGTATCTTTCAGACCAAAAAGTAAAGTGTTCAGAAATTTTTATGTATTATTATGATGCTATCCACCTAAAAGCCCTCAACTGAAGGACCTAGATGAAGGGCACTGTTACCCTCAGTAGAAAGGACAGAAACAGCCCTCTGAGTAATTCAGCCCCCTGGAGAACTAAATGCCTTATGCCAGTGTCCCATATAGGTGTTAGATAAACACCAGCCAAAATCTCAGTTGGGACACCTTAGATGTAGGAGGCCATGTACATTGGGTTTACGTGGCAAGGGTTTGGTAGCAGAGGGGCTGCAGGGGCGGCCTCTGTGAGCAGGGCCCAGCAGCTGCCCCATGTCAGAGCAGAGCCTGCTCCAGCCGGCTCCAAAGCAACCCGCTGCTGGCCAGAGCTGAGCTAGGGAGCTGAGCTGGATGGTCTTCTGGAAGAGCAGAGTTAAGAAAGGGAAAAAAAAACTGCTGCACACAGCAGCAGGGAGAGAGAGGAATGAGCACCAGCCCTGCAGCCCCCAAGGTCAGTGCAGGAGCAGGGCAGGAGGAGCTCCAGGCACGCAGCAGCAGTTCCCCTGCGGCCTGTGCAGAGGCCCCTGGTGGAGCAGGCTGTCCCCCTGCAGCCCATGGGTCCCACACGGAGCAGATCTCCACGCTGCAGCCCGTGGAGGAGCCCCCGGTGGAGCAGGTGGATGTGGCCTGGAGGAGGCTGCGGCCCATGGAGAGCCCCCGCAGGAGCAGGCCCCGGGCCGGAGCTGCAGCCCGTGGAGAGGAGCCCACGCAGGAGCAGGGGGGCTGGGGGGAGCTGCCGCCCGTGGGGGACCCGTGCTGGAGCAGTTTGCTCCCGGGGGATGGATGGAGCCCGTGGTAAGGACCCATATCTGGAGCAGTCCTTGAAGAGCTGCTGCCTGTGGGAAGCCCATGCCGGATCAGTTTGGGAAGGACGGCATCCCGTGGGAGGGACCCCACGTGGAGCAGGGGCAGGGAGTGACCTTGAAGGAATGGCGGAGATGAAGCATCAGGGACTGACCACAGCCCCTGTTCCCCGTTCCCCTGCACGACTTGGGGTGTGTGTGTGGAGTTGTGGGGTGGCGGGAGGATGTAGAATAGGGCAGATGGGGGGAGAGGGGGAGGAAGGTGCTTCTAGTTTGCTTTTAGTTTCTCACTGCTCTGGTCTTCTAGTCTGTTAGTAACAGGTAATAAATTATATTAATCTCCCTGCACTGAGTCTGTTTTGCCCCTGATGGTAATTGGTGAGTGATTACCCTGTCCTCATCTCAACCCTTGAGCCCTTTCCATCGTATTTTCTCCCCCTTTTTCTCTGAAGAGGGAGAGTGAGAGAGTGGTTGTGGTGGAGTTCAGCTTCCCAACAGGGTAAAACAACCACACCATGGCACAAGCTTGCTGTTAGGAGAAAAAAATCACCACCACCATCACCACCCCCCCAAAATAAAAATAAAAATAAAAAATAAAAAATAAATCCTGAGGCAATCTATTCAATGCTTCTTTCCAGATGGTTGTTTGTCCAACAGCTGCTCCTTGTGAGAGCTCATCTTTCTGCCAAATGTTTTTGAAAACCTAAAGACTGCAGGTCATGAATGTGCCTGATCTGTCTGTAAGAAAGGCATGAAAACACAGCTGGCAGCAGGGAGAGGTAGGCAAGGATTAAGAGAAAAAGTCAGCGTACATGCTTCCCAATCAATCTCTCATACTTCATCAATCATCTGATGAGAAGGCACTGGAGAAAGGAGTCTTTACATACCCTTTGCCCCCTAATCCACTACTCACATCAAGTATTGACATGAGCTGATCCCAGGGTAAGTGTGCGCAATAGCTTATTTAAGAAGAAATCCACCTGTATGGCTTCCTCCTGACACCAGCCCCGTGAGTAGGAAGGGCTGCAAGGCACCTTCTATGAGCTAGAAGGATGCAAAGGGCAGATAATAATCCTGGCTTCAGACAAATACTAAGGGGAACTACAGTGTGAGTATTGTGACCAGCTCCGCACCATGCAGGACACTGTCCCTTCCTGCCAGAGCAAGAGCAATACACAGCCACAGCTGGTCACAGCTCATACATTTTCTCCACCTACTCAACACCCATCTGAAGTAAGCTCTTGCTCCATCACTTATGGAAAGAAATACAAATTGACAAATTCATTTCCAGCACAACTCTGCTGATGCCAGTCAAGTTGCACCAAGATATGCCACTCCGTGTATTAGCTCGTGACACAAAAGATATCTTAGCAACTCCAGTGGTACCACATACATAAATAAAAAGAGATGTAGGGGAACACAAAGAAAATGTCATTTTCAATATTGGTCCGTTTGTCCTGAAGCAGCAAAAAAGGCACAACTTTGTCTACCCTCTGAGAAGGCAAGAAACAGCTTTGACGGCAAGTCTGAGAAGGAGTTCAAAATAATATATACAGTGTCTCAAACAATTTGACATTTTCTCTAATACCCCAAATGTGTCCACAGTTTATGAATAAGCTACCTTTAAGCTTAAAAAATAAAAAAGTAAATTCATGAAGCCTTTCGACACAGAGTCTGAAAGTCAAGAAAAGAAAGGTGCTGCTGCAACTTCTAAAAGGAAACAAGGTCTCTACCTAACATATAAATTAAATGGGAATATTTAAGCAGATTAATTTAAAATTTCAAAGACAAGTGTGTTACCAGGACAGAATTTAGCAAAGTTCTCATTTTTTTCTGTTGATGGCTTTCAAATTTGTACCACAGAGGTATGATTAAAAATAATCCACCAGGAAGGCTTCCATCAGCAGCCATCCAAGGAAAACCCCTAACAAGGTGCACGCTGCAGGGTGGGGCATGTTTTATGTGCTAGTACATTTCTGAAAGGTTAAATCTTCTCAAGCTATAATGTGCACAGATGAGCACTATCTGTAGAGGTAATTTACATCATAACACAACCTCAGGTAGATTGCTCACCCACAGAAATGTACACAGGTTCAAAAGCCTTCAAAGATCAAGACCCAATTCAGACATTTGATTACTCACTGAAATGCTAATGCTTATAAAGTGAGTCTAACTTCACTGTAACTATTCACTGTCGTTCTCCTGCTTCTCTGTCCCTCATTCCTAGTGCCTTTGCCCAGTACACAGTAATTCTGATAACAGCAAGAGCTAATTTTTTCACTAGTAATTAGCCCTTGCAGAACAAACAGACAAGGATGACCCTGAACTAATAATCACACCTCCTAGCTTTTCTCAATGCATGCTGTGTTTGGTGTGTAAGCATAAGTTTCCCCCTTGCTCATTTCTTTATGGCTTTAGCCTCACAATGCTGTTTAAACGTTGATGTGTGTGAGGAATCTTCATCACAGAACCCTTTATTGCTATTCAATTCAAATGAAGCTTTAATTTAACTACTCCCATGCAGTAAAATGGTTCATGCTACCATTCAGTCAGTGCCGCACCCCAATAGCTGGAATAGTGAGAGTAGACTATAGCTTCATATTTTAACTATGTCTGTAAAATGTGCATGAAATCCATGCCCTAGCATCACTTGAATGAAACAGAGACCCAGGCAATTTGTGATACTTCTTCAAGAAATGAGGCCTATGGTGATGGAAACAGTAATAAAGGTGCCAAAGATATTTTCTGTAAGACCCAAGGAGTGTTTCTGTGTCCCTGAACTTAATTAGTAAAATGTACCTTCAGAAAAATTTCAGTTAACCATATTTTGGGTATTGTCATTTTTTTTTTTTAAGAATTCAAGGTTTTGAAACTGACTGCATCATAAAAAAAAAAAAAAAAAAAGAGAGATTTTGTGCAATTTAATGGGAGTTCTTCAGATTTTTGAGCTTATACGCCTTTACCAGTAAGAGGGGGAGGAAAGTGGGGACAAGACTTTTCAGGAGCAGATCACCATTGAATCTTGCAGCACCACCCTGACGTTCAGACAGTCCTCCCTCTTATTTAGATGATCCATAAATACAACAAAAGAGACTGCCTAAGCCCCAAAGGGCGGCATACCAGTAGTGTTTGTAGTAGGCCGGGGGGCCATAGAGGGCTAAATATCACCTTATCAGCATTGGAACATCTCAACATCTAACACATAGAAGTGTATTTTGTTGTGCAAACACAGCTTACCTAGAGGAGTCAAAGTCTTACGTACTCACCCTCCCTCCCTAATCCCCTTTGTACTCGGAGCAGGACTGCATCAACCCCAATGCAAGTGAGCTACCTCCTGCTCACTGAGACCCAGTTAAACTATTAATTTCTTAAGCAGCTGTAGTGGGACAACTTGAAAGTCCATTTAGCCTAGTACCCAATCTCCAACACTGGCCAAAGGCAGTCACCTAGAGAAGGCTATATGTAAGGTCCCAAAACTTACCCTGAGCATTCTCCCACACACCATACATGGTTCAGGAATTTCTTGAGGCAGACACATTTCTAGGCCTTTAGATCTACACTGTGGCTTACTGAAGTTGGTGTGCCTTGTTGGCATTCCTCCTTCCTCTCTGTGAAAGAAGAAGTCTCCCGAGGCAGAGTATCAGAGCTGTGCTGACCAACCTCACTGGTTCTTCAGAGGCTGAAAAGAGAAAGCAGAACAAGCACCTCATTTATCAAACACTTCTGTGCTTTTGCTTCCATTCAAAAAAAGAGCTTCGAGGGGTCCCTGAAAAGAGAAAGAAGATTCTCTGTTTCAAAAGAAGAACTTGATTGAAGGGTGCGGAGGTCCCAAGTGAAATGGCTTGTCCTGAAAGGTAGAAGTGGTGCCAGGTAGGATCAAGATAACCTTTGTAGAGAAGGGGCTGTAGGAAGGAAAGCACTGGTGTGGGTGGAAATGGCTACTAACTGAGAGAAACTCTTCAGGGAAGAAAGAGGCTTGAAGTTTAGCTTTTCCTTGCTTACCACGTGAAGTATTGAAAGGCTGTGCTACTGTGAGCCAGAGGAGAATACATGATACGTGGAGTAGAGCTTTTCAGCTTGGAAATTATGTAACTCTGGGTCTTAATGAGCAGTTCGGACAAGGTATTCATTTTCATAATACATCACAATGCAAGAAGACAGAGGTACTCTAGGGCAATTATCAGGTGGCAGGTTTAAAAGACACAAGGAATGTGTCACAAGTACATGCACAAGCTGTGAAATTCACACATCTGAGACACTGTTGATGCCAAAAATACAACTGGAAAAAAAAATAAAACAGTTGGATAAAAAATATGTCCAACAAGGGCTCTTGAACACATGATGAAAATACATGAGGTCCATGAACCATGGATTGCTAGAAGGTAGGACCAAATTAGGAAAAGTAGCACTCTGTAGTCCCTCACTTTTCATGTTTTTCCTAAACCTCTACCTGTAGCCATTATGAAGAGAAGATACTGAGCTAGATGAACTTTCAGATTGACCCTGAATTGCTGTTCTTATTTCCAAATTCAACAGAGTTTTTTAGCAACCACTTGCAACAGCATTTGCTTCTGCTGTCACTGTTCTAATGGAGTGTGCCAAGATGTATGGAAATTAATTATCCTTTTTTATTTCTGGAATGTAGGCTGTGGGGATCTGACATTTAATGCATCAAATGCTCTGCATACATTCTATATCTGGTAAGTGCACTTCTCACAACTTCATCAACAAGTTATGGTTCACAGTCCTGATATGATTATAACATTAATTCCTACTGTCAGAGTGTGTTTACTGCGCCAGCGTCATGAAGATGGCTCAGAGCCACCGAGTGCAGAGAAGTTCTGGTTCCTCTAATCAGTGACAAACTGCAATCTAAACTCAGAGGAAAAAGTCCTACTTTTTCACTATCTCACATGTCAAGGGAAAAAATAACACATTCCTCCGAAACGACTGCGTTTAAGAAATCCTCCATCAGGATTTAATAATGGAAGATGATAATATCTTTATCTTTCTGTTGTGCTCTGGTCCCAAATCATTTGACAAATGTTATCTGGCAGGCTGACAGGATGGGGGAAGGTTGTATTTTTCTGTAGGCCAAGCTCTTTGCAAGCCAAATTGCATTTGTTCTTCCTACTGTGAGTCCCTGCTCTGCCCCCATCCCTAACACTTCAGGGCTTCTCCTCTGCTCCTCACTTCTCCCTGCTGTGTCCCCCAGGTGGTGTCATGCATGTCCCTTCCTGCCCTTGCCCTCAACCCTTCTCTTGCTGTCTGCCCATTAACATGGTCCTACCTCTTCCCCCACCATGCTGCCCCTGGTTGGGTTTCCTTTCCCTCTGCCCCACGCAGGCATACTCAGGCCACCCGTTCCACACAAGACCTTCAGGAAAACTGGGACAGAGCAGAGGTTAGGATGGCCAGGACATCACCCAGCAGTTGTCACTACATGTAGTGTTTTGTATGGGTTTGGGAACCAGAGAGGACCAGGCACCCTACATGGCACCTCCCACTCTGTCAGCTGTGGAAAATGCCTTCTGTAACCACATCAGCCCAATGTGTCCCTTAAGCTTAGGCTGGGCATTTGAATTTGACCACATACCAGAGGCTTTCTCTTCTCCCTCCTCCCTGTCTAGTCCATGAGATTTGCATACCATTGCCCAACCTCCTCTTACTCTTGGCAGCATCGTCCAATTCTCTTCCTTCTCTGCTGATGACTCTGTAGGCCCCCTTTTCCCCTAGCAAAATTATTTTCCTTTTCCCAGCTGAGAGGGCATATGGCGATATGCTATTTAATAGACCTCAGATAAAATGGGAGTAGCTGTCAGAGCATGTTAATTGGGATCATTCCCCACCTCCCCCTTTCCAAAAAACTCTGGAAGAAAACTAAAAAGAAGTAGTATGTGTGCTAAGAGGATTAATCTCCTTCCCTTTTTTCGCCTAGTGGTTTATCCCTCCACCCCAATTTCTAATTCTGCCCTTGAGCATCCAGATTGTCCCTGGAAACTCTGGAGTTAATCAGGCGCAACATTTAAAGCAAATCCTCAGCACCATGCCTCACAGGCAGGGCCACTTCACCCAAACAAACACGCGCCGTGGTGCTCCTAGAAGCAGGGTGAAAAGAATATAGGTCCAGTGAAAATAAGTCAGTGCTCTATGGGAGCCCTCATGTAAGATGAGAACACAACCTAAAATGCCTTTTCTTCCAGGCCTGTGTTCAGTTAATGCCACCTGCTCCAGCTATTTTCAAAAGCTAGGCCATTTGCTGTTGAAATAGCTACAGACATTTTGTGCACATTTCATATTTATCAGCAGGTTGCTAACAATGCAGAAATGAAGCAGAACAGCAATTTGTAGCTGTACTCTGGTACTGCAGCCCTCCTCCTCCTTTTGATTTATGATCTTTTTTTCTGTATGGATCTGTCTTAATGACACTCATTTATTGACAAAATCTGCCTTTTATAGACTCGGAATTATTTAGAGGTCAAAAGAATAATGCTTTTAATAATACAGTTTCTGCTCCCTCAGCAATAGTATTTCTGAAACCATCTTTCTTTTGCTAGGTTATTTCCCTATCTTTAGAATAGCCCATTTCCCTTTCGCTCCGTTAGACATATTTTAGCAAGAAGTGAATGGATTATTCCCTCGTCACACCTGATCATTCCTCTTGACCTGATCTCTGAAAGTAACAAAGTGATGAGCAAGAAGGCACTTAGAGTTTAACTGATAATCCTTGCTGGAATGTCATTTTTACCTACTCAGGAGCTGCAATGGCTCAGGTGGTTCAGGTAAACCCTCCACAAACCCTTGAAGACATATGGAGTGTGTCCATACTGCAGCAGAGTGTTCACCGTCTCAGGAGGAGTCTGGATGTAGCAGCACAGAGACCTGGGCTTGCGGTCCCCAGAGCTTCATGTTAACAAGGCTGGTTGCACCCACACTTGAACAGAGTTCATTTCAAGCTAACTCACACCACTGTCTGCCAGCATACAATACAGATATGACCCAGAATCATCCAGGTGAATGTTATCCCATACATGAGAAGTAGCAGAACTTTTATGTTAAAATATGTATTTTATATTCCATAGGGAAAATTACATTTTTTTCCCACCTGTATAGATGTTTCTGTAGATATGGAGCCAATTCTGGGTCCCAGTGTGCCCAGGGGAACGTCTTGATTTGGAGTGTGCAGCGTAACCCACATCATTTGCTGTTAAGGATTACCTCCCATTTTACCTTCCACTCAGTGAAAGCCAAGTAGGTTCACAAAAAATAAATGGTAGATTGTATCCAGCCTGTGAAGGCTGTTGCTGACTGGAGGGGACCACCTTCAATCTCGTTCACCCTTACAAGCCACTGCAGTAAGGAGCCACGAGAACAGGAACCTCCTCCACTGATTTTGAGGTGGTATCAGCTTGTGCACCTCCTTCCAACCTGCATGGCTTCTCCTTCGTTTCCATCAGGTCAGGTTTTGTCTGGTCACTGCACACTCCTGGCTGTGAGGAAAGCCTCATGGGATCAGGCATGCTGGGCTGAAACATCATGGCTCCATAGTGGATTCAGCTGCTGTCCTTTCACCTCTCCTGTCTGTCTGGATTTTGGACCCTTTGCACAAGCACCTACCTTTGCACCTATGTTGTGGTCACACTTGTAGGAGCTTGAGCAAGGAGACCTCAGGCGAAAATTTTACAGCAGCCATTGCCATACAAACAATATTGTCACATAAATAATAACATGGTTGTCTAATAACAAGCACTGCATAACACTAAAGAGAATACTTCTATTTCTTGTGGAATAAAAGGAGACATTCTGAGGAAAATGAAAACTGAAAAATAAAAGAGACTGCATAAAGTCTAATAACCCTAAAAGAACTAGCCATAATGCATGCAGTAAACAAGTCACCCTTGAAAATAGCATTTCTATTCCCAGATTTGGACTAACAAATATTCTCTCAAGCTACAGGCTAGACTACCTAATTTCTTAATATTTTCTAAGACCCCAATGTCTTCTACACAGAGATTGTTTCTCCATCTGGAAGATTTTAATTTATCAAATGGTAATACATCTTTCTATTCCTATTTCAAGCCTATCATACTTTAAGACATGCTTATACCAGCAGACTCCATCTTTCAACAAATGAGCTGTTTAAAATTAAAGCTTTTGAAAAATGCATATTTAAAAAAAAATCTGGATTTTGTCTTCCATTCTGGGCAGATGTAGGAGGTGGTGTTTTTCATTTAGAAAAGATATAGCAAAACAATAGTATTAGCTATGCTCTCCCACACTCTTCCCAACACAAACCACATTTCTTTTTCATCATAATATCCCCTTTCCTTATATTTTTTTTCCCAAGGAAAATTAAACAAGGGAGAATGAACAAATCAGGAAAAATTTGTGCTTGATGTTTCCACTTAAAAACTTGTGAAATATATACTTCTGAAACAGTAATGTAATAATTTTTTTTCTTTTTGAAATTTAAAAATGAATGACTTCAATTGAAATACTTACAATTTTTTGTTTCAATTTTTTCTCATTTCTAGCAACAGATTTTACAATATTTTAAACTACAAAATAGCCCAAAGTCTGATGCAAGGTCAAAAATAGACCGTAACCTCCTCATTAGCTACATGATTTATGTTCACAGCAATATCCATACCTTTGGTGACCAGGCCCAGTCAGCATGGGTTTATCCAAGGTAGGTCCTGTTTGACTAACCTGATCTCCTTCTATGATGACGTGTCCAGAGAAAGGCAATGATGCTGGTGAAGGGTCTAGAGAACAAGTCTTATAAAGTGTGACTCAGGGAACTGGGGCTATTTAGCATGGAGAAAAGGAGGCTGAAGGGACACCCTATCATTCTCTACAACAACCTCAAGGAAGTTTGTGGCAAGGTGGGATTCAGTCTCTTCTCCTAAGCAAAAAGTGATAAGACAAGAGGAAATGGCCTCAAGTTGTACCAGGGAGGTTTAGGTTGGATATTAGGAGAAATTTCTTCACTGAAACGGTTGTGAGGCATTGAAACAAGCTGCCTAGGGAAGTAGTTGAGTCACCATCGCTGGAGGTATTCAAAAGACATGTAGATGTGGTCTAGTGGTAGACTTGGCAGTGGTAGGTTAATGGTTGGACTTGATGATCTTGGAGGTCTTTTCCAACCTAAATGATGCTATGATTCTATACCTGCTTGGTTTTACTTCTTTGCCAGGGCTCAATGAGAGCTGGGTTGCTCTGTGTTCAGGGAGCCATGCTGGGAGCTGGGGAGACCCCACCACACTTGCCCTCACTGATGGGGCGCCATTCTGAAGGCTCCAGGGTGATATGGCCAGGGATGAGCTGAGTCCAGGGTCTAGATGGGCCCAGTTGGGAGCACCAGGAGACAGGGCTGCAGTGTGGGTCCAAGGTCTGTCCAGGAGGAGGGGCCCAAGGCAGGGCTGGAGAGGAGCTGGGGCAGGGCTGGATGGGGCAACATGGCCGGGGCTGGGCTGGAGCACCTGGTCCATTGGCAGAGGTGGGTGGGGGTCCCCAGTGAGGTGCTTGGGGTTATCATGACCTACAAGTGCCCTCAAGGTGCCTGACAATTTACTCAAGATGGTAAAACAATGCTGTTGTCTATCTCATTAAGATGACCCATAGCATTTTCTTTTGTTGTTTTTGCTGTAGAAAACCAGAGGGGAAAAAATCCAAATTGCCTCTGCCCTGGCCATGAAATGCAATGCTCCAATCTGTCATGAAGCTAGATCTAGATTCCCTGAGGTTTCAGTATATTAAGACCAGGATTTAGGTTTAGGCCTATTTCTCTTTTATCTGTTAACTTCTCTTCAAGGGCTATCCTGAGTGAGGAAAAAAAAAAAAAAAAAAAAAATCTCAGAAGTTACCTAACCTCAATCTGAATTCACATCTAGTCACACTGCCCTCTAATTTTTCCCCTTCATTCTTTGAAACCCCTTCTTTCCCTCTTCACATGAAATAGTCTAATAAATTCATTGTTCGTCTATTCTTTTTTTTTCTGTTACACTCCACAACTTCACACCTGCCACCTTCTGAATGAATAGCCCTTCTTCGGCTAAAAGTTAGAAAAGGAATCAGAGAAAGAAAAGGACGTGATGTGAGGAAGGATCTCAAGCATTTTAGTCATGCTAATACAGCATGGAGCATAATCAGGGGCTGCCAGGGAAGAGCTGATTAATAACAAGAGGAATATAAGCCTTAATTTCACAGACACACATTATTTCTTACACAGATTTAAAATTTAGGGCTGAGGACTGCAGAGCAGTAGTTAAGGGAGCAGAACGACCTGTAAAACAGACAGAGGTTATAGCTACTTATTGACAGCACAATCATTGTATGCCATTATAAAGCAACCGAACAGAGTGATAAAAACTCATCCGTCACATATCCAAGGCCACAGCCCCTGTGTTAGGATTATATTGAAGGTGAGATATGATGATGCCACAGTGTTTCCAATTTTTATTGACATCCTGGCCTTGAGGATTAGGAGGTGTCAGAATGCATCTGTGTATTCAGAGGAAGACAATAATACCCACTGCTTTATCCCAGTTGTACTTAACAGCTTACTTGGACCGCGGTGCAGGTGAAAATGAGAAAAGCAAAGGAATGCCACATCAGCATATTGGCAGTCCAAATAGGACTGGGCAGACTGGAATCATCTGCAGCGTGTGGACCAAAAATCCAATTATTAAGCAGGTGACAGTGCAGCATGACCCCAATTCACAGTAGTAGGTGTTGCATATGTGCGTAATGCAAGCAGTCTTTGACCCGCAGGGCTCGAAATACCAATTTTAGAGGACAAACAACAGGTGAATGCAAAAAGATGGTGGAGAGTGATGTATCAGTATGACAGCATGGACCTAAGCATGGAGCAGCATCAACACGTTGGCTGATCGCAGGATTCCTGAGCATCACAAGCATCAAGGCAAGTTTTTAGGAGGGTCCCAGATGGGGCAAAGGAGGAAAGCAGCTGCTCTGAGAGAAGTTACTAAGCTCAAGACCATGTAACTGTGCTAATAAACATTATCTCCAAGTTTTGCTAATCCCATTTGTTTTTTAGTATTTTTCACTTCAAGATTCCCATCAGAACTGTTTGCAATACTCAGAGGCTCATCCTCCACTGTCTTTCACTATGGTACACCTCAGGGACGCCAGAGACATCAGAGCACACATTTATATAGCGCCCATCCTCTCTAGAGACCACGACTGTCATATGCCCTTCATAAAGAAATCAAAATATGGGTTTAAATTACCTGCACACAGCCATTAGCAGGGCCAGGCACTGATCTATGAGTTCTGCCCACCAGTTCTGAGTTAAAATCATTTGACCATGCTCCCTCTTGAAGGCTGGAGTTTGGTAATTATTTTCTGCTTGTAATTACTCCAAGCCTTGTGCTTCTTTGCACATTAACACAGTCCACGTGGAAAGAGTGAGCTGAGACACTTTGTTCAGGACTATCATTGCTGAATAGGCTTGGGTAACACAACTCATTAGTTTTTTGTCTGATGTCAGAGCTGATGAATGCCTTTTTCCCTTGAAAAATTTGTAATGAGCAGAGAAAGCACAACAACATAAATCTACCATGGTGTCAATGACTGTGGCCAGAATCAGGAACAGCTCATGCTGAACCAAAGTTTGCACGAGCCCTTGTGCTCATTCCTCTTTGCAACTCACATCCTAGTGCTGGTGGAGATCTGCACCATCCTCTGGTTATCTGGCAAGGTAAAAAATAACCTTATTGACTCTAAAGGCCTCAGAGTGTTAAAAAAAAAAAAAAGCAAGTTTAACTGTGCATTGGGACATTAATTTTAAAGACTACTTCAAAGGTGTGCAAGCACGCTGCATGACCCAGAGCAGTCAGTTTTCTTCTGTTCTTTGAGGAAATTGCTAACCCAATTTCAATCCTGCAGATAAAAGTATTTTATAGTTCCGAAAAGTCTCCCTTTCAAGTGGGGTTTAAGCACAATGATGGGAAAGCCTGTCTTAAGATTGTGACTACAGAATTCACTCCTTGCCTGCTTCATCTGTGCATTTTTTATATATATATATGTATGTATATACATATAACATAGTTAGTAACTTTCTTTTTAATCTCAAAATGGAGACTGAATAAGGTTAATCCCCAGTGAAACAAGTCCCTAGGATTTTGGCAAGAAAAGTTTGACGGGGGGACCAGGAACTCTGTCATTTCCAGCTAGAAAACTACCTGCCGAAGCAACGTTTGCATTACTCTTCTAATATCAAACACTCTTCTCCCAGTAATGGTCTTGTGTGCACTACATGAAATGCTGTGCTATGCTCTAGCAGGTTTTGAGGCCGGGTCATTGCTGTAAGCAATCCACAGGCAGATCTGGGGTGAAGCCAAGAAAATACATATATACAATCTTCTCTGATATATTCATATCATTTTTTTTTTGTTTCCTAAAGCTTTTGGCACATTCTCCAGCCCCTGAGGCAGGCCAGGGCCTGCCACATCCCAGGGGCGCGGGCACCCGTTGTGCTCCATCCAAGAACAGATGAGAAAATAAAGCTAAATCTCATCCACTTGTGCAGAAGAAGTCCCCAGGAAAGGCTTCCTGGGGAGCTGTGGAGCAGAGGACAGTGCTGCACAAGCTGCCTTCGCAATTCCAGGGCTTTGCTCGTTGTTGCCACCTCCCAGGAGCACGAAACAAGAGCCTCGGTAGCTGCCAGCACCTTGGGAGGGCCACACAGCCCCCCCCCCAGTCATTAGGGATCCTCGTTACTGACATAACGGTGTGCAGAGGTTTAATGCAACCTATTCGCTGAGCGTCCTGACAGGTGATATGTGATTGCAGCAGAAGCTTAAGGAGAAGGTGAAAGCCTTGCCGCCAAGGCATCAGCATCTCTGTGACAGGTTAGCGGAGGATGCAGGAGCCACCAAGCCTTTCAAACCTCTCCCTTCAGACGAGTGCCAGCCCGGCTTACCAAATTACTCCTGTACGACTCTGCTGCAATCCTGTTATTAACCGGTGCCTCTCATTAGCCACTGCTGATTCACAGCTTTGTGCTGACAAAATAAAACGATCACTGGGATGCCGATCGTCATATTCGGAGTTTTGCTGAGATGGCCACGCTGCAGACACTGGCTCCCATCAGTACCCCCTTTGCCTCTAAGTTTCAATAGCACAGACTGCAAGGTAGCTCTCCGGAAGCAGGCTGTTGTCACTACAGATTACTATCTGAAATTGATACCAGTTTTGCCTGGCAGTTCAGCTCCCGATGCCTCCTAGGAATCCTCACACACACATTTGTGTATCTGACACCGTTACACCAGCCATTCCCTTCTTTAATCGTTTTCCGAAGCTCTGTGAGCACATCAGCCTGTGCCAGCTTGAAGCTGTTCTTCCAAATCACCTTCCCTCCAGAAGAGCTGAAATACCTTTCGGAGCCAAGGAAAGCACATTCCTGGCCCCAGCCTGCCTGGAGCAAACAACTGGGATGTTCTCTCTGAACCCACAGCTCAGAGCTCATCCGCACTTAGGGAGGAATTTTGCTTTTTCAGTTTGCCTTTTCACAACGGGCCGAATGCTTGCCAAGTGGGGAGCTTTATTTCCAGCGGGGGGATTCGCAGACAAACCATCCAGGCTGGCTTCGTTGGCTGTAAGCGATGGGGTGCTCCCGATGCTGCTGGTGAGCAGCTGCAGGAGCCGGGGGATACACATGGCTGCACGCTGCTGGTTCTCCTTTCCTGATGGTTTTCCTCCTGCATGCCCATTGAAAATGCACCAGTGGACAGACCTATCTGCAGCTCTGCTTTCCATACCATGTCTCCAGAACCACCAGCACCCAGTGAACGTGAAAACCTGCAGTCCCCTTCCCCTTGGGATGGTGCTACCACACTCCCCATCCCTTATTCCTCAGCCAGATGCGTTATTTGCCCAAAGCACCGTCCATCGCCGACCCTCCCTCCCAGATGCTCCCTGCCTTGTTCTCCCCCCTCACGTCCTGCATCCCACGCAGCCCCAGCCTCCCTCCTCACCAGGATGCTTGGCTGGTGGTGGGAGCAGTTCCCCTCCGTGCTTCCTCCATGCACCCCGGTTCCCTCCTCTGTAAAGCACGGATAGCATTTCCCCAGCTCACGGCAGACCGTGATCATATTATTTATACCCAGACTCACACTCAGACTAGGCAGCTATAAACACCCAGCGATATTACATAAATGTCATTATTGTAGCTACTTGCTAGAAGGTAGGAGGATTTGTGTAAGGGCACAAACGGTGACTTTTGGTGGAGGAGGAACGCATTCCTACTCTGCATGGATCCAAACACAACATACATGGCACAAAATGAATTCCGGTGTGCCTTTTTTAGATCCTTCCTGCCAACTATTTCAAGACATTCTTTCTGTTGGAAAGTTTAACATTTATATTTGCCTTTGATTTGAACGAGAGACGGAAACGAGAGCAAGGAAGGCACACAGTTCTCTGGCATTGGCCACCTCTGTTCCTGAAGTCTGCTCTAGCTTGCAGTAATTAAAGAGGCAGATTTTTCCCTCCTCCAGAAATCCTCTTTGAGCCCTGTAAAACAGCTCAGAGGACCAGTGAAGGTCTGAATCACAGACTGACACCTGCCTCCCACCTTGGAGCTTTCATAGCTGCTCAGCCGGAGCCAGGTAAACAGACATGCCAGGTTGTGCCCAATTTAATCCAAACGTTTTCTGCAGAGACTCCAGGAAGACAGGATTTGCCCTATTGGATCAAACCAATGGGGCATGTAGCCCAGGATCCTGTTTCCAGCGATGGACAACACCAGATGCTTCAGAGGTTAGATGCTATTTAAGCCCCAGCGACTTTTTTGTACGATAAATTTGAATGGTGTGGAATTATATTGCAACATGCTGAGAAGAAAATTGAAGATATGGAAATTGCATTTTGTGGCTGAAATGCAATTCAGACCAAAGATATTACAAACTAGAGGGCCGAGAGAAATGGTTTGAAGGTCTGGAAAATGAGAGCTGTGAAATCCCGTGCGGTAGTGTAGCCATCTAGTGATCGTTTGTAGAAGTCTCCCTTTTTTTTTCTTTCTTGGGGAAATGTGATGCAGCACATTGAGAGACAGGGAAGATGATTCTGTTTGAAATGAGGAAGTAATGGTGAAGATCTGAAAGCAACAAGAAGCTGTATGTGTGGAGGTAATACTTACAAAGCTGGAAAACAAGATTACAAGAGGTTGCTGATTCTGAAGGATCAAAAGGGTTATCTTCAGCATGCTTGCCACCTGCGAGAATATTTGCACAATACAAGGCATCAAACAAATGTCTTCCAGAGAAGGGAGAGCTCACATGCCAGAAGATATTCAGAAGTGCTTGCAAATTGTAAGTGAGCACCTGAAGAGTGAGACTTGCTTAACAAGACCAAAATTCTCTTCTCTGCCTCATTGCTCACAGGTTGCCTATTTAATCTCCACTGGAAGGAAAAAAAAAAAAAAAAAAAAAAGAAGAAAAAAAAACCTTTTCCTGGATTTCAGGTGAAAAATGTATACATATATATACTATATAAGTTTTTTTTAAACAGAAAACATGAGAGACTCTCCCAGTGCAAACTGTCCTGGGGTCTCATGAAAAGGAATACATTTGACTGATGCACAAGGATAGTCACCATGTCAATGCATTTATGGCTAGGCAAAACATGGTGCAAAACAGTAGCACAGGGCTGAAACCAAAAGCACTGTGCTGCTTTCCACCACACAAAGACACACAAAATGGCAAGGAAAGCCTAATTGAAAGTCCAGAAGTAAGAAATGAGGATGCTAACCCAGAACCAAGGCCCAATGGTCCCACACTCTCAGCTCTGGCCATGTCCTGCACCTTACCCCACACACAGCAGCTCTCTTCTCAGCCTTGTCCTGCTCCCTCCAGGTCTCCAGCAGCTGGACATTACTTTAGGCCCTGAAGCAGAAGTCTTAACAATTTTTTTAACGAGTCATAACAACCACTCTGGATATTCCTGATACACAGGCATAAGGACTTCAAGATAATACAGTGTTAACTACAGAAATTAACATAATTCAAGCACACAGTCTTAACAAATTATTGTGACATCAACCTACAGCAAGCTTCTCAACAGTTTAACTATAGGCAGACAGAGAAATATATATGTATATTTGAGTACTGAATTCCCCCTTCTTAGTCTCATCATTCTTACTTGAGGAAACAGGGAAAACAGCAGTGCTACCCTATTTTATACCTGGATCATTCTTTATTATATTACACTTTCACTAAATAGTCCTTTATTTAATATCACCAGTTATGCTGTTGCCATACCGCATACTCTGCTGCCATACCAGCCCTCTCCCTGCCCAGGCAGCATCACAAGTCACCTGTAGGTTACGAGGACACCCAGGTCTAGCCGCAGATCTCATTATGCCTGGCTTATTCTTAGACTGCTCTGTGCTCAGGTTACACATAACAAAAGCAGTGAAGTGACAGTCATTGAGTAATTTCCACTGCACAACCACAATGTTCAGAAGACAGCTGCATCCATGGAGATCTCAACTGCTCAGCTGGTTGTTGCATCCTCTCGCTCTCCATCCTGTCTCCAGTTCCTACGATCTGGTAGGGATTTTGTGAGGCAAACCTCTGCAGCAGGTTGTGACAGGCGCTGAGGCCCCTGCTGCTTTGCCTAGAGGGTTTGGACTTTCAGGCAGTGTGTAGCAGCTAGCCACATCTGGGACCGGTCTTAGGACAGAGGAGATATTAGAAACAGAGCCTGCAGATAAGAAAAATTGCACGCAGGCTTACATAGAATTAGAGACGGGGATTGTGTTTATCCATTGCTGAACAGTAAAACAGCTAGACACGTCAAATCTGAGATTAATTTCTATCCCCCTCCTCTGCACAAGAGTTACATTAAATATCTGGAGCAAACAGGTAAATTAGCAAAAAGAAAGGAAAAAAAAAAAAAAAAACAACACAGGTCAAACTGAAGTCTCAAGACAGTCCTTTATTTTTAGTTTGTAAAAAACTCATGCTTCCTCAGAGTTTTGCTCACAGGCTTCCCCAAACAGTCTTGCAGGTCCAGCAAGTGGTGCTAGAAATAAGGAACAGGCCCCTGAATTTTCTCAGTACATATTCAATGACAGCTTTCAGCCTTTCAGTGAGAAGATCCACCACGGGGTGTGATCCATGGTTTATCTAGCCCTGTGCCTTCTTCACAGTTGCTATCTGTCAGGAAGCAGCCCCTAATCCTATAAGCGTGACCTAAATTCTCCACTTCTGGATGTGTGACCTTCACTCTGGCTGCATCAAAAAGGATTTTGCTCAGAAAAGTCCAGCCTTACCAAGTAATTCTGTTCAGTCTGGAGAGCTAAACTGTCATTATTTTTCACTTTTATGTCATCCACAAACGTTATTAGCAATGATTTTATACATTCTTCCAAAAGAATGAAAAACACGAAGGGAACTGAGTCCAGAGATGCCTGGGGGGGCCTTGCTGAATGCACCTCCTCTGCAAGGTGATTCCCTGTTTGCAATTACTATCTGAGATTTGTTGGTGAGCCAGTTTTAAGCCATTCAATGTGAGCCACATTTAGCTTACCCCACTGCTAACCTTTAATGAGAATCTTTCAAGGCATCAAGTCCAATACCTCAGAGAACTGTGTCACGTGAAAAGTTACCATCAGGAACTAAATTTGTAACGCCATCAAAAAACAGTCTAATTTTCACAGAACAATATTGAGACGCATCAGTTGTGTTGCTATTCTCTTCTAATTATGACTTGGGAGAGGGAGGGGAGAATGAAATTTAATGCTAGGCAAATTAGTCTTTTGTTGCTGGTGGTTTCACAGTATCTATTTAAAAACTGGGATCATCTTATGCAATGTCAGTGCCTCTCAAATGCATGCATGTGAGCACACACACACACACTTTCCTCTCACGTGTCCTTCACAGTTTGCTCACAACTAATGTGTGCTCTTCTGGGTTCAACCTTTTCTAAACTTCTGAGTGTGAGCTATTTCGTCTTGTACATTTTAAGATGTTCAATGATAGTAGTGACAGTCTAGCATTTTTCTTACTTTCAAAACAAAAAAAATAAATCAGTATCACTGTGACTTCCAAATGGATCATCTAGCACCTTTCCATATCCATAATGAATATTCATTCAACTGTTCATTTTTTCTGCAGTACTACCAGCTGTACCACGTAATGAACCTATGTTTTCTTAGGCGATGGCTTTCATTTCAGTATTACAAATTCTTATTGTCCTCAACCTCTTAGGCATATGCACATAGAAATGTTAATTACTGTGCACCAGTTTTGATAGGTATTGCTGTATGTAATTCAGACAATTCCAAAACTGAAGTAAAAAAGTCAAAATGTACACATTTCTTTTCAGCCTTCAGAGTCATTTTTGCATTGCACTCAAAATACCTTATACTCCAGTTATTTTCATTTCAAAGCACTGTACGCACTTGAGATATTTGCTAGCATCTGCACAGAAATGATGTCATCCTAGCAGGAAAATGAACTGTACTTTTGCTATTTTATGGTGAGCAGAAAAGATATTTATTTGATTTGACTCACTCATGGGGAATATTTTTCATCGAGAATATCCCCTAAGCATTAATTCTACTAAAATAACCATAAAGAACATCTAACACATGGATCTATAAATAGTTGGAGGTAAATATTCATAGGATCATATCATCACTCTAGCTGTCCTGACAAGCTGGGATTGACTGCCACACAATTGTGAATTTCCCCAGCAGCAAGCCCTCTGCTCGCCTTTGCCATTCTCCTACTCTTCTCACTTCTACCTCTTTACATCATTGTTTTACTGCCCACAAAAGCAAGCAATCCCTAGAGGGACCTCAGCTCACATGTTTCATGGTGGCAGAGGACAAGATCGAGATTAACCCTGAATACTGGCATATGACCCTAAATATTGGTATATGATCCTAAACATTGGCAAGCCCCCAAAAGTTATAAGAGGGTATGGGTATCCAACACCCCAGAGCAGTGAAGTGAAAACACAAGAGGCAGAAGTGTAATGTGAGGTGAAGTCACCAAGACCAGGATAAACCAGCGTGTAGCACAGGGAGATCTGGTGAGCAGCACGGCATAACTGACGGTGTGCTGGTACTACTTTTTGGATTAAGACTTTGGGCAGCACATTTGCTCCTCAGAGAGCACTGGGGTATGAAAATGCAACCAAGACTGTGTAGGAGCCACATTACTGGCAACAACAAAATCGTAAAGAATGGTTACATGTGGAAGGAAGACAAATGCTGATAATAAATAACCACTTCCAGCGAGGATAGCCCCTGTTACTTTCTGCACTCTCTTTGGGACATTTTACAAATTGAGGAACTGGAAGTTAAACTGGTGTGTTTCCCAACCTGTTAGCAGATGCCAATGCCCGGAAAAGCAGCTCATGGAAATTCAGCTTCCAGACTCCCGGTCACCAGTTTCCTGCCTGAGTCACACTTCCCTGGTGAGAAATGACACACTCTGGTCAGCAAACCCATTTGTCATCGGTGAGTGACTGAAGGTAATGTTTGTCACAGACACGTCTCTCCCTTTCAGCTCCGGTTTCTGGGCAGAAATATTAATCTGTTCTCTCTTCCTTTGACTGCTTCAAACACTTTTCTCAGTTGATCACCTTTAATATCTCCGTTTTGGCAGAGTAGAGCATGAAAACACAAACAGTGCTGCACAAAACCATTATTTCTATACTCCCACAGCAATGACAGCTCAAAAAAAAAAAATATTGTTACGTTAACGATGATCACATCAATCACTGATTTTATCAATTTATGGCATTCCTTGTCTAGAGTTGGGATATATACACTCCCTAGGAGCCAGTGTTCAATGTTTTGTTCCTATATTGGGTACTAGACATGGTTCTGAATGGCAAATTCAGGTACAGACTCACAACATCCCTGCAAGTTGCAGGGTTTGGTTTCCAAGTTCTGCTTTGGGCATCTCTCCTGTACTAAACCCAGTGGGTTGTTAGCAGTCACACTGTTTTCTATATAACATAAAAAAACCCTTCCCCGTTGCTTAAAAAAAGTGAGAAAGAAAAATCAATGTGATAATTTATCTACGCTGCCGGAAAACTCACTACAAACACACCACATATAGCCAAGTAAAGCAAAGACAGAGAGGGAACTTAGCAGCAACAGTGAAACCCTTGTGCAGATTATTTAGTACAGTCTACATTCCCATTTCCCTCTGCAGCTCAAACTGGCACACCGACACCTTGGTCTGGCCATATTTCCTCATGAAAGATGCTTTTTTTCTTAAAAAACAAAGCTTTCTCCTCTCTTCTGTTGCATTTGCTTTTCTCTTGATTTTCTGTGTGTTCATCCGGATTCATTTCGTTCCCTGATTTGCCTTCTTTAAAACCTACCTCTGAGTCTGCATGTATCTGTTAATCTAACCCATCTATCAACAGTTTCTGAGCCATCTCTTCAACCTGTGCAGCCAGGGATTTTAGCCAGGCTTTTATCATTTTTATGTGCAGAGCCGCCACCCGCTGTCACAAGGTCACCCTTGGAAATGATATTATGCCTCAGTGGGTACTTTTTCACCTAATAAAATATACAGCACACTGTATTTCAATTGTATCGTCTAGAGACCAAACACTGAGCAGTCAAAGAGGAGTAAATGCTCCCCCTCGATCTCTCTTTGACCACATAGCAATGGTAGCCTCCTCATCACCCGTGAGCGTAGCGGTGTGCGAGCCCAAGTCCAGCATGAGACTACAGGGAGCCTCCTGAGTTGTCTCAGAGATCTCTTTGCTTTCATACATTCACAGGTTATGAAAGAGGCACACAACCATTCGAGCAAATTGGGAAGTCATCATCTGGTGACCAGTGGGGTCTCTTCCCCGGGCATCGTCCCAAGCATGTGGGGCAGGGTTTGGATGGGCCCCCATGGAGCTGGGAGCCGATGCTCACTGAGCATAAGAGGGAAAGTTTGCTGAGAAGCATGTGCCCAGGGAGACAGCCCACCCCCAAAAAATGCTCAGTGTGTTGGACCTCCCACCGCACACCTCTGGAGCTGGGTCCTGCTTCTGACAAGCACACAGGCATCAGCTACAAACAACTTTCTTTAGCCTCTGCTGGCTCCAGAGACTCCCTGGCCACAGAAAAGGCTCCATGTGGGTGTGCAGTCAGGTTTTCTGGTGACCTGCTTTGCCCCTAAATTAACACCCATCTCTTCTTTCTTTTTGGCCGTAATGCAGCTCTAAAAGCCATTAAGTCAGAAAGGAAGGCACACCGGGAAATTTTACCTCCCAATTTCTACAAATCAAAGAAAAATGAAATATTTTAAAGTGACAGAATTTTTAGGGGAAAAAAAAAAAAGTCCAAACCTGTGCAAAGGGGGCTTTTGCTGGCACCACTCGCTGCACCACACCGTTGCGCATGTGAGCACTATGACCATGCAAAGCCAGGTAATGCAGTGCGCAGGGTGAGCAAGCCCAGCTGGCGGTCCCACAGACAATTTGAGAGCAGCTTGTTACAAAGACGTGCCCAAGCAAATGTGTTTTTCACCTAACCAGACACCAGTCCCTTCTTTCTGCTTGAGGGAGAGGAAAGGCCTGTCCAAGCGGGGAATCCAGGTCCATCACAGCAGAGCCATGCTGACATCAGACCCAGAAATCTAGTGAGTTTGGTGTTACTGAGGGCCTTAGTATTCAATTAAGGTCCCTAAGGAGCACATACAGACTTTTCCTTTGGTGTAATCCAAGCAGGAGCTAGCCTCGGGCAGCAGGCTTTTGAAGGCTGCAAAGTCACTGCCTTAAGTTCAGTCAGCGCCAGCTCTTTGCTTTTCCAGGTCCTTGAGGATGGCAGAACTCAGTCCTGTGAGACTCTTTGGTTCCCTCCTCTCTGCTTGGCCCCAGAAATGTTTAGTTATTGTGCTTAGCCAACAGCTACCTGCCTGAAGCCAGGCGAGGGAAGGTGGCTAGCCCTTCCTGGGACAAGGTCTGGGGGCAGGCTGTGCTCCTGCTTGCCACCCTCCCCAGCCAGCAGCTCCCACGTCCTGAGAGATGCATGTTGAGGGCTGCCAGGGGGCAAAGCTGAGGCCCACCTCACCTCCCTGGTTTTCCATCCACCACCAGAAGCCATAGGAAGATGCCATCCAGGGGCTGGGTGCAGGAAGGTGCTGGAGAAGCCCCTCTTCCTCAGGCTGCTCTTGGTCTGGATCAGAATGGGGAGATGGTATGGGTCTGAAAGGGAAGATGAGCAAGCAGCAGATGTTTCTCTCAGATGAGGTATTAATGAAAAGGATGCAAATAAAAATGTAATCTTTTTATGTGCCAAAGAGAAATGAATAAGGCAACCTACTGGTCAGACACAGCAGAGGCCAGCTCCAGGAAACAGCACCATTTTGTGAGTCTCTGGTACAAAGGACAAATCATGAGAAAAGAAAGAAATTAAATAATATATATATATATATTATTTTAAAGAAGCTTTTTAGTCAGGTGCTCAAACAAGTAAGTCTGCATAATGCTTCAACTTTACCTCATGCAGGTGCAAATTCACTTTAAGTTCACTACAAACATCAGGGTTAGATGATTCCCATCTCACCACTGTTCCTCTCCTAATAACTAACTGCATTTATTCAGTAGGCTTTCTGTGAAAGACTGAGAGGTATAAACTCTCTACAGTAAGGAATACATCTAAGTTTGCAAAGTAGCATGTAAAACCACAGAGCTGTAAGAACATTTATTAAGACAAACAAATCATTTGCCCCTCTGCCCCCATACATCAGAGTACACGGGCTTAAGAAATGGCACGAGACAAGGCAAGTCACCTCCCTAGAGTTTTATCAGTGTGTGCTGAGCGCTCTGACTGGTAACTTCAGCTGCAGCCCCTAGTGCCAGTCATTAGCCATCGGACTCGTCTCAGTGAGCATCTATCCTCCAGCACGCACCACAGCTCCACGTCCCCACGCTGCAGCTCTCCTCTCTGCTTTCTCTCCTGTGGCCCGAAATGAGAGCTACTGGGACTTTAAATCGGCATCACTCTGTTTTCTTCTCTGACACCAAGTCCTATTCAATCATCCTCTTCATCATATTACTGACTGTGACTGCAGAGGTTGGCTTATTTGGGCATTAGCCAATTAAAAAAAGTAGCGGGGAAGAGGCAAGGACCAGTGGACCACAGCAAGTTTCATGTCTCCAAGGGCAGGAGAAACCACTATGGACTGCCTATAGAGCAAACCTTTGCTAATATTACAACTTCATTTTAAATCTCCTGCTCCTCCCTTGAAAGCACTGGGGACCCTTCTGCACCTCTTCTCTCTGGCCCCTAGGAGCACAACAAGGTGAAACCAGAGGTGCCTGGTGACACCAAACCTGGCTTCAGGTCAGGTGCAGAGGAGGACCTGCACCAAGACTCACAGCTTTTTGGGAGAGCTGCATTACCAGCATGGTTCTGGGCACTCAGGTGTAAAATTTCCTCATTTTTCTCCTGCTGGAATTGATATAATTTCCACAAAGACTAAAACATGCGACGAGCCAACTCAGTCATCATCTGGTGAGGGCATTGGGCTCGGAGGACAAACCCTTATGTTCCAGCCTTTGTTCCAATAAACATTGGAGTGCTTTATAGCTACTGGAAACCATCAACAGGAGAGATGGCATTTTTCCATCCCAGGATACTGCCTGACTCATGGTGTTAGGGCAGCCTGCAGGGACACGTGGAGGTGCATGCCATCGGATGAAAGACAAGGTTAAACTGGGTTCTCCGAGTGCCCCAAGCACCAGAAGAGGTGTCTTCGTGCTCAGTTATATGGCATAAAAGGCAAGAACCATCCACAGAAACCTGTGAGATGTGCCTAAACCCAGCATTTGCTGCAATTGCCTCATTTTTGCCAAGGGATGCTCAGAATGGAAATAAAATTAAATGACACGAGTAGAGCAATCCTTTTCTTCCAATCTGGAATGAATGGTTCTCATTTCAACAGGAGGACAACGAAATGTTGTCATTCTGGGTTGGATTGGATTGTTTTTTACTTTCTCCTCACCCCACCCTGAAGTAAAACCCTCACTATTCACTCAGGAAAGGGGTTGTCTCCTGCAGGGGCAGTATCCTCATCAGCTTTTGTAAAGATGTAATGTAGAATATTGTGTTCTACAACTGCAAAGTAAAACCAGATAAAATTTCTCAACAAAACAATGCTCCGATGGAAAAATTAATACCTTTTTGATCAAAATGAAAATGCGTTTACAGGAACACATTAACTCCAAATAAGTTTGACAGAGAGGAAATTGGGCAGGGAGGTTCCAGCTTCATTCAGGTAATGTTTAAATACTTCATTTTGGCTTCATCCTATTATTGGGCTACAACACCTGTCTGCTGCCATATTTCAAAATTTTTCAGGGGACAGGATCGCCACACTCCGTAACGCTCTACCAGAAACATGGCACTAATGCTCTTCATCCCTCTGGTTATGATGCTCGGGTAAGGGGGGACCAACACCTCCAAATGGCTGTCACAAGTGGTGTCCCTCCTGAAAGCCCACACAAAAGGAAAGAGGAAGCCTCACTACATGGCTTGTTTTTCAAAGAGAGCCACACACTGGGAGTGTTATTTCTGCATCCCTCGATAAATACCAAAACCTGCCAAGTTTCAATAAGTCCACAGCAGCTCCAGACCCACCTACCAAGGTCTGCTGTGCAGTTATAGTTTCCCCCTCCTGCAGATGTTATAAGCTGATGTTATCAGCATCACTGAATGCAGCCTGAAAGGTTTTCAAAAGCTTGTTTCTTTCGCATTAACCCCTTGCCCAGCCTTTGGCTTCCTGCAGACGTCCCTCCTGGAGACCAGCCTGGGATCCTCTGGAGTTTGGCTGCAATCAGCAGGAGCTCCTTGGTCCTGTTAAAAAATAAAATAAATCCACAGCTCTGTTGACACATGGCAACATGGCATTTCTGTGTACGGCAGGAACATCGCTAATTTGACATGATGTTCACCTAAGATGCTGGAACAAGTTCTCAGGCAGCCTCCTCAAGCCAAATAAGCAATAGGTAGAGTATTTGTGCGGATGAGGGAAACTCAGACCCCAGAAACCCCTTCCTAAGCTCTGGAAGGGACCCTCAGTCTACGGTGAGGGAGCCCAGGCCAGCGGCAGCTCTGCAGCCTCTATCTCCTCCCAGCCAGCTGCACCCAGTGCAACTCCTGCCCAGCTGCTCCTTGTTTGCAAGACAGGTGTTATTTCAATATGAAATCCACCATAACCAACTTTGTGTCAGGACTGCAAGCAGAGCAGTAGGGTGGGTTGTTCTGCTTTTCTCTTTTCCCCACAAGAACAGAGTCAGTCTCTAAAATGATCTGCAAATGGCAAAGATAATGAAGATGTAAATAGGGCATAGTAATACACACCATTTTCTACGCCCAGCGATGACACAGAAACAGAATGCAACAGTAGTTTTCTTGAATTTCTAGTATTTTCAGCTTTCCTGCTGTCTGCTACTCTGATGCTGCTTGTGAAAATACATAACTGAGCATGAGAGTTGATGCCCAAAATTCTAGGATAGGAGCTGGGGAAGGTGTCATTGTGCAGCTGAGATTCTGCAGTGTACAAGAAGTCTAAATAAGAACATTAAAAAAAAAAAAAGGAGAAAAAGGGTTAATTATGGAAAATGTGCATGGGTAGTAAAAGAATTCCTCATCATTTTAAGTAGCTAGCAAACATAAGACAAGGAAAAAAAATGTGAAAGGGGATCATGTGAGCACATGAGAGTTTTTAAATCATTCAGAAGAAAAGAGGAAAGAAAATCACTCTTAACTTTATAAGTTGAGGCAGGGAGTTCTCTCCACCCAGACTTGAAAAGTGGCAAGCAAAGTGCCTCCAGCGTCCTCTAAAAATGAATTTTATGCCCCATTTATATTTTCATTATTTATGGAGTTTTGCTGATAATCCCTCCTGCCGGGAAGGAGATGACCACCATCCGACATCTGCTTACCTTTGTTTGCAGCTGGGACCACAGCCATGGATTTGTTCTGCTTCAGTGCGAAGCCAGGCTGATTTGATTATTGCCTTCTAACATACAAAAAGACTGCTGCTAAAAGCTTCACTCAGGAAAGAAGTTACAAAAAGCAGGTTTTAGCCTGTTTGCAAGCTATGGCAATGAAGGAAGCCAAGGGCCAAAAGACTGTGTCACTTGCTGGCCCACAGGGTGCCACCACTGAGCTCAGCCAGCGAGGTGGGACCAGGGCTTGGGCTGGGTGCCCAGGGCGAGACTCCAGGTCCCCACAGGGAATGCTTGCTCTGGTTTTGGCAGAGGCAATATCCACATGCATCACTTGGTGTGCTGCAAGCAGGGATGCTTCTCTGTGCTCCGGAGGGATGGAGACAGGTCAGGCTCTCACCTGGTGTACCTGACAAACTATGGGCAAGACCCCCTGGTGCAGAGTCCCCTTTGGACAGGTGTAAGCAATCTCTGATGGGAGGCCTTTCAGTTCATCCTTGTCCTTCAATTTACATAATTTAGTAAGTCTCACGTTCACTCAGGCCTGTTTCTGTCATCCCGATTTACGCAGGGTGCTGTCTGTTCCTGGAGGAAGCCAGGGAATGACCCACACTTAAAGCTGAGAAGTCACGCTGGGATTTCTTTAGCTTTAAGGAAAGCATATGGTCTTTCCTACAATGTCCGGGAAGTGATGCATCCTTTCCAGTGAAGGCTGCCTTGAATAATCAGGAGGCAGAGGGGAGAAATTTTAATCTCTCCCAGTTCATCTATCACTTGATACACTCTTAGATAGCCAGAAGAAGCAGTAGGCCAAAGCCTTCTACAGGGCTGTTGGCAAACTTACAGGACTTTTAGTAAAATCTCTTGCACGTAGAGAAGCAGAGGCACTGATCCCCATCCCTCTGCTGGGGCTGACTGCTTCTCCTTGGCTCCCCCTCCTCCTCACCCTACCCATCCTTCCACCCAGTGGTCTCTTCCCTGCAGACCCCTACAGAGGTCACACACAGTAGAAAGGAGAGGAAGAAACAGCGCACAGGGAGAGGGCAGGTACCAGCAGGTACCACCAGGTCAGAGTAACTCAGAGGTATCATCGGAGCTAAAAAGGAAGCTCGTGAGAGCACAACCCGGTAGGCCAGGAATATGGTACTGCCATAGTCAGTGACAAGCCACGGACTTTGTATTGAGCTTACAAGGCCTCAGGACTGAGCCTTGCCAGGCCTGCTCTGCCCAAACTTCTCATGACCTGCTTGCTTTACTTGGTTCGGCTGTAACAGCTGTTTTTCTGATGATGAGGTTGCTATGGGTAATTTGCTTTACTTTTGTTTATGGCTGGATCATGCAAAGATAATTTTATAGAGACCGCAGTAACAAGCAGTTATGCTATAAAAATTGGGATATTTACTAATCTAACATAATGATGCAGTGTAGAGGACCTTGAGGGGCAGAGGCACAGTAATAATCATTGGATTAGTCAGTTAAGATTTCAATTATACTACTAAGAAATTCTTGTTTTTATCTACAAGTTGTGTTTCCTTTTCACCCACAAACAACACTTTGAGCATAGCAAGAAGGAGCAGGAATCGTGTCCTAGGCTTGGTTGCCACAGAGGGGGAAGGCAGCTGCAAAAGGTGGTGCTACAAGCCAGCACACCAAAACCACCCTGCACAGAACTAGGGCAACATGAGCTTTATAAAACTACAGTGCAAGGAGGGAAAGAGAAATGAGCAAAGGAAAGTCTTGAGTTCAGAGTAACAGCTGCAGCAATTACAGTACAAGCATACCTGCAGGCATGCCTCGGCACTGCATCGCTAGAGTTGAGCAAACACATGTTTTGTTTCTCTTTCTGCATTGTTGTTTATGTTTTACCACCAGCAAAACTTGGTCTCCAAATGCTGCTTCAAGCTAAAGATATTGAAACATTTCCTGGAAGAAAAAAAAAAAATATATATATATATATATAAACAGCTTTAGACTTTTGAATAATTTCCAAATTTTGCCAAATCTGACCCAAATCCAGAAAATAGCTTTGGCCATATAGAGCCTTCTGTTTCAGACGATAAACTATTTGAAGGCAAATAACAAAAAATTGCCTGGATTGAGTTTTCTAACTACAAACACAATGTAACATTTCTGATGTAGACCCAAAGACCACACTGGAAGAAGTCATACTCACCGTGACTCCCTTTCTCTTGTTTCTCCATCACAGCAATTCATACTCTGATCACGAGTGTGACAAGGCAATGTGAGGGGAATCCTGGTATTCTTCCAACTGATAGCAATACTAAAGCTCAAATACTGTAGCACGTGGAAGAAACTAGATTGTACTTCGGTAAGCTCCAGTGGGACATCATGGGTCTTTTTGGGTTCAGTTCCCTGAAACACACAAACAACAAAAACAAACGAAACAAAACAAAATTGGTTCATTTTCTCTAAGCAACAGCCTCCAAGACATGCCATGCCTGTTGAGAGTCCACATGGCCAGAGACCCACCTGGCACTGTGCACTCATGACAGAGGGGAACCATCTTAACATACACAAAGACTTGGGACCATCTGCGAGACCCACAGCATAGTTTTCCTTGTGACTGACTTTATGCAGTCACCCTGGTAATTTGGGGTACGCTTGCACCATGCAGGTATCACCTCAGTGTAGATGTTCCCAACAGAGTAGTGCTTGAATACAATTATTGGCAGTGGCTACAGCCATGGTTCTTGGCTTTTTCAGGATTGCATGCCTCCATGAGGGAAACACCTCTTTGAGTGTGATTCCTGCATCATCTCCCTGTGTCCTTAATGCAAGCTTTGCTGCCTATCATACTATCAGCAGACACACAAGGAAGGGAAAAGATCTGCCCCACATGGAAGGGGTGAGCTGTGGGGGAATGATAACAAGTCAAATAATTGTTATTACTTCTGAGGAAGACAGTCTCCCCAGAATCTTCCTCTTTCATCAAAAGGGGACAAGGGAGTTAGGGAATGTTGAATATTACAGTTTTGCTCTGAAATGATGGCAGTAAGCTTTTTTTTTTCTTTTTTTTTTCCTCCATTATTAGGGCATATGAAATCTTTATTGAGGTTGAAAAGATGAGATGTTCACTGAAAAAGCTTCAAATTTTAGTCAAAGCCAAGACAATTAGAGGGATACTAGGCTAGAGTTTGAAAGTTTATAGGCTTTTGTGGGGGGATTTGGGACTGAGAGAGGTGTGGTTTATTGGAATTTTTTTGTTTGTTTTTCCTTTTTTTGTTTGAAGGAAACAGAGGCCTCTTTAAAGAATAAATAAATAAAATTAGCCAGGTGATGAAAAGCTTCTGGATTCCTCTAGGGCACTTGCTGTCCTACATGGGCTGTTCTGAATGCTTAAATTCAAGGGAAGAAAGGACAGAAAAATCTATTATTAAATACACAGAACTAAATACATGGTGCTAAAATACATAATTAAAGTCAAAGAAAATGCAACTGGCCCTACAACAAAAATGGTTGGAGAATATGCACTTTCAGCCTGACCCAGGGCATCCCTCCTTATGCTATATGCAGCACCTTGAGCAGACCAGAAAGTACCGCCACCCCATCTCACTCAGGGGATGAGAAATAAAGCCGCACGGCAAATCTGTGGCAAACTGGGACTACAAATGACCCGTCTAACACCCACACAAGGCTCCAAGTTCTCTCTCCTCCCTCCATGTATCACAAAACATGGATTTCAGGAAATGAGAGTCTCCAGAAACACCCGGTATAACCTCAGGAGACACTGAAATCCTAAATGAGAGTGAGGCAAGCATCACTCTTGGAGTAATCCCACCGCAGTTTGCTTGCTTGAAGGTGTTTACCACCAGCCCTGCGCCTTTGCACACCAGTTGCTGCTGCTCCTCCAGGCAGCTAGTTACTTGTCTGCTCTCCAAATACTATTTATTACTGACTCGTTCCCAAGGTGATTCAATTAAGAAGTCAAAGAAGCAGCCGCATTGCTCACGAAGCAGTAAAGAATTTCTCTTACGGTACAGTTTGCCATGTGTTCTTCGCTCCTGTACGTAATGGGAATAATAGGATGCAGTAAACTGCACTAAGGCAATAAACATCTGTTACAATTATTTAAATGCCTTAGATCAGCTTCATTGTTTAATTGCCTGCAAAGAAAGCCATTTAATACCCTTATATATTCTTTCACTGCCAGAAACACTACCCCTTAAACAGAAGATAAAACATTTAAAAATGCAAACATTTCTTATGATCCTGCATTACAGCTGCCATGCTGTAAAATATATCCCAGCGTCAGGTTTCCTCTGTTCAGCTCCTGCAGCTGAACACGACTCTCTGGCTATGGAAAGTGTGGTAGTGGGGTGCCCAGCACTGCTTCCTCATCACACCTTATTCCCTGCAAGAGGAAGGGAAATCACATATCGTTGTAGCAAGCCACAGCTATGCATACAAAGAAAACGAACACACAAAAACCCCAGTTCGAGTGAGATTAAACAGGAGAATCCAGGAGCATTTGAGGCAAAGCCAAGGAAAAAAAAAAATCAATCCTGTTGCTTGGTGCTGACTTGATATGTTTCATGCTCTGCAAATATGTGCCCGTGAAATCCCTGGGTATCACAGAGGCTTCAAAAGCTCAGGGAAGAGTAGTGCTGGCAACAGGTACCTGCTGTGAAAGGGCCTGTTGTCTTGTACATCGCAGCCTGCTCCAGGAGATCCAGAGATGGGGCCACAAATGCCAGGATAGAGGTGTTAGACGGAGCTGGAGCAAATCCACTGGTGCTGGTCCATGCGTGGTGTCCCACAGAAGTGCCACCAAGAGGAATGAGGGAAGATGAGTGTTACGAGGTGAAGGAGAAAATTGTGTCTGGTGAAATGCGTCTGTTTTAAAGCAAGATGTTTGCTTTTAGTGCAGTGTTAAGCTTATGTTGTGGAAGTTATTACTACATCATTACGTACACAACTACCTCTGAAAAGCCACCTATTAAAGCAGAAACTTGGTGACTAAGACATATCGGAGCTAAAACCACCCACACAATTCTCTTCCTTCAGCTTCTTTGAGTTGAAATGCAGGCTTTAATTACACGATCGTAGGCCATATTTTTATACAGAGCCCTTGTCTTCCTCTGTGAATTGCTAAATGTTTCTGTCTATTTTTAGCCTACTACTATAATATGCATCCCTTACACTTATTTACCTCATGTCTTCCAAATCCTGCCTCAAGCATAAAATTGGTGTTTTCCTCCCAGCTGTTTCCACGGCAGCATCTTGTACCCTGAAAATACTAAGGATTCCTTACAGTTTGGCCGAGATACGTAGGGATTACTTTCCTCATGTTGCTAACAAAGGGTCAAGAGATGGGAAAACTTCAGTATAGGACTTTGAAAACCGTCCTTGAATTTTGAATACCCAGGCTGAGATCCTGGTTCATTTTCCAGGGCACCGATCCTTCTCCCAGCTCATCACATAGACAAAGCTCCCACCGTGCCATCTGCAGATGGCTTCTCTCTAAAAACAAGCCCCGTCTGCCTTACCTCGGACATGCAGAAAACAAGAAGCATGCACTTTGTGGTCAACTTTTCCGTTTAAGGAACAGAAACCAAGTCTGTGGCTGAGCAAGAGACAGAACCTAGCTCTCCACAAAGGCGTCGAGTTGCCCCTCTGAGACCATTTTACGACTTACTGGAGTATCCTGCCTCATTCATTATGCATTTCCAGCCTTCTCCAGCAAGAAAAGAGAGTTCTCCAGTCAACAAATGACTTCGCTATACAGGCCTGCTCTATTTCATTAGTTTCTTCTGCCGTTCTCTTGGGCACCGACTCAGGCAGCCATCTACAGGAAAAATAAAAGAACGTGATATTTTTAATTAAAGTCTGCATTGCTATGCACACAAAAGATGAAGCTACAGTTATATTGTATTGCTCTGCCCTAGCTTCTGGGAGTTAGGACTTGAGCACAAAGCATTCTTCCTATCTTAAGGTAGGAGACCTTCAGGTTTCTAAAAAGACAGGAAACAAGGAGTTTGGTTATGTAGGAGTACATGAGCACCCGCACGGCCCCTCAGCCTGCAGAAAGCTGCTCTGCACATGGAGGATTTTAAGCCAGAGCTAGGGGAGTAGCCCTGCCACTGCGCAGGTTGTACATTACACGGTGTCCTACCAGAAAGAAACGACCCATGTGCAGAAGCTGGCACTGGATTCCTGATGCCTTTGTTGTCAAACACACGAGTCCAGGTAATAAATACCCCCCTGCTCAGGAAACAAGGCATAAACCTATGTACGTGTGCAAATATGTATAAATGCGTGGAATGGTAATTTTCAAGCCCATTTAAAATCTGGCATGGTGGGCAGCAAGGCAGCATTTTCAATTACTAGATGAGCAACTGCATGGCCCTGGGACCGCCATGATCGTCTTCCCCAGTGCAGCAGTGTTGTAACTTCACATACGTGGCTCCAGTCCCTGCAGAAGACCTCTTCCTCAGCCATTGACCTGTTGACTTGTTTTCTCTACCATGAGCACTTCAGGGAAGAAGGGAACTATCTGAAACATGCAGAGGGGAAAATTGGTGAAATCAAGAAGCAAAAATTCAGATTTTTTCTGAGTGGACAAAAAAAACAACCCACCAACAAAAATAACAAAAGCAAACAAAAAAGCTAAACATCTGAGCAGCAGAACTAATATTTCTTTCCTGTGGCTGTGTCAGATCTCCCATAAACTCTCTTCTCCTAGGTGCAATAACTCCTACAGCCTACTGTCATTTGTCTTTGATAGCACCAAGAACAGCTGTGGTGGCTGGTCCAGAAATACTCGTGAGCAGGTTGGCAAGCCAGCCCCCACCCCAAGGCCCTGACAACTTCTGGCAAGGATGTTCAGTAAGATCTGGCACCTTCTTCTCTTTTTCTCATTGGTTCTCTCTAGGACCTCAATTGAGACTTCACTTTTTCAGGACTTTTGTCCCTTTCAAATGAGGCTGAAACCAGCCAACCAGTAGGACAGTCGGTCAGGGACGTGTCATATAAGCCTTGGGAGGCCAGACTGAAAAACTGGCCAGCTCTCAACTCCCAGAAGCATTCCTTTGGTTCAGCACTACATGTGGTACCCGCATGGCTAAATCAGGGAGATGCTGACACTGCAGCTATTAATATCTGCATAAAATTAATAAACCTAGGTTAATTCCCTCATCTTCTCGCCTATAAACTTAGCTCGGCACAACACTATTGAAAACAAAACTCTTTAATGCTAGATTTGTGCTGTAATTGGAACTCATACTTAAGATGACAGACTTTTTTGGGGGGAGACAGTCCCCAGATCAAAGATGCACAGAGGACTTGGCACCACTGTTTAGTCTGACAACCTTTGCATCTCTCCCAGGCATCAGCATTGGCTTCTTTGCTTAATGGGCCTCATGCTTTTTATCCTAGCCCTACGAAGCCTCAGGCTGTCAGGGGGAAGAGGCTCAAAGCATCTCCCTGCACATTCCAGGACGTCGGCAGCCATGCAAGAGCCATAATCAGAGCTTGTCTACTGGTGCAATCAATACCCCAAAAGCCCACATTAGAGACACATTCAAATCAGAGGGAAAATAATTTGTCAACCAAAGCAAACTCTGTGAAAGCTACTGCTTTTCAAAACACAGAGGAACTACTGCTGTGCTCTCCATCTGGTAGAAACGATAAATCAATAGATATTCAATTTGCCCTGAAAAAGGAAAGAGAAAGGTTTCCAGCATGAACATGTCTATTATTTCATCAGCTATTCTGTTTGCACATTTCAGATGGAAACTTGGCCAGAGCAGTCTGGGAGCTCTGAGTACTGTCAGTTTTGCTAGAGAGCATTTAGCCACAAAAAACAAACAAACAAACAAAAAAAAAAAAAAAACAAAAAAAAAACCCTGACGAAGCAGGATCCTAGTTAGCTAATTAAATGAGGTTGCCATGTTGAGAATAGCTGCAGCCCCCAAAATGAGCAAAACCTCATTCAGACAGACAGAGGCTTTAGACCAAATGTTGTTTTTCTTTCCCATCTGTTAAAAATAAAACCAGCAGAATGACATGCCAGTTCATAAAAGTCCATCCCACTGGAATATTAATCAGTGCATTGCATTTGATATTTATCTGCCTATTAAAAATTGCCTGCCTCTCTGCATTTTCTCCTGTTGGAAGAACCCTAACTTTGCAGTTTCATCACCTTCATGCAAAAATCATCTTTGTTACTGCTAAACAAACACAGAGCTTTATAGGTTTTTCAGTGGTTTCAGGCAATATGATCTCTGCTCCTAAATGGAATACAGTTGAGGTTTCATGTATGTGGTTAAACTGACCGTGAAGAGAGGGAAAGAAATGAAAAAGCAAAAGAAAGCAAGCCATGTCCTCCTGTGGATAGAGAAAAACAGCTCTACCTTGGTATCCACTGGGGTTTGAACTAAGGGGGGAAAAAAACAGTGCATGGTGCATCGCATTGGAAGGAAAAGGATACAGGAACTCAGGGGAAGGCAGAGTAGAGAGGCGTTTGGACCAGAGAGACACCAACACCTCAGCATACAGCTGAGACGGGATTTGTGCAGGAACCCCACCAGAGGAGCACCTGCCTGCAGAAGGCTGCTCTGCTGGGAAACTCAGCACCTCCAGCTGATGACTCTGGCTTGATTTCGGCCCAGTTCTCCCACCCCATGATCTCCTCCTCTAATGTAATTTCGGTTAATGTGCTAATGGTTCTACCAGGAGAGCAATGCACAGTTATGATAAGGACCAAATTTCCCATTTTCCTGCTTTGCACACCTCCAAAAGCCATGTGTTGTAACTCCACACCTACACTATCCTACCACATTGGGCAATATGCCACCCAGGGAAACTTCATAAGGCAAAATCAAGCTAATGACCTTCACTAAATTTTAATGAGGGTCATCTTACCTGAGTGCTTATCTCCTCGGTCAGGCATGGGCTGTCAAACACCCAAAGCTGGCTTGAAACCTGCCTTACGCCTGTAAATATTCAATCACAAGCCTAAGATTATCCATACTTCCTCATCACACTCCTAAAACATTCATCGTATAAATTAAAGAGAAGGCTCGGTCAGAATTTCAATTAGAGGGAACAGAGACATAAAGTCCACTGAAAAAAAAATAAAAAAATCACAGGCTGGTACCAAAGCAGCAGGAAAGGAAAAATCATGGAATAAAACTTTCAGAAGTGCCTGTGATTCCTAGGGCATTGACATGGTCAGGAGGTTTAATTTCACTGTAAATCCGTGGGTGCTGGTCCCACTAGACCAGAGTCTTCCTCAGTGGCACCGTTTGCCCCGAGCACTAGTGCTGGTGCACTGAAATGCACGGTGGCTGGGGAGGGCCCCAGGGGTCCGTGGCCACCCATCGCCAGCCTGGGGGCTGTGTAAGGCTCCAGAGGTGACTTCTCAGGGGTGGTGTAAGGAATATAATGGAGGATTTAAACAGGTGCCTGGGCAACACGCAAACTTTCCTTCTGCCAGGGCTGGACCACCGCAGAGCCTCCCTGGGGCAGCCAGGGGAACATTGGCCGTGTTTTACCTGGAGTTTCCATCACCTATAACTGCGTGCTCTTAAAAACACCTGATAACATAGCTTTTTGGGCTGCATAACACTAAAAGCTCACCAGTTTGAAAAATGTTTGGAAGAACCTGCCTGGGATTTTTTAAGTGACGCGAGGACGGGAACAGAGGGACAAGTTTCCCTTGTTTCCACACCAACGACTTTTTGTCTCAGGTGTTTATCAAAGTTTATATATGCTGAGCAGCCACCACCCAGGCTAGACTGTCGCATTTGCCCAGTCCAGCCTAGTCCTTTGTGAGATGCAGAGTGCCAGCAGTTTTAATAAAAAGCACTAGATGGGAGTAAAACATCAAGTTAAGTCTGCCTGAGAAGCAGCAGGAAGGCATTCCCGGGCAGGGCAAGCGAGCAGAAGGTGCTGCTGGGAAGATACGTCTTATTCTGATGCAGCTCCAGAGTCTCCTAAAGTAACTCAAAATAAATGTGTCTGGAAGTGCTGTCATAAATCTGAGTGCACAGACAAGTAGGCAGAACTTCCCTGACACGACGCAGAGGGTTGGCCGTCTGTCCACATACGGTTGCTGCAATTAGAGGGAAATAGAGGGTTACTTTGCAGACTAAACATTTTCCTCCCTTGGGTAAGTGTCTCAGTGCTGGGGGGTGGTGCTGGCTCCCAGATGTAGGTGCTATCATTTAAAAAGCACTGGAAATTGCCAAGCAGAAGTCTCTCAGGGAGGGCCAGGAGGCTATTTCAGTGACCAACTCCTAGTAGCTTAGCATCTCTCTGTGTGTAGGTGTTCTTCTCCAAGCACTGAATTCAATCAAGCACAAAACCCCATAGGTGGCCCAAACCCCACATGGTTCATTACTCATGAGATAAGGCGGAAGGTCCTGTGTGCACTTCAGCACCCTCACCCTTTTTCCTCGCCATGTCAGCACAGACAGTCCCTTCCCTTGGGCACATGGATACAGAGGCCATCCCATTAGCTCTCCAGACAGACCTTCCAGATCAAAGACTCCCAGTTCCCTCCTGTGAGATCTGCAACACTGCTCCAGAAACAGCCTGACCCACTGCTATTTCTATGGAGGATAAAAAGCAGCTGGGCTATAAGTTTCATTCGTTGCCAATCTGGGCTGGGTTGGGTATAAGCTGACTCAGGGAAAGGGAAAATTAGTGCTCTGGTCCATCACCTGCACTTCAGATCCCTGTGGGGAAAAAAAAAAAAAAAAAAGCAAGTCCAAAGCTGGGAAGCACCTACAAGAAGTGGCCAGAAAATCAGGCTGGGGAGCAGCAAGCCCCATACAGACCCCAACTAGGAATACCCAGGGTCCATTTCCAGCTCTGCCTTAAGTGCCCAGAGCTACTTCAGTGCCAATGCCAGCACACCGATGGGCATAACCTGTGCTGTTGGGAATGTTGAGCTGGTGCAGGATTACCTCTCCTCCCCTCTCTGCTTCATTCCTATCACATTCCCATCCCTTCCTTTCCTTTTAGTGACATTTCCCTCTTGCACTGTGTCTCCTTCCCATACTCATCCTCTGTGACTTCAGCCTTGGGTTGCTCTGGCTGTACCATCATCTCTGCAAGGGCACCAAGCCGCATGAAAGCACTGCAGCCTAGCAAATGCCTGGATCAATACATGCTGGCAGCTCTGCACCTGCTGCCCTGGCAGTGCTCTTAGTTCCTTCCCCTCCACTGAAACAAAACAAAACCCTGCTCCAAATGAAAGCCAGCAGATGCTTAACCAACACCTCCCGTAATGTTCAATAGCAGAGCCCCCCTCCAACACCAGCTGACACACAATGCTGCTGCAAATATTTTCCTGGTGTCCCAAGAAACTGGCACTTTGAGCAATCTGTCACTGAGAGGCAATGTTGGACCAAGGGCTGGGATGGGGAAAGAGAGCAGCAGTTCACAGGAGGCAGAACCAAAAGCACTAATTAAATAACCTTCATCATCAGAAAAGGCCAGGATGCTTTTGTTCAGCCAGGGCCAGCCTTTCCCAAGGAGATGGGCCAGGAGGTAATGCACTCCGGTTGTTTACTCGAAGTTCAGCTGTCCTCCACCACTGTTAAATACTTATTCATCTTCTCGGGGCATAAATGATGGGACGTACTGGCACAAAACAGTGACACTAAAAGCTAAATCCATTAATGGATGGTTTGTGGGGAGGGCGGGATCGCTACCATGTATCTTGCATTATCATGTAACGTAGGAAATAGAGAGGAAATGGCCTCTTCGATTCTCCAAAGCTGCAATTTGACGATCCTCAGCAGCCTTATCTCGCACAGAGATTAGAGCCAGGCAAATAAATCAAAGCAGTGAAATCAATGCACGCATTCCTTTTTCCTGTTCGCAGGCTGGGGTAGCACCAGGCGGCCAGGTTAATGCATGCATTCAGGGGCCAGAATAACCAGATGAGTATTTGTGCACACACGCCCCGAGTTATTGATTACACATAAGCCTACTTGCAAAGAATATTCCTCTGAATAGTTTGTAGCTCTGATGAGACACTGGACCTCGGAGGCTAACTGTGGGCACCGGGATTAAAAATATTTGCGCCAGCCCAGCCTACCAAGTTTTTTGGTTTAACTGCCCCTGAGTAAAAGCTCCTCTGCTGCAAAATGCTGAGGGTGCCTCACAGGTCAGTGCTCGTCCCGTTGCACCAGGCCAGCTGAACACAGGCAGCATTGTCCCGTCTGCCACCCACCTGGACGGCCCCGCTCCATGGGTCGCTTGAGATCCTACCTAAAAATCCCGAGAAGATTGCTGTCAGGCACAAGGACGAGCACTGCAATTAAAAATCATAAAAACACCAGGAAAAAAAAAAAAAGCTAAAAGGTAGAAATATGGGCACCACCCAGGCAAAGACCCTGGCTGATGATTTGCCGGTGTGTTTGTAAGTGCAGTTATAGCACCACTGCTCTGCATCCCTCAATAAACAAGGTTAACATGGGACTGGGTTTAGTGCAAGCATTGTTCCAAAACCACAGAAAAGGGAAGTGTTTCCAGATCAGAGACTCGGGGTTGAGACTTCGGACTTCTCCACTCTGCTACAGGCCCCGTGTCATTTTCTCATCAAGACGTGCAGAGAAGTGCAGGGCACAAACCACCCTCCCCAGCATCCCACAAGAGGGATCCAAAATGGGTCCAAAAACGTGCATGTAAACCCAGATAGTCAGCGCACAGCTGTATTGCCATAGCCAAGCTCTCTGATCCGGCCAACCCCTGCGTCTGCGTGCAGATTATCTCTGTAATCTCCTCTCCCCCTTTCCCAACCTGCAGACTGCTGCTGGCAAGCACACCCTGCTGCTGGCAAGCACACCCTGCTTGGTCTCGCCTCCGACTGCTTGCTGTTTGCACCAGGGTCCTGCCTTGTGTTTGCCTACAAAGCCCCTGGCACGCATCGGCACGACATAACCGAAGGGAGAGGCGGTGGGACCTGCTGCTCCTTGTCGGCTGCAGCTTCCTCAGGTTGCCTCCTTGTCCTGATTAATTAATTAAATAATGGCTCTTTTCATACCTCGGATAAATACTTATCCAGAAAGAATATAAGGCAGCTGAATCCAACACGAGTGCTGCTCCTGGCTCTGCAAACCACAGGCTGTGCATTGCTAGAGGGAGCCATCACAGCAGCATCTAAATCTGACCAATTTCTGCCCCCAACCCCAGCACGTGCAGTGCGACTGAAACACAGCCACCTGAAACAGCTTTGTCATATATCATTTTTTTTTTCTTTTCTTTGCATTGTAGTTAAACCCAATGGGGAACTACGGGTGTCCTGATACAGAGCACTGCAGTGACACCAGGTGTCACTTGCTGCCACACGCCAGCTCCCTGTTGCATTGCCACGCAGCTGGTTAAGAAAGAGTCCCATTGAAGGACAGCATTTAGTAGTAGAGCTTAGTGTAATGGAGTAAAAAAAAAAAAAAAAAAGAAAGAAAGAAAAAAGAGAAACACAGCGCTTTTCAAGGGGATTCAGAATGTTCTATAACATTTTTGGAAAAAAAAAAAAAAAGAAGAAGAAAAAAAAGAAAAGAAAACCTCCAGGACAAAGTGAAAAGGAAATCAAAAGCACACCCCAGCATGCAAACTCCTCCGTGCAATCCCACTGAGGCAGCAAGAACAGCTCATACTTGTCTGAGCTGGAAAGCGAAGTCTGCCAAGCCCTTTCCAAGGAAATTATTTCAGGGAAAGCTACAGAACTCAGAATAACAGCAGCACTGCTGTTAAGCGCAGAGCAGATATTTTAGCTTGATTATGCTCTTTGCATCTCAGAGCAGCCAAAAAGCAGCCAGCCTTGCCCTGGAAAGCAGCAGCATGCAGCTACACATTGGAGCATGCAGGGAGAGCCTTGGTTAACCATTCAGGGACAGCCCTGCTCGAGGAAGAAGAGCTTTACGACGCCATTAGCTCTTTGCTGGGGCAGACAGCCTCTGATTAATAAGGCCTCATCCAGAAGAGTGTTAACTATTGGAACCATTAATAATTTAGCCTGGTGGTAAAAGCCCCCAGACACCCAGGGACTGCTTCTGCGAGCTCCCTGAGCAGGGGCAGAAGCACAGCAGAGCCATGTGAGGGGAGGATACAGGAGACACGAAGCTGTCTGCTAACGCTGACCTGGGCTGTGGCCTTTTACTTTTTCCAGCACATTCTTGGCCAAATAAGTTATTTCTTTGGTTCTGTTACCACCCGCATTTATTCTTCAGCACCCTTGGACGTGGTTTCTGCCTTTGGGAGCCAAGTGCCCACAGTAATCAGAGAATCACAGAATATCCCAAGTTGGAAGGGACCCACAAGGGTCACCAAGTCCAGCTCCTGGCTCCACACAGGACTACCCAAAAATAAAACCCTATGTCTGAGAGCATTGTGCAAACACTTCTTGAATTCTGGCAGCTCAATGCCATGACCACTGCCCTGGGGAGCCTGTCCCAGTGCCCGACCACCCTCTGGGTGCAGAACCTTTCCCTAACACCCAGCCTGATCCTCCCATGTCACAGTGATGCTGGACCAATTAATTTTCCATAGCTTCTGCATCCTCCCTCTGTTTTAGAAGGGCACAAGGACATCTGACAGCCCCCCTCTGACACTGCAGCTGGGAATTGTATCTTGGGTTTAACCACGCAAAATGCTCCACCACACTTACCTTGATGCTTGAGGTTTCTTGAGACACCTTTTTCCCCAGCTAATCTGGCCCATTCCTCCTCCCCAAACCCAGAGGCCTGAATGCCCCCTGGTCTCTAGGTTCCTACGTGCAGCGTGCAGTTCCTCAATGTTTCTGAGCAAAGGCTTACATTAAATAAAAGTGACCAAGAACCTGTAGGATGTCCAAATGGAAATACTCCTGCCAGTGCCAGGAAGAAGGGCAAGGGACCCAGAGGACCCCGTGGTGCTCTCTGGTCACAAAGTGAGAATGGAGAGGAGATTCCAGGAGGACAGGTTTCCAAAGAAGGGCAGGCAGGGAACCTGGAGAAAAAGCAGAAACCAACCAACAACAGCAGGAATTACTGGTGGCAAACAGTCCCAGCATTTTGAAATACATTTCAAATTAAAAGAAAAAATAAATAAAGTGAAATAAGAAACCAAAATTTGAACTGAAAAATCATTATGGACAGCCAGCGAGATCTGATGTGGAACATCAAGTCTGCAGCAAACAAGAGGCAGAAGAAACTCAGGCCTGCCATGAGCCCTGTCAGTGTTTCCCCGTGCTGGCACAATTGTTACTTTCCAGGTGAGGGATTGGAGTTGCTGCACTCATTTCCTCAGCAGCTATTTTCCTGGAACTCAGCAGAGTATTTCTTTCTCTTTCTCCCCAATAGAAAAGCATGTGATGTTATTCAACGTGACAAGCCAGCTTTCCCATCATTTTAATTTCTTTCACAGCGAACCACCCCGCGCAGAAACACACAATGCCACACAATAGCATGTCAAAGGGTCTAACTGGGGTGCAGGGAACTCTTTCAGAGCGTGCCTAAGAGGGTGACATGTAATGCAGCTTTTTCATCATTTTCTTTTATTTCCCCCTCCTCGTGAGGCTTCCAGTCAAGTGACATTTTGTTTGATATTCACATCATTTCCCAATTACAGTTCTTCTAAATTCTTGTGAACAGCTGAATAATTCCTGGCATGGCTTTGTTACAGCTCATTTCACTGCATTAGCTTCCACTACCTTTCCTCTTTAGAGGCTGGATCTGGAGATTTAGTTCAAATCTCCCTCTTGCACGCAACCTTTCCTCTCCACTTTTGCTTTTACTGAAGCAGGTCTCTCATCTCAACTTCCATTTCACAACGTTTCTATCATGAGCCAGCTCAGTGTAATTCTCCCAGCGCACAATAGCTAAAAGAAAGGTTAAGAGACACCCTTGTGATATAATTGTCACAGCTGCTCAGCACTGCTAACCTGAGGCACTCCTGAACAGGCAGAATCCTTACCAAGGAGAAGGATCAAGAGCAATAAAAATACTCTTAAGTTCAAGACTCTGCAGCACACATCCACAGCTGAAGGAGAGCAGGACGCTCAGGGCAATTCTCCTGGATCAACCCATTTTTTATGCCTTCGAGAGGATGGATACTTGTTGAATGTTACTCCTTCAAATATTGGTACTCACCAGTACCTTGATGCATATATCATAACCCACCGAACTCCACTGAGGCCCCTCTTTCGGGTTAAGACATCTACATGGAGCTGTTTTGTCCCCACGCAGAGCAATACAGAGTTTGTTAGCCTAGAGGCCATCCTAAATGGATTCTGGAGCCCTGGCTCTGCAGACCAAGTGTTCATCAATCCAATTTCTCAGACCTCCCTCCCTCCAAATTAAGAAAACATGAGCTGGGCAAAAACAGAGGGGAAAATGACAAGCTCATGGAGAAGCTTGAGGTCACGCAAGAGTTCACTAACGTTATACCCACCCAACACAGGATTTTGTGACTGTCAGCCACAGTCCTGAGAGCTGTTTCCATTCCAAGTGAAAACCAGTTTTGCATGCCAGGACATCACTGATGTTCAGTGAGGCTTGAGTGGAGCTTCTCAAATCAGCTCCAGTTTAAACATAGCTTGTGGCACAGAAGCAGAGATGGATGCTCTCTCTACACATACTCCCTCTATCTCATTGCAAAGGGACACCAGAGAAGAGCCTCCTGGGGTGTTGACCCTGAAGGTCTCACCTCCGTAGAAGACCTTCCATTTGAAGACCAGCTGCAGTTATGCATCCCAGGTCCCTGCTAACATCCAAAAAGCAGTCACACATGCACAAACAAGAGCAGAGACTAGAGTCCTATAGCAGAACAAGCAAGACAGAGGTGATCTTCAGCTATTTGCTTGTTTTTTCAAAACTCCACGTGCAAGCCTGTCCCCAGCCCACCTGTGTGAGCTGCAGCAGCATGAAGGGTCCCGCTTTGTGCTGCATGAACTTCATATGGATGGAGATATTCCCTGAGAAGCAGATCAGGAGCAAACTGGGGTTGCCATGCTAAGCCAGGCTACCAACACCTGCACTTGGGTGATTTATTTTTTTCCTGAAGAGATTGCGGGTAGAGCTTATTTGCCACCTGGGCCCAGCAGAAAAGGCACTGGGTTTGGGAGTTAGGCGCCTTCAGCTGTGCCATTACTGCTGTGCAATGATGAGCAAGCAGGATCCTGCAACTGTTAAGTTGAAGAACTGCGAAGACGGAAGTTTCCACCGGTTCTCCCACTTGTCCCTCCCTCACTGCCCTCACGAAATGAGTTCCTCCTCCCAGAGGGTATGGCCCAGCATACCCTTCCTTCCCCGGCCCAGAAGCTAAGCAAGGATTATCACGAGGTCACCTTTGCAGCCGGAGGCACATTTCTGAGGATGTCCCTGACCACAGAGTCCCCGCCGTGCCTCGCTTCTGCTGCACCGAGCCAAGAGCTTATAGATTTCCTGCTCTTAAAATACATTAACGTAATAAAAGTCAGAATTACACAGCCTGGTATTTGTGATTTACAGCCCTAGGCTAAACACAAGAAGAAATAAGAACATCCTGTGGCAACTCAAACAATCCGAGTCTATTATGCAGGGAGGTGAACTTTTTACCTTCAATGGAGGAGAAGAGCTATTGTGTCTATTAGAGCCAAAACAAAATTGACAGAGAAACATCTGCAATACTTTTCTTTTTCTAGAGAGGATAGATCAACATTACTAATGACTGGCCTCAGCAGCTGTCCTGTCTAATTACCAGCTGCTCTTAGACATTATTGTCTAATATTAATACCAGCGGAATCCCTTATTACATTCAGCGTATCATGATGTCATGTCTGGCTTCTCGTCTGTCTTCTCCATGTCTGCGTGGTTAACCTGGAGCAATATCACTCCCTGCCTCCAGAGTGAGGTGGAATAGTCAGAGGCTCTGTGCTGAAGACGGTTTTCAGAAAAGCACCACAGGGCAAGCCAGGCATTGTAGACATTCGGTGTTCACTCTATGATCAGCTTTATTCTGTCCAGAGTCTCTTTTTTTCACGTCTACAACAGTATTTAATCTTTAATCAAGCACAACCCCAGTGACCACCTAATGAAGTTGAATTTTTATGGGTTTTGGCCTGAAGAAAATTACTCTCACTGTCACTGACTGAAAGACTTAGATCAACAGCCAGATCTAGCACCTGGGTAACGAACCTTTAGCACCCAAGAGAAGTAACGCAGGCAGAAGACCTTCTCCTTTCAAGCCTATGTATCACCATGGCAGGGCTGTGCTTTCCTGTTAGCTTCAACAAGGGAAAATGGGAGGGAATCTCACTGCACTTAAACGAACATTTCTAACAATGTTTCTGAAGTGAGACCTAGGAGCAGTCCAATTCAGGGAGAAGTTTGAGGTTAAAGATTACACTGTACTATTTGTCTGAGGTATAAAAACACCAGGGAATTGTGCAGTGGGGTGTTAACTCAAGGTCTATATGCTGTCCTGAGGGCAATGTAGGCTTTAAGTATTGCCCTGAGACTATATATATAAAAAAATATTGTACTAATCTCTAGATTAAACAAAAGGCAGACAATGGGAGCTTGTCTTTTCTTGCTAGCATGTTTCAGCAGTCAAATATCCTTACAGGTGCGTTCATCTGGGTGAGAGGGGAGCCGGGTCTGGTCTTTGAGGCTGAGTCACATTTTGTCTTCCTGCTGGTATCAGAGTCGTTGTAAAGCTTCTAGAAAATGGGTCCTGTTTCTGCAAAGGTAGATATAAAATGTGGCCACTTGGCTTGTTGCCACTGCTCATGGGTTTCTTTTTTGGAGAGATTAGCCCTGCATCCCTTCACTCTTGCCACCTCAGCCACCCTTCATCACACTTCGCAGCAGCTGCTGCTGCATCACTCCAGACACCAGGTGTTTCAACCCCAAGGTACAAAATCCATGACCAGCCTCCCATCAGATAGGGCCACTTTAGTCATAGAAAGTGCGTCCAGGAAGACTAATGACAGGAAACGGGCCCAGGCACCGATGCTTTGCATATAAGGCATCTCTTATTGTAAGGATCTCCCCAGCTCTTCAATCAAATAATATTCAGAGGAAGTACTGGTCACAAACATACTCCACCATAGCTGGTAAAGCAGTCACTTTCACCCCTGGGTGATGCTGCATGACCACAAAAGCAGGGGAAGAATGGATACTGTCACCAGGCACAGTAAGTCAGAAATTACTGTATGTTACCACATGAGCTTGAAGCTGGGACATACATATGCACACACATGTGTAGCCAACCAGTAATAGGGAGATCTTTTGACAACTGTTCTCCTGCTGTAACTTTTTGTTCTTTTTACTAGCATGGTAGGGAAGGCACGCATAATTTCATTTTTCAGCTAAAGCAAAGATATTTGGTTTTTCTTATCCTCTTCAGTGAAATTGGAAAGAAGTAGGATAGCTACAGTTTCTAATACATTTACATTATTTGTGGTTTGTGTGTTTGTTTGTTGTTGTTGTTTTTAAGTGGATTAAGCAGTAACAACGAAAGAACAACTAAGTATCAAGACTTATCAAGAGCATATATGCATCTGAATGTTTTCTTTAGCTGATTTTTCCTTGCACCAAAAAAAAACCAAACCAAACCAAAACAAAACAAAAACAAACAAACAAACAAAAAAAACCCACTAGGATTCCTGCCAATAACAAACAACATAGAGCATGGGCATTATGGAAAGTAAAATGGGGAAGACGAATAGAAATTGTTTTATATCAACTCTCACATTTCAGTTCTTCTTAGGAAGCATAACAATCTCCCAGAAAGCAGAAGGTAAGGGTTTTCATAACATTTAACTGTCTTCTGAAGTGTGGTACCGAGACAAGAAGCACTGTGCAGTGGTGAAAGAAAACTGAAACATAAAGCTGGTAGCAGCTGGAAAGTTCAACAAACCTGGCAAGGATTTGTGTTCAGCCAAAGCTCAAACGGACTTAATACAATACTGGAAGCTGCTGGGTCTCCAGACAGCACGTGGCAGCAGTACGGAGCTCCCTGTTCTCCCTGGTCCTGCATTTCTGGGGCAGCTACTGTATTTTCCTGCCTTCGTTCATAGTCTTCCACACATCTCTGAGAGGACATACTTTTAAAATGTTTACAGCTACTGGAGTAGTATTACAGGAGTAATAAATGCCTTTTGCTCCTTCCAATAGGATAAGATTTTTCCTTAAACTTCTGTGTTCAGGACAGCAGTTGTGAGGCATAATGGCAATTTTATTTTACTTTTTTTTTCTTGAGGAGCAAGAGGACTGAATATCTCTGCAACTACTTAAGACCCTATCACTAGTGTTTTACACTAATTTCAGTCCATCAGGGTTTTTTTTGTTTTTGTTTTGTTTGTTTGTTTGTTTTCTTTTCCAGGTGGACGTTCTTGCTGCTGTTTGCATTTTCTCAGGACCTGCACACCCACACCTTAGTAAGAAGGCTCACAACACTGCAAACCTCATCTGGCCGCTCTCTTTCTTGGGATACAAGCATACCCCCCCCTTCAAAAGAGCTGTTCTCAGCCCACCTGTGAGGAGGAATTGTTATTTTTATTTGAACACTGAAGCAACACCAGTTGAGACACCGAAACAGGCCAGACAGAGAGGTCAAGAAGTCCTCGTTTAGAGGACTCCAAACCACACTCAGTTTTGTCATCTCCTTTCAGCACGAGCCCCAGCTGTGCCCCATTTGCTGAGGAGGGAGCACACCAGCAGCGGGAAGGGGAGCAAGATGCCAAGGTGGGATCAGCCATTTCATCCCCCTGAGCCCAGCCGGCTCCGACCAAGGCCTCATGGCGGGTCTCAGGTGGTGAGGCCTGAGCAGCAGTGCTACTTTTCTTCCCCCAGGGCTTCTGTGCAGGCTGGCAATCCTCCCCTACAAGCTTCTGTGTTTGCTCCCGATAGCTGTGAGGGAAATCTGAGCAGGTGGGGCCGCTTACAGAGAGCTAGGGTATCAGCAATTTTCTGTCCGTGTGGATCAGGAAACTTTCCAAGGCCAAACCACCAAAAAGGCCATGAGCACAACTCATCTCAGCCACAGAGGAACATGCCAAAAAAAGCCACATCCCCTTCATGGTGGTTGGGTTTGCTGTCTTATACACAGCTAGCAGAGCTGGAAGGTGGCAGCAGTGCTGTCCAGATGGACCAGAAAGCATCCTGCTAAGGCCCATAAGTCTGGGGAGGGAGAGCAGATTCTTACCTCCCAGCTCTAGGGCCCTAGCTGACCTCCCTCCCCACTCAAAAAACCTTGGCATGAAGAAGTTCCCTGTCCCCCATACAGCACTGTACTGCAGGTGTCTCTTTTGCTGTTATTCTTAATATTAGTTCCTCATATTAGGCCGCCACATGAAACACCAAATGAGATCATAAAAAGCAGCCATGTGTGTGCAGCACAGTTAAAGGTCACTGCTGCATGCGAATTCACTTTTTAAAAATAATTAATTGAACAACAGCCTGACATTTACCCTGCGAGGGGATTTTTGAGAGTTTGCTTGCTGAAGCCTGATATTCGCAGGCTGCAATGTTTACTGCTGGGGGAGCGGAGGATCATTGTTATTCTAGAGCAAATAAAATAAAACTGATCAAATTCAACTCTGAGTAAAGGGGAAAAAAACCAACACTATAGGCAAACCTTGCACTGGATTCATTCAGCTTTGTTCTTTCTCCCCTCTGTGTTTCACAGGACTTGTGACTGCCATTAAAACTGAACAAACATTTCCAATGCAAAAAGTAATTTCAGTTTGCATACATCTTTCTTCAGAGCTAAAGCTTCAAACGCCTTTTCCTACCTTAAAAAAAAATTGAATTAATGTTAGTTGCAGGAATATGAGTCTAGATAATGGTCAGGCAGTTTTTTCAAGGATATGGAGAAAGGAGAAGTAGAAGAAAGGAAATTATGTTCTCCTTCTTCTTTTTAATTGGTATCTCAGTTGTAAGTGTCTCATTTCTCTGTTTCACAGGTTGGTTGAGCTGGGTTGGCTTAATCAGTGTCAGCTGTAAGGTGCCAACAATCTAAAATAATTCTTTCCACATACGTGGTTTCTGCATGCCCATGGGCCACCAATTTCTAGCTGACTATGTGTGCCATTTCAAGCCCTGGGAGGAGCTGGCTACAGGCTCATTATCAGTGATGTAGAACACAGCAGTTGTTCACTCAGAATTTTGTTCAAGACAATGTTCATTAAGTATTTTGTCTCGCAGGGAAGCTAAAATGTGAATTTTCATTGTGGACTCGGGCCAGACTCCATTTTCAAAGCATCTGAAATGTGAATGGTAAGTGCATCAGAGCAGCTCATCTTCTAAACAGCTTTAAGTACATTTAAAAAATGAAAAAAAAAAAACCTCCAGCCCCACAACAACCCAATTTCTTTAGTAAACTCTGGTGTGGAGCCTCGCATGGCGCTGTTTGGAAACCCACAGACATCCCCTCTACTGGACCCTCCTTATCTGTGTACTTACTGGCACTCCATAGGACTCCAGGAGGTGAGTGAGGTAAGGTTTTCCCTTTAAAAAAGCTGTGCTGACTGCTTCCCACAGGCTGTGCTTACATCTATGTGCCCAATGATCTTCTTTACTATCAACTCTACCATCTTACCACTGCTGGGAGTCAGACCCACCAGGCTGTAGTTCCCAGGATGCCCTCTAAAACCTCTTTTATTAAGGGAGCTTACAACAGGGATTTCAACTCTCCTATAAAGAAAGAAGCTCTTCATGTACAATGAAACTGATTTTAAGTTTTGGCAATGAAAATCTCAGTTCTGGTGTATGTTCTTTTAGTCATCACCAAGTCTGTGATTCTCAGCATTGTAGCAACTGTAAGCAAAAGCTTTATTTTTCTTTATGTACCACGTATCTTGCCCAATCACCTGCTGTTTGTTGGGTAACACACAGTTTAAAAGGAAATTCATACATAGACTACCACATTGTAGCAATTGGCATTAGAATATGTATGTAGAGACAACAACTTCTCCCAAATGTCAATATAAAGCGTTTTTCTTTAAACATCATATGATATATTTGACATATTTGCATAATTAGCTTTTGTATGATTCATCACATAAGTTTCAACTTCAGTCTGCTTTGTGAAGACATATCAATACACACAATGTCATACCCCAGACTGTGCAATGTAAAGATACCAATACCAGAGATGGAAAATCTAGTTTGGGTATCATATGGTTACCAGGGAAGTCACAGGGGTACTACTGGGACAGTGTGGTCCCTGCAGACAAATGAGACCGGCTGGAAAATTGACCTCATTAGTTTGCAGCTAGCTCCAAAATTAATGGTGCAGCTTTTATTACAGCCTAACAGGCCAAGCTTTAGAAGCACGTAGATTTGCAAATGTATTGCAAGTGCTTTTAGGTCAATTATTTAAAACAAATCATCCTGTTTTCTTAAAGATACGTTATGGACTGGCATGCCAGATGTGGCCTGGGACCGCTTGTACATCTTGACATTGGATCCCTATTCCTCTACCTATTGGTAAGAGTCATTTGAGCTTGGCCTCTGTGCAGGTGACAAACTTGGGTGCAGTCCCCTGTCATCAGGGGGCCTTCACAGAACATTTGCTTCTCAAGCACGGCTGAGGCACAGGCATAGCTGGCAAGTTTCTCAACCTTCACAACTGAGATTTTGCAATCCCTTTATCTACACACTTCATCGGCAGAGCTCCTCTTGTTTACAGACTTGGATCCATCAAGTCAAGACAAGTTTACTGCCACGCATTTCTTACCACTGGTTGTTCTGGTGGTGCTGTTTTGAACGCCAGCTGGCTGCTTTGACTGTGTCTTAGCTCAGCAGAACAAAACGCGGTGCTGATGTTCTGGTGCTTGAAAGAGCTGCACAGACCTCCTGTTCAAGGGAGCCTCCAGGCTTCCTGCAGATGGTGGTGCTGACCACAGTGGTCAGACACAGCATGGGAAGCAGCACATCCCTCCCTCTCCCTCAGCAGGGGAGATTGTGTTGATTACGTTCACCAGATTTCCAAATGTAATGGTCCATAACAAAGCTTCCTAAAGAAAGAGAGCTCACTTGCAACTGGGAAAAAGGCTCTGGTCTGAAAACAGATGAAGGGATGGGAAGGAAAGGGTAGGCCTTTGCTGTCAGGTTTGAAGACAGAGAAAAGTCAGCAGAGAGGTCTCCCAGGAATCAGTGCTGAAAGTGGTCATAGATAACATCTTTCTCATAAAAGGGAGTGAATAATAGAATAGCCACCTTTCCACACAATATCGAGCTCTTTTTTCATATGTCAATGCCAAAAATTTCAGAAGGATCCAAATAGAACTGAGCAGGCAGAAAGGCACCAGGTGAGCTTCGGTGCCAATTTAAGCCAGGAAATACACCCAGGAAAAAAATTAGCCTACCTGTGTCTACATGATGTGAAGCTTGGAAGAGGCAGCTACAATTCAGGAAAGATCTTAGAGTCATCACTGACAGCTCTCAGAAACTGCCAGATCAGCATACAGAAATAGGCAAAAAGAAAACGCTAACATGTACTGAGTATCATCAGGAAGGGTAATGAGAGCAAGACAGAAAGGACCATTTTGCCACCACTTAAGAAGCTGACGGTCTACATCTTGAAAATGGCATGTTGGCTTGTGTCTCTGCATCTCAAGAAGGACATAGTGAAATTAAAGCTACAGAGAAGGACAGCTAAAGTGATCAATAGGACATTGCAGTTGATCTATGAGAAGAGATTGTAAGAGACAGGGACTCTTGAGCTTTCAGAGGATAAGATTGAGGGATATTGCACAACACAATACTGATACTGTGACATAATATCACAAAGGTGTTGGCCATGCTGAATGCCAAACTGTTGTTCACCAGATCCCACACTGCAAGGACTAGGGAATACTCAAGTAAACCGGCTGGAAATCAGGTTAAAAAATGTAAAAGAAAACAATTCCTTACTAATTAGGCAGTGAACTTCTGGGACTTGCTGCCACAAGAGACTGTGGATGTTGACGGTATCCATAGGTTACTTATCTTAAACAAATTCACAAATAATCCAGAAATGAATTATGGAAGGACTGGACAAAGCTGTATTTGGATAATTTTGATGAATGTGATCGTGGATGCTGGAGAAGTGCAAAGGGTATGGACCAGCACAAATAGCAGGGCTTGTGTAATCTCCTTAAACATCATCCCCACTGATGGACGCAGACTGATGGATCAGTGGCATTGATCGTTCTGGGTGTTTCTCTTGTTCCTTGTTCTTATTCCAGCTACCAAAATACTAGAGGACAAGTGTAAGGTCTCCTGTAAGGAACTGGACTCATTGGCAATCCAGTATCTGAAGACCGATAGATTAAACTTTGTTTGGTAAGGAGGCTTACTTTCAGCCTCAATAACTTTTACAGTTTTGACTGGATAATCCAGTTCCATCATTCATAGCACAGAGGGGATCTCAACAGATCGTCTTAGGCAAAATTTGAATGCAAATACTACTACATACTGCTTACCAAAATGCAAGAAATATGTTGTTGACACTCCACGATGCACTTCATTGTAAGTGAATACTGCAAAGCAGCACGTTTTTCTGTCAACATCTTGAAGGTACAATGTCTTGGCCTTCACATTTTAAGACGGGTACAGGCAAAACAAACTCATCATCCAGGAAAGAGCCATGAACAAACTGGGATTCCTTCATCTGCATCAAGGTCTATCTGAGCTTTTTGTTCTCTCAATTTAGAAGATTGCTTGGGCGTGTCCTGTAAGGACACTCTCAAGGTCAATGTTCTCATTTGTAAGAATCTGTAATATATGCACTAACTTCCCCACCTTTATATCACATTTTTAAAGAATGGGAAATCTAGACTACAATAAAAAAAAAAATCTTGTGTGCTCAGCTTATCCAGGAAAACCCCAGATCATGTTATAGCTTATTCATCTGGTTCGAGTTGAGTCTGTCACAAAGAATGAACAAAAATGAAGGATGGGGCCATCCACAATGATTTAATAAACGTTTCCTAGGCAAATTTTTAGTCGGAAGGGTAGTACTAGTCATAGTAAACAGCCTAAATCATGCTCTGTACATCAGCCTGTATTGTCAAAGATAACATACAGGGAAAACTGACGCTTGCAACTAGTGGTGAGACAGAAGTCCCAGGTTACTGATTGGAAAAGAGATGTCTGGCCACTGAGAAATACCACCAGTAAAACCTCAAAGAACTTCTTGGTAATACAAAACGAAAGGACCAGGGTAAGTTATTCTCTGATCACCGAGGTGTCTCACTCTGGTACCTGGTAGGCCACTTTGAGTCTTCTATAATTCACATTGGTTAACTGGAAACTCCTGACTTCAATTTTGCTATTCCAGAGCCTGTGGGGGTTGCAGGTATAAGTTATATGTGCTAGTCTATAATTTTCCACCAACATATATTGGTGAGAAGATCTGTGAGGAAGCTTGAAGGAAGCACATAAGCATTGTATCTCAAGAATCAGAACTAAAATTTAAAAATTTAAAATTTAAAATTTAAAATTTAAAATAAAGTTTACTCCACTTAAAAAGCTTGTTTCTAATTGCAACACAAATAAACACAAGTAAACACCTCCATGATCCTGTTAAATTGACTGTCCCAGTTAATATCTTGCGCCATCAAATCTGTTTAGATTCCTGCAGATCAACTTTATTTTAGAGTGGTAGAGATAAGGATAGTTACTTCACAGTTATCTGACACGGTAATCACAGGCACTGAATATACGTAAAATCGTATTGATGTTTAGTTCCAGAAGCAATAACCTTTTACAAAGACACCTTTTACTCCATTTGAACTTGTGACTTCTGAAAAAAAACTGTTTGCTTTATTCCAACAACCTTCTTTGCACAAGTTAATTAGCGTTAATGATTGGCTAACAACACACTTCACCTCCATGCCACAATGATGCATTTGTGTGGGAGCAACATTGTGATTCCTCTTTAAGCTTCAAATTACACAAAATCCCCTTTACTCAGCTGCCAAAATACTTTCCGAGGAATTTCTTAGGAGATGAATGAAGGAACAGGTCAAAACAGGATGCTGTCCAATGCTATCCTAGATAAACCCTTCTACACATTCTTACCTAGAAATCTAGACAAAAAAGATCTGTTCATATCATCATGGCTGTTTGATGTGGTTGTGCACTACAGCATCCTTAACACACTTTCTATTTCAAAGCCTCAGAAGCCGTGAGGCTGAGCTGCAACTATCTGCTCATTTGATGGAAATTTGGTTCTATGGGTTTTGTTGGGGGCCAAAAGAATATGAATTGTTAAATTAAAAAAAAAAAAAAGTTACATCTATGGTAACAGATATTTTCCATCCACAAGCCAAGAGTCTTTTCATCATTTCACTTTCTTGAACAGGTGAGCTCTGATTAACAACCTTTTTTAGCAGCCTGTATTAGAACATCACCCTCTGGAGAAATAGGACCCTTCCGAAACAAATTCTGAACTACTTGAGCTGAAAAAAGTCAAAATGCACTAATCCTGCCTATGGACAACATTCACTTTCATCCATAAGCACATGGGCACAATTGGCTGGTATAGATATCCGCATGATATGTGAACACCTAATTACCTCCAGCGTGATGCACAGTGCTGGTTCAGAATACGTGCTGGTCTGTTTAAACAAAACTGACCTCAAAGTATGGCAGTATACCTGCTCTCAAGAACGTCCATAATTTTTTCTATTTCCACAAGCATTTTTTTGCCAGTTTGTTAAGTTTCCTTTCTCCCTTTATGCCTCTTGCCCTCTAAACGACTTGCCCAAATACCTGGACTGGCTACATATCAATGTGCCCCTCTAAGTCAAGAGAAGAAATCCCCAAACAAGGCAAAGAATTTGCAAAATGCAGAAAAAGGCCCTGAAGAAGAAGGTAAAAGGAAGACCATGCAAAGAAATGCCATTTTCCCTCAATAACTTTCTGTTGCCAACATTCAAAGAACAAAACTCATGGAGATGCATGGCCGTTGTCCAAGGAGGAGGACGGGAGGAAAGATGTGGGGGTTGGACGTTATCTAAACAGATGCACGCTGACAGCCACATACATTCACACACACTGTCTGCACAAGGCAGAAGATGTGTATTTGAGACAACCACATGCTTCACCTGCTGGCATGTGTTGACGTGCATTCACTCCTACTCGCCTTCACAGAGGCAATATAACCCAAACTGCCTTTTTATAATACAACTCCACTTTCATAAAGCTAGTGATAACCTTCAGTGTTCTTATTATTCAAAACCTGTGCCTTCTCTGGACACTTTCATTTAACGGGAGACCAGAGCTGATTGTGAAGCGGCTTCATTCTCTTCATGTCAAGCCAAGATGCCTTATCTAGTTAAAAGATGATCTACCTCCAGAACTAGCCATCTGATTTCATTAAGACTTCTGAAAGCATTTTATTAAGGATTCTTCCTCTTTCCACATTCCTGTGATCACAAAATATTGAAGACACCAGGTGATTCTCTTCTTTTGATTTTGTCCCCCCCTAGCTTTCAACAACTGCTCCCTGAGCTGCCAGTCTTTCTGCTGGGTAACAATGCCCTAACCATGGCAATGCAATGCATGACAAGTGAACTTGTCTCTGGCATGTAACCAGAAGCAGCAACAGCAACTGCTGCTCCAGGGCTTTGAGGCACAATAAATAGGAAAAGGCCATCCAGGACCAGTGCCTACTTCCAATAGGCAGCATTTCTTCTGAGGCTCTGATACCGATGTAAGGGAGGTAATTGGAGGAAAGGCAGCAATCAAAGGAAAGATTTGATTTCGGCTCAATGTAGTAAATATCTGAACACAATTATATAGACAAAGAGAACAAACACAGAGAAACTAATATCCAGATGAGACCTGATTTAATCCAGTAGTTTGCTTTTCCGATTTTTAAGGGCCACTTATAAACCTGACAAAGCTAACACCATTTCTGACTTAGCATTAATTCAAGAGAGACAGAAAAAAAACATGAGTGACAAGGTCCAGGACAAGGAAAGAATTAAGCCTACAGGCCATCCCTTAGACTTCACTCCAGGATGCTCTCACCTCCAGATTCCTTATACCCCACCAACAAATTGCGTGGCAGCAGCTGCAAATGCCAGGGCAGGGTGAAGGCACTGGAGCAAGAAGGTTCCTGGAGCTGTTTAATGACAGGGACTACCTACATAGTCTACCAAGAGACACAGAGTTGTCCCTTGATAAGGCAAATCAGTTATAGCCAAGTTGCACACAATTTTAAAGCGAAGATCAGGGAACACACATAGGAATTCAACACTGGAAAAAAAAAAAGTTTGTTATTCTATGAAATCTTCCATTGTTGCTGGACCCCAGAGGACCCGCCAAACTCCCTCACATTTTACTTCTTAGTGTCTGTGCAAAACAAAGCAGATACATATATATATATATAAATAGTGATGATATTTCAGAGCTCACCACTGATATCACACTGTCTTAACCTAAACTTTGCAAAATTAGGTTCCTGTCCCATATTCCTCAATGTACAACAGACCAAAATGTATCAACCTATTATCTTCTTGAGAAAGCATAGATGTACTTGGCCAAAAAACAACAAAATCCATCAAACTTGGTATATGTTCTGGAGATAAAGGTCTGTGCTGGCTGAGTTGGCCACACATTCAGAGGGCTGCTTGCTCCCCAGCCTCACTCCTGGTTCTGCAGTACCCAGTCACTGACCACAGCAGGCAGCTGGCTCCTCAAAGCAGCACACCTCACTCTGCCCAGTGCATAAAAAGTCTAAATGCTAAAAAATGCTAAAACTACAGCTGAGTCAACTATCCATGCAGCATCGGTTAGCAAAGGAAACTGGCAAAGTAAATGGTGAAAAGATTACACTCGATCCATTTGTGTGCATGCATGTTCACTTACCCGTGTGTGAACAGCAACCAAACTAGGCTCCCGTTTAATCAGGGCAACTGATACAAGTGGACTAATAAGGGTTGCAACTAAACGTGTCAAATGCATCCAGTTAATAAAGCAATCTGCCAGTTTGGATATACTTGATTTTACAGGCTATTAATCTACACTCTTATAATAACCCTATTTGCAAACTTACAATTCCCATCAATAAATATGAACAGTGATTCAATTTTCTTTTTCTGCATGGAAAAGATTGTCTGTGTGATACTAATCCATCTGTAAAAATACTCACCATTCATACCATATAGACACACATTATATTTTTTATAAATGTGTGTTGTATATACATACATACATAGCATTTGTATGTGTGTGTATATATTTAGTATGCACACAGACAAAGCTTATACTAAGTGTCCTCCAGCCATTTACATCACAACTACTCTTCAGACTTCCCTGTGCACAAAATAACAGTTGTATAAGTCACACAAGGGACACTTTCCAAGCACATTCTGCCCCATGCCGTTCTCAAACATCGGACACTAACAAGAGCTGATGACACGAACAGCTTGGGCTTGGACAACCTGGGAAAAGTGAAGGAGATAAATGTCCCTCTGGTGTGGTGTCACTCTGGAACAGAAGTGTTTAAGACGTTTCACCCCAAATGAAATGAGAACATGCTAGCAACAAGGTAAGGGCCTAATCTGGCCAAGCAAATGACATTCTCTGGTGTATGTGGTGCATTTGACCGCTGTCAGATGGCTTGGGAAAAGAATATAATAGGAAGTCTCCACGACAAGAAGATGAGCAGAAAAATGTTGTGTTGAGTTTGTGACCAGTTTGGGGCTGATCTTGACCAGCCTCCCTGACACTGCCAGGGCCTGGAAAGCAATGAGGCTGCAGCAGGAGCATCCTAGAGAGGCTCCCAGGAGAGCTGTGTTTATCCCTTGGTAGCTCGATTCAATTTTTGGAGGCTGCACACGACCTCAAATGAAGCTTAGGCTCCAATGCTGCAATCAGGGCTGTCTGCCTCCAAAATCCTGTATCAGGAAGTCATGCAGAGCTTAAACAAGTCAGGCAAGCTACAGTGATCTCCACAGGTCAAGACAATTTTACCATATGGAGGGTGGGGGAGGGAAGAATTAAAAAAAAAAAAAGTGCATGCAAAGGATTACTTCATTTTTTGGCAAATGCAGAGTGGACAGAAATGATCATCTCAAGCCCTGCTAGCCAAGGGGAATTGACAATCTGTCCGTAGCCTGCTGCAAAGAAATATGAAAAGCAAATAAGATTAACTTTCAGTTGGACACTGTTACACAATTACAAGTTGGATGCCAGAAACAACACTAGTAAGTGGAGGGAAAAAAGTTCCAAGCACTGAAAATTTATCAGGAAGTCCAGGATTTATTGTCAGGAGTCTGTCCTGTAAAAGGAGAAAGGAAACTTGACACGGTGCTGAGTGAACCACCGTGAACATTAACAAAGCAGAAAATATTTGTAACTGTGCTTGGGAAAACAGTACCTTATCTTTACTGGATTAAAGTAAGTATAGGAATACTTGCTCATCACTGCAAAAAAGAAGCCAAACGCAAAGTGTTCGCAGATACAGGCCCCAAATACCTGATCGAGTTACAAAACGACAGCTACAAAATTACATCTTACGAAGCTTTACCCTCCAAGTATTTCCCTACTAGGATGACCACTTGACTTGGTTAAAGATGTTGGAAAGCACAAGCAGTGACAATCAGCACCTCTGGAACGAGCCAGAACGCACAAAAACCAAGGCAAGTTTCATATAACAGGAACTGCATTAAATAACGAAGCAGCAACTGATAATGTGTGTTAGGCTAACCTGTGTTTGGTACAGCTAAATTTGGAGCAGATCTACAATATAACTCTGTTTTCTGGTAAACAAAGTGCTTTCAGATGAAGGTCTGTGGTGGCTGTGATGCTGGAAACTGATATGAGAGGAAATGAGGTTTTATGGATACGTGAGAGGTAGATAAAACCTCACGGAAAGCTCTCTGATTTTTGGCTCCAGGTCCTGCCTTCGGTTTCCAGAACTGGAGGCATCGGTGGCTTCAGACAGCAGTCATCACGTGAGCTTGCCACCCCAGAGGGGCAGTGAGAGGGATCACTATCCCCAGCTTATTTGAACACAGATGGTAAATTTAAATTCATGGTCAGGAGCTTGTGTCGTACCACAGCAGCCTGCAAGGCTGGGTTTAGCTGGGTAGAGATGGGTGTGCTATGGGAACACTGTCCTTGGGAGCCTGGGCACCTGCTTCAGGGCCCTGAGATAACAGCACAGCTTGCACTTCACCTCTGCATTGTATAATGCTGTCTTCCCTGTAATAAAATATAGGAAATAGGGCAAGGGAGGAGAACAGTGTCAGCAAGCGCATCATGCCTATTAGAAAAAGACAACTCCCTCACCAAATCCCTCATGCAAAACCATCGATAGCCTGGTGACAGCACTGCCTGACAGTGGGAGGCTCACGGGGAGCACACTGCTGGTATCAGCATAACACAAACAGATGAAGAAGCTAAGCGAAAGCACTGCTCATAAGCAGAGGAACAAAAATGCAAGTTCATGTGGTAGCTGGTGGTAAGACCTCTTCTGGGAAGTTAGCTACTCTGAGTGGCTTGCGACCAAATACCCCAAGTAAGTAACCCCTTAAGTCTTCTCTCTCTATCTCTCTTTTTAAAATATTAGACATCTAGTCTTGCTTTAAAAAAATCCAATAAGAGCACAGCCATTACACTCTAGATTATTTCCATATGAAAGCTTAATTTCAAACAGATGATGATCGTTATGTGAAGCAAACAAGGGTAAAAATCCTGAGTAATGGACTCTGAAATCTAATTATTTTAAACAACCTACTTAAAAAACAGCTAGCCTACTAAATCCACACATGTGCGCTTAAGAAAGGGAAGGATGAAGGCTGAACACTCACAATCCTCAGTGCAGTGGTCACACTGCCCCATCCAATGCATTGGGGGCGGGTGGCATGAGCGTGTGCTCTGCTCCTCACCTCTCCCATGTGAGCTTTGGCATCGTACAAATGCAGGTCAGGAACTTCTTGCAACAAAAGCCATATTGAACTTAAAAAGTCCAAGTCATGATCTGGAAGAGCTTCCTGTCTCAGCTCCTTGGCACAAATGCACCACTGACAAACGATAGCATTTACAGCCATTTAGTCTTAGCTTACGACTTCGTAGCAGTATTATTATTTCTAGGTTAGCAGTGGACCGTGCTATTTTATTCAGATCCTTCTCCCTCTCTCTCAACATATATTCAGCATTCTTGGTTCATCGGAAATAACTGGAAACTTACTTGCCTTCAGCTCAGAGATATAAAAGGTCAAGTCAATTTTAGGCTAGTTCTTGATGTACAGAAGACGAACAATGATGTTTCTAATTTACTTATCCACACAAGCAGAGGACAGACTACTTGACTGCTTATCCACAGCACAAATTAAACCTGGAACCAACTCTGCTCTTTAAATTAGGGTACTTGCCAGGCAAAATTTGCAAACTAGCTAAAAGTCAAGATTGCCATCTTGAAAGTTTTAACCATTGTGTTCTGAATCACAACACAGGGCCACTTGCAGGCTGGTTTTGCACAGCCAGATGCAAAAGTTTTGGTGTCATCTGGACAGCTGTTTGATACAAGCTTGAAAGATCTGCTTCCTCGTTGTTTGTACTCCTCTGCTTTTTGGACAGGGAATGGAGCTGAGTTCTCTGGAATAGGCCGGTACCATACTCACCCCGGCACTTTAAGGCAGCTATGACAACGTTGACAGGACAGCTGGTACTTGCTTGTAACCCAACAAAATCCTAAAATTTCAGATCACAGAACTTACAATGTTACTAGGCACAGGAAAGAGGCCGTAATTTCTTGCATATGTTTTTATGGCTGCCTCTGGCCTTGCATGGTTGTACTCACAGTAACAGATGCACCTGGCTATAACGACAAAAAAAAAGGGAGGGGGGGGAAGGGAGCCAAAAATCTCTCCAACACAACCCCTTCCAACCTGTTTAAAACAATCGTAAAATAGTTTTCTCTGAGATTGGACCACTTGTTGCTACGCAGAAGGTTTCACTTGCAGTGCCCAGGAGTTTTCAGAAAGGTTTTCATTACACAGAGAAAAATAGACTGTGCATCTTGGGAGAGACCCACATTGCTATTAGGAAATTGTTAGAGACAGGGGGTTGACTGACGTCGGCCAATTTTTGAGTTTGCTCTTGACAGGTACTACTAGCTGGACAAAAAATATGCTGCTGGTCATCAGTGAGATCACCACCACCCTTATGAGCACCAAACCAAAAGGGCACCTTTTTTTTTTTTTCCACTGGAAACTCTCTCAAGGCACATTACACTCGTCTGTACCCAGTGCTGGCCTTGACCTACCGCCCCTTTGCTGCAAGCTGTCGCTTTGGGAAGCACCGTGTGCCACAGGCAGGCACAGCAGAACCAGCTCACACCAAAAAGGAGCAGCCACACGACTTCTGTGGTGGATACACGATGCTCGTCGCTGCAGCAAGGAGGGAAGGTAGGGAGACCATGTCAGAGGTATATGCCCAGTATAGGTGAGGTTTTGAAATGCAATGGTGCCGTTGGTTCCTGGCTGGAAATCAGAAGGAGAGGGTGGGTGGCTGCTCCGATTTGCTGAGTGCAAACCACATAAAGTAACCGTCTGTAATGGCGCAAACAGCGGGAGGCAGAATTGCCGGAGTAATTACAAGTGAGGAAAGCGCAGAGCAGTGGAAGAGCAGCAGGACACCACACCTGCTTACCTCCTGCTCTGCCCCAGGATTAATCCTCTGATGTAACCACAGAGCTACATTTTTGGCATTCAAGACAAGGGGGGAAGGGAGGAGGGGGAAGAAAAGACATGTTGCAATGCCCACGACATTGGGCTGGACCCAAAAAGGAAAAAGTGAGCTCGTTCAGTTGTCATCGTCTGCAAAATGCTTTGCTGATTCTTTACAAAATGAAGTGTTATATATTCTTCTTTAAGGATAAACATTTCTAAATACTCAACCATAAAAGCATTTTTTTCTTCATTTTAAAAAGCTGCTTTATGTATTTTTTTTCTTCCCATTAACTAGATATTCATGCTGACAGCTGCAGAATCCTGACTAGCTAGGATTTCTGTCTAGATCAGTGGAGACATTTAAGACTAAACAGTGTCTTAGGCTCTCTTCTTCCTGTACCTGTGCCTACACAATGTTTTCCCTTTGGCTGTTAAAGCAAACCTACTAACCCACTCTATGCCTGAGGGGAAAAGGGATTTTATATTGGTAAACTCCATCAAGAGAAAGAAGGGCACTAGAGAAAGATGGCTTCTGGGGACATTTTCCCTTCCGCCAATGAAAATTAACCAGGAATGAGCAACGACCATGGCTATTCTGGAGCAAATCCCTTTAGGAAATAAATGAAATACCACAACTTTAGTTCTGGGGCTTGTGTGCTTTGACCCTAGCGGTACGCTCTCCCAGCATCAGCGTGCCCACCTCTATGAAGATATCCCACAGACACAAATGATGCCAGGGGAGTGACAAGGAGTCACGAAGAGCAAACCTTCAATGGGATGTCTCTTCAATTCACAGTGTTTCCTGCTCATTTCCAGTTGTCATCATGTCCTATCAGGACAATCACCTGCCCTGGTGTCTGCAGGAGCACTCTGGAGCCCAGATGCCTGGATTGGGCTCAGCAGCAGCCCAAAGCAAAAGTGTCCTCTGTGTGTGTGTGGCAACAATGCAGAGGTGGTCTTCCTCACTGAGCTGATTATTCCTCACAGGGGTGACAGGTTTTGCTTGCCTGTAAGCATCATGTGAGCTCGGTACCCCGTTTCAGAGGAAGGGTTCAAAAGCAACAGTTTTAAGTTTAGATCAAACCTGTAAAGACATACCTTCTTCCAGTAGTGATTCACATATGATTTTCGTGGCTCCCCTACCTTAAAGAAAAAATAATTTGTCTTTCCTAGGACTTGGCTATATCTATTGTAGGTTATCTGAACCAACAGAAGGAATTCTAGAAAAGTGTAACGTGCCCCTGTGCTGACCCTAAATATTTCCAATTTAGAGTAGTAGCATATACAACAAGAACTGGTTAAGAAGATATTCTGTCTTGGGCTTTAAAAGAAAAAATCCTGCTTTCAGTAAGGAGAGAAAAATTAAAAATTAGTCTTTGAGAAATTCAGAGAAACAACATATTCAATTGTTCATCAAGTATTTTCCTCCCCCCTGACTGTGCCAAGTTTTTAAAACATGATCTGGTCACTAGCAGGGCTGGCTTTTTTTGGCTGGTCGTTTTTGAAGTGCCAGCAAGGAATGAGTGTGTTCTAAGTCACGTTTACCCTATTAGCTTTCGATCCAAACCCCATCAGGTAGAACATGAGCCCCTATTCCTTCTCTCCTTGATTATATACAGCTGTCTTAAATCCATTTTAGCTAGTTAACATTCCTAGTCTAAGCACATCCTAAAAGAAACTGAGCAGAAATTTACAATCATCAAGCTACATCACAGGATGCAGGAACAATCACTTCATTTGCCTTTTGCAACAGCTTCATTTTCAATAAGCTTCATGCTCTGAATAATCAAAATGTTCAGAAGTCAAGGCTCACTTCATCAGTCTAAAAAAAAAAAAAACATACACAAGTTTGCATTAAAGTGAGATTACCTCTAACGGAGTTCCCCAAGTGGCATAGTCTATGTGTAGATTTACATCTTGTTTGTACATACACCACAATTCTTTATTTCTAGTATCCACAGTGGGGAAAATAACTCTTTCACTCTTTGTATTTGGGGTGCAGATGTGACTAGAATCACAGAATAGCCCAAGTTGGAAGGGACCCACAAGGGTCATCAAGGCCAACTCCTGGCTCCACACAGGGCCACCCACAAACCAAACCCTATGTCTGAGACCATTGCTCAAATACTTCTTGAGCTCTGGCAGGCTCGGTGCTGTGACCACTGCCCTGGGGAGCCTGTCCCAGTGCCCGACCACCCTCTGGGTGCAGACCCTTTCCCTAACCCCCAGCCTGACCCTCCCCTGTCCCAGCTCCATGCCGTTCCCTCGGGTCCTGTCGCTGTCCCCAGAGAGCAGAGCTCAGCGCCTGCCCCTCCGCTCCCCTCGTGAGGGAGCTGCAGGCCGCCATGAGGCCTCCCCTCAGCCCGCTCTGCTCTGGGCTGGGCAAACCAAGGGGCCTCAGCTGCTCCTCACATGTCTTGCCCTCCATACCTTTCACTATCTTTGTAGCACCATCTAAGATCCCTCTAAGCCACTTGGCTGATAATCACAAAATGTAAGGACTCTTATGGAAAGGAAGGGACACAAGTAACATGAGCACACATGTCTGGAGTAATTCCAGTTCTGGATTTCTAACTGCTCCGTTATCAAAAGAAAGATGTATGGAATCATCCAATGATTATGTTAACACAAAGTGCTCCACAACAATAAATTACTTGAAGGAGGGTTTCTTCTCACAAAGAGTAACTTCACAAATTCCTTACCGGTGCTAAATTAGCCCTAGGTTCTCACATCATCTGCATGGGAAGTGACAGGAAGGCCTCAACTGTAGTGAAAACTGTGCAGAGGAGGTGGATACTTCTCACTCTCAAAACAACCAGTGGTGTGTACACCAAGGTGATTGTTCCCTTAGCCTTTTCAGTTGAAATTTCTACTTTAGATGGGCTTGTTTAAACGATCTTACACCATTGGCAAGGACAAAACCGAAGTGGTAACACTGAAGCACAACTTCCAGGGTGGGTAGTTTAATGAAAAACCCAGACCCAGGCACCTTTATCTCAAAATTAGATTACTCAAATTATTACAGGAAGAAATTTAAGCTGTGTTTTTATGTTCTCTACCTTTCTGGAAGAATTTTTCATTCTTACAAACATCTTCACAAGTCACATTAAGGAATGGGTAGGATTCACCTAAATTCCTTATGAAGCTTTAATATTATGGAATGTCAACATAGCAAAGGATAGAGAAACAAAGCAAGCAAGCAAACCCCCTTATAGCACTGATGTCCATGAAACTGAAGGACAGCTGTTCCTACAGCTTTAACAAGGAACATTAAGGACTATAGTAGCAACAGTCTGAAAATGATATATAGATGCACACTGTATAATCCTTTTTTGCCACTGATGAGAACATCTTACAGGGGGAAGAGATGTACGCTGCTAAGAGAGCTGTCTTGCACCTGTGCCCAAGATCAAGCCCAGGAGCACTGCTAGGCACAGTGCCTCATGGTTTTCCTCCAGGAGGTCTGGGAGAAGGGACAAAATCACTGAACAGCTTTGAGAGAGCTTTAAGGGCTATCGATACACTCTCCACCAAATCACACTGATTACTAGTAGTGCCACTATTCCTACGAGTCTAGTTCCGTCACCCCTTCAACAAATGAAGGGAGATTGTACATCACTCTTTCTGGTCCTACAACCAGAATCACATCTAATGAACCTCTTATAAATTTCCCACACATCACTGAGAGGATTAAAACTTATGTGTCTTGTTGATGTCCAACTCAATTAAGAAGCAGACCCAAATGCCCCTGTTTCTGGAAGAAAGCCCATTCTTCTTACACAATATATGGGAACTTGAACCAAACCAGCCCACACACCAGGACATTCAGAGCATGCAGTAAATGAACCACAAGCAAATTTGAGGCTCCATGCGTCAGTATCATTGGTCAATTACTTCTGCACACAGAGCATTTTGTTGTCTTTTGGCTATTATACCAGCTGGGTAGATTGCAGTCAGCTGCGTGTAACATCCCAGCAGATACTGATGAAGAACTGTGCAAAAGCCATCACCTGTTCACTGTTAATAATGCAGACTCTCCTCTGCCTTCATTAATCTATGAACTGGTTCTCTAAGCAAACGCTTCACATGGGAGCATTTTTAACTAGCTACCCAGGCAAACATGGGACAGAGGCTCTCACTTTACTGAGTACTAACCTGGTTCAACCACCAAATGAAGCATTTTGACCAGCTGTTTGAGACCTTCGAAATGAAACTTTCCATTCAAGCTATTGCAAACCAGGTCTGCAAACTTCAGGCTTCTGTCCTGGGATAAGGCAAAGGTGGGCACTGCCACACACCCATGAATTGTTGCATGGTGGCAGCACAGTGGTGGCAGCAGCAGAGAGGCACTCACAAGCAGTCAGCTTCCAACACTGACTACAGAGCAGACCAGGAGTGCTGGAGTGATCTAGCAGCTCTACAATCCACTCTGAGCCACTCCGAGTTCTCTAGTTACAGTCCTGAGAAAGCAGGAAAAAAAAAAAGAAAAAAAACCTTCTCTATTGACAAAAGGGACGGGGTGGATTTGGGGGACCCAGAGGAAAATATATATATATTTTTTAATCATTTTTTTTAAAGTGATATCAAGGATTACTTAAGATCAACCCTAACATTTGTCACAAAACTGGGTGAACCAAATGAGTGAATGGATTACATCCAAATAGCATCTTACGTGTCCATGAGACTGGAAGATCACAGATCCAGTTGGAATGAAGCTCCAGAGAACCACAGCTTATCTTAGGGGACAGATCTTGACACATTGAAGACATGCAGTGGGCAAGCCCTTAGCCAGAAACAAAACAGACTTTGGGGGCCTGGTGTTTTACCAAACCCATGAATCAGACTAAAATATTACAATTTCCTTCAAGAGGTATTTCAGCACAGTGGCACACAGCCAAAATGCATTTTGAAGGCAAGAAATCCACACAGAAAAATAGAAATGTCATACAATGACTCCTAGCAGCCCCAAACCATGAAAAGGAGCTAAAACAATGAAGCATTTCATCTCAACAGGGACTTGGCTGAGAAGGCTTGAGATGGCACTGACTACATCGTATGCACCAAGCACGACAGGCAGGGCCAGGCATGCCTGCAACAGATAATGCAGGAGTAAACTGGCCTCTCAAGTGATAGGGAGCCCACTCTCCTGCTTTGGGACTGAACTTTGGTATTAATTGGCTGAGCTGGTTTGGTGTGCTTTCTCTAAACTACTTCACATAAATGTGCACCAGTCTGCAATTAAATAATTCTTTGCTTTTTCTTTTAGTAATTCACATTCAAGATCACAAAAAAAAAAAAAAGAAAGAGCCTAGACCAGATCAGAAGAATGATTGGCTTTGACTACAAAGGGTAATTTTTGAGAGCTACTCCATTCAAGCAAGCCATAAATATGGTTAGTACAGAATTGGTTCCTGTGGTTTTCAGCATCTGGAAGGAGAGAGAAAATTTTGGGTTTTAAGATTCATCTCTTGTTCATTCACCATATTAACACAGCCACATCTGAATGGAATTACTTCTGCAACTTGATCTCACTGTCTCAAGGATACATTTCTTTCATTGATTTAATTTTATTTCACATAGTGAGAGATTCTCTGCTCTGGTAATGGAAATGACACTTTCCATTCCCACCACTTCCCTGACTTAAAAGACTACAGAAGTTGTGATGAGTTCATCAGCATTCAACAGGTCATTAGTTACCATATCACAGCAGTTACCTGCAGTGATAACCATTATATCCTGAGATCCTAGAATATTTACCATCAGAACGGGTCATTTGAGCTGTGTCCGTCTAACTGGCATAGACCACTTTGCTAGTCTATTACACAGCTTCTTGAAAGCCAAGAAGACCAAAAAGATCCATTAGAGACCTAGATGCCCCAATTAATCAATTCACGTACATCAAAACCATGACAGAAAACAGCAGCTAGAGAATTCCTCCCATTTTCACAGAATTTGAAACAATTTCTGTTCTGAAACAATCCAGATCTCCCCATTATGCAGCCAAGGCAACTACAAAGCTTGTTCTCAAATTCTTTGGTCTGAATATTTCCAATTCTGAAGTCGCCACACCAATGAGGACTGGGCTTCTGTCCCACTTCCCGTGGACTGGACACAAACCCAACAGTTTTTCTTGGACCGCTTAACAGCATAGGTGCCTTTCTTTGCCAAAACTGAGGTTTATTTCTAGAGGAAGAACTTATTTCTAGAGTTTGGAGGAAGCAGTGGTGGAGTTTCTTAAAAGAAAAACAATGGTTTAATCTCATTTCTATCAGTAGTTCATTTCCAGTATGCAAACCATACATGGCCAAGTGGTTCTTGTCCCAGAAACAGGGAAGTGACACAGCACACAGTATCTGAACAGTAAAGATTCATGAATAACTGAAGCATGAATTCAGGCTAGATCTGAAGTTAAAGTTGTATTCTTATAAAATTAGGTTGTTTTTTTCTTTGCCCTCTCCTCCCCCAAGCTCTTAGGGGAAGGAAAAAAAAAAAAAAAAAAAACACGTCCCTGAAGTGTGTCCAGGAATTAGTGAGTAAATAAAAGGAAATAGGTGCTCTTTTTCATTAAATTTATTAGAGAAATTATCCTGCAATGAAACAACACATATTGTGTATGAAAAAATAAAGTCATTTCATAGAAGAAATGGAGCTACACTAACTGGATGGGTCTTCCAGTTTTAAAGAGGTAGAGAACACTGGTTTCATGTCCATTTAATGATCTATTAGAAACAGCACTCTTCAGGGGTCAATACTAAGGCCAATACTATTTAACAACTTCATTAGTGACCAAGATAGTGGCATGGAATACACCTACAATAAATTTATAGGTAACAACTTGGGGAAACAGTAGGAAAAATATGCTGAAGGCCGAAATTGTCACTCAGAGATCTCAACAAGTTTGAAAAACGCACCGACAAACTTCCTGAAATTTAATAAAAGCATGTGCAAAGTCCTGTATTCATAATAAATCCCACGCAGCTTCAGAGGCTGGCTACAAAGTAGTTCTTCAGAGAAGTACCTGTGGGTGCAAGGGTAAAAAACAAAGACAAACAGAAGTGATGCCAGCAGAGGATGGTCAAGGGGGTCAGAGCACATGACGTGAGGAAAGGTTCATTTATTCAGTATTCAGAAGGATAATGAGGGAACTTCTACTAACCAACGGGTGGCTATGGAGAAGACTGACTGCGCAAAACTCTTCTCAGAAATCAACAGTGTAAGGATGAGAAGCAACAGAAACTGCAGGACAGGAGATTCCCATCAGGTAACAGGGAAAAATCTTCACCATTAGCAATGTCAAATATAAACAGGTTGGCCAGAAGCAACCTGCTCCAACTTTTAAGTGAATTTTACACAGGTGTTTGGACCAGATGACCTGCAGAGGCCACTCCAACCACAGGTATGAGTTTAAGAGACAAGCAACGGTGGGCTCATCAGAAATCTGTTACTTAACCAGTATTGTTAAGTACTGAAGATGTCAGAGTCATTTAAGATAGATAAATGACCAAAGCTAGGTGATTAGATAGCACTGCAGTGAAAGAAAGTAAAAATCCATAAATTCTCCTTAATGCAAAACAGAACAATGAATCAATTCTACAGCCTGGTGTTATAAGCTGAACGTTCAGAAGAGAAAACACCACTATCACTTCATGAGAACATTTACTTAATGCACTATCAGAAGGAATAATGGGTAGCAGAAATAGTGTACACCTTTAATGGCAATATATGATCTCCTAAGCACCTTGAATACCATCACCTAATCTCTTAAAACAACATACAAAACACTTGGAGAAAGATGTTAATAAGGAGACAGAACTCCACGAGGTGAAATCAAGAAGTTTTGTTTGAAGAATACAAAGAAATAGAAAACATGAATAATATCAAGGTTATTTGAAACTCCAAAAGACAACCATCCACTGGGGGGGGGGGGGGGGGGGGGAGATGATGCATTCAAATCAGATTGAAAGGAAGTACTTGTCTTTTATGAGATGCTTTAGAGGCAGAGACAAGGAAACCAGTCACAATCATTTCAGGGGCACGTTACCATCTATATCCCGAAATGATGTTATGGCAATTACTTGGTTTATTGTCAGAAGTAGCAGCTTGCTTTCATCTCAAAGGTTGCTTTTGACATGGACTAGCACCGCCTTGCTGAATGGCTCAGCATGGTAAGGATCAGTTGACTCGGCATGAAATGTAGGCAGAATGCTTGGATTCAAAAAAAAAAGTAAACAGTGTAGTGAGTTAGATTTTCATCTCTATGTCTTAATTTTGAGTCTCAAGATAACTTAATAGCTCTTGTTCCCTTTTTGTTTCCTATATTATTATTTTTTAAACATATATAAATGCTATTTTATTATTCAAAAGGGGTGCACACCACATGTATAACCTTCACAGAACGTCACAATTATGTTTGGCCAAACAGTTCTCAATTATCAGGGTATTTAAGGGTCAGACATAAGCCTAGCAACCTATTTGCTTGAAGATACTTATAAGGAATATTGTTATAGGCCTGAAAGCCAACAGCACTCTGAGGCCGATCATTTTAACCTCACATATTCCTGTCAGACCCTAAATCTCTAGTAATACAACTGAAGTCAAATGAGATGCGAGGTGGCTAAGGCTATTTTAAAAAAAAAATATTGGTGACTGTTAAAAATTTCCAGCATTTTTTTTCCACCACATTAACAATTCTTCCATGTTTTCAAATTAAGAAAGTTGAGTAACTATTTCCCATTAAAACTTATGAAGGATACTTGCCTCTCCTTACCTGGAAGGGGAAATACATCAGAAGAACGCTGCCAACGGGTTTGCTCATCTCTGTGAATGAATTACATTACTTGAACAAACACAGGAACAAAGAAGCATTCTTCAGAGAGAGAATTCGAATGATTATCTTGCTTTTGCAGCTAGCTTGTAACAGAGAGTCTTTCTTTTGTTAATGATGTATGTCTCAGATTTTGTCCCCTACTGTGATGATATGAAAAGTGACTGTTAAGCCCTTTTGTATAGTACTACCATAAAAATAAAGCCACTGAAATACAACTTAATTTCATACTGGAAAAACGGGCAGAACGAGGCAACCTGGGCTGACAAAAACATTCACAGTTGTATGTACATGCAGATAACTATTTTGTGACTTCCAGTATCTGAACATATTGAATACAATCTAATAAGAACTGGCACAGCATAGTTATCCAAAGGTCATACCATAATATGCAATACATTTCAACTCAGTTAAAAGGCACTGGTGTTCCTCAATAAATGTCTTCCAAGAGCCAAATGAGAAAAGATAGAGAACAGAACACTATCTTTAGAGCATACATAGGAAACGTACACTAAACACACCAAGGGCAGTACAGAAAAAGCAAAAAATATAACGTAATGATTCTCTCCAACATACGACTACTGATCTTTTCACTCACTCTGCTTGTATTTGCTGTCAATGTCAAATAAGACATCAGTAGTCTTTTTTTTTCCTTCTATATTTGATCTGAACAAAGCAGCCATGATTGCAGAGGTGCTAGAGACCAGAGTGGAAAATCTACCAGAAATTATCCATGTCCCTAATAACACAGGCATGTTACGCAGCAAGAACGAACACAATGCTATTTTTCAGAACAGGTTAAATACAAACAGAATCATAGAATCATTCAGGGTGGAAAAGACCTCTAAGATCATCTAGTCCAACCTTAAATACTTACAGGGGTTCTAAAAATTCCCACTGACTTCAGTAGGGGAAGACAGATTAAATGGAAAGGAATTAAGTATTTAGTATTAGAGTCTGCTAATATTACCATTCAGAACCAGGGCATAAAAATACAACACGGGTCAGCAGAAGACCAGCACTAGGAGACCAGAGGTAAATGCAGACACTAAGCTCTCTGCCAGCAGGGAACTCTAAAGGCAGCTGCTGCAACTGCATGGGTGGGAAAAGCTAAAAGAAAACAAGGTGGGAAAGCTATTTGTGTCTGTGTTTGGAAGATGCTTAATACCACAGCATATCTGAAATGCACATTACAAAAGAGACAGTGAATCTTAACAGACACCACGCGTTGTCTCCTGACACAGCCTGTACAACGGCTGAGATGTGCAGCAGTGACATTGGTGAGCTAAGCACAAGCAGCCACTCACTAGTCAGCCCCACCACGGGTCTGGCAGAGCAAAGTGCTTTGAACCAAATGCCCAGAGGGTGCAGGTACTCTCCAGCTGGCTGCTTCTCCTCCCTGTGTTCAGCAGGGAAGCATCAGTAGGGTATAGGCTGGAAAGCAGGATTGCTCTTTCAGCTTTCCAAACGTGACAGCTTGATACATGGGCTTTTTGTTGTGCAACGATTTTTTATCATGGTATTATTAACCAACACATGACTTGTTGAATTAATGAAGGTCATTTGTAACCTCTTTTCTAGCAATGTTTTTAAAGGGATGTGTTTTGAGTTTGGGAAATTGTTTCTGAACTACTACATAACTTCATTTTTACTCCCCTTCCATGCTCATCCCCCATAGCTTCTTTGGTAAGATAAACTAAACTGAAATCCAAAACATCACACGCTAATAACACAGCAGAAGACTGCAAACAGTATTTTGGTGGGCTAACATGCAGTTTCAGCTGAACACAAACTGTACTTCAGAAGCAGTACAAAACCATGAGGGACCACAGAGAATTTAAGGAGCAAGAAAAAGTGTCAGCTACAAATGATAACACTGCCACCCATCCCATCCTCTTCACCAACCATACCAAAGGAATAAGTCTTCTCGTATAACCATTAAGACAGACTTTTTTGTTTTAGTCCTTTGGGCACACTTCAATATCTTTCTAATAACCGTACCATGCAATTACTTTCATAAATCTACTTCTAGCTCATGACATTTGCACAGCTTTCCAAAAAGGAGTTTATGAAAAATACCTACATATCTAGATGATTACCTGATTAACTCCACATAATCTCATCCTATGGATAGATGTAGCAATACAACATTGCCTTTTTAAAAAAAACAACAACAAAAAAACATTTCCCCTGCTTTGCATATGAAAACTCCTGTGTACTGCTGCAGAAATAACAGAGGTAACACTGCCTAAAGCAATTTGGAGTAGCTTGGAGTAGCAAATATAAAGTGGCAGTAACAGTCAAACATAATTCCACACAACTTTTGCAGGAGTCTAAATTTAATTTGCTTTACAGGACAGTTGGCCAAACAATGACATTTATCATAAAAATATCCTCTCCATTAAGTAAATCTCATTTTTCTTTCCAAAAGAAAATTCAGTATATACTCTGAGCATCCAGTAGCTCATTTTCAAGATCAGCCCACACAGATTTTTCTTAACAAAACAAAACAATCCAGCTTAAAAAAATGCAGACCAATGTAATGACACAGTCATATTGCTTTTGGCTATGTTAACTTTAAAAAACATGCCAATTTAGCTATCTTTCTTTAGGTTTTATTAGAAAAAAGCAGCAGATCAACATTACAATTCAGAGTCTAATCTAAATATGCACTTGACAATGAAGCACATCTGAATGTGGAGTGAAAAAGGATTCCAGAAAACCTTCAGTTTTGCCAATCTCCTGCTACCCAAATCATCTATCTTTTCTTCTGGCTTTCTGATGACTGAAATCAAATGAGGAACAAAAGATTTATTGCTATGAAAACAAAACCATAGTACAGTAGTATGAGTTCTGGGTGCTAAGCATATTCTGTCAAGTTAACTTAAGAATTTCAAAATGTACTTGAATCTTTTGTTTGGCCATGAAAGTCCATAAGCTGACTGACCCAAGTATAAACTGAAATGTCAGGTCTGGACAAAAAGAGTTAGACAGCATGTTAACCTCCAGTTTTCAGACAGTAATAAAAAGATACAATTCCAACAGCCAAGAAAATAAAATAAAAAAAAACGTTGATCTGACATTCAAGAGCTAAGTTTATTCTTACGCTCATTTTATTTGCACCCAAAATAATTTTAGACCCACCAGGAAAAAAAAATAGTATTTATGGACTATCACACAATTGAAAAAGAGAAACAATTGTGTTTTGACTTGGTTATTTTTCCCCCACTGAGGTATAAAATCTACATATAAATTTGATACTTCACTATAACAAATTGTACTTTTCGTAGTTCTGATTTAGTTTCCATTAAACCCTGTTTACTTTTTTCTTTTTAAACCACATAATTCTTATTTCATGTTATTGAATCCGTTTTCCAGCTCTCTGTTTATTTGTGGATCTACATTTAGTAGTCTGGTTACCACTACTAACCAGGAAAAAAAAAGTCTTGGAACTTTCTTCATCTCAACAGCACTTTCAGCAGAGCTTACTGATGTGCAAGCAAACTACAATGATATGCAGCTCTTCAGAAAGAATATTTCATTGATTATGTTTCCACTGTCCAAATGTTCTCTAAATTATTTGCTGGAAGAAACTCGTTCAATCCTGTAAACATCAGTGGGCGCAGTTTCACTAGTATGTGTGGTAGTTTCACATCCTTATACAGGAAGGCTGGTTCACAGCTACTGAAAAGCTGCAGGAGTTCTAACAGCTGATGAACTGTGGATTCTGCAGAGAAGTTTCCTTCTGTTGCTACTTAACAGTGTAGCCAAAATATTAGCCGAGGTAGCCCAGTCAATCCTTTCTTTTCTTCAGAACCTCTCAGAATATTTCTGGAAGGGTGACATTGCGAAGTAGCCACTGCTGAGAGCGGCTGCCATTGCAGTCTCTGATGCTGGGTACCTGGCTGTCCTCTTCGGTGGCTTTGTCCAGGCACTGGTTACTGTTCACATGCAACAGGGTTAATTTCTGGAAGGTAAAATAAAAAGAATTGAGTTCTACCTGGCAGAAGATAACCTTTTTATTAATAGCTGTTATAATTCTGTAAGCAAACAGGAACTAGACAAGACCCCCATGGTTACCAAGCCCAGATCCCCATTCTAAAGATTACGTAAATATGTTGTTCTGTACTGTGGATACTAAAACACTAAGTTTCACAAAAAAACAGAATGGTCTGAACCTTTTAAATGACATTGTTTCTTAAGCAATATCCACTATTCCATAAATAGTACCGTACTGCTGGGGATTTTCAAGGAGTTCGCAATTGAAGTCTGGTAAGATGTACAACTTTGATTACTAGTTATAACAGTAGTTTTCATGACATCAGAATGAATTCAATTCACATTGAACCCTTTTTTCTCAGTCAGGGACAAAACTGACCTCAAATTATGTTCTTTTAGAACTATGTTCCTTTTAAAAACACGTATACGTACAAGTGCACATGTACGTACAAAATGCATATAAAGATGCATACATATCTTTTCCAATATCTACTAATCTTACTCATGCAATCTTCCATACACCACTCCATCTACCTCAGCGCTGCTCTTATGGAAAAGAGGAGGTCTTCGGGAGTTGCATTTCCTGCTACTGTACTCTGAATACTTAGTGCATCAGCCTGTGTGTGGCACTGACTGGCATTAGTATCGGTGGTACTACTCTCTCTCAGCAGCACAGCCAGGACACTGAACTGACTGGAGAGTGATAAAAACATGCCCTATGTGCACAAGCAGCAAGATGTTTAAAAAAAGAGCAGTTCAGTGTGCTGCATTCATGCAGCAGCTGAAGAATGAAGGGACCTGGAACACATTTAAGCAGACGTATGACTAACACACAACTTGCTTTTTTTTTTGTCCCCCTTTAGTATAAACACCTCCTGAACAGAGGGAGAAGGAAAAAATATAGACAAATCACCCAACTATATGGGCATGTGTTCTTGCTAAGTATTCTCTAACTTATTTTTGTGCTTCATTAGCTAGCTTTCAGTAAAGTTCTGAAGATTATTTTATCAGTGGAAAATCTAGGTACAAAGAGAGAAAACACATACAGTCACATTTATGGCTAGGGTTAGGCACAGGAGAAGTTTCTTTTATGGGCTGCAGCAATCTTTGCAAGAGAGACTACTTGGTTCTTTCAGCTGAAGGATACATAGTTCTGTATTCTCTGCAGAATCTGACAAGCCTTGCTAGTTTAGTTTGGATCAAAATCTAATCTATAATCTAATAGATAAGTGTTAAAAAGCATTCCCCTCTTGAGACACAGAGTGGGAAAACAAACAAACCAAACAAACAAAAAACCCCACACCCTGACCTGGAACTCCTGGGAAATGCTAGGGATTTTTTATCTAGATACTATCTTCTCCTTCAAAAAACAAACAAACAAACAAACACACTTACTCTTGGGTGAATCACTGCATATAGTAAGTAATATTACTCATCATATTTACTTAAGTCAGGTAAACTGACCACATCAAAAAAAAAGGAATGAATGGTTTCCAAGACTCAAATTTAAGCATTTCCATTAACATTTCTACCCAATCACAATACTGTAAAGAGCTTGCAGATCAAACCACTGATCAATGGCCAATGATTTCTAGATCTGGAGTTCAACGTAAAAATTTCAAAATAAGTTTGAATGTTATGGAAAAGATTATGAAAATAAAGCTCTTTGAAGCATCTGTATCTTAAACATACCAAGATTAGAAAAGTAAAACTTTTCCTATAATTTCAGGATGCTGACTTTTTGGTTACAACAGTATTTCCTTTTAACCTTTTGAGACACAAGACATCAGATGTTGGAATTGAAGAAATAAAATTATTCCAGGTATCTACAGGACCAATAAGAGATAGTGCTTGCTAAGGATCTTGTGCCAGTCTCACCTTAACAGAATATTGCACTAGCAGACAGTCCTTCATAGGATCTGGAAGTGCACTGAAAATATTCTTCCTTTTTTTTTTTTTTTTTTAAGGGCTCCCCAGAAAGTTACTAGGTAATTAAATCAATGCAGATGCTCATCAGGTGACTGTGAATTAATGACAGAGGGAACATAATCCTGACTTATTTCCTTGCTTATTCAATGGTCAAATAGTGGTCCCACGAACGATTTTGTTGCTGTGTAGGCTCACATAAAAACACAAGTTATCTTATTTTAATATCACAAGTTATTAGAAGACTTACCACTGGGTCATATTCCCAAAGCTGATTTCCTTTTAGATGATGGCACTTGAGCATTGTTACTGGGCCATTAAGTTTGGAGACATCTAAACACAAATCATCTGTTCGAATTTCTTTGTTGGCAGTATATGAGAAAACCTAGACAGAGAAAGAATGAGAGAAATTGAGAAAAAAAAAGCATTCAACCAAAGAATTCCTGGGGACGGGACAGTGTAGGGGGTAGAAGTGTCAGGAGGCAGGGGGAAAGAAGTGAGGAGTGAGAGTTAAGGGGAATATTTGCACGCATTACTTCATTAATAACCACTGAACTTTTTCTTTTTTTCTTCAGCGTGTACAGAAATACTTTTTTTTTTTTTTTTAGGGGTACAAACACTATAAGTTCTTCAAACAAAAGTGATGTTTTCAAACTGCAGACCGTTTCTTGCACAGGAACAGTACGATCCTCAACACAAGCAATCTGTGTATACTGGAAGAGTTAATCAAGAATTAACAAAATGAAAAAACAAATGTTAAAAAAAGTTGAGAGTCGGCACACAGCCATGCACATTAAAAACAACATTTCAGGAGGAGGCATGTTGTTTTGCTTTTGTTTAACTAACAATGCGAACCAGCAGGTCTAAACAGGAGATGGTTCCAGAGAATCTACAGGAGGTAAAGTATGGCTCACGGCAGTCTCCTCTCCTCATTTCATTTTTGACTTTGTAGTTTATCTAAAACATGTTGCAATCAGTCCTCGAAAACCTACAAATGAGAAATCAACAGATCTTCTCATGCAATCCCTCTTACAGGTATTTTCTTCAATACGGTTTTCCTAAACTTTACTGCTTAAGTAAAATGTAATGATCACTATTGAAAGAACTGAAAAGATGTCCTGATGAGTAGCATTCCAAGTAATTCAATTCATTAATATCATTACAAAAAGTCACCTGATTTCCACCCATCCCATGGCAGTTAAAGATTCCAACTTTCTCATTTTCTTTTCTTGCCATGTTATCCAGACATTGGTTTGTCTCCACGTTTCTTATCTTGGATTGAAAAAGAGCACATCACAAAAAGCTGTTATTTTTAGAAAAGAACTAGGCCCATATCAAACCACACAGGCACCAACTCTCTCCTTTATACACACAGGGGTTATTTGAATGAATTGTAAAATATATGAATGGTACTACAATGAAAAAACACTATCTGAGGCTCACATTCCCAGGTAACTGTTCAAGCTACTAGGTTAAAGAATCATGTTTCTTTTCTTTCTTTTGGGGATCTTCCCATATTGTGGGCCCTTTTTCCACAAAGACTCAGCTGCAACAGAAGGGACACAATTCTGTCTCCGGACCCAAACTACCAGAAGTTTCAAAACACTCCCCTAGGCACAGTGGGTTTAATTCCCTTTGAAGTCAGGGGAGATTGGGATCAATTTCCTCACTTCTTGAGTTATAACCTTAATCCCTGTATTATTATACAGTAAACAGCATGAATATCGGTCTGCTGATATCCATACAGCAGCCTGAACGCCTGCCCTGTTTTGTTAAAAATGTTTCTCTTTTATAAACAAACACAGTATAAAATCACCCTACAAGAGGTGTGATATTTGGCTCAGCATGACTTGTAGTGGGGAGTAGGGCCTACTTATTTAGGACAGCATCATCTGTGCTACCTCTACAGTCATTGAAAATAAAGACAGACAGAAATGTCCAGCAAAGCTTAGGGATCACTGGAATTTGCTGGTGACTGAAGAAGATTCTGGGGGTAAAGTTCAGAGTAGCGTTTGTTTTGTTTTTTAAACAAAGTCCTTGCTTGATCTGGTCTAGTTTTGTTAAGCAAAACTCTTCTCTATGTAGAGAAATTTATACACAAAGTTATCCGTAACTATGAATTTCTGAAGGACTGTTTCTAAAGGCCTTTTATGTGAAATTTAGCACTGTACTAAAGAAGGGAAAACACTTCAATTACAGTATTGTATAACAAATTTTGTTTTTCTGTCTGAGAAGCCAGATGTATCATTTTACAGATGATGGGAATATATGTGCAAGTTACTTGAACTTTGCTGGAGGTTAACTTGTTTATACTATTCAGTTCAGAATACAAACAACTTGCTGTGCAACATACTTTTTACAAACAGTAGACAAATACATAGGGTAAAATCTTACCTCCCCCAGAGAAAAGTAATGGCGTGGAATTTGGGAATCAGGATAAACGTTCTCGAGGTACCAGGAGAAAGGCTTGCACTGGAGCTTGCGTCTCAGCCCAAGACGTGATGATATGTCCCCATAATCAACTTTAGTAACTCCTAGAGATAAAGAAAAAAAAGTTGTATTTAATTATTACCAGTGAATTTGTATGCAATTCCATTTAATACAAAAGTGATTGGTATAATACATTGCTTGCAATCATGCCTATACTTTTTTTTTTTTTTAATAAGTATAGCATTATGCTTTTTATACTCACAGTGGACAAGTTAATCAGTACCTCTGACATCTTTCTCCTGATAACTATACAAAAGGTTGAATCACTCCATCTGTAGTACACATGACAACTTCTGAGCTATGGTTTGTGGAAGAATATGAATGCAACTGCTTACTAAGTTAGAGGAAAAGGCTGAAACTGTTACAATCACTAACACCATTCTATCCCCAATGCCAACTGGAGTGTATATGCACCGTGCAGCATATACAGCAATCTCCTTCAGTGGAGTAAGCAGAACTACGTTTTAATTTATTTCTGTAAGCCAGATACCACCTGCTGAACCCTTCATCATCCATCTAACTGCATAAAGAAACAGACAAAAAGCAGCCTTCACACAGGGAACTAAGCATTTAATAATTTAGTGTTTGTTCAATATAACTGCAGCAGTTGCAGGAACTGTGTTCACCATTAGGCCAGTTACATTTTTCTTGTGGTATTTTGCCTGCCTTCTTTTTCTCTTTTGTTCCTTATTTATCGAAGTGCTCTATTCTTCCTGTATCTTCCCACCCCTTTATGGTGGTTTTAGTTTCTTCGGAACATTAAGTTGTTCAAATCCCATCTGGAAATGGGATGTGAAAGGTATGCACAATCAGTAGGTATTTTTAATTCATTAGAATTAAGCACTGTTATTAATATTCCAATAACAGTAATTAAGGGTAGGATAATTTCCAGTTTTCAGGCACCACATTTTATTTGTATTTTCCATACTATACTTCAAATCACATAGGCCAAAGTAATACTTTACCACACACACACGAAACCCAAAAACCACTCAATTTAAATTCCCTCCACAGACAGCTCAGCTGGCCACTATAGCTAAAGACCTGCAGTTACATGCATTTTTCAGAAATCCCTGCACTCAGAGGATGATAAGTTACTTCTAAAATTGTTGACCTTTTGAAATTGAGTTTGAGGTATTTTGAAGTTGGTATCCTGTGTTATTAAATAGAACTGCCAGTAGATGGTGTATTTCTACTCAATTAAGACAGATGACTGCATTACTTCAGCTGTTTGTAAATATCACTAAAATCACTTGTAATTTCAGTATTCTAGAAACAAACAATTCCGATTAGCATTTTTCTATATTTCTTTAAACTTTAGAGAAGACTTTTCTGACTTTTGAAAAACTATTCTGGGGAACTATACTAGTAAGTGAATAAAAGCAAACGAAAGCTTTTCTGTTTTAATAACATATTCAATAACGTGAATAAAAATAAATATACAAAAACAAAACAACACCAAAACAGTACCCTCTCTCACCAGAGCAAAGATTTACTGTACATCAAAAAGAATACTCTCTCAAGAAATGATAAAGAAAAGGCAGGCTGCCTTGCTGAACCAACCAGAGCTGAAGTACAGAGTCATGAAAGTGAAGCTGATGTATAAAACAGTTATCATGCCATCCTTGCAAGAACCTTATGGCATTCAAAACTCATTCATGAACAGAATTTGCTACACTGATTTTCACAAAAAGAAGAAATAGGTTTTGCCATTTTACTGAATGGCATAAGAATTGAAGTCTCAACCATATAGAATTAAATACCAAGTGACACTTAATGGTGTACAAATGTGTTACTTCTTAAAGTAGTTTTAAATGTCACCATGTAGAAGAAATGTGCCAGCTGATTTTCACTCCATTACACTGAAATAAAAGGTGTACATTATATCCATTTAACCACTTTTAGCATGACAGACCTGAAAAAACAAAACCCCTCTGAAGTCATGTCTGCTCCAAACCATATACTGGCACGCGGATTAGAGTTAGCATCAGCTTTGCAGCTGGACTGGATAGCAGAAAGAGCACAGTTTGCCTTAGTGGTGTTCTTTAAGAAGGCTAAGTTACTCTGTTTTCCAGGTAAGCAAGTCAGTCTCTTCACTGCTTCTGGTACCTTCTCTATAATCAAAAATGGCTTGAGTATCCCTAAAGGTTTGCACTACACTGTGAAGACACAGTTACTAATAGGTAACAGTTTGGGGTAGAAATAGAAGCAAACCAGGAAAACTGCAAAATAGAAATCATACAAACATTTAAAGACATTTCTGAAATATTTTCTGCACACAGTAATAAAAAATGATATATGCACTGAAGTCTTAGATATGTCTTCCAGTGTTTTTATACTTGGTTTTAAAGGTTCAGATAAAAAAAATGCAAACTCATATCAAATAATCCCAAAACCAGTCTTTTGTACAAATTTAAGATTCATCTCAGCACTTGCTGGTAATGTCACTGTTGAAGAAATCTGGTATGCAGTACCAGGCTACTCTGAACAGGAAAGACTATTACATATTACTGAGCAATCAGAACTCTTGGTTATACTTACACTTTTACTCAGAAGTAATCAAATTCTTTGATTTGACAAATGCATATTTCTCGCCCAAGCAGCCATTTTTGCAATTTGGCTACTAAGCATCAGAAGAAATGTTTAGAAGCTACTCACTCAATGCTATCACTATTTTCTGAAAAATTTATTCCTCTATTTTTGAGAGATAATTCTATACACTGGGAAGGAACCATTTCAAAATTAGTAAATTCTCCACTCTTTTCGCTGTAACAGTATAAATAGCCTACTGCTTTTGCATGCAAATAATGTCTATCAGTAGAATACTCCTTCAGGAGTTTAATTATTAAATTATTATTTATTAGGCTTCCCAGTGGCCATGTTGCAATAGTTTTACTGTCCTCAAAATTTCAAAAGAGCTGAAGATTTGCTTGCCAAGTTCAATGTGGCAATATATTTATGCTAAACTGCTTTGAAAAACAAGAAGCATCATGTTTTCATCATGAGTATAAGCCACTCAATCATTTTTCAAAAGCACTGCATGAAAGCTGTTTCATCCAAAACCAGTCTTCTGTTAAAAAAAATCATAGAACTTGTTTTTATTCAGTATTATGACACTTGATAAGTAATAATCATTAAAATCAATTCAAGCAGTTATGCATTTACATCTCCAGTTAATGCTATAATAGGGAATACTAGCTGAAAACAAGACCATATGGAATCTCTCCGTATGTATTTTGAAGATAGGTTTAGATACGTTGCAAGATCAACTACCAATGACTCAGTGCCTTCTCTGTCCTCCCCACCACCCAGAAACAGAAACGTTATCCTGGACTTACCATGCTTGACTAGAGACAGGCACATGCGGTGATAAGAAATTAGGCTTACTGATCCAGTTCTCAGGATAACACACCTATGTCTGTCTAGATGGTTCTTGCTTAGATAATTCTACAGTGCTGTCTTTTCAGGCCTTCTACCTCTTCAATTCAGCTCCAGTGCAATCAAAGATAAGTTCTGGGTAAAACTTTTGATCAACAATAAAATTAATTTCCATACACACTAGACGAGGCTCTACCCAAGCTCATTAGAGCTGCTTTTTGGGATGCCTGGAGCGTACCAGCTGGGATAAGAGAGGCTGCTGAATGACAGCCATGCGCACTGGCCCAGGAACAGGAGGCTGCATGTAGGAGCTGCAACTCAGACTCACGTGCAGCACAAGGCTTAAAGCATCTATGCTTCACATTTAGATGGAAGATAGCAGAAAATGCCACAACGGTCAGTTTACCATTAATTAGTAGTTATAAGGAGGTGCGGGGGAGGTAGCTGTGGTAAGCCAACCTCATGCTCTGCAGCTGCTGCTGCGGAAGGGGGCAGTTTCCCTTGCTCAGCTTCAGATTCCTGCTGCGCTTCCTGTGCTGACACAGGTGCTAACTTAACCAGTAGAAAGCCAGCCCAGAGAATAAAACATCCTGAGGAGTTTATGTCAGCTGCTTTAACTTGCTAAATGAACAATCAACAAGTGAGGGGAGGACCCCATCATGACAGGCATGACGGGCAGGGTGCTCTCCTTGCAGCAAACTCTTAGATTGACACCACCTCACCTTGGCAATCCCGTCACAGTATCTTAGACTACAGAAGGAGAGGAAAGAGCTACACTAAAAATCGTAAAGAAGCGGCAAAGTCTGCAGAACAAGCTAACAGGAGCCAGACTATTCACCTGCGTGTGCTGGATTCCAGCAGGAAATGGTCTGGGAAACAGCACCCTGCTGAAACACACAACTGTGAGAAAAACTGTAGACTAATGCAGAAAGACTACAGATAATGCCATTACCATCGTGGAGAACAGCTGTTGTGTGCAATGAGATAGGTTTGATTTTGGCTGAGCTGAACCTGCTGCAAAATTGTCCTGCCCAGCTTCCTGCTGTACCTATCTACTTCTAAGCAGAAAGACGGCTTCTAAAATGCATGAAAGCTTAAAAGAGACAAATAATTCCTACTAGGTTGTACTTATTAGAGGAAAAAAGGATTACAGGCTCACTTTTCAAGAGTGCAGCTTTCCATTTAACTACATTACATCAATAGTAAAAAGTCTCTTGAGTTCTTATCAGTCAAACAGTAAGCCATTTTTTTCAGACAATTCAGATTATATGACGTGGGAAAAGCTACCTGAGAATCTTAGGTTTGCTTTCCCGGACCAATCCCTCTGCAGTTCACTATCTTAGGGGAGCAGAAGAGAAAGGATATAAAGGAGGAAACAAATTTCTTGTTAGCTTGGCTCAATGATGCCTGTCAGAGTATTAGTTCCTTCAAAATCCAATTTTCTCATCCATGTCAACTAACGGGAAAAAACATGGATGCACGGACAATTGCCTGTTTTCCTTTCTCATCTGCACCCAGGCTTGCAAACCAGCATCAGCTTAAAAATTCTCACCTTGCTCTTTGCAAGAAGTTGTGACACTGTCACAGTAATACTGAAAGTACACACTGCACTAGTAAAGAGTTTCACAGGCTGCATACTGTAGTCTGCCAGAGGGTCGCTACACCATCATCCTGCAAGAACTAAACATTTAATTTTTACATTAGAAGGATGCTTGGAAAACCAGAACATGGCTAAGCGAGTCAATGCAGCAGAGATTCACCGAGTTGGCTCAGAAAGACGCACTGAAAATTTACAGTGATATTTGCTGTCAACAGGTAAAAATCAGCAGTTTGCACACCTCGTAAGCCTGGAGATACCAGAATGATAACAATAAGGGATCTGGGGACTTCCCCAAATAATAATTCATTCTAAATAATACCTGCTGGCTCTAATGGTTCACATGGATTTGGAGGAAAGAATGAGCAGCACCGAGTATAATCTCTAAGTTCATTCTCAAACAATAAATATTAGAGATAAAAGAGAGCTAACTAGAGTACTAACCATTTTTTTTTCACAGCTCCCAGCAACAAGCCAGTTTCAGAATAACCTAACTTATTCAGGTTCTGTATGATCCTAAAATTCTTAAAACACTTGGAAATTCTAGCATCAAACTTTAGTGCAGCAGTATGCATATGCGTACACAAATGAGACTGTGCGCCAGTTGGCAGGTGCAGATGCTCTAAGAACAGCTTAGAGCTCTTGGCAAGAAAACATCCATATCCACGAAACGTCCAGGCTATTAGCATACAACAACCTATGCAGACGTACATCTTTCTAAAGGAAAGAGAATGTACAGTGCAATTACAGCTAATTGCTGAAGTTACTTTCCCCATTTCAGCTTTTACTGATTTTCTAAGTGAAATTCTTACACTCCTTTTCTCCAAGAGGAGAATGCATTTATATTCCACAATACTGCAAACCCATGAAAGCAAGCCCTATCAAAACAGTAATTCTACAAAATGAAAACACTAACTTCCTTTTGTAGCTTATGCTTACCACATGAAATGGGAGCACTACAAAGGTTATATATATATATAAAGTAACACAGCCTTACCACTGCGTTGAGTAATTCAGGTTTGTTTTCAAGGGCTTATTTTTATAGTTAGGTGTTCCTAGCTGCTTAGTACATCCAAAAATCTAGCTTGACATGGATCCATAAAAGCAATCTTAGCCAAAAATAATTGCAGCTACTTATATACAACCTACCTCAATGATATATTTATACATGTGATGTTTGAACTCATAATGCTTCATTAATAAAAACAAAGGGAGGTAACCATAAGCTATTAAGCTTTTGATTTCACCTAAAAGGCTTTGAGTAGTACCAAGATTATTTTTTTTATTTTTCTTTTTTAAATCTTACATGTCTTAAGTAATGTGTTCTCTTAAGAAAAAACAGTATAGAGAAGCATGGTCATTTGTTCTCACAAGTATTCTCAAAACCTGTAATCTAAATTTGATGTTGTTCAGACTCATGCTACATTGTATTATAGGTTTTAAATTTCAACACTTATGCAGGTTTAATAAGCAAGTCATAAGGGAATACTAGTTTTTAAAAGTACTTATTTGGAAAAGCAGATTCAGCATATAAAACTACTGCATAGTGTTTGAAGTTGAAAGTCTCTATATATCTCAAGTAGTTATGGGTGTCTGTTGCTCCCCAAAGTTTGTCTCTCGTTCATTGGCTTTTTAAACAACAAAACAACCTGCAGTGGAAGGTAATAATTCAGTATTTCCCAGGCTTCCTTTCCTTTACTGAAAGTTTCTTTGCACAAAGTTTGAGTTTATGGGAAATTTGCTTTCATATATTACATTTTCATGTTTTGTTAACATCCATTTTTAAGAAACATCATAAATAACATCTCAGTCAAATATATCGGCAACTATCCTACACTCTGGATAGCGAAGTGCAAACACTACCAAGCCAAATGACGTTAAGTTTTGCTACTCCTGCTACAGCAATTCACTTAAATCATTTCTGATCGATTCAGCCTTGAATGCCTACAACACAGAAGCCAGAAGCCAAACACCAGCACATTATGAGATGCATTCGGATAGCTAGCTTTCAGCACTACAATTGAACTCTTTGACGTTCTACTGAGTTTTAATTCCCTTGCACAGGAAGCTCATTCATAAGTCATGTTCATATTTAAAAAAAAAGACTTCAAAGACTTCAGGGCACATCTCTGGTTAGGCTAACAAAATTATTTTTTAATTAAGGTCTTCCTTTTTGTACATCTTACATGAGCTTTGTCTTACAAACTTCAAAGCAATAACATTTTTATCTAAATGCTCATAATACTCATGTTCTTTCCCAGTAGTAATTCTTTTAAATTCTTAATAGATATTTCTCATAACCAAAGGCCTGCTCACCTGGGGAAATGATATAAAAAAAGTTTTTGAATTCATCCATCCAAACTTCTGCAAGCCGTCTGTTATTTTTGTTGATTATTTGCCCTGTACCTCCTGGAAAGGTGTATGGTGTTGCTTTTCTGAACACATGCCCAACATGTGAACAAGTTACAATTTCCAAAGTGCCACCACACTGCCAAATCTGAAAACGAAAGAACAGTTACTGCATAGCTTCAAATGGATAAAAGATATATATTTAAAATTGTAATTATTTGCTTTTGTTCAAGTTGGAGAAACATTAGATAACATCTAAAACATACACATACTGCATGGAAGAGGAAAAATAAGTCTGTTTCCTGCTCCACAGGTAAGAATGCTTACAAGTGTGAGTAGGATAGCATAAGAAATAGTTTATCAGGCCTCACAGCATGGGATTACTTTAGAGAACTGGGCAAGCTGACAGCAAAGGAAGGAAAAGGCTCACAAGAATCACAGGGAATAACAGGTAGTAATCTGTCTACACAGTCTACTATAAAATAGATTCTCCATGTAAAAAGAAGATACATTTTGAAAAATTTTACTTGGAAGGTATTTTCAGTTTTATTTTGGACCTCAGATTCAGAAACCTGAATTTCTACAGAAGTGCCCATCTATATACTCTGAGATGACAAGTGAAACAAAAGGAAACAGTTCTATTTGGTAGCAATGAAAGTGAAACAACAGTGGTTAGGTCCACATCCAACTGAAAACATGAAATCATTAGGGTAGAGCACAACAAGAACAGAGAGTAACAGAGCTGCTCACATTTCACTGATGTGCTAAACATCACTGACAGCATTACTCTTAACTTATGCTCGCCAAGTGGATTTTCTAACTGAATTCCTTCTTAAAAAAGCCCACGTATTTATTCAGTATGAACGCTCTGATTACATTTCTGTCATAAGCCTTTCAGCTACTCATCATACACTTTTCCTCACTAATAGGTACAGTTTCTGCACATCTCCACTGGAGGAACTTGACAGGAAGTATACTGCTAACTGCAAAAGGAGAGGATGCTGTTGCAGGCATCATATCTGTATTTTGCAGAACTCGAAATGTCCTGACTGTAATAAAACACTGAACAGAGATGAATTTTTACCTACCCTGAAAGAAATTTCTAAGTTTTCTCCACCCCAGATATCCATTCCAGCATCATATGTTCCGATTTCCTGAAAGTAATCTCTGTCTATTGAAAAAAGACCTCCTGCCATTGTTGGTGTCCTGAAAGAAAGACCAAAAAAAATAAGCATCAGTCACTATGAAGACATAATTAAATACATTTCACGCTTACACTGACGAAATGGCTTTTTATTTCTCCAGTTAGTAATTTGTTCCTTCTCAGTAGGTTTCTGTCCAAATTCAGTTACCATTGATGCATTTGCTAGCTCAAAATTTTCCAGAGAAGGAACAGCTACTGACAGTTGTTCTTGTTTTCTCACTTCAAGTTTGACTCTGTATAGAGAAACAGCCCCAGTAAGCTGCTACCGTTCATGGAAAAGGAGACTTCTGCCTCCAGTGATGGTAACTCTCATAAAAGGGAAAAGTTTCTTACAGGCAATTTATACTTCTGTCAACTACTCTTGAAAAATTACAAAAGGCCGTGAAGTGGCCTGCTTGCTTTCACTATTATTGCTTAACACAAGAAAATTGTACAATCGGAGTTACAACCAGATTTTCTTTACAACTTCCTTATTGGTAGGAAGTAAAGCAAGACTGTGCTAGTTTCTCCTAACTAGCAACACCTAGTTTCTCACAGCAACACCTCCCAAATTCACTTGAAAAAAAAAATTAACAAACTACACATTCATCTGTTGATATAATTTTGTATTTCATGTCTACAAATTGTTTTTCCAACTTGGTTTTTTTTTTTTTTTTTAATGACCAACCGTTCTTCTGCAACACTTTAAGCTCCTCCTGGAAGAAATGTAAAATACAAGCTAGAGTGGTAACAGTCTTTTAACTAAAAACCTGTGTGTTTTTCCCTTAAAAAGGATGCCGGAAAAAAAATGCTCCTTTAAGCACCATCCTGAGAATGTGTTTAACTTCTTAACCCCTCAATTTCATAAATCTTCATAACGGAAAAACAAATAATAATACTGAACACCACATCCTCACCTTTTTGGTTAGTATCTTTCTTTTCAGAAAGATAAGGCCAGAAAATGTAAATTTGCAATTGTTAAAAAGTACATATTACAGACAACTTATCTGTGTTTCTCATTATATTCGTTATAACATCTACATGATATGCTAGAATAAATTTGCCTCCCATCCATGCATTTTGAAGACATTAAGTTTATGTATGCACATAGAAATATATATATATATACATGCAAAAAAAACGACATTCAAAATACTGTTTACTTCCTTAGAACAAAAAATAAAAATGAGGCATGCTTCAGTTAAAATCTGTGCATCATATAAAAACTAGCAAAGAGCTAGCAGCTAGCTGGTACCTGGCATAACACGCAGAAATTTTTCCACAGTGACATACTGCTAGCTTCCTTCCCTGCTTCCAGAAGTTACCAATAACTAATCCATGTAAAATAACCTTTATGCTATTTCTTCATACAGACCAAAATGATGCTACAACACAATTCATTAATTACTTATACACAAGATTAACCTAGAAAAGACGTGTGTAAACATCAGGTGAACATTTCACCCATTTAATCATTACCTAACAGGAAGGGTTCGATCTCCTTTCCGTCGATCCATCTCTCTCTGAGGAACTGGATACCAACGAAAATTCAACTTCCAGTTGAACCCACCATAGGTCATATCAGAACCTGCCATATATTCAAAGGTGTCATCGCTAATTACGTCAATGATGGGACACACTACTGTTCTCCTAGAAAGAGGAAAGAACCAAATCTTATTAATTCAAGTGTCAGGAAAAAAAAGTTGTTTTCCATTTTTAACAGGTATAGTTTAAAATTTCAAATGCTATCTTTTAACTGTACTCAACAAATTGTTACCATGAAAGATAACAAGCTCTATCTTGCTAATTAGAAGTAATGTCTTTTTCTGACCCAATTTTGGCACTAGCACTTTTTTTTTAATAGTATTTGCATTATTATCAGTAATAAATAATCATCCTCCTGCAGACGGAGGATTTGATCACAGCATATCTCAATGTCACACAGCAACTGAATATAAAAGAGAAGAGGTTTTGTTTTCTATTTAAGTGCTCGAAGTAACATTTTGAAGTAACATTTTGAAATTAAGACTCTGACAGTAGCCCAGGGGAAGTACTCCAATAAACCATCAGGACTAAGAGATTATAGCCATCATTAACAAAGTATAGCTACTGCAGCAAAGTCAACAGGAAGAGGTTTTCTTGTTCACTGTCTTGACATCATTAAGGCATATACTCAGAGATGATAATTCTAATCATCTTAAAGACACTTAAGTAACTGTCCTCAAGCAGGCTTCCTCTCACAGAAAGCTCAGTAAAGATTCAGGGATTGAAACTAAGTTCAAAGGATTTATTTTGTTGGGTTATTTGCAAAAATTATAACACTTTACAGTGTCTGACAAAAATTTCTATTGATAACAACTTAAAGGCTACTGTTGTGTCTTTGCATGGTTCTGTACAGATTCATTAGCTGCAGCTTTGTCATAATGTAATGTGGTATCTCGTACCATTAAAATGTGACTTGCACCTCTAGCCACAAGAACAAAACAGATCTGTAACACTGCGCTTAGCAGCTAGCCTATTTAATATACTGCTTATTAACAGACTAGCCTGCAACTACAGCATTACTGCTCAGATATATGAATGTTTTATAAAGCAAATCAATTCTTTTTTTTTTGTTTTTGCTTTTAACTCCGAATACAGTTTCCATCATGCTAACATGGATGTAAGTGTTGTGAATATAGACTTTAGAAATACAGAGCTCTGTTAGTGCAGTGTACTTCAGTGTGACTCCAGTAACTACTCTAACTTTGGAAAATACATCCTTGAAGACATATCATAGAAATCCACTCATTCACAAGTAATCCACAGCACAAATATATTATGAAATAAAGAAATCACACAGAGAAGCTGAAAACGGTAAAATTTGACAGTTCTTGTTTACGTTATTTATTTTTGAGATCAGGGTTCCTTTTCTTCCTTGAGGATATCTTCCCAATTTCATGAATGAGGAGGCCAGGCAGAAGAGCTCAAATTCCTCTGCTCCTAACTCCAGTCTTACTCAGATCTCCCTGTGTTTAACACATTGTCCCATGCATTCTAAAATAGGTTTAATTTTAAATTATTTGCTTTTTAAAAACTGTACTGACTTAACCTTTTATCCTTACACCAATGAGAAGTACAGGACTTACCTATCCCTTCAGAAAGTAGATACTTCCTTGTAGGCTACACTGTAATACTTAGAAACTTCTTAATAACCTTAAATAAGAACAACATGGACCAACAGATAATTACCTGTCAGCTTTGATCCTTGCCAGCAGAGGTTCAAGCCAGCCTACCGTACATTCACAATGAGCATCTAAGAAGGTGATGACCTGGCCTTTAGAAGCAGCAGCCCCCTTTAATCTGGCTCTGATCAATCCAGAACGCTGTTCCATTCGAATCACGTGAACAGGAACTTTTAATTTTTTCACATAACTCTCCAGTGGTCTTTTCAAGAAGTCTGCAAAGAATGATCAAATGCATGGAAACTGTCAGTTACAAAATACAGCTTTTGTGTTTGGTGAAGAGACTTGAATTAAAAGATAACTCCTCGCTTTTCTACCACTTTCCTCTTTTCTGAGCTAGTTTCCTCTGCTGCTTATTCTTCATTTCATACTATGCCCTTTTACACCTCTGTGTTTCTCTTGCTAGAGAAGTTCTTCCTTCTCCTCTACATTTCTTCATTAGGGAAACAAAAATGAAGAGTGTAGGATGCTTACATAGAAACTTGATGAGATAAGACAAGATTTTATTATGGAGTAGATATGACTCTTACTTTCAAAAACCTATGCATAAACATTCTTGGGCATATAATTATCTACCATGAAAGTAATGAGCTGACTAACTGAACAGAATGAATTAACTCCTACAGTAATGTAACTTACAGATAATTTCTTTGCAAGCAGAGTTTAAAACCTGACCAAATCCATTTTTCAATTCTGATTTCTCTACATTTGTCTGGATATGATCTTTCTTATTAAGTTATCACTATAACACCTAAAACCAAAAATGGACATAATCAGCTACATGTAAAAATAACATCTGTATCACAAACAAACCTGTTTATTTGATGATCAAATTAATCAAAATACAATAGCCATAACTAATGACTACCAGATGCCTATAGACTCAAAATTAGTTGCAGTACAACAGATGACAACAAAATTTCCGATCACTTAGTACAGCCTTTGTCCATCACAAAAAATTAGAAGTAATACCAAATGAAGAACAAACAATTGAGAGTGAATGCAATTGACACAATTGATATTGTGTATATTTATATAAGCTTGTCACATAAGCTTGTGTAATAACATAGTACAGATTTGAAATCTGTAATAATAAAGGCAAAATAAATACTCTTATAAACACAGCTACAGAATGTATTACATGATACGCTCAAAGCACACAAGAGTTGTACAACAGCGCCCAGTCTGTAGTAGGATTTAATTTAAGAGTAAGTCCCTCATACAAGAAAATGTATGACACCAGAGGGAAAAAAGCATGGCATGAACTCTTAGTGGCTGTCTTGTAAATCTCAAGAGGCAGAGCTGACCTGAGGGTGATTACTATTCCTTACTATTGCTCTGGTTGAACGAGCTAATTCCCCCCTTTGCATTCTTGGACTGTCAGTAAAACCCACAGAAATAAGTTGTGACACATCTTGGAAGCTGAACTGTGCTAGAAGAGCCTAAGAGTTTGATAGATCTTAAATGTTTGTTTCCAGAGAAACTCAAAACAAGTTAATTTTTGTTGTGCATATTAGCACAGTCTCAAACAAATGGTTAGTAGTACAAACCAATTTTCTTGCCTGAAAATTTTGCAGGCCTTCTGGGGTTTAGCAGAGTTCATTTGGTTGACTAAGTCTGCAGCAAATATAGTCTCACCTGTTTACTACACAGCTTTCCAAAGTCACCAATTTAAAAGAACTAGCATTATGGTAATGTTTATAGCTTAATGTGTATGGCCTCCATGATTACACAGAATATAAAGGTGAAGCTTTTCTCTCTAAGCTAATCTCATCAAGTCACACGGATCTACATGTTCCTCTGCACATTTCAGGTGTAGTACTGAATATTTTAAAATAGTTTCAGCTTGAAGATGAATGAATATGAGCTGTGACATTGGTCCTTGAACACAGTTACGTTAACAGAACAATGGTTACATTCTGCCAGGAGGAAGAGAGAGATTTCAGTAATACAACTGTTGTCAATCAAGAACAAGCATGAAAAAAAATGTTTTAATTACACCACTGACAGTCATGCTCAACACAATGCATATAAAAGTCTTCAGTCCTACCTACATTTTTTCTGTAGAGCAGAAGTATTTAATGCTTCTATTAATCCTTTCAAGTACTTTTCAAAAATTTATCTTTCAAAATCAATCAAGAAAATGTGTGAAGTGTACTAACAATGGCGGAGATCAGTTTAAGAACAGTCCTTGTCCCATTTTCACCCATGTCCACAGAAAGATTATGTACTAGCACCTTGTCCAAAGCAGTTCCGTTAATAAGATTACCCAGTTAAACTGGTAAGTTTCTTTTAAGGGAAGACTTCTTGTTTTTTGTTTGTTTTTCTTTTTTCCTTATCAAAAAAGTATTTAAAGTCTTTTAATGCACATAATGCCGTTTGGCCTACTAGAAATGCCAAAATTAAGCTTTAGAGATTATTTTCCATGCAAATCAAGTGGGTATATTTATATTAAATCCTATGTTAAACACTCAAATGAAAAGTTTTATGCATTATAGTGTCAGATGTTTGAAAGTGGCCTTTCAGTGCCAGCTGAGTGTCTAAGTAAGTTTTTAGCATTGCCTCACGCACTTTAGAGCGAGCAAGGCTCTGATAATTCTGATAAGACTTGCAAAAAAAAAAAAAGGGAAAAAAGCCTTCTACTTCCATAATAATAACAATTCTTATATTTTCAGAGAAATAGCTTTCATTTAACTCTTTCTGCTGGTTATTCCTTTCATAAACTTTCAAATACATCCAGTAAAAGTCAAGTAAGCATGTAAGTTAAAAAATAAATGGACAATTCTATTACTGGGTCACACTTGCATTATTAGAAATGAAACATTAAGTTTCAAAGCATTTTTATTAAGCTGCAATAAAATACAGATTTACCATATATAACCATGCAAACACACATATAAGAAATGTGAATTGTTTAGGAAGACATTACTTTCAGAAATTTAGTTGTATATATATTGTTTTGACATGCATCTGTATAACTAACTTCTCTGGGTATATTCTGTCCTGAATTAATCTGCCTACCACACTTGGCCATTCGATGCTTGACCTAGTTTGAAGTACTGACTAATTCTGATTTCTTCCTTTAACCTTTTTTGTAAAGTAGTTAACAGATTAACATTTGAAAAGAAAACATGCAATTCTGATCAGTAACTAGAGAAGAAATGTTAGAGCCATGCCTTGTTTCTCCAAAGCTTTTCTTTGCAGTGTAAATAAGTGTGTGATATTATGCAAATTCACTCTTCTAAGAGCATGACACTGGCAGGTACAAAGTGTGCTTCAGGCAGACTGAATGCTTACTTTATTCCAATTAAATCCACTCTGATGCTGGAATTCAAAATACACTACTCAGGCTGAACATTTTATTTTTCTGGAAAAAAAAGTCTGCTGTTTTAATTCAACACAAACAGAATACTTAAGTAGCATATGCTAAAGCCTTCATATTTCCAGGCATCATACCCTTCAGTTCTGTTTAATGTAAAAGCACGTTTACTGGAAACATAAGTTTTTGGAAAACAAAGCATAAAAAAACAACTTTCAAGTAACTGATGAAAATGACTAGAAGTAAAAGATGCCTGAGTGATCACAGACTTCAAAACTAAATATAGGAACACATTCAATAACACCACCAAAAAGAAAGTCTGAAATGTTACGGCTTTCAGTTTAGAATGAAGCTACCTTAATTTTATTACCTTCCTGAAACAAACCAGAAACAGAAAATACATCTTAAAAAAAACACACGCATTTTTAAGTGGACCATAATTTTACTTCATAACGAAGACATAACTATTCATATGATAAAACCATTTGATTTTATTTTTAAAAAGAAATTGAAGATTCAAAACATTAGAAATATTTCCCTACATTATTTGAATATTAGCTTATTCTATTTCTAGATCACATTGAAAGCCGACCTGTCACAGTTAATCATTAGCGGTGATCTGAATCACCTGCAAAGGACTCAGTAGACAAATGAAATAGAGTGGACTTGCAATAAGCTTTGTTTTTCTAGCAAAAAAAAAATAAGTATGCAAAAACTCATCAACCAAAACAAATGTGCTGCCTCTATTTCATTAAGGAAGCCTACACCTTTACAGTAACCTGATGTAGACACTTAGAATCCAAACATCTGCATCTGTTTTAAAAATAGGATTGTTCCCCAGGAACAACCAAGAGAGGTGAGTGAGCAGTTTCACACACATTAGAAGCAAAGAAATCTAGAACTTTTACATAAAGGTTGATTAACTACAAGAAATTGAAGGGTGTGGTTGCAAATTTCCCACAAATGAAAACAGTGGAAATTTGACCTTTCTAAAAGCAAAAGCTAATCACAACTCTCATCTCATCTGGAACACATTCATGGGGTACCTTGCCCTTTGCATGGGCATTCCTCTTCTTCCACCAGATTGCAGTTGCTTTTCAGGCCCCTGCTTCTTTCTCCAGATTGCATTGAAATTGGCTAAAGAGGTTCAAGTTAGTATCAGGTGAGAGACCAAGAGTGAGCGTGAAAGAGAAGAAAGGAACATGTGCTAATACAAGTGCAAACACAACCTGAGTGCATGAGCTCCTTAGGTAAACAGGTTCGACACAGCTCAGTTAACTGGTATGATCTTTCTTTGCTCAACTCCACAACCAGTTGTACTCTAGAGCTACATGGTCTGGAATAGGTCAGTCAATATGCTAAGGCATCGTACATACATACATACACGCAACCAGAAGAAGCAGCTCATGCTTTCTACTATATCAGGTAAGAAGTGCCAAACTCCAGGCCATAAATTCTTCCTAATCTATTAAATTCTTCAGCTAAACATGCACAAAAACCCTCATTAACTATTGCAATCCATGCACCATAATGCTACTTCGACCATATGACCTGCAATCCAGTGTCTCTTTTCATACATAGATCGTTTGGACACATGTTCAGACAGTCACCCATCTTCTTCTAAAGTTGGAATTAACATAATAACCAGAACATGGATTTTGCAGTATCGGAATCAGAAACATCAAGCTGAGATGTCAGCATGCTGGGTGCAAAACCCCTGTAAGTTCTCCAACTAAGGCAGGGGAGTTATTGCTGATACAGGTAAGAGCCTATAGTGGCTGACTTTTCTAGGGGCCTAACAGCTTTCAACAAGGAAATATATTTGAAAATGATGACTTTAACATACAAATATAGAAATACTTTAGATTAGAAAGACATAATACACTCTCATTCCCATATATAAACACAAGAAAACAATATCCCTCAAGTTACACTTTATAATCCACACCGAGAAAAATCAATCAAGAAACAAAACAACTATAAAACAAGATGAACTGTCAACTAATGTCTAGAATATTCTTTTTATTTCTACTATACTGGAATTTACAAAAATCATTGAAAAGCAAAATCTAAATGAAGCTATACTAAGAAAATCAGCTTCAAGTTTTGTCCGTTAGTTTCATTAACATATGTAAAGTTTTATTCTGTAGCATGCAGTTTTTCATAGTCAGTGCTCCAGATGAAAACTGGAATCTCTTACAGCATAGAAACTGAATTGCAGTTTCTCAGGAACTGAAAAATCAAGACTGATCACTCTGAGCACCAAGTTTGATGGTGGTACTGATAGTAAATCAGGGTACTGATAGTAAATCAGGGTACGTGTGAAGAATACGATTGTCTTTGCTATTATTCATTGGGTGACTCAAGTTTTCAATGCCCTCCAGCCTTAAGAATGTGTTAAAAGTCCAAACACAAAACATGAAAGCTGTAATGGGACAAACCCACTAGAAACCACAAACTCTACAATGTCAACAGAAAAGATAACAGATAGATAAATTTGTATTAGTTTTCAGAGCAGAATGACTCACCTATAACTGAGAATGGGCATTGCTTACCATCCCTCCACCCCCTCCCACCTCACTACAGTGTTTTGCTGAGCAGAGGTAAGCTCGTAGAAAGTCAGCTTCAATTTTTGAAGTAAAAGGAACTGCAAGCTACAATATCTGTAAGATATCAACATTTGTCCTTACCTCTTTCGCTGGCATCATCGACGAGTACAATTTCTTCCAGCATGTGCCGTGGTGACCGGTTTATCACACTATGAACAGTTCGTAGAAGTGTGCTCCAAGCCTCATTGTGAAAAACAATGACAACACTTGTTGTGGGAAGGTTGTCTGCATACACCTTTGTTTTACACCTGTAAGCCAAAAAAAAACCCACCATGTATTTTGTAAAGGTCAAGCCTTCAGTTAGAACAGCAAGGTTGAAGTTAACTTCTAAGTAACAACAATAACATTATATCAATTGCATGCAAAGTGTGACAAAGGAAGAAGTGGTACACAAATTAATATTTACACATTAAAAAACCCTTACATTTATGTATATACATTTATGTATTCCATCCTACCACTCAGAAAAGAGAACCTCCATACAATAACCAATACTGGAAATGAAAGGGATATCCATACTACCAACAGGCACAGATGACAGCAGAATATTTATTTCCACTACCTCTGTTTTGTGAAGAGTAGCATGTCCAAATGCTAATTCAGGGTATTAATTTAGGCCTGCATTCCCTCAGAGGTCAAGAGGGAAACTCTAGTACTATTACAGGGATAGAAGTGAAAAGGGAGAGAAATACATGAGATGAGAAATGGCAAACTTATGAAATAAAGAGTATATATTGAACAAAAACCAAGTGATTCGTAACTAAAAGAGGTAAAGACCTGTTGACACACTTGATGTTTGGGAAAAGCCAAGAGTACGTGCACGCTGCCTATAATACTGGTGACTGAAGTATATTACTTAATTTAATGGGTATATATATATTACACAAAGAGTGCTTTTTTCCCCTCCCCATCTTACACGTTCAAAATGCTATAAAGGTTGATCAAATTAAAGAATTATATTCACGTTGTAAAGTTAGCATGGGAGACCACAAGTTTAACTCTCCTAAAAGCATACACAGGACGTGCAAAACATACATACCCCAAACCCCACATGCAGTCAGTATTTTACACACTGCAACACTATTGTAAGTGATATTTTCAGTATCTCATAGAAAAAAAAAAAAACAAACAATTTGAACATAAAGTGCTCTTAACAATTCTGCTCTACAAAATAACCACACCAATTTGTGTGTTCTTTGCACAGATCTCTTCTTCCTGCCTATTCAAAATCAGATGGACTCATAAGATGCAATGTTACTGACTCCTTTAAGATCCAAAGTTAGAGATGCATACAGACCTCGAACTGAAGGAGCAGCCTGTCAATACAGGATCACAGTATCAGCATCTATTCCCACCCTTTGGAAAAACCAGTGACACCATGAACGTCAGCCAAAAGCAAGCTCCCAACATTAATATTTTATTTGCTGGATAACTTCGTTAGCCAGAGAGCTCTAAGCAAGAGCAGCTTTCGTAACACACAGGTATTTCAGCTCTGAGGTACTGACAAAAACCCAATGTGAGCCAAGATCCCAGAAAAGATTAATAAGTCCAGGTGTAATTTTGAAAGTATCTGGAAGATCTTCTGTGGAATTATGTTTCCCTTCTGAGAACTGAAACAGCAATATCTTTGAAACAGCGACTGTCCTCAATATTATACTTGTCTACAATCACAGCCGAATTTAATTATTCATCACACTGAAGTGAGTGTCAAAATCTTTAGAGAAAGTGCTCTCACATCCCTGTGATTCTCAATTTAATTCATGTATTAAGAAAATTTGTGAAGTACTCCGACAGATAAAGTATTATTTCTTCAGTATCACTTGAGAAGTAAAATAGCTTTTGGCAAAGATGCTATGACTTTCAGATGAAAAATTCAATACATAGGACTATTTTATTTATTTTTTTGTCTTTTTCACTTGTTCAGCCAATTTTACTGCTCTAAAACCAAATCCTCAATATTTTATTCCTTCTGCAGCATTGTTCCCGAGACCAGAAAATTAAGTTTCCAAACGTAGACCTTCAGCCTCAGTAGAAATGCAATTCTGCCAGTTATTCCTGTAGTTTTTGACAAAATATTTGTAGCAAAGTTGAGAGAAATCTGTTGGCTGTTCTCTGTGAAAAAGCATAACAATGTCTCATTCAACAGGACTACACTCCTGAGGTGGGCACAGGATCTACCATTGAAATACTAAATCTCAAATCTCCAGCCTTGCCTAATTTGGTTTTACAGAAGATTTTATTTTACTGAGCTCCAGACCAATGAATTCGTATAATAGAAGCTAGCCAAGTGATGAGGCATTACCATGCTAATAAGCCGTTCCATCATTTTCAGAATAAATATATTGAAACATTTACGACCCATCCTTGAAGGGAAACCTTTTAGCACTAACAGGCCTGAAAGGTGTAGAGGAGGTTTACAAGAACACCCTCTCAGGCGTCCCCACTGCCTGAGAAGTGCAGAAGGCGAACATCCTCGCTTCCACAACAAGACGTCCCTATCCTCTGCCACAGAGATCAGCCCTTTCTAGGGTAACACTTCCAGAGTGACCTAGACTACTTTGTCTACCAATAGTTAAAAAGACTAGCACAGGTAGCAACACAAGCATGTTTCATAAAAAGTGGTTTGGAAGTTTTCGTTTGCTGTTCTAATAAACCATGCTTGGTTTAAAGCTATTTTGAGACGATTTATTAATACAAGCAGGATAAAGGAAAGAACAAATAGCGTGGCATCTGATTTTTAATACTTCTTTCTCCCGCCTTCCCATATATACGCTTTTTCTATATATTTGTACATATTTGTATGTATTCACAACAATTAAAACATGCTTTTAATTTTGAAAATATTGTCATACACTCCTTCCCTCTGGGGACATATTGCTGCAGAACATAAAACAGAAATAGAACAGTTGACACCTGTGATTAGAGCATTAGCCTTCCATGCAAAACTCACATCTTCTCCTTACTAACATTTAAATTAAGATTCCCTTTTGTCTCTCATTTGAAAACAAATTACCCCAGAAAGGGATTACTACAGATTTTAAAGTACAGCGTTAGTTTCAACCAACTGTTAAGCAACGTTACTAACCATCAAGGGTGTGACACATAGGGAATGAAATAAGGGAAATCTGAATTTTAATTCACTACTGATACATTACGTTCCTTTTGTCAGACCATTCCTCAAATAATTTTAAAATTGAGTGCATAATGTTAGGAAGGCATGCCATCTCCAGTAATTTAATGAAGAATTCAAACAGCAGCTGAGAATGTCTACTTCACATGAAACGCATCCTCCTTCCCTTAATCTGTGGCATGCACCATGCAAGCTCCTGGCTAATGCAACTCCATACATTATTTAGGTTGTGGAAACTCCCTCAAAATACCAGATATTTTAAATGCTAGCAGTGACTTACTGCCCTATTACCCAAAACCACAAAAAGAGTAGGCCAGACTACTACAACATGATCAAGACAAAAATCCTGATTAATCTCATTTGTTGACATACACATTCCAATACTCAAAATAGAAGATGTTCTTTATTCTACATCTAGTCTCTTTCTAAGAGGTGGAATCTTCAATTTCAGCTGCACAAGGTCTCATATTCCTCCCCAACGTTTGGTTTGTTGCTCTCATGTAATTAGGAAAAAGGGGAAAATTAATTAGGAAATGAAATGAGAATTATCCAAGGTCTTTAGTGTCCCCATCAAAATCTGCTCTGAAAAAAAAAAAAAGTTTACAAGCTACACTTTTGAAAGTTGTTCTTTACAAAGAAGCCACAGGACAATAACAGACGTGACTCAGCTCTGACCTCTGTAAGATGCCAATACACAAGCATTGTTCATTGAATTTCACATTTTTGCAATTTTGTGCCATATATTAGAATTCTTTGGTCCAGTCCCTTTTTACTTAGTTGGTTACCCCTAGGTCTGTATCCCCTCAAGAGCACAAAGCAGAGCAACAGGTCCAAACCTTTTATTAACTTGAAGTTTAACAGACTAAAAGCAAAGGAAGGAGTACAGACCATAGTGTACGTGTGTATAACACTGCTAAAGAGCACCAATGACAGAGAAATAAAGGTTGTCCCTAACATCCTGTAGCATGATTTCAAAAATTTTAAACCCATTATGCAAGTTTTTATAGTGGAAGACCAAAAGCAACTATCAGTTGTGTTATTCTTCTCTATTGACACAACTTTTTGTGAAGGTGTTGAATCATACATAGAAGATTTATATTTTAGATAGGGAGAAGTATCTTAAAAAAATTTTAGGAAATTTTTATTCAGTAGATTTGTGTAAAGCGACTTGATAACAACCTGATACTATTCCAAATGCATCTGAAGAGATGCTGAATACACTTCTTTTCTCTTTCAGTTCAAGCTACAAATAGTCTGCAGGAGATATTACAAAAATAGCCTCAAAGTGACATCAATTTTATTTGGACAGAATTGCCTTTCTTTAGTTGTTAAATCTCAGAACTTAAAGGCTGTTTTGGCATAATCTTCCAAGGAAAAAAAAAGACAACTCCTATTAATTGAAATAAATTTCCCATTCCACCTGCTAAAAGAACTTTGGTCGAGGAGTAAGTGTCCATCATAACACCTTGAGAAGCTGTATAACCCAGGACTACAACTGAAGCTTCTACTTGATGGTTAAAAATAACAGCCAACAGAAGGACGTTTCTGTTAAAAAGTATTAATTGTACAAAGCTTTGGAAGATTTTTGTTTGTGTGTTTCAACTTTTCGCTCTATACTAACAGATATTTGGTATACAAGATCTACTATTTGCTAACATCTAATCCATCCATTCAACAAAAACATCCTCTGAACTCTGAAAATTATTTGTGTGCTCCATGCCCACTTCTGTGGAATAAAAGATTAAGAAAAGAACAATGTAATTCTACCTTCAATTAAATGTAAAAAGGACTATTCAGAATAGTTGAAGACCTTATAATATGCAAGTTTTCCACAGTATCCAAGTAGCATTCATGATCCTGTCAAATTACAGACTGAAGCATCTCATTGTTACCAGCTCTGCTGGAGCTAGTACCACAGTACTTAGTGCCACCAGCAGCAGCACTGCAGCCATCTCAGTTTACAGAAGCTTGTTCTTTTATAGACCCTTTAAGTATTCATGGCTCAGGAAATTTGCTGAGCTGTTAAGTACTAAGGTGAACATCTTCATTTTGTGTTATCTACATCACCACAACCATTTACTCCCAACCCTAATTCACATCTAGCAGAACTGGAACTCTCTTCTCAGATGCCACTGAATAAATGAGGAAAACATACTTCACCACTGGGACAGAAGAAATCTACTAGAGGATCTTAAATTATCCTTCATTCACATTCCTCAGAAGATGAAATTCTTCTGATACCTAAATCCTGCTCTGCTCAGTGCCTGACTCCAAGATCGACAAGACCTACCCTTTGCTGTCCTAATGGCACCTCTTTCATGTTACTCTTGGGACTTTCACTAATACTTCAAATATTATCTTAGCAATGCAACTCTGCAACCATCTCCTTATGTGATAATGCTTGGCATTTTATCAATACTATAGAATTGGACAATTTATCTAGAAATTATCCCTAAAACTCAAGATGGTGTTCTATATGTGCAATATTGTCATATCTCAAAAGACAAATATTTATGACATTAGCAATGATCTGCTTGCATACCCTTGAAAGTCATGCCAAATCTTTTCAGAAAGTAATACAATAAAAAGGAATTTAATATTCTAATTGAACTTATGTGTTTGTGTTTCATAGACTAAAGAATTGCAGCCAAAAAAAAGCTACAAACATGCTCTTTTAGGGAATCAGTTATGTACTACCATGATGTCTATGGATTAAGAGACAATGAGGAAAGCCTCCTTCAGAGACACAAAACATTACAGTTTTTGGTCATTTTCTAGACAGATGTCATACCTCTATTCTCATTAGAAATGCATGTTAAATACTATACATCAGATCTCTACCTCTTCTGACCTGCCAAGACATTATTCTCCACAGAAGAGCAAAGAGAGGGCAAATAGAATATTTTTTTAAAAAATTCGGAATTGTCAAAAACTACCTGAAAACCAAGGATGTCACAGACTCAGACGCTACCCAAGCCCCTATTTTCTATATCCAGTATCGATTTTACGCCCAGATTTCACCAGCTTTCCAACAGAAAAAGACATGACCAATAAAATAACTTTCAGTGGGTCAGAAACGTTAATAGCAGTTAAAACACTTGTGCAATCTTTGTTTTCCAAACCCAGCACACACAACCCAGAGCATGCTGACGAAGGACAGAGATGGAACGCAAGCAAAAGTATCTGCTGTGCACTGAACAGACCCACTAGAGCTCAGAGCAGAGCTCTCGTGCACTATGCTAAGGCAATGCCAAAGCATTTCTGAAAGCTGCACTAGAAACAAAAGAGGGAATTAGGGGGAAATGTATTTAGTCATATTACAGACTGAGTCCAATCTTTTATCTTGCATGCTACAAGTAAGAGTTATGAATAAAAACTGCTGTTTGAAATCAAGTGCATCTCTGAACTTAAATTTGACAAAGGAACAGAATCACACAATCATCTGAGTTGGAAAATACCTTCAAGATCACCAAGTCCAACCATCAACCTGGCCTACTAAGTCCTGTCACTAAACCATATCCCTTACTGACACATTCACGGATCCCTTAAATACCTCCAGGGATGGGGATTCCACCCTGTGCAGACCATTCCAAAGCCTGACCAAATGGTAAGCCTTACGGTAAAGGCCAAAATTTATATCCATCTTGTGCTGAAAATCACGTTAGAGCTAAGTTTTTCAGGAAATGCTACACAATACAGCCCCTAGAATAAATCTATTTAATATTACTGGTGCAGCACGAAGAGCATAATCTTTAGTATTGAAACTAAATATTAAATTAAACTGGAATCTCAGGGAAGTAAACATCAGTATCCTTAGGCTTGAAAATACGCTTATTTTCTATTGAGGTTACCAAAGTTAATGACAGATCACTAGAGAAGAAAATATGAGTTCCTGTCATAAAACCCCAGGATTAAATTAATATCCAGCCCATCTTTGCTGCAGTGCTGTAAAAATATCAACGCTCAGTTGTTTATCTGTCCATTTGCCTTAAGTTATACTCTGCAACAAGTTAAGGTAACAAAGCTGAGGCACAGCTCTGCACAGTGCAAAGACTACCTGCTTAAATCACAGGTGAAAACAGGTTTGAAATAAGATTCAGCCTCACCCTGAGCTGCTGATACTGACCTACATTTCCAGCAGAGGATAACACCCCTGCAAGCAGAGGCAGCAGCAGGAGTGCCAAAACACTATGATCAAGAGTCATGTTTCTGGTAAACAATGACTTAGTCTTTCCTGAATATAAGTAGCAGCATCATGACATCACCAAAAACAAGGGCATTAATAAATCTGCTTCCAACAGAAATTTTACGAATACCCCAAGTCCCCAGACTGAAGACTACTCAGTTGGATAAAGGTCTAATCTCCACACAGAAGCAACAGAGCCAGAAGGTTTAAAAGAAATACTTCTGAGAAAGAGGGAATCACTGCCTATCAGAATACACCACACCTCTTTTCAACACAGAGTTTGCATACAACCACAGTTTTAACTTGTGGCTGTACAAAGAGAAAGCACTGCAAACAGGTTTGCAACAAGTCTTCTCACTTCTGAAGAAAGCTGCTTCTCCCAATTAAATCAGAACAATTTGTTTTAAAATGAGATCTTAATTTCTATAATTCATATCACGACTCCAATTAGTCTTTCTTAATAGGTGCCTTGAATGCAGGCAAATCCCTTACTCTTATTTAAGCATTTCCATTCAGCCTGCTTAAGTGTCTGCCTTCAATAGTATTACATAATTTACCTGACATCAAGAGTATGAAATTTTCCTTTCTTCTGATTTCAAAGATTTGGATATAAGAATGGTCGCATTATCTCATGATTCAAGTAGAAATCTTCTTTAGACCCTGGAAACAAAATCCAAAATGGTCCTTAAAACCATTGTGGTTACAGAATTCAAGCAGAAGCTCACAATATAATTACCTGCAATTGACTTTTTCTGATCTTGAAGTGACCACAGGAAAGTACTTTTTGAAATAAGAAAAAAAGAGTTCTGTCCTCAAAGACTGAAATTAAACCTTAAATTCTCTAGCCAAATTATTTTCTGTACTTAACCTATCCACTGGAATAAAGTTCACAATTTTAATCCAAAAATGGAAGACACCTGTATCTATGAATGAGATTGCTAGGCTTGTGTAGATATGCATGCACCTGCGTAAATGTGTGTGCATATGTGTATGCCTATAGATAAAAACAACAGCTTACACAATGCAACCACATTTTTAGTTTTTTTTTTTTTAAAAAAAAAAACTTTCTCTAAGAAAAAGATTTATAGGTAATTTATCCAGCTAACTCATTAAATCAATGTGGTGAACATTTCCAAATGTTGATTCTGCACTAGGCCAGTAACAAACTAAAAGCAACACAAGAGCCAGATTAAAATTGTCCCTGCTTTGAAAGACAACTGTTATGTCTTTAATGCCTCACATGCTTTCAGAGTTTCAGCATCACTTTGCTGAAACTTACACAATTTTTCAACAGATCAGCAGATTGCCTTTGCAGATGCCAGGTAGATTAACAGTCCGAATTTCTAGCTTGTAACAAAACATAGGGCACGTTTCTGAAGTTCTCCACCACCTATCTTCACAACATTGCTCTTTTTGATTCCCTTTTATGTCACTATTACTGAGGTAAACAAATACCAAAAATTCACAAAGCTTATAATTTATGAGCCTATTTAAATCCCCATGACTTTATGGTGATTTTAATACACATTTTTATTTTTTTTCCCTCCATGTTCCACCTAAAAAGGTGGAACTGTGGGCTGCAGCTAAAGCAGTAATCCCCCTTTTCACCATCACAGCTCTGTCCCATCCCCTTCTTTGCAAGGGGTCTGGCAACCGTACAGGGGCTGGGCGTGTTGCTGCAGTTTGCTGACCAACAAACACACATACACACACCCCTCCGCTGGAGTGCAGGCCTCCATTCAGTCAGTGCATTGTTAGGCCACACAATTGTTGGATCAGTATCAAGAGAAGCAGTGAGAAGACTTCGTTTGGCCACAGTCCACGTTTACACCAGATTATATAGAATATAAAGCTCCTCCCTTAGCTCCCCTCCTCAATTAAAAAAAATTAAAAGAGAGCACACCTTCACAAGCCTCACATAGTCAATACTCAAGTGCTACCATTAAAAAAAAACACATAAAACTTACAATATTTGAGTTCCAAGAGCATACTATTGCATGTATGCCTTTACTAGTTTTACCAGAAATAGGTGTAATCAAATAAACTACTTTCCTCACGCAATGATTGTGTAAGTTTAAGAACTTGTGTCCTACTATGAGTCAACTATCGTAACTTAAAGTATACAGCAAAGCCCTGTAGTCAGACCAATTCATGTTTTGAGAAGTTAAAAAACTGAACACTGGTATATTCTCAAATGTCTGTATCAGACTTCAAATTGACAAATTTTTAAAGCATATGCATGAAAACCAGATTGTAATCTCATAACTAAAAACATTATATTGCATCATATAATTAACAGGATCTGATGCACCCGAAAGCCTAGATCTATACAGTTCTTTCCAAGCAGAGAGATGAAGGACGAGAATTAGTTGTAAGAGTGACTTGCTCACAAATGAGCCCAGCATAATTGCTATGAACTCCACAACATTCATGCAAGTTAGATTTAGAAGAGCAGTTTTTAACTACAGTGGAAAAAAAGAGTCAACTTCCTCCAGTTTGTAAAAGTAAAGCTTGAAAGTAGGAACTGAGCAGGGTAGTTTGAGCAAAAACAGCCTTCAATTGTAACTTACCACATTAGTGTCCTAGTTAAACATTAAGGTCTTAAGAGATCTGCATCTTACTTTTTTTTTTAAATAAATTACTGAAGCCAAAGTTTGTATGAATTGAAACCTGTTCACACTTACAATCCACATAGGTCCATCTGACTAAAAGCTGATCATACACTAACACCATCTGTACCACTCAAAAACGAACACAACTATTTCTTGAGTACAGGCAGTTTGAGAAAAGGACAGGTGAAAAATGAAACACAGGACTTGACTGAGGTGTAGTAAGATGCCTTAAACCCTTAATTCCGGGAAAAAAAGCATACCAACTCCGGAGTAAAAGGCCAAGTACGATATTTTATCCCAAGTTTTACAGAACCTGCAGCCTTGGAAAAAGGGCACTAAGGTGCCCAAAGCCATCCACTCTTCTCTCCTTGCTGCTGGTCTGCCTGAGGAAGCCCATCATCTTTCCAAGAAATCTCATGCTACACAGTATGACACCCTCCTAGCACCACAATGTCATCTCCAGGGGGGACGAGAACTTAATGACACTACACGACATCGTTCTGTCCTGCCCTGCCTCCATTGCTGCCAGCCTGGGCCACTTGCACCTGGAGAAGAAGGGAGTTTTATGGATGCTCATTTCTAGAGTAAAGAGGTCAGAATTGGGATAAAACTCTCAAGCCAGGGGACCCAAATGTCTCCATAAAAGCTTTATACACTCCACAAACCTTCAAATAAACGACTACAGGCCTGAAAACCTCAACCTTAGAACACAGTACTCATTTTTCAGTTTACAAAGCAGCTTCAAAACCACCTCAAACAGAACTGAGACCAAAACCAAGTCACAGGACACACACTGCATGCATTTAACCACACCACTTTCCAGCCAGAACACCAAGCTAAAACACGCAGGCACAGCTGAACGCCTGCTTTAGTCATTGACACCTATTTTAGCTGTTGCCTCCCTAATCTTCAGCGAAACCAAGGCAAGGCTCCGGTGTTCCTCATCACCCATCATTTCACTCTTTGCTGTCATGTCAAGCCCACAGCTGCATAGTTTCCTGGCAAGTGTGAACCAACTCCCACTTTGATGACTGATTCACAGACCAGAATAAGACATGCTTACAAGAAATATTCTATTAGCAACTTAAAACCAATCTGCCCACCCCAGCTGCTTGTTCCCCCACAGCACCCCTCCAGAGGCTGTGGCCTTGCCAGTTATATCAGTTCGTTAAACTAACACGCGCCAGTGCAGAGTCATGGAAATATCCAGGTTAATAAAAAATGACTTTTCATTTACCTCCTGCCCCCTTAACCAAATCATTTAGTTGGGTCAACGAGAAGAATAAGTAGAATAATGTTTCCTCTCGCAGACATAAGACGACTACTGATTCAGGCATATCTCAATTATTTTATAATTTAATGATTTTATCTATGTGCCTCAGTAATTTGGGGCCAAATAGTAAATGCAAATATCAACCTATTAACATGAGTGGGGCACAGCTCAGCAGAACACAGATTTTAATTTCTGTAGGCATCTGATACCGAAGAGTTCCCTTGAGCTGGCTAAGCGCCCAGAAGTTATTAAGACAGCCCACATTTTCTCTCTTCAAAATGTCTTTGCCAAAACACAAACCAGTTGCCCCCAGTGGGTCCTGCACAGAGATGAAACGATCAACACCCAGACGCAGAAGCGCAAGACAGAACATGGAGCCCATTTGGGTACGAGCTGCCTCAAGGCACCAGGGGACCAGACAGATATAGGTACATAGATACAAAAAACATGCTTGCCTTTGCACACAGTACAGAGGGGTTTGGCAGAACTAGAAATTAACGTAAATGCTAATGTAGATTTCTGCAGAAGGTGTTCTCTGGCTGATAGGTTAAGCTGCGCTCTGGCTGATAGGTTATGCCACTAAATACATGCAGTAAATTGGTCGTGGCACACCTAATTTCCCTAGCTTTTCAACGATTAACTGTTAGGCAATCCTTTACAGACTTCTGTATTTCAGAAGAACTGACATGGCCAGAGAATTATAGGACTTGAAATGGTCGCATCTTCCCCCCCACCACCACATTAAAGGAAGCAAGCCACAAAACCTGTGAAGAAAATTACATGAACAGCTCAATTTGAACATATCCCTCTTTTTCAAAGCCTTGATTAAAAGTATTAATAACAGCTGTCCTGTAAGCACACAATGTGGCAAGGCATGGTTAGAAATTACACTCTTTCCTTCTCCCAAAACTCTCTCTCTATTAGTGGGGATAGAGACAGAACAAGTTACAGCAGAAGCAACTCCACCAACACAGCAGAAAGTATTTCTGACCATGTGAATATTTTGATTGAACAGATAAATACTTTTATAAGACAAATACTTTTATAAGACATACATATGACATTTGTGCATATTTATAGTTTTCTCAATTCTGAAAGTGGCTAATGTTCTTGAAAAATAATATTACACACACACATGGATTAAGACGCCCTTGCATTGCAAACACAACGTTCTAAAATTTGCTCAAAAATTTTGCACACTCCCCAACTTCTTATCTAGCATGACCTTATAGAGTACGTGCTGAAAAGATCACAAAAGGAAGAGTTTTGAGGGACCGTTTTTCTGTGAAAAGCTACTAAAAATGCACATATCAAGTGAATATTAGCAATTTATGTAAACAGAAAAATACAGCTCTGTTCTGCGACCTTGCCTACTAAGATTCCACTCTCACACCCAAAGTACTGTAAAAGGGTAGGGTTTTTTTTGACCATCCAAATGTAAAAGGTGAACAAATGACCAGGCAACGTGACTAAGTTTATAATGCATATCTTACTGCAAAACACTGTAACTACAGAGATACAAACATAACAAAAAAACACTTTTATAACTGAACTTTATTTTAAAACTGTAATTTGACTTCTCTGCAAAAGATTGAATGATGCTTATGTAATAAAATCATAATAGTTTATTAACAATTTCTCTTTCCATTTTTTGTTAATTCAAAGTCTAGACTTCAAAACTTACAATCAAGTCAATTTTTTTTAGATCCACGTGGAAGGAATTTGTTTTCTTAACTTTGTACTTACACTATAAAAATGGCAGAATATATATAAGCAAGTTTTCGGATTGAAATGTGATAACAGAAGATGTTACTGAATTTTCTCCTTAATTCCACAGTAGTAATGAAAAAATTACCAATGTTTAACTTCTAAATTAACCAACTGTTCTAACTTTTATTTCCCCAAAGTTCTGTTAATTCCTTCTATTCTGTTCTTCCAGAAAAAAAAACACACCATACTGAAGTCGCACCAAATTAGCATTCCAGCTGTGACAAAAATCTCCGAAGAAACTTATGATTTTCCTTGCAGCCAAAATCAGTTTAGAACGTTAACCAGAAGTTCTTAATCAGTACTAGTTACTGCTTCACAAAGAGACCATTTCTTTTCAGTACTAGTTACTGCTTCACAAAGAGACCATTTCTTTTCTGATAGTAGGTGTGATATAAGGCTCATACACCACATATGAAACTGCATGAACATCAAGAGAGATCCACTGGCAAGTTCCAACCAAGATTAGAGCAATAAAGTGACAAAAGAAATGGATATCACCCCCATAAATAAATAAATAAATAAATAAAATGTCAGTTTCAAAAGGAGAACCTGCAAGTTCATGCTTTGCATTCTTCCACTATACTGAGAAACACACAATTGATGACCATAAAACCTGACCAATAATATAATTGAAAATCAATTGAAAAGTTAGATAAGTTCAAACTTAGGAAATCTTATTTAAAAATAGCTTAATTATTAAAATCATCAGTACTACCAGTAACTTGTATGCTACACAGAACCACGTTCATTACTATAGGTGAAGGTACATACAACACAGTTATTTATCACCCATTAAAAATGAAGATCAGTTACAGCTTCAAGTCACTCCCAATATCACCTTGCAAGGTAGGAAATGAAAAACAAATTAATCCAGCAGCTAGTTCTTGTGCATACAGAAGCAAGAGCTGAGCTTCTAAAGAAATGGAGTTTCTCTAGCATCTGATTTTTGCAGAAGACTACAGATGATTGATTGGGAAAATTTTATTTATGAGCTCTATTTATGTTGAGAGTTCCTTTCCTAACTAAGGCAGGTTGGAGGTGAGGGGAAGTCATCAGCTACACTGAGAGAGTATCCCCAGGAGAGTAAAAAAGTATTATTTTTATTTAAAACAAGGCTACAATTTTCTTTTTAATTACGCAAATAGCTTTGAAAGAATCACTATTTCAGATGCAAGATCAAAAATAAACCAGATGGATATGAGAAAACATTATAATGCAATCTAAATGAGACTTGCACATTTCATTAGGTAAGAAATGTTTAAAGTCTTTATTTCTCATCATCAGATCTTTTCAATTTCATATAATGCAGAATTTTAGTCTGCCTCATTAAAAGCAAAGCATGAATTTTTCAAATAAGTCATTTTTTTCCTTGAAACACCAAGTCTTAAATTAATCTGGTTGAAACGAAGTTAGTTTCTATTCCCTGAATGGGGTTCATACTTGTAATCAGATTCATACCTAAATAACACTGAAAAAACCTGGTCTCTGCTGTTCAAACTTATTTTGCAACTAAGTACCATACATACAGGAAATCCTCCTACTTTTCAATGTTAATATCTTACAGAACTGAAATCTTGGTTTGGATCACTTGTTTGCACCTTCTCCATTTAAGCAGAGTATATTTTTAACATAACATAAAGCACTTACCCTTCTAACCGGACATCAGGTAAAGATCTGTTGAGTGCAATCATTTCACTTGCCATTAAGTTAAATTGATTTATTTTAAACATTTCTTTCATTTTTTCTTGCTCCTCTTTTGGAATGACCACAGGCTTCCCCATCTCTCCAGGTCCTTCATGTGGTTTTTGTATGGGTTCTGGAACTAAAAACAAATAGAACACTGGTAGCTACTTTTACATTTCTTTACATTTTTTTTCCAAACCGTAGACTGTTCCTGTTTTGAAATGGAGTTCTAAAAACACCAGGTTTTGGAAGTGAAAACAAATCTTTGTACTTGGGAGTTTAACAGATGTAGTTAGATGCTACTCAGAAACCACAATTAATTTGAAAAAAAAAAAGTAAGGGTTTATGTCAATCTATCAACATATTCTGGAACAACAGACATTTATGTAAGTAGGTGTTCAATCTTCAGAGTCTATTATACTTGACATGTTTAAAACATAGAAAATTTAATATCAAACATCTGACCAAGCTGGGAGAAAGGGAGGAGGAAAGGAAACCAAACTTTTGAAATAAGTTGTTTTATTGTTTTTGTTTGGTTTGTCTTTTTTTTTTCCCAATTAAAAACAACCATCACAACCATTTTAAACAACTATTTGTTAATTTTTCTTTATAAGTATTCATTCACTTTTCTCCTGAACTAAAATACTTTAAATGTTCAAATACTGGATTTGAGAGGTATTACTACCTTACAAGGTAAGCACAAGCTTTAATTTAAAAAATAGTAAGTTAAAACCTAAACAGAAGAGCAGGAAATATTTTAAAAATTAAGTCACCCAAGCCATCAGTAATAGGCCTAGCTTGAAACTATCTTCAATTAGTTGCGAGGACAGCACACTAAAATTATACCTTATGCCAAGAGCAAACAAGCATGTAAAGGATAAAAATAAAGAAAATAAAGTAAAAGCCCAAGGCTTCCATCCTTGCTGAAACACTGAAGAACTGAAATATAAACATACTAATACTTAGAACATCTACATACACTAGTGAAACACGTTGCTGGTTTGCATTTAGCATTAATCAGTTACAGCCATAATGTGTTCCATATGAGAAATTTTCAAGTATCTTACGCAACTCCACTAAAGCAGTAGCATTTAGCAGAGAAAATCCTCTGACCACAATGGTGCTTTCTTTCTACCACGCTCCCTTTGACTGCGAGCTGAGCTATACAACACTGGAAGTTGCCAGACATCCAGTTGTACACTGAAAATTGATGGAATCATTATGTCCAAGTAGATCCTGAGCAGTCTGGATTTAGGCATGTGCTTTAACCATGGTCTAACCTGAACAAGAAGTTTGTTTTGCCTTGCTATTTCTTAAGAAAGTACAGGTTTAACTTCATTGCTTCAAAAACATCTAAACTTGCTAATTTGCAATTGTATAAACTTTTAAATTAGAATTTATGCTTTCTTAGGTGGCAATTAAGATAAAATAATATACATTTAGGCAATTAGTTTGGATTAGGTTTATGTACTCAGCTTTTTATTATGTAAATATTAGGCAATTATGTTGTCATAATTGTATTTTTATTAACTCTACAGAACTTTATTTCCTGTTCAGATGAACCTATATACTGAGTGCTTACCATACCCTATTACCTTTTGTTTAATAATTTTAAGTATTGTTACATAAAAATATGTTTTAAAGTACCAACAGTATCTTTCAGCATTCTCAAGAGTGAATGTCTTATCATATTTGTGATTTAGAATAAAAAAAAAAAATCTTGTTTCATTTACACTTCCACTTGTTTCTTAACTTTGACTAAACCAGCCCAACTGAACAGCTAGCTTAACTGAAGACTCTGATCTTTCACATCTGTAGATCTTGCTGTCAGATGCTAATTTAACACTTCAGTGACCTGGATCCAGGTGTACGAATCTCTCAAATTCTTCAGTTCGATTCTTAAGTTTCATTAGCAAATACATACAACTGGCTGACACATTTTACCTAAATTTTTTGCCCTTTTCTTTCCCTGGAGAAAAAGCCAGCAGCTTGCTGTGCAAGCATGGAGATGACTTTCCAAGGAGAGCTAGCCATTGGCTCTCTCAGGTTTCTGCATTTACAGTCACCTGTTTTCTCACAAAAGCATGTAGTACGTATAAATACAAGCCAGCAACATTCTCCCACAGTGACTAACACAGGTATTGTCAAAAAAAAAAATATCCAAACTGCAGGGCTCTTTTTCAAGTTAACTATGAAAAAAGCCTTTCATTCGAAGGAATACAGGCCCATACTAATGGCATACTCCTAACAGACCATTAAGCTACAGTTACAAGTTTCAGCCATGATGGAGGGGATGAGCAAAGGCTTAAACCTACAACTAAGTCATCCCATCCTATTCCAGTCACAGATGCCCTCCTGGAGGAGCGAAGAAACTCCCAGTACACCCCAGACCCACCCCAGCTCCCCTTCCCCTCAGCATCTCCACGCGCCCCTCTTACAGCCTGCAAGGGCCCGTCCCCTTCGGGCTTCGCCTTTGGGGCCCTCGTCTCCACATTTGCACCATTTCAACTACCAGCCCTTTGTGTCACCAGTCACGTAGACCACTACATGGTCTACACCCACCTTGCAGTTCCCCATAATCATCTGCACTGACTTTCCACAGACCTGCCAGTCAGCACCCCAGAGCCCAAGACAATACATCCAGCGACACTACAGACACGTTCTCAGTCGCCCTTTGACTCTGATAGACTGAGAAGGAAAGCAGGCAGGGCCCTCTCACTAATTTGCTCCAATAAAACTGGTCTTCTGGCCAGCAACAACTGCAGTTACTGACAAAAATACTCACATTCATTTACTGTTTCTTATTTTGAGCAGTTTGCAAAATATAACAGTGGTATACATACGACCCAGTATTAGACACATCAGGTGAAGCTCATAATTTAAGATGCTAATATCTTATGCCATCAGTACCAAGGGGAAAAATTTTTCCTCAAAGACAACTTAGAGCATGTTTTTAAGTCTTATTCAGGAAAATAAACTCTTTCCATTTTCTGTATTAGAAACCTAAAGAAAACATCCTTCTAACTTCTTGAAAGCCTGAGCTGGCCAAAATTATCTTCAAAATCCCCTGCTCCTACTGAAATATTTAAGATTAAATTTTCCAACGAAGCAAGCATAGCTTAAAATAAACCTACACTCTCTTCAGAAGAACTTACTCATATGTTCTGTAGGTTCATTAAATGCCATGCAATTCTTCCACAAACTGCAAAAAGAAACTACGTCGTAGGCACAAACAACAAGACTATCAAATTCAGAACACTTCAGTAATTTATGCTGAATCAAGAAAACTAAATCCACTATGGAAATTAATACGATAAAAAAATAGAGTGAGAAAGTAGATTTTTATAAAAGTTTCACAGAAAGAAATAGTTCTAGTGTTATTCGAGGAGCTTCTAGGCACTCTAAGTGAGAATAATCCCCAAGACTCCAAGTCAGTAACCTACTGGAACAAATAAGAGTATCAAAGACCACGCATGCAAGTAGGTAAAATAGAAGTGTCAAAATATCAACTGCAACCACTATTTCCAGCAGACTTTTTTCTGCACATAACTTAGTAAAATTAAATTGTTAAAATAAAACAAAAAAAAAGAAAAATATACAAAACAATATACATTTTTTTTTAAACAAGCAAATCTAAGAAAATACAAAGATATGAAGAACTCTAACATACAAAAGTTAGGGAAAGGCTAGAATGAAGACTATATTCAACTAAGTAAAATTAACATTGCATGGCAAAAGTCACAAAGCTAAACTTTAAAAATTGCAGATTTTCCCCTCATCTGACAGATTCCTTTTAATTCATTGGAAGAAAAACACGCTCTAAATAGAGAGAATTGTAAGATTCTCAGTGTTTCATCTGGTGCACACTGTTCAAATCTAGCTCAGAATTCACTGGATGTTTAACCTGAAGGCCAAGGTATCTAATTTTACTATTGATGTTGGAATACTTACTGGAAGACTTGAATTTATACTGTATACATATAGCCTCAATGTGTAAAGTCATCTGAACTTTCATCATCATCAATATCTCAAAAACAAGTGTGATGATATATACCAACTTCAACTGCTGTTGGTCAAGAGACAAAAAATCCTGTTTGCATGACAACTCTAAAGAACCCTGGTACAATTTTTATGCTTAGCATCACACAGAAACTGTGTGTGAATCCAAGATGTGGATCAGTTCCTTAAAAACACAGTATCAGTCTTATTCTCAAGAAAATTTCCCAACTTCCAAAAGCAATGACTGAGTTCTGACAAAGCACATGCTTTCTACATAGCCCCAATTCATTTACTGAAAAAGAAATCCAAAAGATACAGTGTAAGCAATGAAAACTGAAGTCCCTTCTGCAAAAGCGGGACGAACTAAAACCTCTGAAATGTTTGCATGCAGTTGTGGAAACAACAGTTCAGCGTTACTAAGCACGGAAATTCTACATTCCTATACATTACTATTCTCTGCGGACATTTACCAGCCTCTTTTGAACACGGGGGAGCAGGGAGGAAGAACATTTCCTTAACATTTCCCTAACGTTATTCTGTAATAGAGAAACATTGTATTTAAAATATTTCAGAAAATTTCACAGGGAGGTCAAAGCTGTCCATACCAGACGTCAACTGTGGAAAAAGCTTTTGTGTTAGCACTAATTAATCTTTAATACACTTGGCTGACTAGACTAAACATTCAGCATCACTGCATCAGTTCCTATAGCTGCAGTGAGACATACAGACATAGCCTTTCCAGTGGAAGAGAGACCATATTACAAATGCAGATGTTTCATAAATAAACTGGAGGTGGTAGCTGCCTGCAGTTCTAAATGCCTATGCTAAGACACTGCAGAGGTTAATTCTGCCTGCACCAACCCTTTTACCCTACATGATCAATGATGACATCCGTAAAACAAAGTTGGCAAGGTGAATGGCACTGGTATTCAAAAAAAAAAAAAAAACAAAACAAAAAACACTCAGCTGGTACCTGAAAACTAAGAAGACAGGAACAAAACAGAAAGCTTATATGAAGAGCTTTAGTAGTGAGTAACACAGCTCACTTCCAAAAAAAAAAAAAAGCAATGTATGCACGTTTGTACATACATATATACACACACAACCTCCCCTCAGATTTGTCACTTTTACATCCACTTTTATTCTAGTTACGTAATAAATTCTTTTTCATTACAACCTAATTTGGTCAGAGGATCACTGTCCTTTATTACTACATTTACTGGCCATATTTTGTCTTTTTTGTGTGTTTTTGTTTTGTTCGTTTGCTTTTGAGGTGAGGAAGGTGATTTGTTTTATTGGTTTACCACCAAGTCTAGTGCAGTTAACAAGGCTTTGTTTCACTCGTAGAAATGCGGAACATGCTTTTTATTATGTTAACATTAGCTGGCATTTCTGAACTGCTTGTTGCTTAGTTTTATTTTTTTTCATGTACCTTTTTGCTTAAAATTTTACATCTTAAGTAAGCACTTGAGTTTGCAATCTAAACCTGAGACAGAATGTGCTTGTTTCCCCAGTCATTAGAAAAACACTGAACATTCTGCAACACCTAAACGCTTATGATACTATATTGGTGAGACAAACATAAAATGTTTAAAATGAATGTAACAACCATATTTTAAAGATTACTTTGGCAGAAAACTTACCATCTCCAGCAGGCAGCCCTCGTTCTTTTTTCTCATCACATTTGTTGCATTCACTGAAGTAGAGCAAAAGGAACATATCCAGAAGGACCCAAACCAAAGAGGTGGCAAGGACCACCTTGCAATATGCAAATTTTTTCATGGCACTTTAAGTCAAATACAAAAATTAAAAAAAAAAAAGTATAAATAAAAATATCAACAGGTTGCTTTAATCCAGTTTGAGAGACCACGTTCTATATCTGGAAAGAAAAAAAAAAAAAGTAAGTCACAGAACATTACCTGAGGGCAGAAGCTAAAAGCAGAAGTTTAAACTACATTTTAAAGGTAACCTAAGTTAATTACCAAATGCTCTATGTATCAAAATGAATGCTTTGGGACAATGAAGGCAATAATACTCCAGTCTTTTACTATGGCAACACTCAGAGCACAAACCATTAAAATGAGTTTCCAAAACAAAATGCTCTGCTGAGTCACTGAAGAAGAGAGTAACCATCTAAAGAAAATTAAAAGGAACCCTCTGGACCCTTTAGAAATCTGAACAAGATGAATGAATGAAAACTAAGCACACCTTAGGAAGCAATGTACCAATCAGGGCTGAGCTAAAATCTCTGGTGCTTCCCTAATGTAGTACGTGCTGACTTTCTGTGCCCATAACTAGGAATGCTTGTCTACAAACGTCAGTATTTTACATACAGCCCAGTGGCACATTGCACCTTAACTGTAAAGACAAATGCTTTGCTTTCAGCAAACCAAAAATAAACCTCCTTTTTGGTAAAATGAACAGTAAACAAAGTGAAGAGAGTACCCACCAGCCGCTGTGTTCACTTACTAGATGTTCAAAGCTAAAGACTTCAGCTAGTAGTTTTGACAATTAAAATTACTTTAATGCTCAAGTATAGAACTGCTATGCATTTTTCAATACATATTAAAATTTTAGAATTCAACCTCTGAAATTGTTTTGTCCGATTTGAATTACAACAATATTTTGTTATCAAAACTGCTTATTTCCATAAGTGACTTTCCTGGGGGGAGAGGGGAGGAAAGTCAAGAACAACTTTATACATAATTTTATTAATGTAAGTGAGTAAGTATGGTTTTTTTTATTATGATTGTTTTTTTCAATCAATATTGTTATTGTTTTTTAAACCAAGAGGTTCCCCACCAGTGCTGAGACGTTTCAATATAAAGTACTCCCGAAGTTATTTCCACTGGGAATAATTTACTAGTTAAAACCTGAATTACAGATATTCTTAACTTGTGTAATAATAAACTGAAAATAAGTCTTCAAAAACAGACTAGAATTTAAGCTTATTGACATAAGCACATAGTTTCTCATATTCTTTCAGCATAAACTGAATAATTTATCATAAAGAAGAACTTTAAATGTAAGCCATAATCATGGAAAAACCGCACCAGAAAATCTGTATCAAGAATACCCTTCCTTTAGTATTTCATGATCATGACTTGGTTCCTATGTGCTATGATAACTCTGTTCTAAATCGTTTATATTCTCCTTTTATTGGCTGCAGACATATCCATGTCTACATCCATCCCTATACTCTTAAATGGCGTAAGTTTCAACGTCATAGCAATGTAGGAGCATCTAGTCTTTTGCAAGAGTACAAGGGCATATATCCCTTTTCTTCCCGCACAGATGTGCAAACACCAAGAAAGGGTTCTGTTTAAGATAATCTCAATTGTTTGGGATAATCTCAATTTACATCTATACAGTTTTGGTAATACTGGGATGACTACTTAACATGAACTGTGAAAGTGTCTGCAAGTAATAACTTGATGATAAATAGTAGATGAAATATATCACAATGTTTTGGTTATGTTAAGAAAAAAATACTATTTTTTTTTTTGTAGATGCAAAGATGGGCCTAAACTCTGGATTACAGAGTTGCAGTATGAAGTTCTATAAAATCATCAGCATGATGATTAGCAGCAGTGAAATCAAGACTGTTATCTGTTAGTAAGAAAGCAGAAACAAAAAGATAAACCATTGTGCCATTATACAGTATCTGCCTTGTCATCTTGAGTGCTGTATGAACATCCAGTCTTGTGATATCGAAAAGAATATAGAAAAGACAAACAAGAAGAGCAAAAAGGCAATGACCACAAGAAACAGCTGTGTTGCAAGATGTAAGTGGAGAGAAAACATTCTTCCTGGCTGGAAAAGACATAAACCTAAACAGGTAACAGGTCTATAAAATCAAAAGCTGTATAGAGATGGTACATAGAGAAAACTGTTACCCATTTCTTTCAGTACAAGGAGGAGGAGGAGTCAGGTGAGTTTAGCAGCAAGAGGCTAAGAAACAAAAAGGCATGCAGTGGAACTCCCTGCAGCAGTTCCCTGCCAGTGCTGCAACTCTATTCATCAGCTATTAAGTACCAAGTCTTCATCCCTAGTTCAGGGGCTCTCTGACTTCAAATCACTGCACACTAGGAGACTATAGTGAGGAAATAACATTACAAGTTCCCCTGTTCTCTTCCCTAGACAAACACTATCAATCACTGTCAGAAACAAAATACTGTATATACAGACAAACCTGTCTGACGTGGCATGACTGTAGTTAAACTCTCCATGGGACAGGTTTCTTTCTTCGCTCTAATTGGGGACAACACAGAAATAGTCTGGAAGAATAATCAAGTTATACTATTACCCTACTTACACCTAAAGAAAACAAATGCTAATTAAACTAACTCTCTTTAAAGAAATTACATTCTTACAGTCTCAGACTATAAAAAGATATTAGGCTACAAAGGAAAAGTATAAAATGCGCAAGAGCACAGTGCTTATGGGTCCTCAATTTAGCGAGACACCAGGAGGAGGACTGTAATCTAGAATTTCTATCCATAAAAGACCAACTGGATAAAGTGTCCTAAAGTGCATAAACTGGCATATCTGCCTCTAATGTGAGAAAAAAAAAATCCTTTGAGTCCAGTGAAACATCAAAAAGACACTCAGTTTAGTGGCAGCCCACGGGAGGGAAACTTCACAGAGTATACACAAATTGAATCATGGAACTCCCAGTCCGTTTGGACACGTGCCTCTTCAGTGGCACCAGATGGCAGGAATCTGAGAATGCTGAAGGAGCAGACTGAAGCATGACCTGGAGAAGCAGACTGTCAGGTGGGTGAACTGCAGGCTGGACCACCACGCTCTGTGGGTTTTGACCGGCAGTATGAAGTCCAGATGACAAACATTCACTACTGGTGTCCTTCAAGGATCAAAACTGGACCTAATACTGGTTAACGTCTTTACTCCAAGGCTGGGGGGCGGAACAGTGTCCCCTCAGCAAGGCCACTGGTGACACCCAGCAGGGTGTCCCGGTACCCTGGTGGGGTACCCTGGCAGAGAGCAACTTTAACACAGATCACCACTGCACCCTTACAGCAAAGGCAGCCAACTGCATCGATGGCTATTTTAAGCAAGAGTATAACTAGCAGGTTGGCAAAAGTGCGATCCTCCCCTCTGTTTGGCACGTCTGAGATGGAAGCTAAGTACTGTGCCCATCTGGGGCTCCCCAGGCAATACTGCGGTGTAATTTACCTGTCTTGTAAGTTTGGCAGTGAGCCATGGAGACTATTAGATGGGGTTAAATGATGTAGTAGAAGGTTGATAGAGTGAGTTTTCTTTTTTTATACTCCTAAAGGAGAAGACTAAAGCAGCTATTTAAAGGTTCTGAAGGTCTACAGCTACCTAGCAGGAGGATGCAGAGAAAATGAATGCAGACTTCGTGAAACTAGAGACAACGACCACAAGTTGGAACATGGGAAATACAGGAAAAGTCTTTTTCAAGGGAAAGGGAAGAGACCTGATCCCACTGGACCTGCTTTAAGCAGAAGGCTGGATGAGATAACCTCCAGTCAACCCTTCCAAACTCAATTATTCCATGATTCTAACAAGGTTAATCAGGGTCATAAAGGCATGAAAACCCCCAGAGAAGCAGGGTCCATAGCTTCTCCGCATAATGTTCCAGTGTTTGACTGACCTTGCGGTGAAACATTTTTCCTCTAGGACAATGTGGAACCTCCCTTGTTTTAGTTTATAATTACTGTCTCATTCCCCTGCCACACTCCTCAGAAAAGTCCTAGGCTGTGCCTTCCCAGCACCCTTCTAATACCTAAGAGAAGATTAAGTCCTCCTGAAATGAGCTCTTCTCCAGACTAAAAAAGCCCAATTCCCTCAAACTCTGCTCAGCACCCTCAGCCACTTCAGTCCAAGCCCCAGCCATCTCAGCGGCCTTTGCCTAAATCCCTTTATGTTAAGAACAGCTGGGGGAAGGGGAGGGTGGACACAGGATTTAAGATGTAGCTAGTGGAAAACATTGTGCTATCATATGACAAAGTGGATTGAGGAACTGAAGTGGATTAAATATAATCTCCCCCCAGAATAGTTTTAACTTTCCTGAAGTTTTTAACTTTTTACTTTGTTGAGTTCACTATGCACTTTACACAGCAATTCTGTCAGGAAGTGACAGGGAAATGATTTACAAGCTTAATAACTTAAAATCATTCCTTTTGTCAAAAAATAAAGATAAAAAATGCTGGCTTAAACAATTTAAACAAATTACCACAGCAATAATACCAAACTGTTTAAGTTTAATAACTGCATTTGCTACTGTGTGATCCAATAAATGGAAGAATTTTGCAAAAGCAGGTATTTTTCCTCCCTTCAAAACACTGGATAATGTTCACATGAAGTGCATTGTTTCACATTACCACCTATTTTTTTTTACCAACACACTTGGCATGAGAGGAAATGCTTACTCTTTTCAGTATAATGACTGCTGCATAGTCATGTATTTTTAGCTTCAGACCATCTTCATTTTTGTTTATACTAGTGATCAGTCTTCAACACAACTCTTGGAAACACAGACTTGACAAAGGACTTCATTGCCATTATTGAACTAAATCAGGATTCTGCACTAGATGCAGAATCTAAGCCAAAACAAAGCTGATCTAAAGTTTGTATTCCAGATTTTCAGATATGAATAAACAGAAGTTGGCACAAAGTAAGGGCTCATCAAAATTGTGACATAATATTTGATATTTCAAATCAAATAAGGCATCAGTATCAATTTAAACTACATGGAAAATGATTAACTGAAATAATTTTCCTTGTAAGATTGATAGCTACACAAAGCTGAATGTTCAGTTTCTCAGTATATTTAGTAATGTGGTAGAAAAGACTGACATACTCCAGGTAACATATAGTAGGCTTATGTACAGGTTTTTAAACAAAACTTAAAAAATGAACCAAGTGCAAATTGTCAGCATGATCATTGTCTAAAATCCCATGCATCTCAACTATTAATGAGGTCTACCCACTTGAGTGCATCTATATTTGGAAACAGAAGCGATGCCAACAAGAGACTCAGGTTTTAGAATTATTTTTCCTGTGCCAATACATTTTTCTTCTTTGTTACTGTTCCTTGCACAAAGCGTTAGTGTCAATACTATAAAAAGCAAAGGTAAAAAACATTCAGATCAAAGGGGCAGCCTGTCACCTGTGGAAAACAGGTGTATTTACATGAAGTGTCATCTTCACAGAAACATAAGTGAATCTGGTAAATTTAATCAGAAAAAAAAAAAAAAAAAAGATAGTGGATGCCAGAACTCCCTTCTGCTCATACAAAGAACTACTCATCATTGGGCTATACTCATTTGATGAATTTTGAAAGGTTTTAGTATTCAAGTCATCTGTTCTGTACAATTCAGCAACAGCAAGTTTTGAAGAAGTGATGAGAGAAAACAGATCATACTAGTCTGAGCAGTAAGAGAAAAATTCTTTAAAAACAAACCTACTCTTCAGAAAAGTCTGAGAAACGTAGGTCAGCATAAAATCAATTTGTTCTTGCTCTGTCTAGAAAGATTACACTTAATTCATCAGAAGTGAATTTTCAATTCAGAAGTCAATTTTTTGAATTAGCCATTTGCATAAAAAAATGTTTCTAAAACTGGCAGTGCTTGGACTGAAGGAAGAATAAAAAAGAAACAACGGTGTAGGCGATTACATTTTCGCCAAGAATGAACTTAATACACAAAGGCAGAAGTTACTATTTCAAAAAGGCTTTCCTACAAATAAATTAAAAGGCATTAATATGCTTATAAAAACAGATGCTCTCATGAGATGAAGATCCAGCTCATCACATAGAAAAGCGGTGTCATAAATGGAGCAACAGATAATGCACTCAATCCACAGTTTTGTCAAAGTTTGGAACTAAGTCACTGTGCACTCGAACCAGGCCTCTAATTCTCCGAATTATCTAAATAGTCTTCACTTAACCTCTAAGCCTTATGATTAGTTCTAAAGGCTTCCAGAAATATATATATGGAAGTAACATTTCTAGCTTGAATAGAAAGTTTTCAAAACCAAGCTCTTTCAGTTACAAGAAAAATAATTTAAAGGACATAACTATTGTGGTAACTATTGTGGTACTTATTCTTTTTCAGAAACATCTTACCTACAATTATTTTCCTTCTGAAAAGAGTTTATGGTTTTGCAAATTAGAGTACTTAGCAGTTTCTCAGATAAGTTTGTAAGCAGCACTTATTATCTTGATTAAAGCTTCTCGGTATTTGAGAAATCAATCAAGCATTTGGTCAACACTTCCAAGTAGTTCACAGCACTATACAGATCCTCCTGATTCTCTTCCTAATCAGTGCTATTCAAATAAAAATACCATTTGCAGATTAGGAATAATATGGTATAGCCTAAATATTAATTATGCAAGAAATATAGCTTACCTCTATTTAAGAAAGATGCAATATGTGAAAATTAATTTCCAACAAGGGTAGGGAAATGGAAGCGATCAAACACCAAATAGAATAAGAACAACCGTGATTACCTAATCTAATAGAATTGGGATGGCCTCTGTAATCCCTTCTGCAGCATTCTGAAACAACCACTTCATGAAATTTTAAAGCGTGATAGCAAAAAAGTCTCATAGTACATGAATATAAGATATAATAACTAAATGACACAAAACAGGCATAAATGCAAGAACATTCAAAAGGACAGCAAGTCGTCTAGGCATACAGTTTAATAACATATAGTGTATATTAATACTGCATTAACAATTTTCTTTCTGAGAGTTATTTCTATTTAAGGTGAGGATGATGAGGATTAATACGGAAACTAACGTAGATAAGGTGATTGCAAGAAAAGCTTTAAAGGTTTATAAAAAGACTTAGGCTGATGAGAATGCTGCTCGGACAATCTGGGGACAAACTATTGAGTAACCTTGGTCCTAGATCTAGATGGACAATCTTGACACTGCTGTTAAAAATGATAAGTGATAAGGTAGGAAGACAGAGATGATCTTGTGAATTGGAGTAAATGAATCAAGATGACATTTAATAAAATGTGTGTAATAAAATAGCATGTATTTATGTATAAACCACAGTAACTCTGCTTTCAGCTGAAGTTTCAATAAAGGTAAGAGTCAAGAGTGACACTGTGAGCTGCCACTGTCACCCAGCCACATATAAAAGAGAAACAAGATTCTTGGATGTATCATGTAAACTATTCTCTTTCAATGAAAAAAAATAATAAAAGGACAAACTTGACCAAACAAACAATGAAAAAAAAACACACCACTGTATAAGCACCAGTTTTTGAAAGGGAAGGGAAGGAGATTTATGAACTCAGTAAAGTAGATGTTTCGAAGTAGAACCCAGTGGCTCTATAAAAGACCACTGCAGGGGACTGGACACAGTGACCCAGGCAATTCTTTCCCCTCCCAGTCTTCCAGCCTGGAATTCATAGAACAATTATGAACATAAATAAAAAGGCCTGTATCAATTGCTGCCAGCAGCAAAGCAGATGCTGGATCTTTGTCACAAGGCTCTTCCATACCAGTTGAGTGTTTGTGGGATGTTTTATTTTTTTCTTGGTCATTTAAAATGGAAAAAAACAGCACACTCGCACATAACCACACTCGTGGATTCCCCTAATACCAGATTCTCCCAACAGATGTTTTTTGAGAATAAAATAAAAGATTGTTTACAGAACTCCTCAAACTAAAGTCTCTGAAAGGCTTTCTTAAGTTACTTCTTTTCCCCATGCCAACAGTTATTTGTTAGACTGACTTCAAGAAAGCTCCATCTTGCTTACAGGAAGAAACTGCAATAGGCAAGGTTTCAAAGGACTGCATGAAGAATATTTTTATCAGATAAAAGTTCAAAACCAATTTATTCAACTTTTGGAGTTGTATTCTTTTCTACAACAAATTTTTCTACACCAGAAAAAGAAGAATAGACCCAATTGGGAGACAATATATTCCCTATCAGAACATCACTGTAAATATTACAAGAGCTCAAGAGGATTGCTAGAATTTGGAAATCAAGAATGCAATAAAAGTACAAAGACTACTGCTGTCATACGAACAGCTGAGATTCACTAGACTCCTATGATTTTAAAGTAGCTTTCAAATGACTGAGCCAACAATTGCTCTAATTTTTCTGTCTGCTCTCCAGGTTGAAGGAAAATTAACTAAAAATAGACAGATTTATTCAGGAACCCTTCAGACATTTCCATTCTCTCCTCAACTGCTTTGTGATTTAAAATGTACTTCTATTATGCCCAGTGAACAATCAGTATACATTACTTCATATGCCAATCCTACACAAAAAAAAATTTACACATATAAATCTTTTTACAGTACAGCTTCAAGCATCACGAGTACATAATTAGTCCAATTTAATTACAACACATAACAACTTGAATACAAAGATCTATAATACCTTGAAGCTAATAACAGTAACTTTTTGCATAGGCATTCAGCTATTAGGTATAATAGTACTGGCAGGTAAATTCAAACCACCATCATTCAAATCTTTTCCTTCCTAGGTTGAACACAGCCTGTCCTGACAGCTACAGAATAGGCAATCCTTTTAGGAAAGCAGATTTATGAGCCAATAGACAGTTGTTTCTTTTCCTGCAACAACCACAGCCTTAAATTGGGCTACTGACAGCTCAGATGCTAACAAAGAGAAAACATTCCTCGTCAGAGCCATAGCTACTTCACATGCACACTCTGGGAGGGCTACTGAGTGCGCTTGACTTAGAGTAACAACCAGCCAGAGAATACAGGCAGTATTTTCATCAGTGAGTACTGCAGGCAGCATGAAGACAATAAGTGATTCACGAGCGAAAAGCTTTTGTTATCAGCAGCAGCAAGTGAGGATTTTCATGTCAGCGCTAGGAACGCACAAAGCTCATAAATCCCTGACACACACCAGTCAATGCCTGAAGATGCATCAGTGAGATTTATCTACCTATCTGAGCCTTCTGCTCCCCTTTACCTAGTACTTGGCTTTTCCACTAAAGCAACACTCCTCCTGATCAGCATCCCAGAGCTATAAACTGACTCTAGCCTTTGAGAAATCCCTAAAGAGCTGCAGTGGATGGTATTCTAACCCCAAAACTGCAGAACTAGAAGAAGAAAATCCAGTTCCCATCAGCACAGGTGTCACAGGTGACCACCTCCATTTCCTCAAGAAAATTAGTCCCGTCACATGGGCTACAGACCTTGCAAGTTTACCATTAGTCAGGAGAAAGAATTATTTAAAACAAAGTAATTTTTTGTTTCACTATCAGAGACAAATGCAGGCTCCAAGGATCTTTGAAGAAAAAAAGCTTCACTATCCAAAATTGATATTACAAAGCTATAGCCTCACAATAGTAGGTAGAGATGAGGCCATTAGTATACTCAGCATTTGTTATCTGCTACAAAAGTTTTTAAACACCTCCATGTATTTTAGATCCTCAGACTTTTGACATGACGTAACAGAGCATGAAGGCTTCTAGCCGAAAAACGCATCCCTTGGCCTTACAAAGTGTGTGTTCACTAAGACCAAATGCATGCAAGCACTCAGGAATTTCTAAGAATCGAGAAGTCGAGTCACCCATTCCAAAGTAACTATTTTAAATCATTTGACAGGTGCAAGATGAGCTATAAAGTAGAACTAGCTAGCTGACAGGACTTTTTTAAAGTTGAAATTCCTGCTTAAAAAGTGAGATTTTCTATTGAAAACAATCTTCTTTAAGAAATCACATGCACAAGATTAGACTACATAGCAGGAAAAAAACACAGAAAGCTGTTCCACATTCTCAATGCTCGTATTTTCCATTTTCCTTTACAATGTTTCTGCAGTCTGGAAAAATCAAATTTTATTCAAAAATTTTTTTAAAGTTCTGCATTATAGCGTCAATCTGAAAATTCAGTTTTTACCAGCTGAGACTGAGCTAAAGTAAATACTCTCCTCTTCAATAGATCACTCTTCATCCAGATGTGTCAAATACTCAACAATTTTCTGCAGATGATTTTCTTCAGTCTGCAGATGTCAACAGTTACAAATGTCAGGTAATATTCGCTTCTGAAGTATTTTGAGGAAATATACAGAGATTCTTCTCGACACTGACAAACACAAAGCAGGGTGTTATTTATTCTATATTCTGCTATTAAGATAGAAGTTATACGGGAAGAAAACTAAACACCTAACTCAGCTGTTAGCACTGAAGAATCACAAATTTCAAGGGAAAATTTTTGACTACTCTCAGGTCAGAAGAACTCACTGTCACCAAGGTAGCTATACATTTTTAAAAGATGGTCAAAGACCTAAGCAGACTATGAACAATCAAGTGAACAAATCTTTTACAAGACCTTGAAATCACCCTCGTGTGTTAAGAGAAAGTGTTAAATCTTACAAGACAAGCCTCAAATGTTTTAAGATATCCAGCCTCCATAAGGCTTACGATTATTTAGATATGTATCGAAAACAAAGCTAGAGTGGAATAAAATTGTTCATTAATTCTTCAAAAGCTTTTAAAGATAGTGTAAAATTACATTGGCAAATAGTCATTAAGGATGAATCACTAATGGCCAAGAATTTGAGTGAAAGAAAAGCAGAGTCAGCTGATTAGAAGAAAAGATTATCGAGGAGATTTCTGGAAAGATAGGGTAAAATGTAGAGAACAGAACCAAGCATCTTTATGTGACTAACTGTAGAAACCTCTAACCCTGAAAAGTTTCTATTGTAGATTAATAATCCCAAAGGGGAACCTGAAAAAATACAAAATATACTTGAACATTTTCCCTCTGTATGCAATATTTGTGGAAAATACACAAAAATCTGCAAGTGTTATAAAATACATGAAGATTTGCAAACAATACAGATAAAGAAAAAATGATGTTACACATAGGGTCAACAGTGTTCATCCTAGAGAAGCTAGATGAATTCTGCCTAGAGTAACTGCAGAACTTAGAAACAGTTCATATGCATGCAGATATCAAGTTAAGAAGTGATGAATAATATAGTGCAAGTGACTAGGCATCAGGATTTAAAGAATTAGGAGATATAATTTGCCAAAAAAAACAATCATTTAAAATACAGATTAGATTATTTTAAATAAAATGAAGAATGGTACAAAATTCAAATGTTTTGTTAACATTTTACTTCCCACCCTTTTAACAATGATGCCAGAGATACTCTAACAAAAAAAACCTACACATTTATGCCTAGAAAAAACACCAGAATTCTAACAAAAAGTAGCTCAGCAGTTTTGCAGGGCTGAACATTTTTTGAAATGTAGAGAAAACAGTTATCCATAAAAAAGAAAAAATCTAAAGAAAAATTTTAAGTTTTTTTTTTCTTTCTCTATAGAGAAAAGCTGATCAGACATGGAAAAAAAAAGTCTATCATTGTCCAATTTCATGATAGATTCATGAAATCCTTGCAGTGTTTCTCACTAAGCCTGTTATCTTTTGCTACATCCACATGCAAATATAAATTCTACATAGAAAGCAAATGGCTGTATTTATGCAGACAGGCCATACAGCTTTTAAGCATATTTTAACATATGGAAATCAATTTTCACATCATAAAGCTTTCCACTCAGCAGGTAACTTCTGCTGACAACAACTATTTTATACTTATTTTACAAGCACAGTAATGCACTAAGGATAAGATTCTTCTCATCTGCCCTTCCCTTTCCCTCTTATTCATAGTCGCTTTAATTTCTCCTAATTCTGTCCCAGACATCTCTGGCAACACACAGCATGATATTTCTCCGGATTAATTTCTTCATTTCCCCTGTCAACTCAAGAGGATGTGCACGTGGTATAAAAAAGAACAGCCACAAGATTTTCTTCAAGGACTCATGAAATTGTCCACAGAAAGTCTGTCTCTGAAGTAAGCAATCTTTGTATCTTGGGGTTCTACCTTGGATAGTTAAACAAGGAAGGAACTGTCAGATGAAAAGCAAAACAGGCAGATTGATAAAGCAGAAATCCTTTAAAATTTAGAAATCATTGAAGTTTGGGGACATTCACAACAAGTCTACTCTTCCTTTCCTTTCCCAAGCATTTTCTCCTTGGACATTCAAGCGAACTACCCCTAACTCTCAGGCAGGCAGCAGCTCTGACCAACGCTATTTCATGCAAGCTGACACTCTCCCCACTGCTCTTCCACCTATATCTCCTAGGTTGCTATCATGTATTAAAGTATGAAGATAACAGGCAAAGTAGAGTTCAGATGAAAAAGTGTCCTTCTGCTGCTGCCAGAACCAAGACTGTTTAACGTGAGAAAGAGGAAGGGGGAATGGGAAGAAAGGAGTTTAGATGCCACCCATCTAAGAAATGTACAGCTGCTCATATGATTCAAAAAGCCCTAACCACACAGTATTCACCTATCCACTAAATACGCCTTTCTGAAAGGGTTTAAACAGATAATTTTAAATGATGGAAGCTCATAAATTACCAGCAGGCATAGCTTCCGTGTTCCCTTAAGTGGAAGGGAGAGAACTTGCTTTAGGCCAGGTCATATGCTAATGTTAATAAATCAACCAGTCTGTACATTAGTAGTCCCTACAAACATGAATATGTGAAGAGCCCAACAGAATAGCCACGAAGACTGACAGAAGCTTGATGGCAACTAAGAGGCAATCTATGGTCAGCCAGCAGCGTCAAACCACTTTTAATGGGAATACAGAAACTACATAGAAAAAAAACTCAGACTAAGGAGGACAAGAAATCCAGCCTAGTAATTTCATCGTGAACTGCTTTGTCTTTCCTCCTCCATCCAACCTGACATATTAGATAACCTCAGGAAAAAAAATAAATTAAAAAAATAGACAGCAAGATCTCATTTGCTGGTCTTTCCAGACAAACTAAATGCTGGCTACACTGAAGACTCTTCTTAGACATCTCCAATACCACAGTAAATATTTTAAACCTCTTTATATTCATTACAGCAGTATTTCCAAATAATTAATCAAAAATATCCACTAGCTAAACTTGATTTGCTGAAATTTAAAAACATGAAGGATTAACATTGAGAACAAGAGCATGCTGCATTTAAAAATCAGACAAGTATGACAAAAAAAATGCATTTTTTCATTTTCAGAATGAACGTTCTTCTGTACTCTGGACACCCCATCATAAAAAGCATACCATTGTTGATGAGGGAAAATGTAACAAGAAAGAAAGAGGTCTACATCAAATGTGGATGCTATATTTAAATAAACTCTTGGGTAGCATGATTAGGTCATTGTAATCGCATTTGTGGAGGGAATTCCAGTTTGGAAATCCAAAGGTTAAGCAGATCCACTGAGCAGACTTTCCAACTTTTATTTCATCAAAAAACTACAAAAAAGTTAGCATTCAAGGTCACAATTGATCGAAATCAGTAGCATGGAAATGTTGAGTTTTAAAGAAAATAGCAAATCTGATTTGTTAACAGCTTCAAAAATATGGTTTTTTGTTGTTGTTGTTTTTAAACAGGAACAAACCCCTCATATTTCAAACTCCTTTGAGAGTTCAAAAGCTAGAAAAATTTGCTAGTGCAAAAAATTAATTTTGACTTAAATCCTGGAAAATATTTAAACAAAGCTATTTACAGAGGCTTTGAAGAAGACTACATCTTCAGCATTCTGTAATAAATGTTTTTCTAGTACTTCTGGATTTTTTGTCTTAATTGCACAGAATTAGAGTGGCAGATTTACTCATGTTAAATTTTAAGACTTATTTCATGTAAGTTATTGCTACTCCATTTTTTCCTCTCATCACAGCATGCCCGCCAACAAAAACGTATGCAGCAACGCAACAAAGTCAATCAAGGAACTGATACAACAGGAGAATGACCAAAGAATGCAGACTGATTGAGTATCTCCCATCTGCAGCAATTTCTACCCATATCTGTTACCCAGCTGAACACACCATTAGAGCCAACAGCCACAGAACAAGTGGCTAGGCTACAGGGAAAGAAATAGCAGTGGAGCTACAGCTCGAGACACCATAACCAATAAACCCAGAAATAAAAAATGTACTCTGCTTTTTATTTTTTTTATGCTATTTTTTTATTCTATGTAGCTACTAATATTCAACAGTACTAGGTAGTAACTTTGGACAGATTTTTCCCTCTCTTCTAAATTGATACTTGTTCAAGGGATACTTCTTAAGCATTAAGAGCACATGCCGGATTATGGTATTTTGAAGTTGTCTGGAAAAGGATCCACTTAGACCTGAAACAGGACTTTTCCTTTTTGCCCCCACTGAACCTGAACTTCAAAGTTGGCCCAGATAAGTTCTTCAGGCTAAGTCTGTGAAAATTACCGTTATGAAAGACACTGACAGGTTAGCAGGAAGAAAAAAAAATCAAGGCGAAACAAATAAGCACAAAACGTTAATATCAAGGATAGCAAATGGAAGACATTTGAAGCACTAAATACAAGTCAGCTAGTTCATTTTTTCTGCCAAGGAAACAGAGCTGTCTTATCACAGTTTTGCCTGTTTGTTCTTTTAAACTTTGGTTCTTCATCTTGTTTCAATTGAGATTAAAAAAGCAGTAGCAAGAGGGAAATGCACACAGACAGAAGGATTGGCAGGAACGTAGCTGTTAAACGCTGCATCGGGCAGGCGGCAACTACACAGCTGTACTTTAATAAGTCATCTCTTGTACAACAAGGATGCTTTAAGGAAAACTGTGCTTATGTAGAAAAAAAACCACGATAACAAACGAAAACAGGTTTAGTTGCCGTTCACAGTGAAGCATGTTTCTGTTAGAAGCTACAGCACAGGAGTTCTATGTCTGGAGGACTGATCTGAATTCTGGCTCAGTGGCATAGATTGCTTTTCAAGATGATACCATACTGTGGGAGTAGAGTTTAGGAGAACTAAAAATGGGGTGCTTTACTCACTTGGACATGGAATTTTTCTCTACCAGCAGACAATTGCAGTAACTGATAAATTAGGGTTGTGCAAATATCTAAAAGGTTTAATGGATTCAGACAACTGAATGGGCCCACCAGGACCCTGAATGAACAGAACTAAGGCATATCGAACGGCAAATTAGCAGAATACATGCATTCTCTAAGTGCCTCCTTCACTCTAAGGTTCATCCAAAGCAGAAAAACCTGACCAAAGTATAAAAAAATCCTGGATTACATTTTGCACTAACCTCCTCTGCAGGTTTACAGCCATCTGGATGGTCCACAAGCACTGGTGGTGAAATCCCACTGCATTGCTGTAGAGCACCCGTGGTAGGAACCATAGAGCAACAGACTGGTCTAGGCCATTCTGACATGAACATAGAAGCCACAGAGGTCTTCAATCCACAATGTCTTAAGGCTGTCCTAAAAGAAGAACAGAAATTCAGATAAGTTCCAAATTCAATTCTGGCAAAGCTTGATGTGAAAGGCAAAGGTCAGGAAAGTTTCCCAACTATTTAAGACTTCAAAATCCAGAATACTGTGCAAGGGAGAAGGAGCCAAAAGATTTCTGCTAAAAAGAGCCTGTGAGGAAAACAACATATGCAGGGTAGAGTAGAGAGGTAGAACAAGTCATCAACATTTTGTAGCCTTTCAGATTATATGATTTGAGTAGGAGGACTGCCTGTCCTCCTAAATAAGCAGTTATCTATTTTTGAGTTCTATATATGTCGCCCTCTATCCAATCATGAGCACTTAGCACAACAAACTGGGAACTGTTCTCAATAAGGCTAGAAAACAGCCTCTTCATGGCACACATTCACATGAGCAGCTCTCTAGAAGATCATTCTTCTGGGCTACATTTTTTCATATATATTGTAGTTTACAGATGTATTTTCCTACATTCTTTCATCTCTCACCCACAATTTAAACATTAGCATTCATAATGACAGCTTGGGGGGAAAGCGTTATTAAACTAACACAGACGTGATGCTTAAGAACTGATGATTTTTCAAATCTAAAAATGTGACACCTGAAAAATGATCTCTGAGGCTCTTCAAGTGTTAGCTGTTAAAATTTTAGCAATATCGCATGAAGCAATTCTTTCAAATCTCTTCCTTTACTTGGTTAATGCACCAACACCTGAAGGAAATTCTAAGCAGCTGAAAAGGAAACAAAACATCTTAACAGAGGCAAGAAAGCATATTTTTCAATTTTTAATACAAGCATAACTTGCCTACACTTAGGTAATACTAGCCATGTATTATGAGCTTATCTGTATTTGCTGTATTATATATGAACTTAGAAAAATAAACTTGAATAATTTAATATCTGTTTAAACTGATAATTTTCTGTATTCCCAGACCAGATGAAAAAACAGGTATAACAGAAAAAAAAATGAAGATGCTATAAGCACTATGATAACAGAACAGTGTGGATGAAATACATGGTAAGGAAAGACAAGATTGGCAGTGAAAGAAAAGATGTTTGTCAACTGCTTATTCCAAAACAAATTATTACTTTATCTGCCTCAATATAGGGATAACTATAATAGTTGACAGTTTCCTATTTTTTTTGCATACCAAAGAAGAAAAGGCAGATGTATCAACTCATAATTTTTGCTGCATTTCAGAATAAATTACCACAATATTGGTGCTACTCCTATTCTATCTGCATGCATTAAGCAGTTCTACATTCACAGAAGTAGCTTGCAGTCCGAGTTTTAAAAGAACGGATTACGGATCTTCCAGAAGTAAAAAGAACATCAACAATCCTTTAAAAAAAAAATAAGAATAAGATTTCCAAGATGGCACAAGGCACACCCAACAGGACACCTAACATCAATAACAACTGGTACCTTTCTGAGAGCGTTTACTTTAAGAGATCATGACATAAATCCAAAGAGACTTAACCATCTTTGTTAAAGCAAATTAGTCACAGCCTTCAAGAAGGTTAAATACAAAGACTAGATTCTACATATCACTATAATATATACCCTGGTTTCAGCTACGTTAGAGTTAATTTTCCTCCTAGTAGCTGGTAGGGTGCTATGTTTGGGATTTAGGATGAGAATAATGTTGACACCACACCGATGTTTTAATTGTTGCAGAGCAGTGCTTACACCAGGCCAAGGACTTTTCGGCTTCTCGCTCTGTCCTGCCAGCGAGCAGGCTGGGGGTGCAGCAGGAGCTGGGAGGGGACAGACCCAGGACAGCTGACCCAAACTGGCCAAAGGGGTATTCCATACCATCTGACGTCATGCTAAACAATATATAGGGGTGGCTGGCCGGGGTGGGGGGCCGGCTGCTCAGGGATAGGCTGGGCATCGGTCAGCGGGTGGTGAGCAATTGCATTGTGCATCCCTTGTATGTACACATTATTAGTAGTAGTACTATTATCATTATTATTATTATTTTATTTTCTGTCCTAATAAACTGTCTCTATCTTAACCCACAGGTTTCATTTTCCTGATTCTCTCCCCCAACCCAGAGAGGGAGGGGGGAGGGTGAGCGAACGACTGTGTGGTGCTTAGCTGCCAGCTGGGTTAAACCACAACATATTGTGAACTTTTGTGTTGTATAAGTTAGCTTTTTTATATCATTTTTTTCAGTAAAACTTAGGTGCCTTACATAGGTGGAGAATATGATCCACTCTTAAAGATGGGGAAACTGGGAAGAGATATTAACTGCTGTCCGTTACAGGATAAGCAGTTGGCCATGCTGGGATCAAGTTTTCCCTCTGGTCAAAAGTTTTAACCTAAATATTTATCTGTATGTCCATCTGGTTAGATGAATATTTATCTTTTAGGGACATGGCTGATTTATACATTTCTTCAGAGGATCTTAAGATGACACGCTCTTTGTTCAGCGCTGTCCAGTATCAGCCCATCAGTAACTGGACAGAAACAGCTCTTACAAAACAAGCAAGCAAACAAGAAGCTAGCAATGAGAGCAGAACACACAAAGAATGGGTTGTGTTGTCATTACTAAGCACGGCACACCTACCAAGGCAAATGTTTGCCATTTTGCAGTGAACTTCCACGTGCTTAAAAGCTTGGTTTCCCTTGATCTTCCCCCGAGTTACAAAAATACCAGTTCAATCATTCCTTCCACACATTATCTTTTCTAAATCTCCAGTCATTACCTATGGTCTCCTGAGGCAAATTAACTGTGCCTCCAACCTTCCTGAAGTACAACGGCCAAAAACTGATACAGCACTTTAACCTTACAATAAACTACAGAGCAGAAGATTCAACTATACACGTCCTACAAATTATACCGCTCTATATTCATGCTAATATACATACACACCTCTCCTCCTGAGCAACATTGTATTGTTAACACTCATTCAATTGTTAATCCATGGGTTGTTCTAGACTGGGGTAGATGATGGGGTGGCAGGAACTACTTCAGCAGTTGTTTCCCATCTTATACTTTTATGTTATTTTTACCTAAAACTGAAACAGTTCACTTAATCTACTAAACCACATTCTATTCTTTCAGGCCATCTTTCCAACACTCGAGATTCTTCTGAATTGTCATCTTGACTTCAGATGTATCCAAATTTATTCCCAAAGGCCAGTTCTCACATTTAATTATCCAGTTCACACACAAGAACAACGAACTGAAAGAACTACACAAACCCCCACAGAAAATCCTTTCCCCCTCTGAAAGCGAACCACTGAGAAAGAACCCTGGCTACTGCTAACGATTTAACACACATCCTAAAATAGCTTTTTTTTTTTTTTATCTAGGCCATGTTTCCTTAGCTTGCTCTGTAAGAGTATCACATGTGGCTTTCTCCAGTCCACAAGCTTCCTGTTGTAGAGGAAGTTAGATTGGTTTGATCATGTGTCTCTGAGACTCACAATAAGGCTTCCAAATTCGCTTCCCCAAACTGCACGTTCAAAGAGAAGACTGTCTTACCTGCCACTACGCCTCTTCCCTACGTTTCTGCTCTAGCTGGGTTTTCCAATACATTCTGTTAAGAACAAAAATTAAGGCACAGTAGAACTAGCCGATGATTTTCTCATGGTTCAGGCTCAAAACAAAAGTAATCTCAGCTAGAAATGGGTAAAAAGAAACCAAGCTGAAGAAGCTGCACTGTGACTTTCCATTTCCTTGATGTAAAACCTAAGTAACCCAGAAAATAGTCAAAACCTATATGCACTGCTGATGTAGGCAGGCAAGTGGCTTAGGAGGCATGGATGTGAGAACATGCAAGTGATCAAAAAGAATAAGGTATCTACTGCCACAGCAATTACGAGTACTTACGCTAGGGTTACCCGTAAGCACCCATTTTCAATGCTCCGTACCATGTTACACTGCTACACGATTCAAACTGAAGACTTCTTTCTCTTCAAACTGTCCATACAAGCAGTCTACAGACTTAAAATGAAGTTTTTGGAGCTGGGATGTTAGAATTTGGAGAGACAGCATCCAAGCAGCTTCTGCTTGTAGGAAGTTCGCACATGAGGTCCAAGTATTTCACAGAATGAAAATCAGGTAAGGATGACTCATGGCAGCGATCTCCCTTACCAGTCATGTCTACTGCCCTGTTTTATACCCCATTACTACCAGCTAAACCTTCTGTCATCCCATGCACTAGTCCCTCTGCAGAAAAGCTAGGGCACCCACCAGAAAGGGCACCCATCGTTGAAGAAAGGTTCTTTTGGGCAATGAAAATTGGCATGTCAGGGAATGCAATACTTGGAGCTTTTATTTAAGCCTCAACAAATTTCAGCCAGACGTTTCAATGTGCTGGCCTTATTCAGACAGCAGAAGCCACAGTGTTTGCAGACCACAACAAATAATTGTCTCCCATTCAAGCGTCTATACTAAACAGCCTCAATATTTGCATTGCTATTATTCAGAAAACATTAACCGTGCCAGAAGGAAGTTAATAACAGCAACAATCATGCAGAGCTACTTCTGCACAACGAGATGTCTGTTCCTAACTGTCACTCGTTATCCCACTTTCACCTCTCCCTAAACACAATATGCATCACAAAAAAAAACCCATAGTCACTCCATTATCTTTGCAGTCAGTACAGTCAATTTCTGTTTATTCAGTGACACTTCTCCTCCCCCTCCCCCAAAAAAAATTACACACACCTGCCATAAAGAATGTAACCAAGTCTGTTTTGTCAGCTTATTCTTCTACAAGCTCAGACCAGTGGCACAGCTCTGCACACAGTCAGAAATACTAGAGCAAGGGAGTGAAAAGGAAAGTATGAAAAGAGAAAAATTATTAGCCTGCGATGAAACTCCAGAGAGGGACCAGATTTATAACTCTGAGAAAATTGCATCTTCTACCTGTTGGTCTTGAAGTGACCAACAATACAAATAAAACCAGAATGTACAGCACAAACATCATAGTTTTGTTCCATAATTCTCTGTGGCTTTATCTTACACAGAAAGATGGCAAGGAAAATAATCAGCTGAATGAGCCTTTCTTAGTGAAGACAACACAAGCACTTATTTTGCATGCAGTTTGTCAGAAAAAAAGTTGAGATTCAGAGGCATCATTTAAATTACAATCAACAAATCATAAATACTGGTATGTGTTTAAGAGGTGTAAAGTACATACTGCTATCATGCTACCTCCCCCAAACTTGTAAGAGATTGTCAAGGTAACAGTCATTTTAATCGGGCTGATATCTGAAGCGTATGCCCTTGGCCATCCTCAGTAGGTTGGTCACCAAGAAAGCAAGAATTTGGGCAAGTACAGCCACACAGAGTGCGGCAGCGCCTTCCTCTCACAGGCCTCCTGCCTTCTTCTGTTGTCTGGGGACACTGACTCAAAGCAACAGAAGCCAACCCACAGATTCTTCTTTAAGTAAATATTATTTTTTAGAAGTCAACTGTAAAATACTCCCCCATCCCCAATCAGGACCAGAGCAAAGCTCATTTTCACTCTGCTGAGAGTACTACGCTCCTGGAAAGCACAAGGGAAAGAAGAAAATGCCAGACAATCTACTGTTCTCAGCATTAAGGCTTCTGCTATCACATTCACCATCATTACTAGCAAACCTCTTGGGAAATACTTTTTTCTTAACTACAACAGTACCTAATCAGAATCGCACAACTCTTAAAAGACAAAAGGTATCTTTCAAAACCTCACAACTGCTCTCCAAAAAACCCCGAATTATTTGCACGTCAGGAGAAGCGCTGCAGCCCACGAAGATGACGGAAGACTTCCTCAACTTTCAGGATACAAAAAGGCGAGCAAAGCAATGAGCATAACCAGTTTGTTTTGATAGCATTAACGTATATTAGCCTGAAGCACGAGCCTGGAGCATCAATGGCCCCGGCCTGCCTGCTCTCAGTAGGACCATCAACAAAGAGCCGTGTGTTGACTGCCGGGAGCTGGCAGACACCCCCTGCACCTTTTCTTCAGCCACCAGGAAACACTACCCGCATTGTTCCGCCAGCATGCAAAACAACCAGCCCGGATTCATATGGAGGACGTGAGCCACAGAGCAAAACGCAACAGGCACCTCTCTGCCCCTCCAGCTGACAAAGCGGCCGCTAGGACGGGCAGGAGGAGTGAGGAAGTAAGATTTACAGTGCAACTGCAATAAGGGATAAGATTTACAGTACAACCACACACTTTGTTGTTTGTTTGTTTTGGTGGTGGTGGTATTTTTTTTTGTTTGTTTTTAAGAGTCAGTAATTCAGTTTTTCAGTGATATTTCTATTGTAATGGGCTACTGAAAACTTAACTAAGCTGCGCTTACCTCCCCAGATCTCCGCCTCCTTACGCCATTCGGCAGCAGTCTCAGCGCTGGTCTTGTCCTCCGACTTGTGAGAGCTCAGGTGGGACCGGCAGCAGACAGCACACTTCTGGTATACCAGCCACGGACTGCACCTCGCTGGCAACTCTTTCACCACAAGAGTCACATGCGGCTCAGGAGGCACCAGATAAATACCATTTATGTAACAACCCAAGAAGTCCTCTTCCGGGAGGAAAAAAAAAGAGCCGGTAAAGCCAGAATGGCAACGGCATTAAACCAAGCAGCAGCAACGAGGGAGAACCTCAACCCCTTCCTGCACGCCAACTGTATTAAAATCACTCACGGCTGACCTCGCAAGTGACCAGCAAAATTGCGTGTCCTGTGGTGATCAATGCTTTCTGCAACGCTCAGCAGAGCTTCAAGAAAGCCGTGTGCTCTATTCTCAGGTATAATAACCAACCAAATAATTCGTAACATCTTGTATTCTGATCTGATCCAAGTAAAAAACAAACAAAGCCAACAGAAAAAGCTTACAGGGATGAGGGAGAATAGTGTTGGGAAAAAAGTGTACTCTAAGTTGTTGTCATACCCAAGTTCTCCATTTCCAGTGATGCTTTTTTAAAATAGAACTAGAGAGAATGAGGTAACTACAAACATTTCCTGTTACGTCAGGGATGACCGGGGGGATGCAAAATTACAGAAGTTCAACTATGTCGCAATATGCTGCTTAAAAGATCACAGCCTCAGCCTTCCACAGACCAAGAAGTAAGCTTGTAGGTGGCACCAGCAATAGGCAATTATGGGATAATGAAAGTACAGCAACTCTACCTTATCAGTAGGGAAAGGGAACTACAGAACTCTTCCACATCTAACCAAAAGCTTATTGTTCCAAAATCCACTCCCCATCCAATTTTAGTGTAGACTGCAGCACGCTAATGAAAGCAAAAAAGAGTGTGGGGGGGACATACCTAAGCAAGATCCTAAGACTTAGCACTCACAACAATCAGCACTTGAGATAAATCAACTACTAATCTTGTACGAGCAAAAGTCAGATTCACACAATGCTTCTCAACATTTACAAAGGATCTCAATAACATAATATTTTCTCATGAAGATAATAAACGGAGTGCTAAGTGGTATAAAGTCCCCAATGTAAAGCCACTGCTCCACACATCTAATTGTCTGCTTAGATGCTGAGAAATCATTTCCCCCAGCACACAGGCATAAAAGTCACTACTTTCTATTCAGCTCTGTACCTTAATTGCAAAAGAAATATTAATAGTAGAGAGTGCTCATTCTAAATTATATAATTTATGGCTGTATACAGAGCTAAGAAAGGCTGTTTACATATTTACTAACTTAGGAACTAAATCTAACCATAAAAAACTCATATATAAAATAGGAAGTATTCTCTTGCAAGATGTAATTAGCAGTTGTTAATCAAAGAGGAAAAGGAGAAAATAGTATTCTTGTCCACAAGCTTTTATGAAGCCCTAAATTATCACACATTGGAGCATTAATATTTCCATTACATACTGGGGGATGAGAGTCAGCTGTTTAAGAGGTGAACAAGCAGATCATAACTCCAAAGTCCAAAATAACATACTGTTTATTAGAAGGACTTTAACTCAAGAAACAGTAAGCTTACAGAACATAAAAGTAAACCTTAAAAAAATAAAACTTAGCACAGAACACAAAAATAATATCTAGAATCTCCACTACCAGAAAAAAAAAAAAAGTCTGGGCTGTGGATCCAGCTCTTTGAAAAGATTGATGCTTCAGTGAAACAATTTGTGGGAGGGAAATCCATGGGAGTGGAGAAGGAATGGTTTGCTGCCTTCTGTCAGATTTTAAAAATTTCAGTAGGACCGTCTGTCAGTGTCAACAGCAGTCTACATGCCCTAAAACAACAAACTGCTTAAGTGAGCATATGTCTTCATACACATAAATACTAACCCTCCCACAGAAACTCCAGTTTTGGATATCTTCATCTGTCTCCCAGCAAAGCTCTGCTGCCTGCAACGGGATCAGAAATTTGGCTGAGCTGACAAATGACTATCATTTCTCATTTGCAAGAGCAGGGAGATCACTTTAAAAATGCTCCTCCGTTCTTCCAAGCGCAGGCAGGCAGACAAACATTTTCTGGCTTCAGGTGAGATAATGGTCCCTATTTCAGGAAGTTGTGTTTACCACAAAGGAACACAGGAAGCGTTACGTTATCAAGTTTCAGAAACAATGGATTCACTTAGTAATACCAGTCCGAGCTTCTTTCTTGTCCTTTTCTATAAAATCAGTAGCAGGCAGTCGAAACAGAATACTTAGAGCTATTAACACTGTCATAATAAGGATGAGGAAACTGTAACAACAAAGCAATGAATTAGCTCTCCTACAAAAAAAAGAAGAAAAAAAAGCACTGCTGTTTTAACATAGCCTTTGGCAACACAGCAATGCAGGTTACAGCTTCCCAAAGCATACTGCAAATCTTAAGGTTTCTTCCTAGAAATACCCTATTTCACTTAACTTACTAGTTGCTGAGCCAGGCAGCCAGCTGTTTGCAGTGCATTTTTGTTTTACACACACAAACCCAAAAGATATTTCAGTATCCAGGAAGGAAGGCGTGCAGTTTATATACACATCATGCCTAAAATTAAATTTAAAAAAAAAAAAAAAAGAAAAAAAGACTGAAAATCAGCAGCGCAGCCCAAGGAAAGCACTGTAACGTCCCGCAGTCCCTAAGCAGTTTTATATTATTCCCCACAATGCTTCCTCCTTTCTGAAAATGCCACCTCTGGATACAGGTTAAAGGTAGTTTAACATGGAAATGAACTGTAATACAGAAACACCTACCATCTCTGTCACCATACAGGCTTCAGGAAGGGAAAGAGTGGCCAGGTTCATTTCACTGTTCACTTGGAACGGGTTGCCCAGGGAGGTGGTGGAGTCACTCTCCCTGGGGGTGTTCAAGGAGACGTTGGACGTGGTGCTTAGGGACATGGTTTAGTGGGTGACATTGGTCGTAGGGGGATGGTTGGACCAGATGATCTTGGAGGGCTTTTCCAACCTGAATCTATAACACATCTTCAATTTTGAGATTTGCCATTGTTTTTTCACTAAATTTCAACACTTGTTACTTGGTAACTCTCTCTTTTCTCTAAATGCTTCTTTCTTCAGTTATTCTGTATCTGACCTCCATGTTGTTTCAGATGCTCTTCAGCAGCTGCTGTGGGCGAGGAAGGCTGTGAATTACATCCTAACAGGGTGAGGGAAGCATTATTAATCTGATACCTGGTAGACTGCTTCAGGGTCTGAGAAACTTCCCCTGTTGGCAATCTTCGTCAACTATTCTGACAACTTCAACCATTTAGCATTCTCCATAGCTGGAAAGATGTCAGTTTTATCAACACCCACTTCACCAAAACACCTGGGCTTGCTCAAGGGTAAGGAACGCTTTTGGTTTGAATGCTCTAGAAAGGGATTAAACAGGATCCTTCCATATAGAAGCCTGTCCTAGGGTACAGCAAATGTTAAGTTGTAGTGTGAATGCAGAACGTTTAAGTTTCAAATCAACCCCTAAAAATGAAGATACTAAAGCTAAAATAACCAGCATCTCAGCTAGGATAGGTACTTGCTATTCTGTAAGGAAAGACAAGGATAGTGAGAACTACAACTTCTACAAAAATAAAATCTGAACGTTTTATTTGGTAAGTAGGTATGTTCTGCTACAGAACACTTCAGCTTCCAGAAAATAAGTTATAAACAAACTCTAAATAAAAAGATGAATTAAATATAATCCTTTCAGCAATACCCTTAAGTGCCTTTCATACTCATGGAAAAATGCCATACAGACTGGAAATTTCCATTCTGTTTTTCATACTATTTCAACAATATTCTGCTTATCAAGAATGAACACGGCAAATAAGATTGCGAAAGACTGGAATTTGGTGATATCTTCGGCACATGTATGAGATAGAAAGCTACAATTATTTAGAGAGCATGAACGTTTAACTTCTTACATAATTATCTTGTCTGTCTGGTTGGGACTAACATGTAATTTTTTGCTAAGGAGACATCATCTCTTATCCAAATAGATCACCTCTCTCACCCATCTCCTCAAAGACTATTCCAACCTACCCCAGGGCTATAACGATGTGCCCCGTGCTGTAAATGAAAGCGGATGGTACGATCCCTGTACAACATTTTACTGTAGTATACGAGTTCCTCACATTTTTTGCAAAGATCGCACTGATATTTTCCTGAAAATCACAGTTCACCATCTTTGGCCAGAATTATATCAAATTCTCTAGCATTTAAAGTAATTACTTCAACTTTTTGTTGCATTTCCAGAAAGCACAAACAAGCACTAAAAGGAAACTAAGTCCTCCAGCTAGTAAATTTTGGACTTTTGTCAGTGAGACCAGAGGGGTGAGAAAGGAGGTCAAACTGATTTTTTTCTACCTGACATTGACCACACAGGTTAATTATACCAGTCAAAACTTCCATCTGCCAACAGGGAGATTCTCCCCACTGCCTACACATCTACAGTCTCTTAATAGTTTGGGGATTTGCAGATTCTTTTTTACTAATTAGTTTGCTACACAATGATAGCTGTTGCTATTTGACAAAACAGCTATTGACATACTATTTAGCCATTTAAGTACTTTTGGTATCCTCTAGAGCAGGAGATTTACATTTTATTTTCTTTCAGTTCTTCTGTTTCCTCCTCTGACTGGTTTTCTGTTGCCTACCTCCTGTTCAGTTCCAGTTGGAGCCCCCAGTGCATGCCTGTAGGCAAAGCATGGACTAGAGGAGACTCTCCAGTGCTGTTAGTAGCCACAGTAAACTAAGACGGCGAAAAGGGGGATGTCATTGCTTCTTTCGCATTGCTCAGTGCAGTTGTCCAAGGAAGCCTGGAGATCATGGCTTTAGTCTCATCAGTGGGATCTTCTACCAGAATTCGTACTTCAAAGCTGTTCAGATGCTACCAAAGTCTGCAATTTTGATTCTCCCCAACCCAACCACTTTTAATCATTAAAAGATGCTTTATAGAATCACTTATGACACCCAGTCTCAATTTTCCTCAACCTCAAACTTTTATTCAAGGCAACCTACCAGGGTTTTTTGAAATAGTTTTCAACAAAGCACTGTCCTTTTCTGTTAAAAAAAAAAAAAAAAAAAAGGGTTCTAACATTTGACCATTTACTGCTTGCACACTCACTGAAATAATCAAAAGCTGAGGAGGAGCCAACAGAACAGTATTTCAATATCCTGTGACCCTGTCATATACTTTACAAGGCTCTGAAAAGCATGTCAATGACCCACAAACACTACCAGAATGAAGGAAAGTTTGAATGTAACAGAATGTATTGTTACATATAATTTACACATCTTTGTTGATATAAAAAACAACCCCTGTTAGGTAAATCAACATATACACAGATTTCAGATACCATCAGTAACAAACAACTAATAACAAAAAAAAAAACACCTTAAGACAACCTATGCTTTTTCTTATGATTTGTTTATTTCATGGCTTGAAACTACCAATTCTTCTGATGATAATCTTTTTGATGACAAGGAAGTTATGTTATGTAGTATATGTAGAAATAGCAGAGAATTCAGGTAAAAACAGAAAATAAGGGTAAGAACACTTAAAAATATGCCCACTCTTATATTAACATTGATTTCTCAATATTCAAAGAAGCCCTTAAAAATCACATCATTTAGCTGCGTACTTTCAGGAAAGTGAGAGAACATTATAAACTGTTAAACTATTATTTGTAATATGGGATGGTAAGTGTTCCCTAATAGTTTCTGGGACACTGATGTGCAGAACATTCACCCATCAGAGAAACTAGGTCATAATTAAATGTCTAATAATTGAAATTAAAGAAAGTCCGAGCAGTTTCTTTATTCATTTTCTCATGCCTCCTTTCTGTGCAAGTAGCTCCCACAGTTAAAAAGTAAACCTCAGTTCTCCTAATGCTGTAAGGTATCCAGTTTAATTTTAATGAAGGAAATACTAGTACAAAGACGGTGAATTGAGCTTCAAACATTTCTTTTCCCCATGGTATTCAGAAAGTAAATAATCTAGGTTATCACGATCCCTAACTGCATCACCTTATGTTCACGTACGAACAGTACATTAATCTTCTCTTCATCTTGCTGCAGTCTGCTTTTCTGCCTTTTTTTTTTCCCCTCTCAAAAGAACAGGAGATGGTGTACCCACCAAATAGCCACATTATACACCAATTACCTCTTCAAAGAGCAAGTTCCAAACTATTCCCATTAAAAAATGTATGTCTTCAGTAAATTCAGGTTTAAAGGTTCATACGCAAACTATGGAAGCTTTGTGTTGGGGAGAAGAAACAGGACCAACTATTCATTAAAGCAAGCAAAGCGGGTTAACTTGTAGCACTGTGATCTTCTAAAAAAGTTCACTGTAGCAACAGCTGGCTGGCCCTTTTTAAAAAAATAATTTAAAAGGACCAGCTGCAAAACGAGCAGCAGCACACTGAAAAGTATCTTACGGAATGCTGATGCTTAGAAATAAATTAGTCTATCCACACGCAGCTCTTGCTAAAACAAGCTATCCTGCCTTGTTAAACGCAGAATTAGTGACCTGATCTCCCACAGGCTGTAGCCACCAGCGATAACCTCTGCGCCTTGATGCTGGCCCCTGTGAGCTCTTCCTCTATTCCTCAGCTCCCCAAACCTCCGTTCCCCACGTGATGCTATCATCTCTCTCATGTGGCACTTAATTACCAGCTCAGCAGGAGATACCACATGCTATGGTTTGTTCCAAGGTTTACGTGTGCCATCTGGTCAGTCAAAACAAAACAATACAAAACAAAATTGGTGAACTCGCAGACCAGAAAAGAATAGGCAACTGTTGAGCTCACCCTACGGCCTCTATAGACTGTGTGAAATGTGGTTTTCTTCTGCTGAAGCACCAATTTTCTTCAAACCTCTGGTAACTTAATATTTTAGTCAGATAACATGACTAAAAGCACCCTAACAAATTGGAGGTGAAGGGACAGCCCATGGGGAAAGAGTGATAGAGGACAAAAGGTGAACAGAGCAGGAGATCAAACTCTATCAAATGGCTTTGGCACAAGAGGAGCTGCCATTTTAATGCTGTGCTGGGCCAAGCATTCAAGTAAAAACAGCATTTGCTTTTACAACAAGGAGTACCACAGAGCTTGAAGTTACCATAATCTTACATGCAATGAGAAAACAGAGGAATTGCAGGCAAAGAGCAGAAGTCCAGCCAATGCTCGTACAGAGCTAGGGAAATGCCCTTTCCATCACTTGAGGGCTGTGTATTTGATCCATTTAGATATGCCAAAGCACGTGCCTTCACGTTTTTCCAAACATCCTTTAAAACTCTGTGTATTGAAGTTTTTTTTCTGCAATTCTCCTCTCTCCTGAAAGTACCAAGGCACTTTCTCCAGAAACCTTTATTTACAGCAGATAAACATTTTCAGGCACACAGTTTTAAGATTGTCAGAAGCCTCTTTATATTTATTTTCCTAACCTATATGCAGTTGACTCCCTAAATTTTGAGTTTTTTCAGTAGTGTTCTTCTATAAGCATGCAAGCTTTTATTTATAAATACTTCATTCCCCCTCTCCCTTGGAGCAAATATCCCTTTTGGAAAAGGAAGATAATTATTCAACAACTATTATATGCTTAAGACTGGCTGAACTTTCTCCTTCTTGTGCCTCAAAGTGACTGCTCAGCCCACAACAAGTTTCATGATGCCAAAGCAGTAGTCGTAGTTGATTTCAATTTACTTCAAGTGATACTGGTCATCACTTTTCCCTTAAGTGAGTATTGGCTTCCTCTCCTGGCATATCTTTGTTTATCTTTTATGTAATGGCTTAATACATTGTTAAGACACAAAAGAACTCATTAAGTCATTCAAAATACATTGAAATATCTCCAGTAAATTAAATCATGTCAAGAGCTCATATACACAGGAAAATATAAGGCATTTTCTGAATACTCTCCAAGGATGACCAGTATAGTAAAATGGACATTCTCCGTAACTTGACTTTAAGGTAATTTTCTTTCTTTCTCCCCACTGAAAATCTCAAGTCAGTCTAAAAAAGCAATGATTTTTCCAAAAAAGAGGATGAGCTCAGTTTCAGATAGACAGGTCTAAGATGCGTAAAGCTAGATTAAAAAAAAAAAAACACCACTATTTTTATTATTTTGACTTCTTTCAGAGACATTTCTCTGCTGCCAATCTTGAATCCACATCTTTCTCAATAAAAACTAGTGATACGTCCAACCACACGCTAGAGACCCACACAAATGGAAGAAGTGCAGAAATAACAACTTAGCTTAGTATGCTACAACAGTAATTGATAAGAGCTGTTTTAAACTACCAATTAGCCAGCATGGGTTACAAATGTTGGACACAGCAGCCAGCAGTCTCTTAGAATAACAAGAAATTGTTCTCGTTTCTGCTCCATAGAAATAGATTGCACAGCTCATCCCTGCAAACGGAAGTGGTAGTGAATCATAATTTCATTAGCCTCCACAACAAAAGATGGTTTGATTATAAGAAATTAGGCATCAAATATATTTACAGCCTCGATGTTGCAAATTCAGCTCTGAAGATCCCAAGGTCAAACATTTGATTTAGAAATCAGTGCCTGACTCGCATGCTATTGAAGTCTGGGCTCTTCTGCATGGAAGTGGCAATACAGAAAGCCCGTTCGTTTAAATAAACATCCCATTGTGGTTTCTTTGTTTAAAAACACCAGTAATCCAAACTAGTGGATTAGTGAAGACTAGTGACTGCAGCTCAGCGCTGTTCATTAACTCTAGCGCAAATAACATGAGGTATGCTGCAAAAAATAAAAGGCATTGTTTTCCTGGCAGAAGTTGAGATGTTTTACGACATTTTCTACAAAGAGGAAAATGTGGTTAAAACAAAAGTCTCTAGATGTCTTTCAAATACACATAACACTCATGAAACGTAGAGAAACCATTGTTTCAGCCCTGAGTTCTTACTGTGTTTGGAAAAGCACAATTTGGGGAGAAAAGGAATAGTCATGAAAGTCTAACACTGTGTAAGAAAGCTTTGATATAATCCAGAGCAAGAAAATTACATATTATTGTACTTCTGTGAATCAGATCACAGCTGAGACTGGGACAATTGGTTTCTCTCACACAGCAGATTTCAAGCATTAACTGGTTGCAGCAAAGCGATTAGTTTTCCTGGACATGGGAAGACAAAATAGAGGATGTGATTTGACAACTCTGCAAAATTCAAAATGAACTAAAAGAAAGAAGCATTATGGGGCTGCTTTCTAAAAAGACTTAACAAATTTTCTGCAGTAGTCTGTTGGCGCTGCTGGACAGTCTCAGTACAAATTCTGCCTCATTCTTTAAACTAACATTTTTCTGCAAGTATTTCAACTAGAAACATACAAATGATTTTAGAATTGATAAAATATTAATGCAGTTCCTAGCAACTCAATGAATCTATTCACAGCCGAACATCAAACACAGATTTTAGAGCATGTAAAACCCATAATGAACACTAGTTTTTCTAACGCCATATGACCAATGCTCCTTCAGCTCTCAGCCCATCAGAATTACTCCGAAGGCTAGACTGCCAGCCATTTACTTTGGGACTTTGCTCAGTCAAAACAGCCCTGAAGTGGATCTATACTCTTTGAAAATATTTTAGCCCAGCATTCATAAAATCACTGATGTCACATGTTAAAACTAATTGGAAGCTGGGAAAAAGGAGAAAAAAAAAGCATTTCTGATGAGTATGCTGTATAATATATCAGCAGCTATTCCGTTCTGTCGTGCTTTAGCATGGGGCTTGAGCTCTTACAATGAATCAAGAATTCCTGCACATCCTTTCTACCACATTATTCTCCCTATTCACTCCAGCGCCCAAATAAACCACAGCAGAAGTCGAAGAAGAGACCACGGAGCAGCTTGGAGTTGTTTTCCTCAGCTATCTTACATCACACTTCCAAAATGTTATCAGCCAACAGCCTGTTCTTTAAAGAGGCCACAGACTTAGAATGAAGCTGAGCAAATGCAAACTTAACATAGTGTGCTTTTCTATTCCATCTGTAACCCTTTTTACACATAAAATGATAACATAGAAAGTACTTAACACCAGAGTAAGGTGTAAGTTGTGATAAGAACCTAAAGGTTTGGTAAAGTTTGGAGAAGGAAATAAAGAATATACCATTTTAGCCTGCATTAAGGCTCCTGAAGGTAGCACTGTCCCTTTCTACTCCCTAAAGTTACCCAACTGCATGACTTCGTCCTTCGCACACTGTTTCCAAGACTTTCACTTCAGGAAATTTTCCACAAAATCAAATGGTCAGAAGTGTCAGTCTGACAAAGGACTTCAACTTTATAGCCTTTCTTTGCGGGCAAAGAGCTTTCAGTGGCAGTTCCATTTTTCCTCAAAATGTTTATTTCAAATAAATGTACTTTAACTGTAGTACCTCTGCTGCACTTTATGGAGCTTAGTATTTTTTAGTGTGGACATGTACACATTGTACTATCTCCACAATTTGAAAGCTGAAAATAAAAGAGGTTTACTGAACTATTAAAAATACAGGTACTTAAATTAGTAAACTTCTGATCTGTGAGCCCTTAAGAAAAAAGTGCAAGAGTGTATTGGAAAAGGTATGAACAAAGACAACAGTTTCCATCAGGTTTGTTTTTTTAGCTATTTTAGCTATTCTAAGTGTATCTATTATTCCAAATACTTCTTTGGTACAGAACTGTTGTGGTATGCAGCCATTTTCAGAGATAAAGATAGTAGATACTCACTTCACTCACATGATACTATAGACATTAGAGTTTGAAGCCACTAAATGGTCTTTTTAAAAAAAAAGTTCTGTGGAAGTGTGCCCTTAATATCTTTACAACAGTCACTAACTCACAAACTGGACGTGCAAAGTCGCGTTGCAGTCAGCACAAATTGCAGTAATTTCTTGCAGAAGTACTGTCTGGAGACAGAAGTCAAAGCTGAGCTTTGCGCTTAGAATTAGGATTCAGCTTCTGCGTTTGAGAAGTGTATCAATCCCAATTACTCTGAGTACATAATGAACAGAAAATTAAATAAATCCATTAGCTTAATTTTAACCTAAATGAGTCCTTAAAGATGCTTAAAAAATGCCTCTATACTGAATGCTCGCTCTTTGATTCATTTAACGCAGAAGTGTCATGAGCAGGATATGGACATAAGATCCCAGGTTGTTCTGAATGCTAAATTATTCATAATGGCAATCAAACTCTCGAACATCAGAGTGAAAGCACAACTCTGACCAATCACAACTAATTTGCACCTCTCAAGATTCAGAAGTATATCGTACTTGTAAAAAGAAAAAAAAAACACCACACACCATTAGCTAGCAAAGCCAAGAAATGACCAGATGAGGTTGCATCAGCTTGTCATACACTTTTGGCAGGGGTGGGAGACAGCTTTCTGCTCAGTCTTAGTCATTGCCCATCCTGGCCACTATGGGTATACTCATTTCAGAATCCTTCGTGGAGACATCTGATTAAGACCAGTAATAGGTACCTCTTTCCCTTTATATTGGTCCGTGGTCCTTTGATTAATTTTTCATTCTGCTTTTCAGTCAGCCCCTGTGCTCATGAGTGCTTCCAAACCTCTCTTTACCTGCTGGCAGTCAATTCCAACCTGTTACCAATATTCTCCTCCCCAGTTTGCTCCCCACAGAACCTTCCATAAAACCTAAACCTCGCTTCCCACTCCCTGCGAGAACCCTGGTATTAACACACCCTTTCTAATTCTCTGTGTAATTCTGGTTGTCATTTACAGCCTGCACTAAGGTATTGCTAGCATGCGTACAATCTTAGATGGCATGAAGAAAGATAAGATAATGAAGACCTGGGGCTGTAGAAAAGTAAACAGACTTGGATTCAAATTCTGCAGGCTCTGCTGGCCTCAACCATGTTGTGCCTGTAAAATGAGGCTAGTATTCCTGTCTCTTGTAGAAGTACTTAATACGAGGTATGTATGCACTGTGATATTACCATAACTCCTGCAGCTGACGGGAAGCACCAGCTGAAGCTCAGGAGTCTTTTCTGATGCAGCACAAAAAGAATCAAAGACCACGACACAGCCTCTCGCTTGCCTGTAACAAGTTTTCCACAGGGAACTCGGATGCTGCGTATCATCCCGATTCAGTTGTTCCACGTAACTGTGATGACAAACTTTGTCGTGTGACTTCAGTTGCAATTCGGGAACTGTTGGAACTTAGCATGAAAATAGCACTGCATCCTGTTACAAAGGAATACTGAGTAAGTTTTCCAACACGGTGAAGTTTCTGAAAGTTGATGACAGCGTGGCACAGGAAAACATGGGAAAGCACTTCCCTCCTTACCTAGGGATGAGCTTCCCAGCAGCCGTACATCAGCTGATCCTACACTCTGAACTTCCACAGCAGCAGACTGTCTGCTGCTGTTTTATCTGCTCTTCACTGACCGTAACTTCTCGCGGAGGAATAAGCACTGGCTCGAGGAGCATCAGATTAGGCAGGACAGCAGTCTGCAACACAGATAGCGCTCAAAACCCCTACCTGTGTATATCTTCAAAGTGCTGGAAGAGAGCTGATAGCAAAGGAAGAATACACAAGCTGAAACTATCAGTGAGAGTTGGAGTGGTCATTAAACTCGAATTTCAGTGAAAGAGCACCATCATAGAGCTCTGACTATTCAGGATAACTTTCAGTTCCCCAGAAATAAAGCGAAACACTCTACTACCAAAATCAAATACCTTGGCAAAAATAGAAAAGTTTTGAAGCCACTTCACAGTCACGTTCCATACCACAGTTCCATACCTACCACTTAAAGGCAGCAGAGAAAGAAAGACAATTATTTTAATGCTTCAAAATAAAGCTCTGGATAACAGGAGAAATGGTGGCAGGTGACACCAGGAGACCACCTGTGGAGATCGCCTTGCCTAGGGTGCCTTTTCTTAACCAGCCAGGTCAAATCTCCCTGCGCGCTTGCTTTCAGTGACACCCGAGGTTATCAGCTAAACGCAGCTTCTTACGTTGCTCAGCTCCACGGGCCCTTCAAACAAAGGCACAAGAAACCAAAGTCGCGTTTCCCATAAGAAGGTAGGAACTGCCGCTCAGTAATCTGCAGAGCTTTAGAGAATTCAAGTTCCTTCTCCTTGGCGGATTACGCCTCGAGGAGCTGGGAGTTAGCAGAGCAGCGCACACGCAAGATATTTATGCAGTGTTCAAAGTCGCAAGCTTCTAATTCAACTGAAAGTAAATGCCCCTTAAGAATATCCGTATTTCATGGCGCAAAAACGTATTTAAGCAATCAAGAAGTGAATAATAGAACAGTTAGCCAGCTCTTTAATACATTAGCTAAAAGTATATCAATTCCATTGATTTTTATGATGGGCTGATTTCACATAATGGACTAAGCTCGCTAGAAAGACTGTAAAAGGGGGAAAATGCTTTGCTAGAATTAGTGGAAGATGGCGTCAAAATGCTTTTAAGACACGCATACAGTTAAAACATTTTATTTGGGGATGTTAAATTTAGAATACTACTGTCAAGAACAGATTTGGTGCTCAAGTCGAGTAAGAGCCACGATCACAACTCTGCAGAGATAAAGCAAAATATCATGGAGATCTGGAAATTAAGTTTTATTTTTATTCTTTTATTCCTAGCTAAGAAGCAGAAAGCTTGGACTATGAGCACATCGCCAAAGCTCAGCACAGCAAAAGGTTAACAGGATGCTTCAAGGATCCATAAAGTAAGCTGCACGTAAAGGCAGTTATTAATGACCTGAGAAGTTAAAAACGTTAACAGTTATGGGAGCTCAAGCAAGTACAGAAGAACAAAAATGTAACTAACTGGGAGCTAATCAACCACAATGTACAAGCAACACGGCAGCAGATAAAACTCAGTGGTAATAAACACAGAAGAAGTGGCCCTGAAAATTGAAGACGGAATAACCAGTATGGTCAGCAACTTATAAATTAAGTAGACCTAGCATAAACAAGAGGATTATAAGCATCCCTATGGAACTCAGGGAAGACCTGTGCTCGATACGAGAGCGTAGCTGTTGGAAATGAAAAACATCAGGATTCAAGAGGAGCTAGCAAGTGTTGGCAAAACTGGATGATCTTCATAAAAGTAGCGGGTCATTCTTAGTCAGTGTCTCAAAAAGGCAGCTCTAGTTTTAGATTGTGTGGCTGAAGAAACTTTTATGAAGAGATTAGAAATTAATACTGGTAATATAAAGAATAACGAAGCAAGACATGAAAATATATGTAGTTATTAGCAGACCAAGCAACAAACAGACCAGAAATAATTCACACCTCAAAAACGAAGAGGCAGTTCATAGCTATGCTTCTGGGATACATAATGCTTAAGTTTCCAAAGTCATTTCCACAGTGTGCCTTTGTAACCCAGAATCTGCCAGCAGGGAAAGGCCAGTAAGGCACGAGGAGCATCAAGCAAGGATTCACCTCCGCTGCTGTCAAGTATCGGCGTAAGGCCCTACCACAACAGAAGCTCCAGATTTCAGTTCATAGTTTAACACAAATAAAAAAACCTCAGGAATTCTTTTTCAAAGCAAATGGCTTATAAGCATGAAAAAGCCCCATGCTCAGAAGCACCACTCCAGGTGGTAGAAGGTGTTTTCACATAACCTACACCCCCCAAAAAGTGCCTTCAGTTCGTAGGCAACACTGAAAGAAACAGGCTGGGGATGGCAGCAGAACCAAGACCGTATGTTTTGGTCCGGTGAATCAAACTTCTGTCCCAGGTGGATATTCTGGGACTTACCACGTGCACTTGAGATCTCTAAAAATATAAAATGCAAGATCTTGCAAGAATTTCTTGTCTCTTGAACTAAACTTAATTTAAATTACATTCAAACGAGTTAAGTGTTTGGAAGTATCCTATTTTTAGGCGAGTGTCCCTGGAGCTACTTTTTGTTCTCAGCCCAAAGATAAACACCACGCTATTTCTGTGACAGAAGAAAGAAAAATATTTCACAAGTTTACAGCTAACGTGCAGTTTTACCAACACGTACGCAACAAAGAAAGGACAGCACCAGAGACGAGGAAGGAAGTTCTTCCAACAAGAAGACAGCAGGGTACTATTTTACCAAGGCAGCAGTTTGGCACTGAAATTCATGCTAAAGTACCTCCATTCTTTCCCCATATAGCTTATTCCTGAACGTGCTTTAACAAACCCAGCCTGCGATGGCTGAAGGCAGGGAGAAGGGGGGAGCTAAATGTTTGTACAGAAGCAGCACAGTACCACCTCGGTACCACCGGGTAGGCAATGGCTGTCACATGGTGCTTTTAAAACATTTCCATGACTTTCACTAACGTTTTTGAACTGGCATGTTCCAAATTAAGGAATAAGGCATCTTCGTTCACAGAGCCACAATTGTGAAAAGCCAGACAGCATCCAATAACAGCCCGGGTGTCATCGTTATCACCTTGATCTCAAGGGTGACTTGTCTGCGGTGTCCTTGCCAGGTGCCAGCTGTATCATCTCCTGAAGATGATCACACCGCACAAGCTCCCTATCGACAATCATTTGAGAGAGATTTCTCTCTGACGTGCTTTCACGTTTCACCGACAAGGTAAGCCTGACGAAACGCAGCGAATTCGGCGCTAACAATACCACTTCAGGAAGGGCACGGACGAAATTCCAAGTCACGGAAAGCGACGAAGCTGGCACCAGAAAGCGAAATGCTTTCTCCAGTATAAGCAGCCCTTTGTATTTAGGAGAAAGGCGAGTCCTGAGGTGTTCCAGGCGTGCAGAGAGGCATGGTCTCCTCTGCCGTTGCAGCGGAGCTAAGTTGAGGGCAGCAGCGTACAGAAATGCACGGTTCGGTTGCATAGTTTTGGTCTGCACAGCTGTCGGCTACGTTCATTTACAGTTCGCGCAGCGCCAACACCGCTTATATAAACAGAAGATGCTGGTTCACTCCCGCTCCTCGCCATAAAAGTTATTTCTCTCGGCAGCTGCCGCTCGAAAACCCGTTTGCGTTTCAGTACCCGCACTCCCCAAGTTCACAGACCGACAGGTTCTGGGGACCGCTGGGGCCGAGCACGAGCTACAACCCCCTCGGTCGCGGTCAATAACGAGGGGGAGGGAGGCAGAGAGGCGCTGGTGCTCTCCGGGCGGGGAAGGAGGCACGACCCCCCCGCCAGCACGGCTCGAGCCGCGAGAAAACAAAGTTCCCCGGCACCGAGAACCGGAGCTTATCCCAAATCCTCTCCGGCTTTCTGAGCCGCGAGGGACGGGGAGCAGCCCGGCACGGGGAACAGCCCCCGGGGACCCCCCGGAGCTCGCGTGCCGGGGCCGCCCCCAGCTGCCCGGGGCAGGCGTGGGGATGCGGGAACCGGAGGGAACCGGGGAGGGTTGGGGGGCTTTGAGGGGGGCACTCACCTCGGCTCGCCAGCCACACGGAGGGAGGGACGCGGGGCCCCGCCGCTGCCGCGCCTGTCACCGGCCGGCCGGCGCGGGGCGAGCCCTGCGGGCAGCAGCGGCAGCGGCGGCGACAACGGCGGCGGCGGCGGCGGGGGGGGGGGCCGAGCCGCGGCCGCCGCCTGGCAGCGGGTTGAGGCGCGGCCGCTGGCGCCGCCGCCGCCGTGGCGCAGCCGGGCCGGGGCTGGGGCTGGGGCCGGGGCTGCCGCCCGCTACGGCCGCCCGGCGCCTCCGCTCGCCGCCCTGCGCCGCCGCCGCCACCGCCGCCTCGGCCCCGCTCTTCCTGCGGCGCGGTCACACGGAGCCCGGCGGAGAAGAAGAAGAAGAAGAAGCAGGAGCAGCCGCCGCCGCCTCCTCCTCGTCCTCCCTCAGCGCCCCGGAGCCGGCAGCTGCGGTCCCCCGGCGGCGCCCGCTCCGCATCCCCCAAGCCCTCCGCGCAGCAGCAGCAGCGGCGGCGGTGCCCGAGCCGCCCGAGCCCCGCTCAGCGCCGCGCCTCCATCACCGGCGCGGGGGCGGCGGCGACAGGGAAGGGGGCGGCCGCCGGCAGGGGAAGGGGGCGGCCGGCGGGAGGAGCCCGCCCGGACCCGCTCCGCCCCGCCGCCGGGCCCGGATGTGGCGGCGGGAGCGCGGCGCCTCACGGCCGTCGCGGGGACCTGAGGCGCCGGGCCCCGTGTGGCGGCCCCTCGGGAGGGAGCCCCTGCAGTGCCGCTGGGAAACGGCTGCGGAAACGGCAGCAATAAAAATATCTTGGCGCTGGAATTGCGTGGGGTGTTTGGTCTTAAATGGGGCTTTTCAACGTTCGTAGGTCAAAGTTTGTGTGCCCTCGTTGGAAAGGCTAACGAGCAGAGCTTCAGCTGGGTCTCCTCCACAAGCAAAGCTCCATCTCGGAGATAACACATCCTTAAAGACTTTTACAGAACCCAGAAACCACGCTGTGCTCTTCATAAACAAATCTAACCCTATGTTTTAGGTACAATTTAAAGCTAGAAAGGGAAAAAGCGAAGGTGTGCAGGCAAACAAATAGTTGAGTGCTGAACACTGTCGTGCTGCTGCCACAGTCCTGCAGGGAACTGGACGGGTGCCTCCACTGGTTTCTCCCCTTTGGGATCCTTCTCTTCAGCCGCTGACCAGTTCTCGTCCTTTATCCAACACGCGTTTACAGAAGCCACCATGCATACAGGATTTTTTATGTCTAACCGTAAGATTTTTTACTGACTCTCCTTGCATATATGCTACTTGCTCTCGCCACCCCTGAAAATACCTTAAGCCTTTATAAAGGCACTCAGACTTTCCAGGCACCCGTCTAGGATACTTTTTCTCCAAGACAAAACCAGTGACACAATTCTTCCGTGTCTCCAACAAAGGAGCGGCTAGGTTGGTAGGCAGAGACCACGTAGGATCCTGCTCCTCCATACCTTTTGATGCACGGCATTTGGTCAGCCAGGTATTTTCCTGTCTGAGCGTGAAGGCAGCCATCCCAGACCCCCGTGCACAGCAGCATGACCACAGCCGACACCAGCTCCCCGTTCCCCAGCCATGGCCTCACTGGGGAGAGACAGACACAGACGGTGGGTTCCTGAGGAGGGGAAATGTCTTGCCCAGATAAGCTGGGTGTTACACCAGGAGCGGCTTTGCCAAACATTGACTGAAGCAGTTTGAACATTTGTGGGAAGATAAAGTGTGTTTTGACAAATGCTTGAACCTGTAGTCAGGTGACAGAGGAAACACGCATGTAAAAAATACCGAGCGGGACAAAGAGGCTTTCTTCACGCCGGCCCTGGCCCAGCGCAGCGCTCACACGTGTGCTCGCCTCTGACGAACTGATCGGCTTCCATCTGCGCTTAAACAAGCGACGTGTTGGCACAGAGCGGCGCGACTCAGCTGACACATCCATTAGGGACTGTGTATTATGACAGGCCGCTTCCCGGGGAGAGGTAATGCACACCCGTGCAAGAACGGTAGAGCTGCCTTCATTTAGCATTTATAGGCTGAGGAATGAGCCTGCGTGTGTTTATACACAGCCGGATAATATAAGAAGTATCAGGCTTTCCTATGCCAAAACTGCGTGTTTCCAATTTACGCTCACAGTTTTAGCAAGAATGATTTATTGTATGCAAGCAGTTTACCATATGCAAGCAGCTTAACACTTGTTCCTTGATGGCTGCTGATGCCGTAGGATGTAGCCCAAATCCCTCTGGTGGAATGTCTTTATGCCACCTCGATTATCTGTGCTATTGCACTGCGACCAAGTCTAGGAAACTCCCTTAGCAAAAATGTTATCAATTTCACAAAAAGAAAAAGTCAGTGCGAGACCTCTAGATACAGCCAAAGACACTTTGAGAAATGAAATGAATTCACTAAACCATGTAGATGAAAAGATGTAATTTTGGAGTAAGTGTACATTCAAAAATGCAGTCTATAATTTAAGGACTAGGTTTATGGCTTTTGTATTAAGAGAAGTGCATTGAGATTCAGGTTTATGGATTGTGGAGCACTAGTAAATCAACTCTGTCAAATTATTATTGGAGGGATCTTTTCATATATGTACAAATTCAAGTCATAAGAAAAAATAAACAGATTTTAAAAATCTTTGTGCTGTTTTGTAATTATAGTCAGTGCTATCCTTCTGATTTCATGAGACACAAATTATTCTGGGTAACGTACATACTGCACAATGCCTGGGGAGGAAAAAATAAATTAGATTTTTCTCGCTTTGGTTTCGTGTTTGTTGAGTCAGCTTAAGGCCGAGCTGTGCCACTCCTCTCGTGTGCCCAGAAGACCGCAAAAGACCAGGGACAAACAGCTTGCACGCTGCAGAGGGAAACCTGCCTGCAGCTGCAGAAAGGTGAACTGAAGGGGACAAAATGGCCCATGAGCTTTCCAAGGCAAGTCCCAGAGCCGCCAGGTTGAGGGCAGATGAGGAACTCAAGGTCAGGCTACCTACAAGGAAAACGGAGATGGCTGGGGCTGGATCCCACCGACAGGGTACATGTAACTGGAATTCACATCAATAGCGTGGCTGAGTGTCATGATGACAACTCCTGGCTGCTGCCATCGTGACAGGACTGGGATTAAAAGGTGCCTCAGCTGAAGCTGGTCACTGTGTCAGGGTTTGGCAATTTGCTGCCTCAGAATCTGAAGCAGCATTCCATTTGAGCTGAATGCAGGCAAGTGACCAAAATTGCCATAATGGAGGTCATTTTGCACTTATTCAGTGTTTAAGTGGTGTTCTTAAAAGAAAACCTTAGAAATAAAAAGTATATTTACATACCAGATACAATCACCTCTGGAAAAAAATATGTAAATACTGTCTTCACGTCAACTTTGGGGAAGTGTTTGTCCCTCTAGAACTAATTGCCAATGAAGAAACTGGTGTTTATTGTTCAGTTTGTTACAAAGAGGGTCATAAACTAACTTTATTATAGCAAACATTGTACTGTATTTGCATTATTTCCATCAGATTGTCTTTGTTTTACAAGCTGTCTGCAATAGCTGTTCTTGGAAGGTCTCCAACAAAGCATTCTCTTTGGGGCTACTAACTGCAAATAAGATTAAAGCTTAATATGTCTGGTAATCAGTTTTCTTTTAAAGCAATTTGATTTCTCGTGGTCAGCTGGGATCCCCTGTATCCTCTTCTCTTCTATTTTTTCAACTTGCTGCTCTCAATAACCCAAAAAACAATTGCCAACACAAGTACTTTCACTACTTTTCCTGAACTGAAGTGCCATCTGAGAGGTAGTCATACACGTCTTCCACTCCAGAATCCAAGACTATTAAACTCCACTTCTTTTTTTTTCTCCTCCAGCCCAGACAAGAAGAAAGTGTTTTATGTCCTCCGTTTCTTCCAATGACATACAATGAATAAAAATGGGTAAAGGTCATGTGCTCAAACCTAGCAGACATGAGCAGGTAATCTCTCTACTCCTCACCTGTACCACCGATTTGCTCCAACAGAGCTGCAGCTGTACTGGGTGAATTTTTCTTGACAGTAATGAAAATACTCCTTTGGATGAATGGCAAGTAAGAAAAAGAGAAAACCACGAGAACCAGATCCCACCCCTAAGGCTGCTCTGATTTCACTTCACTTGTAAGGGTGGGAGGCAGGAATGGTTGGGATCTGTTCTGGTTCCCCAGAGAAGGTGGTAGAGCACCTTGTCATTTCTCAGAGTACAAGGATCCCAGCACACTCACCTCCCATAGATGCTCCCCAAGCCCAAGAGTGCACTGCTCTTTTCTGCTTTGCTCCAGTTCTCTGGAAAAGAGAGAGGGAGAACTGGTCTCCTTCGCCCTGTTCCTTTCCCAGTATCGGACTGGAACTAGGACACTGTTCGATACGTGGGGAGAAAGCTAAGGAGAGAAAAACAGTGAGACTGGACTGGGTAAGCTTAGCCCTTTGGATATCCTGCCAGTTTGACAAGGTGGTAATTACTGAACTATGTACTATGTCCAAACAGACCAGTCACATTGTGCTGCTGCCATCTAAGCTCTCTATTGTACCAGAGAAAAATGGTCGGGAGTTGCAGGAGACCATGAACCGTTAAGGAAGGCGTCTGGTAAAAGAGGATGCTGTTGGTGACTCTTGAACTTACTTTTTTTTTTTTTTCCCCCAATATTCCTAAAATCTCTCGGCTGATACTATTCTTTTCCTATTTGACCTACTGAAGCAAACCACTGGAGTCCACCATTTTCAGTGTGTTAGTTCCTCATCGTGAGTTAGTTTCTCAAATCCTAGTCCTCAATCTTTACTTTTGTTAATTCTCCTATTGAAAACAAGCTTTAGGACAACATCAGAGCATTGGTGAATTTGTCAGTTTAGTCATCAGAGATCCAGGAGGACTTAAACCAAGTTTGCCAAAGAACAAGGTTGCTTCCAAATAGAAACATTTCACAGACTAAACAGCAATATTCAAAATGTTTTATACCTGAAAAAAAAAAAAAAACAACTTTAAAAAAGTGCTTCCATCTCCATCTACGTTAAACCTGGAGCATATGCTTACAGGTTTTTACATAGCCTGCTGTTATTCTTTATGTCATAATTTGTTTTGATACTTCTAAGATTGTGTTACAGGGAAAAAAAAAAAAATAAGAGTGCTGTGTTTCTAGGATATTTCTGGCACAACAATGAAATGTTTCAATATATTACAAAATATTTAATCCAATGTGAATATCCACAAATACAAAATGTGGGCATTTAGACCACAAAACAACTATTACATTTCAGTCAAACGTACATGTGACCCGAAGGTCTGGGGATTTATCACAAACAGCTCTAGCCTTCACAAAGAGAAAGGATTGGTCCTACGCTGGAAGAAATATGAATGAGCTTTCTTCCAAGAAAAACAGAGGCGGCCTGAGGGCAACATAAAGGTATAGTAAACCTCTAAAAGATGAAGTCCCTATTTTATTTTTATCAGGGTAGCTTTATGCTATGGATAAACAAAGACGAGATATAATTTTATGTAGCCATTAGAAAGTTTATAAGCCCGGTTAAAGCAACTTTTCTCAAGCAGTCTTAAAAACAACAGTAAAACCAGCAAATAATATGTTGCTTGATACTCTGTTGAGTCTACATAATAGTAAGACCTGTCTAATAACATTCGTTCTTCCTGCAGATGGGATCCCAGTGTTCCTATTTCAGCAGGATGTTTTTGTCACTGGCTTGAAAAACAGTGAGTGATTAAAGCAAGAGCAGATACTAAATGTTTTCACATCAGAGCCCGTCACAGATTTATCTCCCGACTGGTTCCATCTATCTTTCATTATTTTCCAGCACTGTTAACACAGTGGGTCAGCGATATTGTTTTTTGCCAAACGTGAAACAGGGCAATTTTGTGGGGGGTGCCGGAGGCCACTTTGAAAACGGTTGCTTGAAAGAGATGGGGACCATCTGAAAAAGGACTGCAAAAGTGACAGTCACAGGCTCCAACCTTGTATCCGGTTGGTGTCTGCAATAAATAGGCTCGTACGCAGAAGAGCAAAGGAAGGGAAGTGAGCTTCCCACAGACAGGTCTGCAAAACGAAGGTGCTGTCTTCTCCACACACTGTAGATTAACCACAATAAAAAAGGCTGAATTCATCAGCGCAGAGACACGCTGCATCACTGAGTTATGCTTTCGGTGACAACTGAATAGACCATTTGCCTTCAGCAAGTTCCTATCGGAGGCAATGAGTGGAACTTAATAAACAGTTGTGTTAGAAAAAGCACTATTTATTATATATATGGCTTGTGAAGCACAAGCAGCAGAAGAAAGCAGCAACATTTCTTTTTCAGTTACAAGCTTCAGAAGAAATTGCTGGCAGATGAAGGAAGTGGATTGATGTGGTAAAAACACACTACTTACCCACTTACTTCTCAGGTGGAACAAGCCCTTAATAAGTACCTGGTAGGTTTTCCCATTAGTCTGGCATTCCTACAGCAAAGCATGCATCACTTAGCATTTCCACATATTATTTCCAGGCAAAGGACTGCACCCATAAGCTAGATTCCAGTTTTATTGCCCAATTAAGGTTTTAAAATGGTCAACGCCCACTGCAACTCAATGACTTAATCATATTTACCACTTACCTAAATGACGTTACAAATGAGTTTCGCCTGCATGAATGGCTGGCCTGGGTCAGACCAAAGGTCCTTCTAGCCTCATATCCTATCCACAGCCCTAGCAGTGGGCGCCCAGGGAGAGATTACAGGGGCCAGGACAAACACAGGGTGGCACCTCCCCTGCTTCCAGCTGAACTTTGGGTTGGTTTCTCTTTCCAATACAGAGGTGATTTGTGGTTCACTTCTCTTCTATGAGGTCTGCAGAGGCAGTAATCCCATAGACCATTCTCAGCTGGGCCTCCAGGTAGGCATGTGTTTAATAGGAACGCACTGGCCATAATTGCTGCAGATGAGCTCTGTAGGCACACAGGCTGCTGGCAAAAGCAAAAGACAAGCGTCACCACTATGTCTTAATTCAGTTCCTCCCTTATGGTCCCATCCAGACTATATGGATTCATTGACTTTCCCTAGGGTTTTGATTTCTGGAACCAGCTGGATGATGTGTGCGGGGTCTAATAATTTATCTGAAGTAGAAAGAGGCTTTTCCGTAAAACCAAGGAGTAATCCACCGGGCAGACTTCTTGTTCACAATTTTCAAGTACTATGAGATCATCTGATGTTCTTACAGCTCTGCTCTTATTCTTAAACCCTTCTACACCCCAATCTCAAAGTATAGGCAAGCATAAAATCCTTTACCCACCCATAATATATTTGGGTAATAAGGGGAGTCTAACAAGTTTTTGCTCGTCTTGCTGTGCTGCAAGGATCTCTGCTGTTTGTACATTCGCTGCTTCCCTTCCAGGGATGCGCTGGTTTTAGACAAAGTGGATAAAAATCGCTCCATCTGGAACAGTTTTAACGCTTGCTGTCCGATTCCTAAATCCCGCACCGGAACTCAGTGCACCGTGGCAGAGCATGAGGCCAACATGGAGGGATTAGAGGCAAAAAATCCAGCACCTCAAGGCAGCGCTCGGCAGCTGCCGCTTCAGCCCTGGAGCTACAGCAGCTGCCGCAGCCAGAGCAGCACTGCTTGGAGGGACAAAACAAGCAAGGGCTGCCTGAGCTGTCGAGCCGCTTCTCCCTTGCCACCTTGTGACTTGCCTGCACTTTTTTTTTAACCCTTCCTTTATGCCGTGCAAATAGTTCTGCCTGGGTGGTAACGTTGTGGATCCAGGAGAAAACCTTTCTTCCCTCTTACACAGCCACAGCAACGTCCCCTCCATTTCCCCCAGCTCCCTTTGTTGCTAAATTAAAGATAAGCCGCGTTATTTTTTGGATATTTGGTCAGAGGTCCTCGCACAGGTGGACCGTACAGAGAGATTATTTCATCAAATGTAGCAAGCAAAGAGACTGTGCAAGCAGTGAGCTATACCCTTAGGAGCAGATGAGAAAAAGCTGGAGCATATACTCTAGGACAAGCACGGCAGCATTTAAAGTAAATTCATGTATTTAATTTGATACGAATCTATTTTCATACCTTTCTTTTCCTCCAGCCCGCTCTAAAAAAAGGCTTAACTCTCCAGAGTGCCATTTCTGAGATGGTTTCCCATCATGCAAAAGGGAAAAGCCTACGAGCTTCTCGGTGTACGCGAGCAGCAGATGTGTGTGAGCAAAGAGCTGGGTAAGTCGGTATTTCCAGGGAGCTTAGATAAAGTGCTTAATGCAGCACCCAAACACCACGAGCCCCGCTGGGGCCTTGAAGCTCTGGCGAGGAGCCAATGGGGGAACATCAGATGCAGGGCAGGAGTGTGCCCTTCCCCTTGGAAGGGGGACCCGTGGGTCTGACCGAGCCAGCACGGGGCGCGTGGCGGCGTGCCTGGGAGGCAGCGGTACCCCTGGGACACAGAGAGCCTTCAGCTGCCCTCTGCTGAACCCCGGGCATTGCCTCTCTGCGAATCGCTTCCCTCGGGGTCGAAGGCTAAGCACAGCATCAGCATTTCCAAACTAGTGTTTTGGAGTTGCACCTAAACAAAGTGGTGCTCTTCCTCTGATTGCCTGAATGTGCACAAGGTCTGAGCATCACTCAGTGCTGGAAGCGCTGGCACCTAGCTGAGCGCTTGACTGAGTGCAGTCCCTTTCTCGTTAGGCACATGGCTACACACACACCAGGGCCAGGAGATGCCACGCTGAACCCTTCCCAAACTTCACACGCCCCTGCAATGGAAGTAAAGCTTTTGGGGAAGCAAAGCAAGGCAGTGACAAAAGTGCCCACAGGACCCAAGGCCTTACCTCCTGTCCCTGTGCTTCGCTGTTAAACCACGCTCCGATTTAGTTTCACATCTCACTTGTCAGTCACTGTTTAACAGGAAAAATCACTTTACAATTTGAGATATCCATCTCTGGACAAAGAGAAGGCTCGGTGAAAACCTATTTCTTCTAAAATACACTCTTGCCTTGCAGAGTAAGTGTTAAATCTCTCTGGCTGCAGGACTGTCTGTGGTCTGCTCAGCTACCCTTTCAGCGTATGACATCATCCCTGCACACGCACAGCCCAGAATACAGTAAATTATGCCCCCTGAAAATTGCTTTCATTACTCTCAGATGGTTAAACATCACCTAATGGCAGATTGGTAACTGATGGTTGTTGTCAAACTGATTTGCATGCTGATTTCTTTTGTTACACGCTGAGATCTCTTACCTTTTGTGTCTGCAATACTACTAAAGGTGTAAATATTTTAGGATGCAGACAGTAAATCCTGCTGGCCTATTTTTTTTTCTCTAAATCTGTATTTATTTTCTCTTAAAAAGAGCTGCTTCTTTTATATTGCAAACAATATTTATTCACACACTGTTACACATCCTCTGGTATTACCTCAGCTGCAAAATACAATTTTCCACTCAACCTTTGATGTGGGACTTCAGCCTCGTGTGCAGCCAACTTCTGCAAACAGCCACCCTCTCTGCCTTTGCAAAGGAGTGACCTTTTAAAGTTGCCTGGTTTTATTCAATTCGGTATCGCCACCCCATCTAGCTGAAGCCTATCGGTGTGATCTGAGGTCTCTGAAAGCAGAAGGTTTAATCAGAGCCCCCCATTCAGTCTTCAGGAGTATTCATCAGAAAGACAATGCAGGCTTAAAATTGATTTCTTGCAGGACCCCTGGGTGGCTGCTGTAAAGAATAAGGAGATGGCATCGCTACGCGTCCCATGAGGAGAATCACTTTAACCTGAAGGACGCTGGAGTTCCCTAAAGCTGAGCGGTCATGAAAGCTATTACCTGAAAACACAGGCAGTGTTTTGCTGCTTTTTCTTCTTTTTTCCCTGGGTTTTGGAGTTGTTCTCAGTTCCAACAGAAAAGCGAGCACCTGTAGCTTGCTGCTGTCTACTCAGCTAAGCAAATATTATACTTTGGTTATGGTAGACAAGGCCCTTAATCTGAATAGGGCTGTCTGTAATGAATCAAATAACCTCCAGGGCATTTCTCTTTCCCAGTTATTTACTTCCATACAGACTGTGCTTTTTAAGGCATAAAGCACAGCACTTCTTCTAATGTGCAAAGAGCAGCGAGCTCCTGTTCACATATCCGAACAGAGGAGGAAATGCCTCGCTTTCTAAGTTTCTTCTGGCTATGCTGTCAACCAATCACAGTTTGTATTTTTACTAAATACGCAGCTTTTCCTTCCCTAACGGGGCCAATATATATTTTCGCTTGGGCTCACACTTCTCACGGTTGCTCACCTTGCTCATCCCAAACAACAGCTCCTGATGTTCTGAATTGCACATTTATTAGGGTTGTTGTTCTAGAGGCACTTCCCTGGAAGTTTGGTTATATTTTTAGATGAATACAGATACAGAGGTGAAGAAAGGAAACGTACAAAACTGATTATTTTTCTATTTGAAAACTAGTTTTCCTGCTGTTCTAGACAGATGGAGAGGAAAAAGATGGTACTTAATGAGGTGGGACATATTGTACTTCTTGACAGCACTGCTGAGCCAGAATACAATTTTTTTAACATGAAAACCAATGCAGTAGATAACGTGCCTTTCAAACACTGTTTTAAAGTGAAAACCAATGCACAAATCAACTCATCTCACCTTATTTTCTCATTGCAATAATAGACTAGCTTGGGTTTATTGGCTACGTTTGTATTTATTACTGCTATCTCTTCCTCCTATCTCCTACCCCTTTCTTTTTTTTTCTAAGAAGAGAAAATAATCAGAGGGTGAGATGCTAGCAGAGTAGCCCTCAAGATAAAAATACCTAAAAAAGCATGCACCATTTCCCAGGGATTCTTCCCAAGCGTGCTGCTAAAGCGATATGGTCGCGCAGTGTCGGCCCCATGCTGAGCTCTGGGCAGTGTGGGTCATCGTTTTACACCACCAGAATAGAAATGCAGTTCTGACTAAATCACTGCACTTACAAAGTTTACAAACTCTCTTCTGGCAAGGTTAAATCGTCTTCTGCCCTAAAACTAAACATTGAAACCATCTGGGAAGAAAAAAATGATGTTTCAGTTATCTGGAAATGAGATTTTGCTTCAAGTATATAGAAGTTAATAAATATACAGTCAGACTTCACCAATTCTACCGACCAAATCCGACCTGCAGGAAGCTCATTGTAGGAATGGGATTTGGGAAGCATGCGGAAGACAAGGCTGATCCAAAGCTGAAGTTAGTTGGAAGAAAGCCATTGACTTGAACGGATTTCAGGGGACCCCAGCGCGAAACAGTCGGATACCTTTGGTCATCACCACTGGAGCTAACAAAAGCTGCATTTCTGTGCATTTACTTTCAACACAAGCCAGAGTTACCTCGACTGTTGGTGTTCATCAGCAGGTTGGAGTACTTACTATCCATGGTCCACAGTCCTTCCTCTCTCTAAACTCCTCATGGCTGTAAGACTTTTTCCAAATCAGACGAGCCCTGCAGCAGCACTCGAAAAAGTAGCTTTTGAAATTTCACAGAGCCAACTCCGATTATTCAAACATAATTTTGGAATAATTCTAATTTAACTGTTGTCTTTTGCCACATGGATTTTGAGCCTACGTGTTTGAATTATCATTTTCAAGCCAAAACCTGAAAGCATTTGACTGTAAGTAACAGTAGATGTTAATGTAAGAGCTAATGGAGATTGCGCTTACCACTGAATAAGGCAGAAAGGAAAATAAAAGCCCCAAAGAATTTACCATCTAAGGGATCATTAAATTCAGTGGGACTACTTCCAAGATTAAATGAACACTTCTGGGCTTAGTATTTGTGAGATCAGGTTCATTTTGCAGCCATAAGATACAAAATTGCCCCTTGAGACTGGGAGAATAATACCACCTAACAGGAGGCATGTACCCAGCTGTATTGTAGGCAATAGCGAAACTTTAATGGTAGCAGGAGAGCCCTCTGGATTGCTTTGTGTGTACACTCACTCACACACCTATAAAAATGTATATAGGATTTTTTTTTAAATATATATATATGTTTGTGCATGCATATATGTGACTTCCAATTAAATAAATACACATTAAAATCCCTTTCTCTCTATCAAAATTCCCTCTTGCCAAACTATGGTACAGTTTTAAACAGCTAGTGCTTTATGAAAACGGGAAAATTGACGTTGACTATTGCTTCAGGATTAGGTGGGTTAACAGTCTGGCTAGGTATTTAAACCTAAAAATTGCAAGGTAACGTACAATCTGCAGGAAACCCCCTACATCTCAACACGCTGCTCAAACTAGCTTGATATTGATACTGAGCTCCTATCAGGTAGGGTTGTTGTTTGTTTGTTTTTGGTTGTTTTAACACTAAACTGAGATTCATGCAAACATTCCTCAAATAGGATGAAGCTATTACACCTTTTAAGTAGGAGATTGAAAACTGCCTACACGCCTACAAAATCATCATTGCTCCACCAGTTAAAATTACATCCCGTATTGCTCTCATTTAATCAAAAGCCAATCTTCTTAAGTTATTAAAAAGAACTGGCTTCTTGACATTAGCTAATACCAACATTAAACAAACAACGACAAAAATAGCTCAACAAAATTTAAGACAAGTGTGAAAAGCAATAATATTTTAATATAACTGGAGTAGACTCCTTTGTCAAAGAAATAAAAAGAAAAAAAATGGCAATTTTCAACAAGCATTGGCAGGGTGCACATTAAGAAAATCACTTAAGATTTCATCATGGTAAAAGTAAGATAGCATCAATATTTTAGATTTTGTAACATCTGTTTACAGTCAAGATTATTTTATTTGAAGCACTATAAATTGGCAATTGTTTATCTACAGTAATGGACTCAATTACTGCTTCCCCAGATTATGCAATGAGCATATTCAGTAACTGAGATAATTAAGCAATAAACATATACTTTGAGCTACAGCAAAGCCTCGCCAGCATTAATTCTGCCAAATCAGAAGACACGCACACATTGCAATGTCATTTATTTGCACTTCATTTTCCAGTACTTTGTCCTTCACTATTCACTTCTGTAATGCTAATGTCGTATAGCTTTGAAAATAATTAAAATTATGGCCTGACCAGATGCAGTTTGAAGAAAATAGTCTGTGACCTTCAGCACGACACAGAAACACATACACGTCAGCCTAGGTTATGCAGCACCAGAGAAACCACCCTCTGCAAACTTGCACACAAATCATAATCAAAATTTTGACAGACATGTTCGATTACACAAAGATGTGTGCAGTACAGGCTTACATTACAGAGATTTAATTTAAAAAAAAAAAAAAGTGTCCCTCAAACCTCAGTTTAAAAAACGTCATCTGTCCCCAGCCTTTAAAGCTGCCTGGGAATATTCTTTCTTTCTTTCCATTATTTTTTCATGCCTTTTTTTTTTTTTTTGAAGGCCAGACACTTAAATTGCTGATGGTTGCCTTTGAAGGCCTAAACCTCCTCAACTTTACCAAAATCCGTGGGAGAACAAAACTGCTCCACGCAATCAAACTCGCAGGATCTGACATCTCTCAGCACCCGCTAATTGGGAGAGACAGAATGCCACTGTGGATTAATGCACATTCTTTCACTTTGAACACCTGAGCTGAATCTAATCTGCACAAAAGTGACTAAAATTCAATCTAATCTGACAGTGGTGAAATTATTAGGTATAATTATATGCATTCCCAGATCCTTAGGTGGAGGAGACAGATTCCTTAGATCCTTTCAGAAGAGGAATTTAAATGATTTGTAGGGCTTTTTTTTGTTTGTTTTCTTTAATCAAAATAGTAAAGAAAACATTTGCTTACAATCATAAAAGATGAAAGGTGATAAAGACAATATCTTGTGTTCATATCAGCACTTAGTATTTGCAACAGGAAGCAACACACCCCCATGCCAGAAGTGTGGTAGAGGAAGGAAGGAATTGGGGGAAGGGAAAAACCTTGAGAAGTACTCAGATGCACCATTTTTAATTACACAACAACGTGCATTACATTTTTAGTGATGGGCTCTTCTTCATTAAAAGAGCAGAGATCTTAGCCTGCTCACACAATGAAATCACTTGCAAGACTCCCTATTTGCAAAGGGCTGCATATATCCACCTAATGCAGGGAAGTGAATGCAGACCTTTTGCCAAACGCAGAGCAGTTGACGTGACCAGGAGAGCATAATTCTGACTTGCAGCTACTTTTTCTCTTTGCTCTCACTCAATTTTGCTGAGCCGTACTCAACTACAAATTAGGAGATGAAAAAGGCACGGCAACAGGCTGACACAACCTACTTTTTTGGTCAATAATCTCAGCAATAAAACACTAAACAGTGCTGCAAAAGAATCTAGTTTGCTTAAATACTAATCATGCCTATTGAAAAGTTTCAAATGCATTTGCAAATACGTTTACTCTCTGACATGACTTACTCAACAGTACATTGTTAACAATGTTCTTCATCAAAATCTTTCTTCAAGCAGGAAAAATGCTTTCTTTCAGTATTCCAAAAAGGAAGACACAGATGATGAAATCATTGTATTCTGAACATCAAAAAGCACAGCAAATCTGTGGGTTAGAACTAGAAAGGTATTACTGTGATTAAATTAAAATAAAATGTGTTTGGTGAAAGAAATAGAGTTTCTCATGTGAAAGAGAATCATTAGTTTGCTCCTGCAGTTGTGTTTTTTGAAGATGCCCACAAGTATGTGGACAGTGGAGATCCAATTGATACAGTACATATAAATTTCCAGAAGGCTTAAAGAAACTAAGCACCTGCCAAAAAATAAGGAAGGCTCTCACACAGATAGATAACTTGTCAAAATAAATAAATAAATAAATAAATAAATATATATTTAAATTATACAGATGGGTGCAAGAGTTAGGAAAGTAAATATTACCCACAGAGATCTGTGCTGGGACTTATGCTGCTCATTGTGTCCATAAACAAGAAAGGGCAACAAAAGTTGCTTATGTTACTTCATTATTTAGGGTAGTGGAGGTGAGGGCTTGTAAAGAGGAACTGCATACAGACCTTACGTGACTTAGTAATTAGGCAAGAGGAAATTCGATGTAGATAAGCATTAAAAGATACACAGGAGAACAAAGCTGTCCAAATTTCAAAAATACAGTGAGTTGACCAGTACTACCCTGGTAGAGAGACCTTGAGGTCATGACAGACAGATTATAGAAACATAAACTTAAGTGTTCAACAGCAGTAAAAAAGAAAAACAATTATTGGAAAAGGAAATGACAATACAACAGAGAACATTGCTTTGCAACCTATGGCGTGCCTGCATCTTAAACACTGTATGCAGTTTGTGTCCTCCATCCCGAAGATAAGGTAGAGCTGGAAATGATCCAAGCAGAGCAACAAGGAGAGACCAAGTACCATCTTCCGTGTAAGAAATAGCTAAGAAAGCTACAACTCTTGAGTCTAGAAAGAGAAAATATTTAAGACTGAATGGCAAGGGTGGGTCTCTCCAAAAAACAGCAACCAAAAAGCATCGGATTAAGCTAGAAGGGAGTCAGGTTCAAAACAAGGAGAAAGAGGTGGGTCCTCACGAGATTCAGCTGCAAGAACTTCTGGTTGTGGGATGCTGTGACTTATTCAAGGGGCACCAGGCAAATTCACAGAATCTACCAAGAGCTACTTAGTACACAGAAATCATCTGCAGCTCTCCGACAGCCTGAGCCACAGGTGGATGAGGACTGGGAGAAAACCGCGAAGCAGCATCCTGTGTAGTTGCCCTGTTCACAGCCTTCCCCACACATCTGCTTTCAGCTCCCGCTGAGGATGGCGTATTGAGTTAAACAGCCTGACCCCTACAGCCAGCCTCACATTTTCTTCTTTGTGGGAAAGCACATGCTTTTACGGGTGAGGGCGGAATTGACAGAATCACAGAAAACAGAGCTGGAAAAATTCTTGAGAGGTCATCTAATCAACTTGCCTGTCTCTTGGCAGAATTGGTTGCGCTTGATCTTTTGTGGCAGATGTCTCACCTGTTTTTCAAAGCTTTCAAAAGCGAGCTATTCTGCTGCGAAGTTGGCCTCCTCTGAGAAAAACCTCTTTGGAATATAACCCACGCTGCAAAGTTAATCCCTTTATTTCTTCATCATTGCAGGCATGGAAAGAGATGGCCCCGAGGAGGCAAGACAGCCGGTGAAAGGCCTGGAAGGCCTGTCCTGTGAGGGGGGCTGAGGGCACCCGGGTTGTCTTGTCTGGAGAAGAGGAGGCTGAGAGGTGGCCCTGTGGCTCTCTGCAGCATCCTGAGGAGGGGACGCGCAGAGGGCAGTGCCGGTCCCTGCTCCTGCTCACGGATGGCAGGGCACAGGGAACGGCACAAAGCTGGGCCAGGGGACGGTCAGACCGGGCATCAGGGAAATGTCCCCACCAGGAGGTGGTCAAACACTGGCACGGTACAGAGAACAGTTTACTCCCTCCTTTTCTGCAGAAATGTCCTCCAGCCACCTTTTCACTCCTCACGCCACACACACAACTTGAATTCTCAACCACTCCTCACAGACTGTGCTTCCTACACCTCAGATCATCCCATCCCTCGCTTCAAGAAAGACACGGAAGGTTGAGAGAGAGTCCAGAAGTGTAATGCCCAAAGCAAGACACAGCATTCAAATCGAGCCTAAGCAAAGCTTTGACAAGCGAAAGGATTACAGCCTGTGCCTTGCAGGCTCCCTGTCGCGCGCCTCAAGGCGCTGCGACGCCGGCGATTCACATTCTGCTCAGAGCGCACCCAGGCTCTGCGGCGCCTTCTGCTGCAACTCTTATCCTCCCGCTTTCACCCAGCCCATGATTTATGTAGTGCTCATCGTTGTCAGTTTTTTTCTTTTTTTTTCTTTCTTTTTTTTTTTTTTCCCCCAAAAAAGAGAGATGACCTTTTTAGGAATTTCACAAAAACGACACTGATGCCAAGCAGTACAAATGTGCTTCTCTTAGTGACCTCACACACGGACCCTGCAGACTTCCCAGTACCATCAAACTGGGCTCTTAAACCACTGACTGTAAAATAAAGTATGAACTTGTGCTTATCAAAACAAACAAACAAACAAACAAAACCAACAAACCAAACCGAACAACAACAAAAAAATATCCCACCTTTTCCCTAAATTCTAACCTCATCTTCCGGCTACAGCCTTCTCTAGGCTTGGTATCATCCGCAAATTTAGAGATTTTATTTATTTATTTATTTATTTTCAATCTATCCTGTCCCCTGCTTTGCACAGTAGCACTCAGCAGAGTCTCACAGAGCTTAGTGGAGACCCTGGGTACAGTCCCAGTAGTTTTGCACACCCATGAGATCAGCTTTTTCTAGCACTTGAATTCATAGTTTGCATTTGAAGAAAAAAAAAAATTGGGACTGGCAACCAACCACCAAAACAAGATGTTATCAAGAAGATGCCATCTTCCTCTTTTGTTCTTTTTTTGCTTGATTTGTTGTTTTTTTGTTTGTTTGTTTTGTTTTGTTTTTTTTGGGGGGGGGATTACAAAAATATTGGTAAGTGAACAAAGCAAATAACATTCACAGATTGCCCACTAACACTTACTGTTGGCAATATTAACTTATTTAAATTTATATCCTAATAGCAATAAAAGTACCACAGCCTTACTATACAAGCAAATGCAATGTTATACTATATAACTAGAAGTGCTAGGACAGTGGAAGACTTGCTCTAACAAACAGAGACGTGTGAACTAATTCCTGTGAACAATTTATTCAGAGACACCAACTCCTGCTCTGCTAATGAATTCCAGAGGACGTTTATATTGCTGTGAATTTATCCTTTATTTAAAATTATTAATAAATTAGTTATATGACCATACTCAGTCTCCAGATTGCTTGCAAACCATTTTCCATCCCATCAAGATCTTATGTTCGTAAATCAGGTTACTCAGCTAATCCACATTTTCTTCAGTCCACAAACCTGCAGCGGTTTCAAGGTGGCTACTGCATTAAAGATTATGCAGATGAGCATCATGACACTTCTATCTTTCTCAGCTGCGTATTTCAGAAATCACGAGCTTGTTCACATGCACAGCTACAGAAAACCCTCATCGTGATTCCTGAATGCAAACTAAGTAAGGAAATTCTTAAGCAATTTTCACTTTCAAAAAGGAAAGATTAAATCTAACTGGATAAATCATTTCATAAATCCTTTGAGACAGTGGGTAAATACACTAAACATTGCATAATAAATAATTACCTGGGATACACAGGGTACAGGGTTCCAGTAAGTACACAATGCAAAGCTTCCTCATTTCACAGCCTTAAGCAAACAGAACAATGTTTCAACTCAAAATCAAACACTACGTCATCTTTTTTTTCTTTTTTTTTTTTTCCACTTTCTTACCATAGTGAAGGCTGCACTTAACCTAACCTCTTGGTTTAGATGTCTCTTGTCTACATAAAATTTTGGTTAAGCCTGCCAGACCTAGCACAGATACAATGTTTGGTCAGAAGTCCACACTTCAGGTAACACCACTGTTGTTACCACAAGTGTGCTGCCAACATAGCTCTGCCAAGCTGCAAGCAACAATTTCAGATGAAGTGCAACTCAAATCTATCCAGAACAGCATTTTGAGCCGTCTCTTACTGCTCGTTTCTGATATGTCAAATTCATCAAATTTTAAAATAAACTCAGAGAAGGAGAAGATACTAGGAAAATGGCACAAAAGGCATTTCTAAAGAACCTGTTTCTCTTTTTGTGTTACTAAGAATACAGAAATGGCTTTTTCAAAGCTTCTAACAGGAAGATTGCATTGAATGTTAGATATTTGATGTGCGCAGTAAAAAGGCCTTTAATATTACAAAAGTAGTCTCCTTAATCCAAGGTTCAAATGCCTATTTTAAAGGCATTCAGCATTATATTTAAACAAAGCTAGTGCAGTGCCTGCAGCTGCAAATTGCAGGGAACAAATGCAAATTACAAGAGTTCACACTGCAGGCTCTGAAAAGTCATCAAAGCCTCCAAGTACTTTTAAAGAATAACGTACAAAATGCCGCAAGACCTCACAAGCTACCCTGCAGGAATCCATCGCTTTTTACCTGATGGAGCGGTGAAGCTAAGAACTTCAATCCTTTCTTTATCCAGAACCTCTATAAAAATGCAAATAGCACCCAGCAGACATATGTGCAATTAAGAGAAAAAAAATAATAAAGTTTATGTTAAAAATTTTAATGAAACTTAACTATTTTTAAAGAGTTAGGAGCTTGGAAATCATAGCACAAATTGCATCTGGGCAGTGCCACTGAAGATGGATAAATTAACAGCAAAGTTGTCTGACACCATTGCCAGGAAATGTTAATGGTAAGAAGTAACTATCATCACCAGATGTTTCTCAACTGCCACAACTTCTTACAGTGAATTCAACTTTAAGTAATACCTACCGTCTAGCAAAAAGTTATCCCTATTTTGTAGATACAAAAACACATGCAGGAAGAGGTTATACATGAATTTTTACTACCTTCATTTTAATTCAACAGATTACGTACATTCACTAGCACCATTAAGAACCTTATTAATTTTATAAAGTGTAGTACACTTTATAAAATAAAATAATGTGAGATAAAAGGGTGAATGATAAAATAATGTGAGATAAACGGGTGAATGACTGAAGCCACAGAAGATTTCATTCAAAGGCCTCATTTTTCTAGTAGTAGAGAAGTAAGACCAGTCAGAACGTTGCAAGCCAAGCAACCAGGTGGGATATAAATTAAGAACTGAAGAAATATTGATTTCAAAGCTTGGAATAGAATAAAGAAACAGTTGTGGAAGCTGGCCTATTCCTTTTGATAGAGCAGAAGGGTACCAATGCAAGTGGCTCTCAGGCAGGCTGTGTTTTCCCCATGGCTTCTGCCTATGGATCTTCTCCATCAGGTGTCTCCACACCTCAGGTACACGCTACCAACGTTCATAACCACAGCTCAGGTCACTCCTTGCTGCCCTTGGGGCTGAGGGCAGCACTCTGTGTCCACAGCAAAGCCACCACATGGCAGTGACCTCCTGACAGTCCCCTGCAACTCTCCTCTCCGACACCAAACAGCCTGTTCAGGGGGCAGACAGCAGCTGCCAGGGGCCTCTCTCACTCCCCATTTATTTTTCTTGCCCCTCAAACACCCTCTACTTCTGGGCTGCCCCAACTCACATTGAAGATCCTTCTGCAGGTTTTCTGAAAGTTTTTTTCTCTCATCACTTTCTCCTTTCCATTAAAAAGAAGATAGTAAGTTGCCCAGTCCTGATGCACCACCATCCTTCATGTGCCTCAACAGCTTCACACAGGAGGTATTCCCTCTGTTAGTGGTGAATTTTCATCAAGTCAAAGGGTGTGGGGGAAAACAAAAAAAAAAAAACAAAAAAAAAAAAACAAAAAAAAAAAAAAAAAGGAAAAAAAAAAACACCTCCCAACCTTGGGATACAAGCCTGAAAGTTTCTTCCCTCATTCAGAAGACTCTGGAGTCCTCATGCATTTCTTCTCACTTGTTATTGAGAAACACAAAAGGAACCTTTCCAGTTCACTGAGACTATTACTAACAGGCAGGTGGGGACTGCTCACATCAAAGAGCATGCAGGGATATTGCTGAGCTGTATTTAATTTTCTTATTAGCAAGGCAGTAAATAAAAAAGATAGACCTTGCAGTACGAGCGCGGGAGATGGTGTTCACCTTGAGCCAGGTTCAAAACGAGCAGCAGGAAGAGCCTCGTTTCACTCAGCCAAGCCAGCGACTGCAATTTGCACTTCTTCAGGCGAGCACTGGTCTTCAGGACAACACAGCTACCCACTGATGCGTGCGATAGGAGCACAGCCAGGTACACATTGCACTTAATCACCAAAACAGCATCTCTTCATCTTCTGTGCGGCCAGGTATGGCAGGAACTCAGCCTCACAATTTCAGAGCCCTCCTGGTATCCCTAATTCCCTCCCTCATCCCCTGCGGACCCTCTCAATGCTGACGTTGCCGTTACTGCTATTTTCCAATGAGTTGTAGGCCTTCTGGGATTTCGCAGCGTTTGGATCCTTGTAACATTGCATTGTACTCAGTATTTCTGAAATACCCATGGGCCTTCTGATTTTGCTGTTAGTAAATCAATTGATAAAATGGGTACAGATAAGAAAATGCCTGGCTGTATACTATTTAAAAACGTTCACAGATGCAGCATGTTAATCCTCTGCATGATTCACATGCAACATCTGCTCCATGATGCTCAAGAGCATCAGAGATGTTCCTCTCCATAAAAGCACTCCTGTGATAAGGTATGCCCTCTTAAAAAGGGCATGCCTGGGAGCTGAGCATGGCAAGAGATGGGACCCAGCCATTGGAATGGAAACAGGCTGACCAAGACGAGACCAACACTTTGAGCAGACAGCAGAGCAGGTTTGGCTTTGTCAGGGGATACAGCTCCTGGGCAATTCCCAGTGCCTCTGCTAACTTCAAACCCAGGTCACCATCTTGAGCACGTGATAGGTGTCTGTCACTTGGAGAGGGAAGAAATGCAAATGGCGTAGCACCTAAAGTGATCCCCAGCAATAATGGCAAATGCAGTGATATCTACCAGTCTGCCCTAAATGCTGCTGGCAGCCTGCATGCTCAGGAAGACAGCTATGGTTGGGAAGGAGAAGATGGGACTTGGATGTATTTGCAGAGCCTTGCTTACGCTCCTGGAAAGCAAATACTGTCCTGCTTTTCTGTTGTATACACAGGTGCCTGGAGCACAGCCTGGAAGACCGGGCCTTTGTCCTCAACTCTCTTGCTAGCCACCTTCAGAGCTTTTGTTTTACACAGCGTGGCCTGGCACCCCTACTGTGACCAAGCTCAGTCCTCATTACGGCACCGTCTAAAAACGTGACCTAATTTTTATGCTTGAGTGTCAACTTCTTGGACCTCTGCCTCTCCACAAGGAATGTATTGGGTCACAATCTCACACAGCTGCAGCTAAAAGACGAATGGTCAGGCATTGCGTAGAGGTAGCTAAAAAAAACATGGTAATGCATTGACCAGTATGTTGAATGCAGGTGCATGCAAGCATGAAGAGGCTAAAAACAATTTTATCAGCTATCAAGTATCTTGAGAGCTGTCTGCAACCCCGCTATTGCCACCAACCAGTTTTCTGGGGTAGGGTACTGAATAGCACAGAGTAGGGGAGCTGTCTAAGCACTTGGGGACACAGTCCGAAGCTCTGCAAATCTATTCTGATACGTCACTCCAGTGCAAAGTCACTGCAGGTTCCAAAGGCAAGGAAAAATTGCTGGACTGAGTCACCAGCCACGTCAGAGCAGGGTGTTGCGCTGCGTGCCTACCTACCTGAAAGCAGACAAATTTGTAACAGGATGAATTACCCCAAAAGACATCCACTGTCAGCTATCTGTAGAGTCATAAGCTGAAAAATTTAATGGGAACCATAATTACCTGCAACTTGTCTGTAATCATTATACAGTTAACGTGTGGACAGCAACACGGATCACTTATCAGGAGGCTCCTTGGAGCTCATGATCCTCAGCTGAAGGGAACAATTAAAGCCAGCTGCCTGTTTTATCGCGGTGACTGATGTAAAAAGCTGACACATCCTCACGACTCAGTAACCCTCCTCTCTTTCTAAAAGCGTTATGTGCAACTTTGACTCGTTCGGGGTAGACTTGTGACAGAAACCACCTGCAAACACAGCACCGTTACCCTAATGCTCACGAGCTAACTCCCCCACCCCCCAAACACAGCACTCAGGTCCAACACAGCCTTTTATTTTTATATTTTTTTATTCAATTCCCCGAGCGGCTGCAGCGCTCCACAGCCCCTGACGGGACCGTTGGGGCGCCACAGCAGTCCCGCCCCTCCCCCACCAACCACCTCCAGCCGGGGGGGCGCGCAGCCACTGCGCATGCGCGGAGCGGCCGCGGGGCCCTGCCGAGGGGGAGGGGCCCGGTCCCGCCACCTCCCGGCGCCGCCGCACGAGGAGGGCGATGGCGAGCCTGCTCCCTGCGGCAGCCTCCTCTCCCGCCGGCGCCCCGGCGCGGAGCAAGAAGCGCCCGGCGAGCCCGGGCACCGGCAGCGGCCCGGCCAAGAAAAAGAAAGTGGCGGCGGCGGCAGGCGGCTCGCAGGTAATGGGGGTGGCGCGGCAGCGCGCATGCGCGGCGACGGCCCTCCCGTCCCGTCTTCCTCCCGCCGCCCGCCGCGCATGCGCAGGAGGGGCCAGCGGCGAGCGCGCTCGGCGACCGTTGGGGCCGTTGGGGGTGGGGCGGGGCGAGAGGCGGGCTCTCCTCAGGCAGGGGCGGTGCCGTGGGGTGGTGCTTGAAGTCACCTCACGGCCGTGCCGCGTTTACCTTACTGTACTTGCCGCCAGTAGCTTTGTGTTTAAGCGAAGTTATGCCCTGCTTGAGTCTTCTATATGTGTCTACGTGTGCAAAGCTCAGATTTACATAATGATGTTATTAACTGGAGGGCAGAACCCTCACGTAGGAGCAACTAACACTCAAAGGAGCATAGCTGGTTCCCTAGTGCTGTCCTGTGCTGCTCAAATAAAATCTTACATTGTATTCTTCTCTCCATAGAGATAAGCGGACATAAATGTGACATAAGGATGTAACGTCAGATGCCCCATCCCTAGAGGTGTTCAAGGCCAGGCTGGATGGGGCTTTGGACAACCTGGTCTGGTGGGAGGTGTCCCTGCCTATGGCAGGGGGTTGGAGTTGGATGTTGTTTAATGTCCCTTCCAACCCAAGCCATTCTATAATATTCTAAGGGCCTGATTTTGGGGGAGCAGCGTCAGGAGGAGAATTACTAACACGTGTTTCTTCTCACCTCCTACCCGTTGTAGCAGCACCGTGTGACACCACCGCATGGCTCCACAGGCCCCATCCCCAGTCAAGAATACCTCCCCTTAGACCATAAGGCAACATCTCGCCTTCCATATCTGTGCCCAGGAAGAGGCCCAGGGTCAATGTGCCCTACCGTGTCTGCATAACATCTGTATAAGCTTCAGAAGTAGCGTGTCTGGATTTCTTTTAGAAGGATTTCAGTAGCTAAGTGGTCAAAAAAAAAAGTTGGAAAAATGGTAGCCATTTTATTTTTTTGTCCAAGAAATGATTTTTCTTGGTAATATTTCATGACCTGTAGTAGTAGCATAGCCGCAAAGTATGTGCTACTGCCTGTTAGGTTGCTTATTTTCACATGAGCCATCAGGTCAGAGGAATGCATTTTTCAGCAGATCTTTTCTCCAGACAATTGAAAGCCATCGTGCACATGCCAGGGCACGGACAGAAACCATTCCTCGCTCCAAATGATGCTCTTGTAACTCTTGTTTTCACCCTGTGGCATTTACATAGTTTATTTTCCTTTTCTGGTGGGCTTATCCCTAGGAGAGGCAGCACAAACCACAGTGATTTATGTAGCTAACAAACTGCACTGCAACCGTGAAAAAAATTAACTGCCTAGCATGATCACGTTTGACAACTTTTCAAGGTCTGTTAGAGATATGAGTCTGGAGCTTCAGCTTGGAGAGCGCTGCTCTGCCTGTGTGTGCATGCATATATAAAATCCTTTATACTTAAAAAACTTCCCCAAACACGTCAGCCTCTAAAACTGTTTCCTGAAGCTCACATCAAACTTCAGTCTATGGACAGCTTCCAGTATTATGAGACAACCCACAATTTCTTACCCAAACTGGGTTTTGATAGTGTGATTAACAGTTTTTGCAATTCTTCTCACAAGTGATTTCAGTGCAGAAAGGAGTAATTTCTCAACTTTACATTCAAGTCAGCGTACACATCCACTGACTTCAGTAGTGCAGATCAGTCCCATAAGGAAAAGAAAAAAAACCTGAGGCTCAGAAAGTGCGTAACCTCAGGAATGGGACAAGAAACAGCTTGTTGATCTTCCAGTGTTGCTGACTGGCTCTGGAGCGAGCCAGTTTAAACAGAAACAAAATGGGGGCTTTGCAGTTTTTGAGTTAGAAACAGTGATCACTGGGCACATTCTTCTGCAGTACCTCTTCTAGTCTGTACTCTCCAGAAGTATTGTGTAGTCCTCAGTTAATTCCCGAGTACTTTTCCTGGGTCTGGAAACCCGTGGCAGAGCGTAGCGTTCAGCGATCCTGGCCTGCTGAGCTCTTCAGCACAGAGCCGGTCAACAAGCACTCAGTGCTCTGTCCTCTAACTCACCCACTCCTCAGGTGACTCAGCCAGACAGGGACTGGGCCATCAATGAATTTTTAATACTTTTTTTTTCTGAATAGATTACCTACCCAGTACTCAGTCATTGTGGAATTTTAATTAATTAATTAATTTCTAACACCAAACAAGTAACATTCTTCATCCAGCCATCTTATACTTACACACCCTTAGAGCACGTCACTGTCAGCACAGGTTTGGAGGTAGCACTTGTTATTCTTCTGACTGTTCAGTTTCCTAATTAACTTCTTTGATATCCTTAACAGCTTTTTACAGCCTATTTTCAGCCTTTCAGAAGACAAATATATGATGCTGTAGCTCAGCACAGAATGGTTTCTATTTTAAATAAACTGACATTGTGAAACAGATGGAGAAATAGCGAATTATTTCCTCGGTTAATTAGCAAATTACAGGTAAGAGGACCCCTACCAAGAGGTTTCTAACTACTTGCAGGGTCAACTTAGGATCTGGGGACTTTCCTAATGTACTGTGAAATACCTAGTATGCTTTTGGCCATTACATTAACTGCTAACTTTTGCTGAGACCCTTGTGCTTGGCCTACTTCAAAGTATGTTCACATTGTGCCAGCTTTGAGTTTCCCCACGTCTGTGGTTCCATCACTGTGAAACTCAACAAAAAGGGTTGTTGTTGTTTTGGTTTTTGTAACTTCCGCAAGTCATGTGAGCTTGTTTCTCTTCTGTGTGCTTCATGTCATGAGTAGCTATCGCAGTGCTCACGCTGAAAGATGTGCTGGTAGGGTAAGACCGTAGATATCAAAGAATCACCAAAAATGTGCTTATTTTTCAATACAACTGTTTTGCCTGAGGATAGCAACTAGACTGAGTACCTGTGTGTGTTAAAAACAAGAAGAACGCACAAGTATCACGCAGCATACAGGGTTTTTTTTAGCCCAATTTTGATTATGTTTCTCCAACACATGGTCTAGCATATGAATTGCTACTTTCTCCAAGATACACTCCAGAGGCATTAACAAAAAACATTCTTCATAGTTTGTATGACTTACTGACCCAAAGGTATTGAGTCATGTTTGCTTTGGAAGAACATTGCACATAGGGCTTGTCAGTCATGTCTGCAGAAGGAGACACATGGTTTTTGGATACAATGCCTGTATTTACCAAACACAAAATTAAAAGTGAGTTTACAGGAAGGCACGGCTGCAGATTGATTACATCACTTTTATTAGCCTTACACAGTTATTCCTCCCGTGCAGTCGTGCCACTGGAAACTACCGCAGTCTTTGCTGCAGCAAGGGATTTTTAATGTTGAGAATTGTTATGTTGAATGTTAACCTCCGTGTGTCAAAACCAGCGCTGCTTAGTGGCTTACATAGCACCGTTCAGTTAGATTCTTTGCCCAACGATTTCCAATAGCTGCTGTGCTGGTTCAGCTCCACTGCTGGCAGAGGTAATGGAAGCTCTTGGGCAGACTTGTCTCCAGGTCCCTTCTCTTTTTAATTACAAACGCTTAACCTGGGGTAGAATGAGTGTCTTCGATACTGATCTAAAACTGCCAGTAGTTCCTCCACCTTAATATTCACACGATTACTTTCACAGATGATTAGAGCAACAGGAAGTGTTCAAAGGAGTGTATTCAATATTAAGATGTAACTGATGAAACAAAACACTTGCACATGACAGCTAACAAGCTTAAAAGGCAAAATTTGCAGTGAGGTAAGAGAAGGATTTGGGAAAAAAGTCTGTGATTTTGTCAGAGGACAAAGAGAAAATGTGCTAAATATTATGGTGAAAGCATATTTGCTTACCTTATTTGCAGAACAACTTCATACATGAGTGATGAAGTATACAGAAAATGCCTCACTTTGAGAATGACATCACGGTTTGTCTTACATTTTGAACAGATGTAAACTGCTTTGTAAACTACAGAAATACACAGAGAATGCTTTTGCTTCCTCTCTTCATCCTTGTAGCAACAGCAGGTTTTGGTACAGTTTAGGAAATGAAGATTGAACTTCCTCCTCTGCAAGATTTCAGTAGTATTTAGGAGTTACTCACATTATTAAATGCATTGATTTTATCACTGACTGAACGTTGCAGCACTGCTACTGGAAACCGTTTTACGTAACCAGTGCTCATATGGGTATTTCACACTTCTTTCTGAGTTTCCCACTTTATGCTCAAAAAGAGAAACCATACAACAATATTAGAAGATACAAAAGTCAAAACGGCTTAGAGATGTTACTCTCTCAAATAAGCTCCTCTCATGCACAGCACAAATATGAAAGGAGCGACTCCAAGATGCACCTAGAAGTCCATTTTTGTATTTTAAATGTAACTGAATGATGCCGTTTTGCACTGTGATCTGGAGGGTTCTGACAGACAACTGTCTGCTCACCGAGACCTCAGTTGTACATGTTAACATGGCTACTGTTATGTATTCAGAAACTGTCCGCTAAAAGCAGAGAGCTTACCCGAGGACATAAATAGCGTGGAATTGACTCCAAACCATACATACATTTAATCAGTTCTCCTGTTCTGCTGTTTTACCAAGTCTATCACTGTAAGTAGGAAACCATCAAATCAATTTAAAAATAACTTTGTTTTAAAAAGTCCATTTGATCTGGCTCTAATTTCCTGAAAAATGAGGTTAGGCAGGATGAGTTTAACTACAGAATCAGTGAGTATGACTGCAGCTACTGAACAGAACTGCTGCCTTCACCATGTTCTGGGACAAGTACCTCCGCTGGTATGGCACAGTATAATAACGACTTTCTGATCTGAAAGGAAAAATTAACTGCTTATGAATTCAGACCTTGTTTACAGGCTTAATCGGTGTAACAATAAACTTGCTCTAATTATTGTAATACTACTCCACGTAAGACTTTCTGTAACAGAAAGGCATAATTATCCTCTGTAGCTGGAAATTAAAAATAAATAAATAAATAAAATAATGTGTTTCTCACCAATCTACTTGCCTGGAAAGAGACAGCAGGACCCTGATACAGCACAATAATAGGGAGGAGTAAGAACAATTATATTTGTCAGTTTATTAGAAAGCTATCATGTCATTATGCTCTAGACTAGACTCTTTCTCATTTTTGTAAACACCTCTCAGCCCTTAAGGTTATGACAATAACTGAAAATACATGAAATTAACCAATGAAACAGTCCCAATATGAAGCTAGTGCTTGCTTCAAAGAGTACCTTTAAAATCCCCCCGGTTCCCCGGGGATGTTAACTCAAACCTGATTAAATAGAACTAAATGGATAAAAAATATTTAAATTGGATGAAGTGTAGCTGTCCTGATACAGAGCAGTCACTTGCTAGCTCCTGATAAGAACTGCTGAGGTGGCCTGTTCCAAGTTCAGCCACGTGCGCGCTTGTTCACATCCCTACCCAAGAGCCGTGGCTCTTACAAAATGAGCTCAGCCAGCTTGAAACAAATGGCCTTGTCTTTACAAGAGTGTTGGCAGTAGCAGGCAAAGTGTGCTAGCCCCATCGCTGACGGGTATCATGCTCACTGCAACATCACACTGCACATCACCAGACCACACAGCACTAAAAATCCCCCGGACGTGCAGTTCTCTGCGTGAAGCACTGAAAGGGCTACCGCTTAGATCTAGCCCTTTTAGACACGCGAGTCCACAAAGATACTGTCTGCGATAAAGCAGACGGTGAACAGCTGAAACGTGAAGCATCTCTTCTAAGAGGTCTTTTGTCCTCTTCCAAAAAAGAGCTTATTTTCAGGCAGTCCGCTAATGAGAGCCGGGATTATCCCGAGGTACAGGTTTCTGTCAGTTGCGCATTTGAAGTCAAATCTGTTAAAGAAGCAGAATACCTCCAGTCCCCGACAGGGAAAAGCAATAATTAAAAACAATTAGCAGATTTTGCAGGGAAATGTGGCAAAAGGTACAATGCGTGTGTTTTAGGTTTAGCTTTTTTTAAACAAGAGGGAGTTGCTTTTATACAGCAATCTGGATTAAAAGGGAGGCTGTCAAAACTGAGAGCTAAGCATTGACTTTGCTTGACGTTTATCAAATGCTGAAGGCTTTAGATGATCTGTAATCACAAAAGTATGTGCATTTCCAAACCGGTCTATGCCAGTCCCAGAGAACTACCAACCCCCCAGCCAAATGTGATTAGATTCGAGATTGAGAGTAAACACAGATGTGTTATGTTGTAAAAATGCAAAAGCATATGTGTATTGACTTTTACTGTGGGCGTCAGTATGCTGGTGTCATGCTATTTACCCTTCTCTCTCGCCTGACCCTAGCAAGGGAATTTTAATTTTTGCTCTAGGTGGGTGATAATGGAGAGTCTTACTGTGATTGTACTCAATTCCAGGATTCCTAATAAGTATACAAGAAGGTTAAAAGAGATAATAAATATGGTTCATTGCTTCTATCACAAGGAGATAAAATTGGATGGATTATTTTCTTATGAAAGAGGAAGAACAATCTAAAACACTTTATGCATGTACTTTAGCATGACATTTCGTCTGAGAGGTAGCGCTCCTAAAAAGCAATCTAAGAATTCGCTTAGCTCATTAAAAAGTTCAGGTTAACAAAAGAAAACTTGGAATAACTTAACAAGATATTGCAGATTTGAATAGCTGTCAAACTATTTTTCACATTTTTGTAAAGTGTAGTGCTCATGTTAGATAATATTTCAGTTCAGCAGCAGTTACGTAAATGTATTAATTTTGGTTTAGAAAGGCTGATGGAGATATTACTTTGGTAGCCTGGCACTGTTTTGAACACATTTTTCAAGCTTTCCAAGAAAACAGAATAGAGTCGTCAGCTGTCTATTTAGGGCCGTAGAAAGCCAAAAAAGTTGTGACACTGCATTGCGAAACGTGCCTGGCTCTCACGGCAGAATTCATATCCATCTCCAGCACGTCTTGTCTCCCTGAAAACCCACCTGCAATTTTGGGAGGCAGAACTAACCACCCTGCCCAGTCTATCTCCATCTCTTCTACCCACCTCCACAGCCCGCAGCGGTGTGCTTCTGCCGCCTTTATCATGCCAGCACCGGTACCTGCCAGGCCTCCCCAGCTCTGGAGCAGGTCACAGGTCAAAAGTCTACCCCACCAAACCTTCCTCCCTCCCAGAAAACCGCTCTGTGTCCTGCTGCGTTGGTGAACTGGGCTGATCCACAGGGTCTGACGGGTGCTGATGGGGAAGAAACTGGCCCAGCTGGCAAAGAAAACTACTTTTGCACTACAAGTGAGCTGCTTCCTAAGCTTAGAGATTGTTAGCTGCAGGTTTCACTAGTGTGTCTGAACAAACTAACTGGAAACTGAACAGTTCAAGATCTGACTCATCGCCGAGCCGGTGTCCCTGCCCATGGGAGGACAGGGAGGGCAACGGCTTCAGCCATCTTACAGTCCCCTACGGCGTGTTTGTCAGCCTCTGACCACCTTAGAAGTGCTTCTAGGAAACCCAGCAGGCTCTGTGAGATGCCACCAAGATAAGCTAGCAGGAAATGCTAGAGACAAGTCCTAATGTTCCTTCTCCCTGAAGACTTAGCAAATCTTTCCACTTGGTATTCAGAACCATGAACGTTTGCCTTTCTGAAGGCTGGTAGTAAATGCTTTCGTTCAAAAGCAGAACGGATGTCACGCTTACAGCGCTGATACCTTCTTTTTTATATCAGGTGTCCTTATAACTGCTTGCTCTGCCGTCTACTTGACGCTTCTTCTGTTCCTGCCTTTGCCCAGGGGACCTCGAGCCCCTTTTCTGCACGCACACCCTAACTGCTAGACTAAAAGCCAGGCTAGCACCGCGGGAGAGGTGCGTGGAGATGTGTTCTCTACTGCAGCTGAGGATGGAGAGGGATCCTGTTTGTTCCAAAAAGAATGACTGCGCAGTCAGGTATTGAACACCGTCGTCAGAATGGCCACTCGACGTACGTTATGTACGCTTTTTCAGTTTACGCATTTTATATGATATTTTAATGCAAAATACACAGTTGCGCAAACAGGGGTCCGAAATCCTTTCCTTCCAAAACTCTAGCCAAAGAGCTATGTAGTCATGCCATCTAATAACACCTATTTATGTGGTAATAAAAATGCATGACTGTTAATTCAAGAAACTAATAGGAAATGGATAGAAGGAAGCTATTTTGTGAGTAATATGTAATTAAACTATAGCAGAGACTTCCACAGAGTCTGTCATTCTGGGAGGAGTGAGTTTTTGTAGTTATGTGGTTTCTAGTCATCTTGCTCCAAGACCTAAATGCCAGCTGACTTGGAAAAAAAAATGTCCTTGCTGATTATAAGATCCTGCTATGGATAAGAAGCATTTTGGGGAAATAAAGCATATATGTATATATGTAGAATATATACACATATATATATATTTTGTAAAGCACTTTGGGCCATTGGTAGGATTTACTACATGAAGAGAGTCTCATATCAGACCTGTCCTTTTATCATTTATTAAACAAAGCAAAAATGGTTTGTTGTATATCATATGTCCTTAAATTTTATTAAGCAGACAAAATACTGGGCTTCCACAAGGTATGTATTTTGACTTCTGTCCTTACAGTGCAGCACGCTCATAGCACTGCTCCCCTTATATTTGTAAGGATGTTGTGTGCTTATCACGACAGCCTCATTTACTGCTTCCAGAGATTTATGCTTTTCTGAGTTAGTGAAAGAATGAGGAGAAGGGAGCAAAAGGCCGAGACACCTATGATAGTTTCTGGGTAAGTTAGAGAAGGTTTACAGGTACGGATATTGTCAATTAAGTGGTATAGCTGGAAAAATCAGTCAAGCTTTCAAGCATACAAGTCTTTTTTCAAATCTGAAAATGAATCAGCATTTTCCAGAGCTAAATACAGACTGAGAACATCTGCTTAGCGTTTCGTTAGGTATGTATCGTTTAGATCGTTTTCGAATTAAGGTTGGTGGCATCCCAGGAGTACAGGGGCTGTTCATCAAGGAAGGGAGAGTGTGTTACAAAAATAGTTGTCACCTGTGAGAAAGGAGGAGGGAGTTAAAACCCGTAGAAGGCTGTGTGAAAGTTATGCGATGTAAAAAGTCTTTCTATTGAGCCAGTGGTGTATTGTTATGCCGTCCATCCAGAAGCTTGTCTTAATTTTCCAGATAAACAGGTGCATTTAATAAAAGATGATCCCTCTGCCTAGAAACATTATGCCCTGAAACCATCAGGACTACAGTGAAATTCTGCTGAAGTTGAACATGCAGAAATTAGGGCAGTAATTAACATGAGTTATATGACTGCTTATGACCAAAAGAGCTTTTCGTTAATAAAAATGGTATTTTCTAGTTTTTAGGATATTGATTTCTAAGTAGGAGCATGGAGGGTTGCCCAGGGAGCTGTGGGATCTCTGTCCATGGAGGGGTTGTAGTCCTGGTTGGGACACTGCCTTGTGCTGCCTGGTCCAGGTCCGGTTCTGACCCCACCACCTCCCCAGGTCTCCTCCAGCCTCAGTTGTTCTGTGACCCAGCGTTAGTGTCTCATGTCAGACGACTGATGTATGGGATAAAGATGGGTGCGTCCTCTCCCTGGACGAACAGTCCTTTAGCAGGCTGCTCGGGGTACCTCAACTGGGGACGTTTCCCTGTAGTGTGTTAACGAAGCCCCAGATTCAGTGACTATGTTTTAATATTATTATTCTTTTTTATTCTTACTTACTTTAACAATGCATGTGTTTTAATAGAATTGCTTTTCCCCCTGAGAAACACCACGATGTCCTTACAGCAAAGTTGGCTCTTAAAGTAAGAAACTGGAACAGGAGAAAGCTGGAGAAAGCCTTGACATGCGCACAGCATGTTCAAGCCCCTCAGACCTCGTCCGAAGTTGTCATTTGCCAGAAAGTCCTTATTCCCTAAGTTGACTGCCATTGGTTACTTAGTCTAGAACTAGCAGTGCTAGTTGGAGTCTCAGGTTGGCATCCTTACATTTTCTCCCTTGGTTGGAAGGTTTCCGTAGGTTTTTGCTAAACCTCTTTTGTTGCAGCCAGAATTGGCTTTTGGTGCAGCCACAGAATTGCCCTTTCAAGCTCCTCCTTTCCATCTGTCCCCAAAGGTGTTTTTTGGTATACTAAGTAATTCATTGTGGAAGACTTCCTAAAAAACCCTTCTAATCCCATCCATAACAAAATACTAAATAATAAATATTGAAAGTATTTAAATATTAAAGAAATGTTGCCCTCTCACCTATGATAATGGATGTCATACCAGACTTCTCTAATTCTAGTGTAGTGGAAAGTCAGGTCTTTTAACAATTCTGCTTTCTTTCAAGTCCAGCAAAAAAGGCAGTCGGGATACCAGTTTGTATGCAAAATGTTCAACTGTGGCGCTTTCCAGGATGTGCTGCAGCTCCTCAACTTCAGTGATATAATATCAGGGTGAAGTGTGTTGCCACAAAACTTAGACAGTTGAGCAAACAGCCACCTGCTTGTACAAATATTTCTGTGGATAGCTTTCAGAACTTTGCCTCCAAATTAGTATCGCTGTACAACTCTCTCCTCCCTTTCCCCCCTGAGCAGTCTCAAAATAGTGTACAATAGATACTTGTATCACCTTATTTTCATCTCAATTAAAATTTGCCACTTGTCTGTTTTGGCACAGTCGTCAGGATTTTTCCATTATCCAGTTAAATGTAGGTATCTACAGGATAATGCTCCTACAGTTTTGGTGATTACAGGAGACCTGGTATGCTATTCAAAGCAGGAGTGCTTGGTGTCGAGTTTGCTAGATGAAGGAAAGTGCATGTAGCAGATTCAGGGCGTGTACAGCAAGATATTTTTTTTTGTCCCATAATATGGGACAGACACTAAGGGTGACATTTCTTGTCTGAAGATTTAAAAAAAAAAACTGAGAGGTAGTTTCTTTTCCTGTCCTCTTTTAAGGACTTTTGGAACACCTGATACAGTTGCTGCTCTCTGATATCATGTACTTTTGGAAGTTTGTAGAAAAAAAACATTGTTATTCTAAATTGCTTTAGCAGTGGATTGTTCCATCTGTCACTGTACCTAACATTTGCCTTTGTTTTGGTATGACAGACCTAAATACCTAGATACAAATGAAAAAATCTTCCAAGTAACTTTAGAGTGTGGTGCTAAGCCTTTGCGGTAAGATGGGTGATATTTACTCATGCATTATGACAGCAGGAGGTGTAGTTAGCAGAAGCATAATAGAAATAGAGTGAGAATTTTTATCTGCTTCAAGTGACAATTAAGACAGGCAGAATGAACGCCTAAGGGTTGCAAAAACAGGAAAAATCTAAAACTAAAGTTTTGTTATCTATACCAGTTCACCAGTTAGTCCACAATACCTGGATGTAAAATTAGACTATTCTAATTCACGTCTATATGTTTTTCCTACCAAAAATAGATAGGAGCTCTGGAAGACCTGTCCTTCCTCGAAACTAATTAATGCCTTGAAGAGAATACTCAAACTTTGTTTCCTGACAAAATGGGTAACGTTATACAGAATAAACTAAAATCAGAAAAGTGAGTATTTTTGCAGAATGGAATTGTGTTCCTGTCAGCCATAGGAGCTGGTATCTTTCTGCTTTCCTTGCCTCTGGTTCAGGCATGTTGTAGATGAATGGAGTTGGATTCTTCTCCTACCTTGGCTGAAGCCTGTTATTTGACAGAGGGGTTTTGATATGCTCCCTGAGCAGCATTACAGCGATAACAGCACATGAGCATATCGTAATCCTCCATTCTTTCTTCCTGAAGTTCTTTGACCTTAACTGGTCTATATCGAATGATGTATTTTAAAACTTTAAGATGCAGTTTAGCCAAAGTCCTTGACTGAACTGTTTTTTTTTTCTGATAGAGAAAGTACCGTCAGTTTTTATAAAAAAATCAATTGTGATTTACTCTAGTCTTTCTTGCTACTATACTTCCATACATTTTCAGATGTAATGTCCATCAATTTGTAAGATTTCTTTCTCTTGGGGAATCAAAATATTCTGTTCGCTGGGCTCAGTTTTACTCTTGGTGAAACTATGAACTAACATGCTTTTTCATTCCATATATACGGAAATTTCTAGCTCCAGAGCTGCTTCAGCATGACATTCAGCTCTCGAATTTGTCCAAGTTAAAATTTTCTTAATAAAGAAAACTGTCAAACGTTATAAACAAGGACTAGTCCCAGTCCACCAAATGAAATCTGAAAGTGAGAGATCCTTTGCAATTATATAAGCCGAAGGGAGCTCTGTGGCAAATGCAAATTAAACCACACTTTTCTGGGATAGCGTGCAGCTATTCACAGTTGCGTCCCAATTACATTTTATTTGAGGCTTTTCCCCATAGAAAATAGTATTATTTTTTTCCCTTAAAATATCTGTAAGTTATAAAACTTTGTCCATCATAGTGCTTGAAAGTTTTTAAATGGAAAAATATGTTTGGCATCTGAAATCTCTTGAGAAGAAATCAAAGCTTTTACTGAAGATTGTTACTCTGTTTCTGTGTTTGAAAGTTTAGTAATGTTGAAGAGGATAAAGTCAATCTGAGTTTTCCTGGATTTTTTTTTTTTCCTTAAGTGAGCAGCACCAGTACAATGGCAGTTCTTGTGTCACAAAATTGCTAGGTCTTTTTCTTCTAGGTTTTCAAGCAATGTTTGAGAGGCGGGAATGTAATTAAAATCTTACCCTCCCTTTGGCTGCATTTTTAATTCTGAATTCAAACCCTCACACAGTGTAATAGAGCTTTGCTTTAGGGTGTTTTATACCTCTATCAAAGTGACTAAAGTAATTAGTATTTTATACATTTTGGTAAGTATTTTGTCACTAGAAGCGCCAGTGCAGGTGAATGATAATGGTTTGAAGCTCAGGCAGTGACGGGACCCTAAATGAGAATGTCGCCTTTTAATCAAGAGCCCTTGGAGTCTATGGTATTGAAATGCCCTACAGAGAACATAGAAAAGCCATCCATCACCTTGTGACAGGCCAATCTTTTAGCGCATGAGTAAGATTTTATTCATCCTTTCTAAGGCACTTGGAATAGAAGATGTTTTAACTCATCTCCAAACAGCGCTGTGGAAGTTGGAGAGCATAATGTAAGGATTGCTTTCTGGCCAGTGTATATGTCTTTATTTATCATCTTTACTGACTTAGATTGCAGTTGAAACTTTGTCCATGTCCTGCCTCTAACATCCCCTCCCCTCCCCTTTTACACACCCAACAGGCTGGATTATTGCCACATTTATTGTTATGTTTGGAGTTGATTTGAATAGTTGATTAACTCTCGATGTTCAATGGAAATACTCAGCAAGTTAGAAGGGAAGAACTGCTGCCTTCCAAAGGGGAGATTTTGTGATTCACATGGGAAAGCAGGGGAACATGGGACTCGGAAGTCCTCTGAGAATGCTTATAAGAAGGTGAAGTACATTTAGTAAGATGGACTTGGAGTTGTAAACTATTGTTATTATAACAACTTCAAAAATCTCATTTTGAGCTTTATTTTCTTTATTTTTAACTACCCTCCCTCAGCTTTCTTTATGAATTAAAGCAGAAGCAGCATCTGACGACAGTATCATAATTTCAACAAAGATGTTTTTGTTGTCAGGCCCTTGGGGTTTTACTTCTGATGTCAGTGGAAGCAGAAACCTGCACCCTGAGCCTTGTCTTTTCTGTTAGGAAGAGTTGGCAACACTGAAACTTACTGACTTTGGTGGATTCTCTCCCCGTTTATGCTGTAAGCCTGACTGAACATAGTGCCCACCATACGAGCTGGTTGGAATCAGGAGCACTGACTGGCACTGTAGTTCTCTTGGGTTTAGTAAATCGAGTTCTTCAGTACCCTGTGGAACAAAATTTGCTGTGAATATGCAGGATTTTTTTTTTTCCTTCCTGCTTCCTGGCATTTAACAGTTCCAAGCTGAAATCTTTTTTGTCCTACCCCAAAATAAGCAGATGAAATCTTTTCATCACTTTGAAGGGCGAATGTTCCTAAAACACCACCATGTACCAGAGTGCTGAGAGAGAAAAGGCTGGGGAAATTGTATCAGGCTTCATTTTAGTGTGTGGAAAGGAGGAGGGAAAGATGTTTTTCCCACTGAATCCAAGAACGAGTAAAATGCAACCAGATGGAGAAGACATGTTTATATGTGGTACTGAACAACTCTCTCCGTCTCCATCTCCAAACCTTTCTGTCACAGAGATGGAGAGAGTTATCTTGATGTTCGAGTGAGTGTTATTGAGTCTTCAGTGAGTTTCTTTTCAAAAATATACTCTTCTACCAACATAGGTGATGAGAAATTTTTAGCTATCATTTTAATTCGAGTGTAACCACGTCCAAGTCTGACACCTTTCTCTGTGGATTGTTCCCAGGGACGTAAAGAGCTGCATTTGTGTCTGTCAGAGTGTACGCGCTCATGTTTTAATGGCTCCTGTCATGTCATCATGCAAAGTTAAATGAATTAGATATTCAGAACGTGCAAGAGCCTGTGCCAGGCTTGTTACACAGTGAGAGATAACACATTAATCAAACAGCTTAATATATGTTCCCGTATGCACAATATTAGCTGGTATTCTGTTAAATAGCTGACATTCAAAATCTACTCCCAATTTTGAAAAGTCTGCTCGTATCATTGCTGCTGTCATCTCGTGACATCTGTGCTCTGTTTCCACACGGCATTTTCACTCACCATAATTGGCTGCTAGTGAAAATACAGGTATTATCCATCTATTTCTATAAATTACCATTTTCTTCCCTGGCTGCATGCCACAGCTTCATCAGGATGTCACAGAACTTAAAGCTAACGAGTAAGGTGCTACAAGTTGGATATTGCTGTTTTAAAAGTAACCTATTACAGGAAAAAACAGACAAAAAACAGTGTTGAGGCTGAGTTAAAATAACTGTGTCAATGAAATGAAAATCATCATTGTGGTATTACTGTGAAAATCAGCTGCCAAAAGTAAGTAGAAATAATTGAAGTATCGACCTTCACATATAAAGGTTGGAGAAAAGTGGGTTCCTCAGCAAGCCAAACTGGGTGCTTGCGGCAAAATTATCACCAACTTTGAGGGCTTGATTTAGAACCAGACCCTTCTTATCACTTATTTTTCAGTAGCAACCTACAACCCCCCAGTCATCACAGTAAGACAAAGCCAGAGAACTGGAAATACTGAACACAGAGAAAATGGATTTCAAAGCAATACCAACCCAGAAAACTGCACAGATGATCACCTTCATCTACAATTACTCTCCTCATTGTAGTGATAAAACTAACTAAAGAATGATTTGTGGAAAACAGATAGAGAAAATCAGCCTACCAAACTGCTTTTGCTCCCTTAGACTAGAAACTCCTTTCCAGTTCTTACAGAATTTATTTATGCATTTAATTTTTGCTTTACCAACACACTGTTCAGTTTACTTTCTATTTTTAGGTTCTGCTTTACCATGCAAAACTGTAACATCTAGGAAGAATGGCCACTGAAGATCATATTGAACCTTAGTAGTGTGCAAATCCATTTTCTTTCTAAGGCATGACATGCATGGTATGCACTGATAGGATGACAGAAATGCACAAATTGAGATTTTCAAAATTTGGCTGTTTCATATTTTTTGTTTTTTACACTTTGTTAAATCCTGTTAGTCTAAAGCAATGAAAAAAAAATTACAAAATAAAATCTGGAAATAAATAGATAGGAAATGATACTGCAGCATAAATCAGTTATCCCAATATACAGTCTTAATATTTTTTTTGGGGAAAAAAAAGGTACTGATTCAGACAAGCACTTTCATGAGCTAATTCTGCCTGTTATTCAGTCCCATCACAGACGCCCGTACCAAACCCCACAGTGCTGATTCTACCTGCAAGTAGCCAAAATAAAGAACTTGACTTCTATGGTCTACAAGTTTTGCTTGTCCTCTCCCTAAATAAAACCAGACAGATGGAGCAGGCTTTGGAAATCATGTGAAAACCAATCCATCTGCGGTAGGGAATTTGGAACAGAATATATTGAAAAAATTAATAGATCCACCAAAACCTGAGATTAAAGCTACTATGTGAATAGGCAGCCTCCCAATGTGAGCTCTCTCCCGGTACAGACAGCATATTCGGGGGGGCCCAAACTAGACTCATTCCTGGGGTTTGGCTTTATTCAAAAGAAACTAGTGCTAAGGTAGCAAAGCTTAGCGTGGGTCTCTTCTCCATGCTTGGCTGCTCCTGTAACAAACCTCTTAGGACTGGAGTATTTGCCACAGGTCTTTGCTCTGTAGACGTTTCGCTGTCTCCCACCCAACTGGCATGCACTGAAAACTTGATAGATGGCCTTAGGAAAAGAAATGCAAAACGGGAGAAACACCTCCACTATTGCTCCACTCTGTCCCAGGAGGATCAACATCTATTAATAGTGAAAAAGGCTGCCAACCTGTCACACTGTGGTTGTGGTTAAAATTCAGCTAAAGCACATAAATACAACTTTATGGGAGGAATAAAATTGCACAAGTGTTCCTATAAGAAGCCTTTGACCTGCTGTCTGCCTTTTAAAACACGCGATTCCAGTCAAAGGTGCTTTATGCCTGGCTAAGGAGGGTGCTGCGAGGAGGAGGAGGAAGGCAGAGGGAGGTAACACGGGAAGTGGTGGCAGCATGGACTGCCACGGAGGTTAGCAGCCAGAGGAAGGGTTGATGAGAAAGGATGCCTGACTGACCGTAATTACTCACGGCCTTAGCAGCTGCCTTTACTGCAGTGTTTTTTACTGTTAATTGGAGTAAAAGTAGTGTAAGCATGTCCACCTGTACTGAAACCACACCTGCATTTGGCAGGGCATATGCACCCTGGAAATGTGAAGACGCTCCCAAGTATTTGCAGTTAAAGCCTTCAACAGCCTGCAGAGGAATACAGGCTGCTTAGTGACTACTGTAGCACACATTCCCTGTAGCTCTAGTTACATATAGCCACTGTTTAAAAGACACGATTTAGTTTTGAAGAGCACACTGGAAGTTTCTTCACTGTCTCTCTCCTTGAAGTGTACATCAAATTCCCTGTAAAGGCAGTTTACATTACAAGATCAATTAAAAAAAGAAGCTTTAAAGAAGCTATGAGGAGTTTCAGCCCACAGTTACACTTTCTTTTCAGCCTCACTGCAAAGCATTTGGGATTATGCTAGGGCAGTGGGGTCGGGGGAGCTAGCTAAGTGGCTGGCTGGGTCGTGGAAATGTGCTGGAGAGCGGTTGTGAATTCAGCAGGAAGGGGAAGTTACCCCACACGTGACTCCGGGTTACAGCACACATTGAGCAGTGCACGTTCCCTGGTGACATGCACTTCCTCACTGTGCTGGTGAAACCACAATCTCTTAAAAGGACTACAAAGGGGAGCTGAATTCATTCCTGTTTTTTTTGCCCCAGCGCATGACAGTGAAGAATGAACTATCATCGTACAAACTAAATGACCAGGCAAACAAGCACAGCTGAGAGAGTTTAAATTCAGTGTTAAAAGATAAAGACCACATTTACTTTACAGTAATTGTTCACCGAGAAATCTTCTTTCAGGCTCTAAAGAATGTTTTGTATTTATCAGTGCATTATTCACTTGCAAGAAGGATGGGTCTTGCAGTATACAGATAGATCCATACTGGTTAAAATTCATTTGGCATTTCCCCCCTAAAAAGCTTTTTTTTTTTAAAAAAAGCAACTAACCTGAAGCATTAAATCACGTTTCTTACGCTTTAAATCCCATTATTTTAAAACATAGGTTGGACAACCATTTGTAGGCTGTTCAGGCACTTCCAGTTTGGGGCTGAAAAACTGCCGAGGCTATCAGCTGAGAATCTGCAGGCTGCACTGACAGCATTTCAAAGCCCCGTACTTGCAGGAGTTCACTCCTCTGTGCAGCAGTCTGTTATTCTGGAAGCAGTGCTCCTGCCGAACCCTTTAATGTTTCTCTAGAAAGAAAAGCACATTAGCTGAGTATCTCTCGTCCATAGTGCTACCGCTGTAAATCAGAGCTTTCATACAAGCCGTGCTGACTGAGCGAACTGGCATGCCTCTGCAGCATGGCTTTTATCTCAGTTCCCTGCGTGTAACTGGGATCACAGTGCTCAATCTTATTTGCTTCTCAGTCTGCCACCGGGCTCCCCAATTTGCCATCAATTGCATACCACAGTGGTATGCCTACACCTGCCCCCTCTGCCTTGGAGAGGCCACCACCACTCAAAGTGTCCAGGGGAGATCCCGTAGCTGCTGCTTTCCGTGTGCCCCCATGGGACCGGGGGATGACTTGGGTATTTGTGGGGCCCACAAAAGCAGCAGCTGCTGCTCCGGAGCCCGCTGGCTCTGCTACCGTGCACAAACAAAATCCAGAACTTGTGGCCGGCACCATGAGTTACCCCGACTCTAATACCTGAAATCCTTAGGGGCTAGTCCGGAAGAGAAACTACGTGTAGAATTTACATTCATGAATTGTCCTGCCAGGAGCAGTTCCTTACTTTCCTTCCCAGCAAGCCAGCAAGCTTAGCGCTCAATCCACAGAGAAAAGATCACTGAGGACAGCGAGTGTAATATGTAAATGTGTACCCAGCTGCAGAAATTAAGGCCTGTGTGTATAAGGAAGCTTCTCGCCCTTTGCTGTTTATTCATTTCTAGTTACTCTGTCCCCAGATACTAGATACTGTTAGGAGAAATTGTTCAAATGCTGCTCAAAGCCTGCTCATAAAGAGAATATGTAGAAGATCATTGAAGGGGTGAAAGCGATGAAGTAATTTATCAGAAACCATAGGATTGTTGTAAGACTGACCAAATTAAAGGAGAGAACACTTTGAAGAGTAACTGTGAGTGCCGACTCCTCCAGTTACAGAATTTACACTGATAATGAACAGTATCAGAGATAATTTATTCATCAAAAATAATCTCGTATCTCAAGCCTCGTCTTTCTCAAGATTAATTGTAGGGTAATGTCAGCTGCTGAAATCCAAAGTGCTGGGAGCATGCATGTGCAAGAATGTAGTTTGAAACCAAGCAATTCATTGTATAAAGTCATTCTGTTCAGGGTCGCTTAAGACAGTATTTTCTCTGCTTGCTGTCACGTAATGCACATGTTTCTAAACATCCATCTGCATTTCTTTTGTTTCTGTGACAGCCATTGCCTTTTGATACTGTCTTTAGCAAGGGAAGTCTCGTTTAAGCTACAGACTTCAGCATTGCTTTCACTGATGTTATTGCGACAGTATCCCCTGTAGTATGGGTTTACAGAGGACTGACCATGGTTTTGAAACAGATCATCCCTATTCATATATTTTACTTTAATAAGGCATTAGAAACATGGCTATTTTACTTAAAAACTTCTTTACTTTGAATGTTTACGACCTCTCTTTGCTATGTTAAAAACAGGCAATGTAGAATTAACTGGTAGTTCCCCAAAGTAGAGCTCAGCTTGCAGGGTTCCTAATCCTGTAATTACTTGTGCATGTAGTTGCGAACACAAACACTTCCCTTGTAATCACGTGGAGAAGATATGCCGGCTCAAGGCCTTTGCTGTATAGTCTCGAATTCTAGGGGTACTCCTGTAATTCAGTAATAATAATGATCCTTTTTTTCCTCCTACTTGAAAGAGTATATGTATCAACACAGAAGGTTTTACAATGCAGGTTTTCACAGGAAAACATTTTTTGTTATAAGTATTACCCATCTGAAGGTAAAGTGGAGAAACATTTTAACCATCTGTTCAGTAAATACTGATCTAGCTTTTAGCAAAGCTTTTTGTTCCTCAAGACAAAAGAATCGGAGTATGAAATCCTGTCGATTGAACTACTGTTGCCTCCATGGCCAAGTTCTCCTTGGCTTCAGCATAGATCGGGATTTCACTAGGCACACTGGTGTATGTACAGAGGGGTAGTTCTGGTTAGCGTGGAGACTTAGAGGGCACGAAAACAAAGCAAACAAACAAAAACACACATTGAGTCAGCCATGCAGAACTATCAGAAATTGGTTGGACCACCACACGACTTTCTGAGCTTTCCAATCACACACACACACATTCTCCCACTGTTTTTCCTGCTAAACAAATAAACCATAAAGAAAAGCCTAGAAAACACCAACCAGTACCCATGTAGATTTCGTGAGGTTTGTATATGAAAAAATTATATACATAATAAAATCTTTTTTCCCCTCAATCCTCACTCAAGCATGACTGAAGTCAGGGATGAAGAATAAACTGATTCTTCAGCTATTCTGCAGAGCCTTGAAAAGAAACAACTTTTTATAAACCTTATTCTCTTTATTACTGTTAACGTTTTATTACTGAACACTCTGAAACAAATCCAGTGCACACTTCTGCTGTTTCTGGTTTCATATGCTGTCTTGCACTTAATAGAGAGGGCTTTCATTAATTCTGAAATGAAACTGATGCTGTTTTTATTCAGTAAGCTCTGGCCACTCTTTTCCCCTCCTCCCCTTTGTATGTCAGCTGTAAATTGCTTGACAAATACTCTGTTTCATGCTTCCCTGCTGCTGGCATCTTTAAAGATTCAAAAGAGACAGAAAAGCTAAACAGGCAACAGGTAGGTAATAAAGCAAATGGCTCGGTCTCTGGTTAAAGTTGCTCAGAGTAACAAGCAGTAAGACTGAATTCTTTCTTCAGAGTGCAGGTGGAGAGGCCATGAATGAAAATAAATTTCTGAACACAGACTCCAGCGCAGGATCAGTGGAAACAGCCGTCAAGCCATTACCATTTAAAGATCCAAAATTCATCGTAAGTATATTATTTTAACAATTTGAAATTCCAAACTCTTCAAATAAAACCCTAGCTAGATTTCTATTTAACCATATTGCTAATGTAAATATTAAGAAAGTCAGGTTAACAGCCAAATAAAAGATCGGCAGTTCTGAAGAAATTGACCTCAAGTCCATGCCACACTATGGTCTGATGTGCACATTATATTATAACACAAAAATGGCACTCATCCAGAGGGAGAACCATTATATTAAATTGTGGAACAGAGCCAGAGAACCTGGGAGCTCAAGGTATGTGCAGAAGTTTTATGGTGCAGTACCTGACAAACTAACAGGGCTAGAAAGGCACTATTTATACCCCTGTAAATGTAGGAATCCCATCTCCCAGTTCCTAGCCAAGGGAGGTTGCAAAATAGTTGAACTAAAAGTCAGCCACACAGTCATTAGCAGCTGGCATTTTGCTCTTCTCCCAGTCCCTGAAACGACAGCAGACCTGCGGTGTCTGCGCTTGCAGTAATTGCTAGATTCAGAAGCAAACACTCTGTGCTCCCCAGAAGCTTCGCCTTCCGGCATTCAGAAGTCATGAAAACCCTGACAACTGATTAAATACAGGCAGCTAAAACAATGTGAGATTTAAATTGGGGGAGAAGTTGAAGGAAGACTAGAGCTAGTGGTGCTATCACTGCTGGGTTTGTTTTTAATATCTCGCTCTGCCAGGGCCAACTCATTGGCACACTGTACAAATGCTTTCTAGGCAAGCAAACTTCTCAGACTGCTGGTCCTAAGCCAGTACTTAGAAAGCAGGATTTTATCCCAGATTTAATTTTGTATGAATAAGAGACAATATCCCGCAGCATAAAACCTGAGTAATCAGGCATCGCACTGCTCACTAAGCAAGGGTTTGGCAGGGGGGGTAAAATTCATCTCTGACTTTCAAGTTGCTCTATGTCTGCTTTGCACAAGAGGACAAGAGGAGCATTCAAAGAAACAACTGCATACTTGGCTTGCTCTAACTCTCCAGTGAGCACCAGCATCTTTGAGAAACAGGGCTTACTGGAAAATCTCCACTTGTGCCCAGGGGCACTCCATATAGCTTCCCTATAGGATTTAAATAGCCATAAGGCCTGCTATCCGTCTTTTCTTAGAGGGACATCACCATTTCCAAAGAGGCAATACTAATGTCTGCATGCCTGAGATGATTATGAATGTACAAGGCCCTTGACAACTGCTGCAGAAATAATAGGCAGTTACAGTAACATTAAATTATCCTCCCCAATACAGTAGCTAATTTGAGAAGAAATGTATTGATGTTTTACTAGCTTTTTGTCTGTATGAACTGGTAGCAGTAACTTGGATGACTTTCTGCATCCTTCCAGCCCAATATGCCTTAAACGGAAGAAAATAAGTCAAGTAACATGCATCTCTTAATGTGCTTCCTTCTTACTGGCCTCACCTGTACCCCTAACAGACACAGATACCTTCTGTAGATCACTCTGCAAACACTGACTCGTAGTTAACTGTACGGAGGACAGTGCCTACTTTTTTTCTCATTAAGGCAAAGAGAATCAAACCAGTAGCAAAACTGTGTGTCTGATCCATGTTCTGCTGAGGTCAGGTGGACGCTTCCTCCCAGCTTCACTGGGCTTCAGATCAGGCCCTAAAGACCAGCTTTCGAAAAAACAGATGACTGAAAAAAAATCATTATGCAGTGATTTGGGGAAAAATTCATGCAATGAATTTGAATTATGAACATGGTAGTACATCTGTTTCCATCTCGTGTTCCAGCAGTCTCTATTTGCAATGATCTATAGATTACTAAGATGTTGCTCTCAGAGCAAACATTTGCATGTACTTTCTGTATTGGATGTGCATTGCCAAAAACTGATAACATCATAAGCTTATGAGCACCTTTTCTGAATATATCTTACGTCTATGGAAAAAAAGCTTTCTCATTGAATCCCTTCTGCTATCATTCTCAGCAATACAGCAGCCTAATTTATAAACTAATCACAGCAGAAGTGTGTTAGCAGAACTTTGCTGGGTTTTGATGAGACTGATGTGTCAGGTAGTAATTACTAACAGAGATAACAACTCCCCAATTCCAAGAACAGTTTCTGTTCTGAAGTGAAGCTGTAAATCTGTGTCCTTTGATCATTTAGAAGTAGTACAGTATATTGTGCATCTTCTGTCTCTGGAGGGACATAAATAAATTACCCTGTAGCAATCCCATTTGATAAGTGAAACTACCATTATAGTACCTGTAGCAAGCCTTCTGTTAGCGTAGCTTTCAAAATGTAAAATTGTCTTGGCAGCCAACATTCTATTTATTACTCCTTTTCTATTCTTCTGTCTTCTGTCATTTGAAAGAAAAATAAAATTTCTAGAAAGCTTCTCATAGTATTCATTACATTTTGCATGATCAGTTGTGTTTTCCATAGTCACAGATAACTCACAAGAGCTAGAGCTGCACCTGTACTATGCCATAAAAAGGAGAGAGAAAATTGAGCCGTGTAATCACAATTTTAGACACAACTCCATAGTAATAAGTTCTAATATGATGGAAAGGACGTTCAGAATCCTGTAATCTCAGGCTAAACCTAACCACATAGGTTTTCTATTTCCATGTAAAAAGCAGATTTTCATTTTCTTCAGTTAATCCTAAACATAGTAGCTTTGACACAGTCCAAAACGCTTTGTTTTTCTTGCGACCAAGATTAAGTGTTCAGTATATTAGCCTGCTGATGAAATAAGTGAGGATAAGGAACGGTTCATGACAAGAGGAGATGTATCAGAAAGACTATAAAGTAGAAGTGTTATGCTCTGAAATAGTATTCTTTATTTATTTTTTCTCTGAACACCATATTTTTAATTCTAGCACTCCGGCATTGGTGGAGCAGCAGCTGGCAAGAAGAACAGAACTTGGAAGAACCTAAAACAAATTCTTGCTTCTGAAAGGGCATTGCCATGGCAACTAAATGATCCTAGCTGTAAGCTGCTTAGATGCTTTGCATGTATTTATAAATAATAAAATCCATACAAATAACTTTCTTTAAAACAAACCTAAATTATTGCATCAGTGCATGCAATATCCTGTTTGAACAGGGTCCAGTGGGACATTCAAGACGTCCAACCACACTCACCAGTGCCAAGCAGAAAGTAGGGGGAGACATAATTTGGAGTGCCATGAAAAAGTTTGGATACATCTGGGGAGGGAATTCTATGAAGGAATTGTATTTACCGGAACCAAGTCAGAAACTCCTTATTCCCGTCAGGTTTTTGTCACCTCTTCACTGCTAAGGAGCCACCTCCTCTGCATACAGCCCGTTTGTCTCCTGAAGGTGTGGTGGCTGCTGCTTCATTAGCTGTATGGGAGCTGTTTTCAAGTGAGATTCTGCTAGCCACATCCCTGCAGTAGCTGAGACCTCAGCCCAAGCTTCCTATCCAGCTCCTTATCCCAGATTCTTGGGAGACTTAAGTCCTACATCCCCTACTTAGTTCAGCACAGCTGAAACTACACTATTAGCGCTCCAGATTACAGCAAGCTTGCATATGTCGACAGGACTGAGCTACAGCAGTGCTCTTAATCTCGACGTACTTCAAGATGACTCGTAGGGTACTATTGAATGTAGCTGGAGGCAGAATTTGATCCTCAGATTTTACTTAAGCAACTCAGAACTTTACTTAGGCATCTCAGAATTGATCATATGAATATATATATTTTTTTTAAATATACACTTTGCTTTATCCAAAAATAACTTGCCATTTTTGGAAGTATTTTAGATGCAACTGTTAGAGAAAATGCAGGCTACTGTGTGTGGCTGGCTATTGTAACCAACAACCTGTTGACATTGCTATTTCTAGTAGGTTTTATTTGCAACAGTAAATTTAAAGGCTTTTTTTTTAAGATGGTGGCAAAGGAAATTCAGTTGCGCATTTAAAAACAGCCGTCTGTGGCATTAGTGTCTTTTGAATTATGGGAGTAAGATTTAAACAATTGATATGGAGGGAGCATTTCAGTTTATCGTAGCAGCTGGATGAGGTACAAGGGAGATCAGGAGGGAGGAGAGAAATGATCCAGGTACAAGACATTTTTGTAAACATTGAAATTTGGGGATTTAGCAATTTAAATGTACCAGTCATATTTTAAAAAGTTGTATCTCATAAATGAATGAGACTTGGTATCTAAAGGGCACCACAGAACAGCAGTTTCCATCAGTTAATTTAAACATTCAGACAATTTTCTAGGTCATTGACTGGGCTTAAAGTGGTACATGCTTAAAGATTTACTTGATTTAAAAGATTACTTTGCTTTTCTGAAATAGTATAATCCAGAAAAGCAATCTTGAACGATGCTTCCTGGTCTCAACATACAGCATGTGTACAATAATGGCTATTCTTTGCAAATAACTGAGGGAATTCATTAAGACTTGGAGGAAATCAGCACATTTCAAATAGCTCTCTGGCATTTTTCCTTTTAGGGAGGGCAGTTCTGTTTACTGAACTCTTGGTCTAGTGAGGTGAGCAGAAACAGGCTGTTGTTTACAGTGCTAGCAGGCTAAATGTTTTCAGAGGTAATTTCTGCTTCATAGTTCTTTGCCTTAATGTTCCTAGTTAATAAAGACCTCAGAAAGTAAAGCCGGTTTTAAAGAATTATTTGCTACCTCTTTACATTTTGTGTTTTCCTTTTAAAATTTATGTAGCACACTGAACTTATCCCTTTGTTTCTCTCTAGATTTTAGTATTGATGCTCCTCCATCCTTTAAGCCTGCCAAGAAATATTCCGATATTTCAGGACTTCCAGTAAGTATCTTATTTTTTCTCTTCAAAATTGGCATCTCGCTTTCCACAACGAAATAAACCTGGTAGATGCTTCTGGAAAAAATGTGCATGCTGAGGCTCCCATTCAGCCTCGCACTTAATAGTTGTCTTGTGATTTACGGCCAAGCCCCCAATACTGTCCTTACATCACAAAGTCCTCGGGATTGTAATAGATGCCAGGACGGCTTAAATACCTTGTCCTGCCAAGTGCCTCCTATCACACCACTTCCCCAACTTGGGAGTCTGCACTGGTCCCCATCATTCTCGACTCTTTTACTTTGTTACAGTGAAAGCTGGTGGCCCACAGTTTCCCTCACTTCTAACTTTACCAAGCGTTAACCGCACAGTCTGAAACTTTCCATGCTGAATGTTTGTCTGAGGCTGTTCTTTTTTCATTATATCTTGTAGGGAAAATTTCAAAAAAAAGATGGTTCAGCAACCTCCAAGAATGAGATTAGGCAAAATTATATTGATTGGCCCAGGCTAAAAAAAAATGTTACTCTCAAACTTTCCCTCAAACACATCAGCCTGAGACAGACACTTGGCATGGACTTTTGAGAATTTTGAATATCCCCATGCTGCAGAGCTGGAACTTGGTGTTTGGCAGATGCATAGCCTGTGTGTCACAGATGGGCTCTTTAACATGGTTTTGTTAAAAAAAAAAAAACATTTGACTTAGTTATGGTTTGCACATGCTCCAAAAGTCTTGGTAGTTACAATTTGGCACCTGAATTCCCAAAAGATTCTGTTGGCACAAAACATGAGTAAAGTCATTGAGTTCTGCCCAACAAAAATTTTGTATCTGCTGCTGACACTGTTCCTATGTGACATGAATAATTTTACTTAAAACAAAACAGGTGTTGGTAACAGCATAACTTCATTTTGTGAGTGCTCATGTTCAGATGCCTTTAGTGATTTATTTTGCAGAAGCCTGTATGAGTTTGTTGCGATGGAAATGAATGGGAAGGTTGCATTTGGGACTATGGAAAGTGTTAAGTAATGGCTATGCTACATAACTACAATATTGAGAACTCTGTAACTTCAAATAGCCTTAAGATGGAATTTCTGGGTCCCTTCCCCCAGTTGAATCCATAGGGCACTATCCCACCTCACAGGGATGATACCACCTCATAGAGGTGCCTGTAAATATAGAAGTGTTATGTTGATGCAGGCTAACACAAAAAAGCTCTCAGAAAATTAACAATTCTATCTTGAGAGTGAGGTTTTAGCAATGTGCATCAGCTAGGAATATTCACTATATGACATCAGTGGGGATAAAACAAAGGATTAAACACGTTCTCGCTAAGTGAGCACCTTGCATTCTGTGTACTGAATTAGATGAAAGTCCATGTTGGGAAAACAATGGGTGAGCACTTAATTAAGAACTGCCTGATAGTGGATACACAGTGCAAGGGATCAAAGAACAGCTATAGAGCAAGCTGTAATCCTGCAAGTCCTAACATTTGAGTTCTTCATTTGACAACATCTACTTTCTTAGACTTTTTTATTTTTTAAGTATTGCATTTAGAAAAGGCACCTAGGAGGTGGCATGTTCCCAGCTGTGCTCTTGAGCATGATTAGGAAGTGGAGTGGGTAGCTTGCATCAAGGCTGGTAACCCACAGTGTTCAAGAGGGAATGAGAAAGCAAAATCTCCCTTGCAGATGAACTGGCAAACAGAAAATGGAAGAGATTGCTCACAGACCCAGGGAGAATAACTCCCTCCAGCCAGGCAGACTTACGGTCTCGTACTCAGAAGAGTACTGTTTTGTTTTAACAGCACCTCATTTTCAGACAAGGAGCAGGGGTCAGTTGAATGAGGCACCCTGCATTCAGTACCCCTACTCTGTATGAAGATGCAGCAGATGGAGGGAGGGAGGGTAGGTGGATATGTGAAATAATAATGAGGAGATTTCACCAGAAGAGCAAAAAATCCAGACAGAGTCACTCAATGGTGTTCATCTCTTTCCTCTGCAACCCTTAAAGAGTTGCTCTGCAAGGGTTGGTGGTGTTCACAACAGCTGCTGATAGAGTTGCAGCAACAGCACTGACCTCTGAAGGTCTAACGAGGGGCAGAAGGCATAACAGCATAAGTCCTTGTCTCAGTCCCATCTCCAAGGAACCAAACAATCATTCCAGCACCAGCATCTCAAAACCAGTCCGTCGTTGCAACTACAGCGAGATAATGATGCAGGTGATAGGTGTCGGTGAAGACTCTGTCCCTCCCAGCTAAGGGGTCGTTCAGCCACTGGAAGATGGCTCACCCTGTCAGCTCCTCAGTTTTTCTTTGCCAGCTCCTCCTTTCCATCAGTGATTTATGTACTTTAACTATTCTAGCTCAGTATAAATAACCTCCTTTCTCTAAGATTCCATTCAGTGCTGCTTTTGTTGTTTCCTTTTTTCCCTGGTCTTTCAACTTTTTAAAATTTTCCATCCTCTAATCGCACTGTGGCTCGTTCCCTATTTTACCTGGCCTGTGACGTTGCTCCAGACTACGATAAAAATACCATGTTTAAAATAATCTTTTGTATTAAAAAAGATAACTGAGGCAGCGTGTCCTCTAAATGGCTGATCCTGAAATGTTGCCTAAGAAGCACTGAGCCTATTTTCATGATTATTCCCTGCTAGGAAGATGTGTGGGGTAATAGAATATTTCAGAAAACTAGTATAAGAAAAATGCCCCTGTATTTTCTGTTTAAAATCTGAAAGCATTTGTGTAAGAATGCATTTTGTATGGAGATGCTGGATTCCCCATGAAAAAAATAAAAGTAAAATAAATTCCTTAGCATTACTCATTTAGGGAAGAATTAAATGGCCTAGCAGGTACAAAAAAAGAGAAGCGTATTAAAACACTCTCATCAGTATATCTGCAGTTATATTAACTACCACAATTAAATTCTATTGATTCTCTTCTCTTTCTCTGTGTAATACGAATGGAATTAAATTTACCAATGGTCTAAGCAGAGCAGCCAATTTATCTCTGTGAGGCAGCCCAGAACTCAAAAGCTATTATCTACTATATTGACACTGCAAAATAAAAGTATTATTTCCAAAGTTATAAGATGAATATTTAGTTATATTAACATGCAAAATAAAGTAATTTAATGTAAAACAGATTAAAAAAAAAACAAACTTCAAATAACTGAATTATTGTATTTGAAGAACATGCATCTGTGGCCTTTGACTTAGTTTCTAAATATGACAGAGTTCCTTCTTTGCAAAATCACCTTCACTTTTCTGTTTCAGATACTGCTGAAGTAGGGGTAAGTTTGTTTTCAGTCTGAAGGCCTAGCATAAATTACTGACACTCGCTATGTTAGTTACCATTCATTAGTGTGTGCAGGCAGTACAGCCCAATACGAACTTTCAGAACTGACATAATTTTTTTCTCCTAGGTTGATGCGCAACACGCATTGCAGATATTGTTTGTCTAGTTTATTACAGAATCCCACACATTTGAGAAGCATTCTACTTGGTCAGCTTTTCCTTAGGTACATAAGGCCAAATTTAAAGTGTGAAATAAAAATAAATGTATACCTGGTGTAGACATAAAGTTACCACCGGGGATAAATTTACTCCTAATGTCCTAACTTTGCCATTTATTTGAAAATGAATTGACGGCCTGACTGTTAGCTGACTACATTTAATTAACCTTGTAGCATTTCTTTGTAAAGAGTCAAGCTATAAACAACACTTCATTTTCTTCTAAGTCTTATCAGGCCAGATCATTAAGTGGATTGTTACCATGGCTGAACAGATCCTTTCCAACATAAAAGTGGTAGAGGGCTCTATGCTTTAACTCTGTGGATGGGAGGAGTGCTCCAGGCCTTCCTGGCCTTTTCTGCTCGGGTAGCGGTGTCTCAAGAGAGTGCGGCTGCCCGTGCCTTGCAGCCTGCCACCACCTCTTGTTACACAGGACGCTCTCAGAGCCTTGGCAGGCACTTTGGAATAACGCTGGCGTGCTGTGACTGTCCTGGAGGCTGAAGCCTCCTGGAGAGGAGGCTACCCTGAAGCGGGCCTTCTTCAGCCCAGCCTCCTCTGCTGCCCCTGGGCTAGTGCGAGCTCAAGGTTTCTGTAGCAACAGGGAAGGGGAGAGGATGGAAGGAGGTTGGCAGCGCTCCCAGGCACCCGAGACCCAAACGTAGCAGAGGATACGAGCCTTGCCCAGGGCTCGCTGGCCAGGCTGCTATTCTGAAAGCAGGCGTCGGCAGCAAAGCTCAAATTTCTTATCAGTTCAGTCACAGAGCCATAAGCTGAGACTCCCTTGCTTCAACAACCACTTTAAAGTAAATTAAAAGCTAAGTTGTGTGCAGGAAGAGAGAATCAGTCCAAAGCTATCCGAGCACCCATAATTCAGCCTCTTTGTTGGGTAATTTATTGGCAACAGCCTGACAGTTTGGAGAGCTGCCTCGTGAGAGCCTGCACAAGGCACAGAGTTGCTAGGGTGAGTTTAGAGAGTTGTGGAATTCCTTTTGCACCATGTTTTGTATGAGACTATTCTAGCCCTCTGTGATGTTTAATGCATTTCTAATGTGATTTTATAGGGGTCTGTTAACTGCTCATAAGTTTTGACATGAGGAGGAAAAAAAACATTAGAAACTTTTGGTCACGTGGTAGAACAGCAGTGCTGTTCCTGCAAAAAGCAGCCCGGTAGTTTTTGGTCTTACAATTTGATGCTTTTTTAATATTCCATTTTGAGATTTTCTTTGAATAGTATCTTTGCCATTGTTTCTTTTTCAGGCAAATTACACAGATCCCCAGAGCAAGCTGAGATTTAGTACTATTGAAGAATTTGCTTATATTCGGATGCTCCCTTCAGATGTGGTTACAGGATACCTGGCTCTAAGGAAGGCAACAAGCATTGTTTCCTGAAAGGACCAAATACTGTTGCATATCACTCCTGAATGGTTCTAGTTTTGAGAATCACGACGGAAACTGCCTGCAGGATTGAGGTTCTTTAAAACTCTCCATGGATATTTACATCTGGAAGTAGTTGATGATACATGGATTTGAATGAACATACGGTTTTAATTTGGATAAATACTTGTATTTGTTGGTTTGCCAATTTGTAAGCAATTTGGTTTGGTGAACAGAATAACTTAGACCTTAAGGATATGGATCAGCACCATAATGTCCAAGTTACATCAATTTATTTAGAGGAAGGATTTCATCCCTACCCTATATATTTTATGTACTGCTCTGGCTCAGAAGAAGAAACGGCCATATGAATAAAGGGAAAGGTACTAAGATATCCCAGCTTCCAAATCTGCCTTGCAGATGTGCTTGCCACTTGTCTATGAAGAAGTCTGTCCCACCTGTAAAAATGGAAGTTAAAATACCAAGTGCTGCTATCACCATGACTGCTAGTGGTACTGAGCACTGTGGAAGTGAACAGCTTCACACAAATATTTACACTGGAGTAATGTCAGCATAAATAAAGTTGGACTCAAATGTGGTTTAAAATATCTTAAGAAGTATGTATAACAGAACCAAACCAAATCACTGTGTAACTCTTAAATGTGATACTTTATACTTCTGAGTACTCCATTCCACAACCCAACTGTTCTTCTGCCTCTGCTAGTTAGTACATTATTATTATTACTAATCAGTACAAAAAAGCACTTATTTCCCAGACTTTTTTTTTAATAAAAAGATGCTATAAAAGCATGAATTCCACTGCCCAGTGACATTCTGACACCCAGATGGTCTTCATCAAGGCAAGAGCCCCTAGGCGAGGACACTGACCTTTGCAGTGTGAGGTACCAGGAGAGTATGCAATAGCAACTGAGGGCTGTCACCCTTTAGAGGAAGGAGAACAAAGAAGGGTTCAGGCTCTTGCCGGGGGGTTGACAACTACTTCCTGACATCAGAAATGATCATGATTTTCTGAAAGTAAGCTTAGGGGGAAGTGGGCAGAGATTATTCTATCCATTCTTTTTGTCCTCTTCCTTAGGACAAGCTGCTGATTTGTTTTCCTCCCTCCTTCTTCTCCACCTTTGCCTGAGCCTAGCTTCTGTCAAGTTTGCATTCTTAATGTGGACTCCAAGTTCAGTGTCAGCCATCGCTAGCCTCCAACCCGCAGCCTGTGCCATCACTCGCGTACCCCACCGCCAACCTGTAGCTGCAGCACGAGCCTCACTCAGCTCTGTGAGCCGGTGGGCCAGGAAGGCCCCCAGGTGAGTTACCGCTTGCCGTGGGGATGCTCTTCTGCTGTGCTCAGAGCTGCCAAGCGCTTCGTGGCAGACCCGTCCCATAGCTCGTTAGCATGAGACCGTCTGGGTTGCTGGGGGGGTGAGACACTGATCACCAGCAACACAGACATCCTCACCTCACCCAGGCTCCACCAAGGACACGGGGATTGCACAAGATCACCTCTTCTCTCTGAGTGCACAAGGAGCACACTGTGGTGACTAGCTAACGCCTAAGCTGCATCTTGAATGCACATTTCGATAGGAATGATAATTATTGGAACAGATATTTTCTCATTGAAAGAATAAATACGCAGGGTATTATTAACGCTAGTTTAATTTCAGCTCCAAACAGGAAAAATCACTTAACAATGGGGTACATTGTTCAGTGAATGCATGTAGGACTCATTCCTCAGTTTTTGTGATCTAATATTTACAAAAACAAAGTAATTTTAAAAGTCTTTGACATGCTTACAATAGATCCTTCAAAGCCCTGGATATCAGATAATGCTATAACTGTATCACAGAACAAAAAATAATAGGACAGGATATCTCTCTTCATGCCAGTAAGCATCCAAGCCACATTCTCTTTGTATCCGAGTTTTAGAATGGCTGTTCTAGCTTACTGTACGTACTGAAGATGTGTTTATAAGATAAGCTGAACATTGATAGGAAAAGAAAACATGTAGAACTGCTCTAAGATCACTTTTGCTTTAAATAAGCAGACACCAGCTTAGAAAGTCAGATTTCACTCGCTTGTTCTCTCCCACAAATATTTTTAGCATTCTTTGGGAATGACTGCCTAGGAGCACAGGCTCCCTCGCTATCAGAAGTGCTCCAGGCATTCCCGCACTGCACGTGGAGGTGTTACTTTTCTCAGCTAATTTCTCCTGAGCAGTGTTTATGCATTCCATTTTCAAAACCTAAGTGTCTTAGTGAGTAAGTCAGCATCAGAAAAGTAAATAATGGCTTAGGTTTAGCACAAACATTAATGACTCCTCTCTCATTGCCTTCTAGCCACGTGGTGGCTACTGGATACCCTTTTCCTTCCTTGTTTTTTCCTTTGTTTGCTACTGGCCCTTTTCTGTTTCTTAGTTTGTGGTACCCCACTTACTAGGCTGTGCGGAAGTCACACCAAAAGTGATGGAAGGCAGCCGTGAGAATCGTGCAGCATTACCCCAATCAACAGCAGTTTATGATGCAGAACAATTAAAATATGCTTGTTTTAGCAGGAAACTGAGGACAGAAAAGATCTAGTAGCCAGCGCGTGCAATATTGATCAGTACAACTGGGTTCTTTTGGGCCTGTTGCTCTCATCGATGGCTTCTGTCAGAGAACTGAGCAACACCAGCCTTGCTGTGTATAGCAGAAAATGTGGATATCTGTGCCACGGAATATTTTTGAAGTGTGTGTTACTCCCCGCTTTAGAAGCACTGAAAATTGAGAAGTACATTCATATTTAAAAGCACTTACAGGACCTTATCTAGACAAACATAAATGAAAGGTGTTGGGTTTAAATTGCAAAGAGAACAAAAGAAAGGCATTTGAAAGGAGAAGCAGTGCCAAATACCGTTTCAGACCTGGGGGGAATGTATTGAGGCTAAAAGCAGCGTCACACAGGTAAAGCAGGAAGCCAGCAGTCCCAGCAATGACCAGTCGGTCGATGTACAAACATTACTACCTGCGAAATATCACCTGGGTGTTGCACACTGCAGACACGGATGGCTTCACCCTGTAGCCCGCTGGTGTTGGTGTGGCAGCGTGGAGCTGCATGCCGTGCTCCCACAGACGGCTGGCCCACGCTAATGGGAAGTGAGCTCGCGGCTAGCAGGATGCAGTCCAACTGGCAAAGCTCTACCCTTACTCTTTTTGGAGGGTGGAAAGCCTTTCCTTGCCTCAGCTGTCCTGTTCCTCGGAAAGAGGAAGGATGTTCACTTGGGGCCAAGCTCCTGTTTTTCTGCGCAGCTACATGCCCCGCACACAGAGCAGAGACTGCAGAGATGGGGCTCGCCTGCAGGTTACAGTGGTGCTTTTTAAAACAAAAAAAACACAACTGCAGTAGCTTGCATTTATCTCGTGCTTTGGGTGGCTGTGCCTGCTCTTTAAGCCGGAACAAAGCAGGCAACTGCCTCTGCAGCAGACTGCCCAGGGCAGCAAAACCACCACAGCTCTGCTGCCTGCTTTGCTACGGCCAGAGCTCTGTGCTCTGTGCTCCAGGGCCCAAGGGAAGGGGCCCGCCGGGGGCAGCTGAGAGGAACGAGGCTCTGCCAGCAGCCGCGGTCGCTGCTTCCACCCTTCCCATCCTCTGGCAGATGGGAGAGCAGGATCTCTGGGGCTCGCTCCCTGCTGGTCTGTAGCCCCACGGGAGCTCCCTGTCACTGCCTTTCCCTGCTGTGCCTGGGCGAGGGATGGCCTTGGCCCCAGGTGCTGGAGAGCAGCTAAGTTTAATTCAGAAAAGCCCTGCACCAGCTCATGTTGGAGCCCCTGCATTTCGCTGCCCTGTATTGTCCTGCTCTCTCCCCTCATAGCATCCTGGATCTCTGTGGAGTCCTACGTATGGCCTTCCCCAGGGGGCAGGGGCAGCAGGCATGTGCAGGGAGATGTGCCTTCACCTCCTTCAACAGGGAACCGTAAATGTCAAAACCCCCAACGTACAAGGGGAACGAAGGTAAGCAAAAGGGAGGAGGACTTTGTACTAGTGAAAAATATCAAAGTAAGAATGAACTAGTATAAGGTTAAAAAACTTTTGTAAACACATTAAGAAAAAAGCTCAAATTCCCTGCATGGTTATAATTTTTTCCTGAAGGAGTTAGGTAAGCTAATAAATTAATCCAACTATAATTTATTACTAGAAGACTTACCACCAGGTTTTAAGGGCTCTTACAGTCTCTAATGTATGTGGTTTACATACCCGGACAAAACAGCACATAGATTTTCTGAAACACTCCAGGGAAGAAGACTTCTACAGACCTGACAGTAGGTTCTGGGGGAAAAAAATAAATAAATAAAACTACTTTGTGCTCTTTTAAACAAGAACAGCCAAGTGGTATCTGCATTACTACCGAGCACTTCAATCACTCTAGGATGATGATGCCACCATTATTAGAATTCACAGAAATCCCTTATTTTCCTCGTTTTGGTACATGTGTCCTGATTACAAACCACTTTGCCAGGTGCGTGGGCTGTGACAAAGTAATATATCTTCATGTAATGAAACATTTTAAGTCCATTTGGTATCTGTAAGAAAACCAAGTCAAGCAATACTATTATCTGAGAAGCGTCGCAGAACCCAGTCTTTTCCGATGATTACACTACTGTAAATCACACCCTACAGTCAACAATAGCAGTAATCTCTTGGGAGACCTAATAATAACAGCTAACAAACTGCTGCTAAGTATTGCTTGTGTAGTTGCATATGGTTTAAGACCTTTGAGATCACGCGTCTTGAGTACGCAACATCCCTTTCTCTGACAGAGTAGCCTAAAATCCATGATTGCTACATAAAAACTTACAAGCAGGCTGGGTAAGTTGGTTTTGAGGCTGGGTGCACTTGCTGTTCGCAAGCATGTTCTCCAGGTGATATCTCCCATCAGCTGCTTGCACGCTGACTGCTGCAGCTATCACTTGACACTGGTACACCCAGCACAGCACCACACACAACTGCACCCAGTTCATGGGCTATCTGGAGTCTTCATCAATGTCCCAGATCTCACATGCAACAATTACTCTTCTCTCAGATGAAGAAATTGTTTGCAAGCCACTAACCATGCACAGCACACGTGAACAGCATCACTTTTCTCTGCAAGCCTCAGAACCAAAGCACAGTTGGCATAAAACCAGGAAAGTAACCTTCATGTAGAAACTTCTGTACCAACATAGATCACACGCAAGCAAGTTCTCGGCATAAAATCATGGAGTTCTTGAGGGCAGGTTCCTACCCTTTAATGGGAAGGATGGGTAACGGGGAGTGTCTGAATTTTGGCTGTGACCCCATTTATACCCTAAGCGACAGCAGTTTTACTAGATGGCTGCTCAATTCCCTTCTCCCAGGAGGTGGAGATGCTTCCAGGAGGTCATCATACACACGCACACACTGCCTGCATACTGTGCATCAGCTCATCGGGTTCATGACTAAGAGAAGAGAGGGTACAAAATTAGGGTTCCTTTAATGGACTGGTCTCTTGGCCCAAATCCATCTTCCAGCCTAAATAACCTGGATCCCCACGTGCTGATAAAAAGGGAAGGAAGGAGAGACCCCACCCAAATGGAGGGATTAATTGTGTGAAACCTTCGGGCCATGACTGCTTACAGGGACGGCCAAGGGCAGCTGCAGAGCGAGCACCTCCCGTCCTGCGACTACAGCTGCCTCCCTCGCCAGGTGCCGAAGCGAAAGTGGTATAACAAAGAGAAATCATTTCCAAATCACTCTATGGGTGATTCTTAATCCCCTGAAACACAAATACAGCATTATGGTGGGTTTATATTTGGAACAGAGAACATAACTGGACCGTAACTGCGAGATGCGTCAGAGCTGGTGAGGCAGAGTCAATGCCTGCCATCGTTCTCATGTGCCCAAGTGACTGCAGCCAAATAGGCACAACCTTGTTCCCCTCGTGTCAAACGGGCTTTTGTTACTGAAGCCAATGGCCAAGCACAATCAGCCAGATATTTTTGGCATCTATCAACCAAGAATTTTTGTTTGTCACCCTTTGTCTCGTACCAGGTTGCAGGAAACATGAGAGCTAAGAAATAAATACAAACAACTCATCTCCAGTGTTATGTGAACCCTTCCCGTGAGCTTTGTAAACTGAGGGTCGCTACCACCCTTTTGGTGAAATATGAAGTGTTCCAAGTAGTGCCCTGGCTTCACCCCATGCTTTCATAACCCCTGGGAAACAGCACATCGAACCCCACTGGTCTCAGGGAAACCCCATCTGTAGACAGTTTATTTCAGCACCCGTCTCCACATCCTTCTGATTTATCTAATGGTGAATCAGAAGCCAAATTCTCCATAGGCCTTGACTTGTCCTTCTGAAGGACAGAGAGTGCAAAACCCATCCTTCCTGCACATTTCCTGGGTACAACATCATGGGGACATGCAGACCTCTCCAGAGCCTTTGGGCAATAACCACCCCACCACCACCAAGGAGTGTTTATATCTTTTATAAAAAAATAAGCCACACAGTAGATTTCTGGAAAAAAAAAAAAGCAGCAGAACCCTGCTCTTCCACCTTTCACACACATGCTCTGTTCATTGTGCTTAATGGTTTCTCAGTTAATCCCTCTAACTATGAATTACAGCAACAGGAGGGGAGACTGCACCCACTGCAGAAAAGTTACACAACGCTGGTGGTTGGGGTGCTCTCTGGAGAATGGGAGAGGTGCTTTGAGCCTGTGAGGTGGAAGAGGAGACTGAGCCCACATCAGAGAGCGGGGGGAAGCATCCTCACCCCTGGGTTGCTGGATAAAGAGGGCAGCATCCCTGGATAAGGAGGCAGCATCCCTGTCGTGGCTCTATTTCAAGCGAAGGCAGTAGCCTACAATAGCCCTTCTGCAGATTGATCTGCATCTGCTGCTGGAGTAGAGAACGTGGGCAAGAGGCTGGCACCGAGCTGCTTCGCTCTGTCAAGGCTGACACATCGCCGGGCACGCTCCCAGCAGGGTTCAGATGTCCGGGTGCCGTCCAGCAGTCAGTCAGTCAGCAGCTGCGTGAGGATACGGAGGGCTGCAGGCTTGGACTGAGATTTTGACCCGACACCCTGACCAGCTCACGTAGCATGGACTTCTCATCGACAAAAGTTTCCCAGTATTGCTACCGGTACTGGATCAGAAGTGGTGAAAGCATTGGAGAAAAAAATTAGAGGAGAAGCTTTAGAGGAGAAAAAGAATTCAAGGGGAGATGGGCCTCATAATTCTCCCAGATCTCCTCTGCCTTCAAGGCCATGCCCCTACCACCTCCACTACCTTCTGCTTCCAGCTTTTCCAAACTAACGTCACAAGCTCAGGCCAAGACACTGGACAAGGTCAGAAATCCTGTCCTCCAGCATACATTTCTAAGCAGTTCTTAAAAAGCACAGCCCAAATCCAGCATTAACAGGTATCCTTATGCTCCTCCTTTGCACCTCTGTAATGGGAGTGGGTGGCCAGGTTTTGGGAGGAGGGAGGTGGCCCCTGGGGGATGGGGATGCAATTTTCTGATCCCCTAAAAATGAATACTTGAAGTTATAGCTCATTTTTTGGTTCAGAAAGAGAGGAACTTTGTTGTTTACTTTGTCTCAAAACAAACACAAATTTGATCAAGAATATGAACCACTAAGAAATGAGCTCCACAGCACAATCGGTAACACCACCTTCCTTGGAAGACGATCGGATTCCCTCCACCTCCCACCCCCCCGCTTCCCACACCAAAACAAGCAAACAAACAAAACCAGCCAACCAGCCAAAAAAAAATAACAAAACCTCCTCAAACCATCACAGCCCTGTGATATTAATCTTAAAAACAAGGACAAATAATGATAAAGTTATTCAGATGAAGCATTCATCTCGAGATCTGCAGAAGCTACTTACTGAAACTGGAAATGAAGCACTAGAAGAAGAAAAATCCAAGTGGAAAAGCAAGAGGGAAAGCTGAAGCCACAACAGGAAAGCTAAGGGTACACATTGCCAAAAAGACGGCCTTCTGCAAATGATAATTGAAACCCCATGGCAGGCCAAATGCAGGAGCATCCCCTATAGCAATCCTGCTGTCGAAAGGACCATTGAAGCAAAGCGTAAAAGGGAATGAGTTCACCAGAAAATCAAAAATGGCTTGCCACAGATCAGTGCAGCCATCCTCATATACAAAGTGTTTTCCATCAGCAGGCATACTTCATTTCTTAAACTGTACAGCTACCCAAGGCTACGCAGTCACCATCAGAGAAACTCGATCAAGAGAAGAAACGACACACACACAGGCAGACCTTCCAGATTTTCCTCTGTCTGGCATTCCTCTGTTCTTAGTACTCTCCTTCCTGCCAACTTGTCTAGATTAAGGACATTTGGCCCCACGTAACCCTATCTATGTACAAACCCTTAATGTAAACATGCATTGCAAAGATTTTGCCAGAAGCTTGGGGTGCAGCAGTACTACAGGCTTATCTTTGGCCATCTACTAAATGACTTCCTTTTAATTCAATTAACAAATTCTCACCTCGATGAGCCACAGGGCCACACAGGAGGCAGGTATTGACCTTGGGCTCCTGCAGGACAAGACCCACAGGAGGTGCTGGGGATGGCACGGTGGTTACTGCCACTAGAGTGCTGGGGTTTACTCGGAGATCCCTTTATTTTTCTTGGCTCAGACTTTAAATTTATCTATACAGAACACACATTTTGAATAGCACTCTGTTATAGAAATAGCACAACTAGAAAAAATATTGTATGTGCACACACGTGGGGGTGCACCTTGTAAGTAGTTTATGGTAGTTAAGCAAAAGCTAAGCAATAAACTCTGATTTCATTTGCTAAAATATAAAAAGCAACATTGCTAATGAGCCACTAAGAGCTATTCAATAGACTGTCTATTAAAGAAAATCTTGCCAGGATGCTAAAGTGGCTTATAGCCATCTCGGGTATCTGGGGAAGAGTGAAATGGGTCTGGTGCTTTTGAAGTTCCGTGGGGTTTTGAGAAATCCAGACATCTGCATTTTAATCTTTGGAAAATCCTGAGATCAGCAAGACTATCGTCTGCAGGATTTAACCACAAGTTGGACCCACCTCTTCACAAGTCTAGAAGTCTTATGATTGTTGTAAAAACCCTTTTTCTTATATGTACACGTAATGATGGGGTTTGCGCTGTAAAACATTTGTCTTCAAATGACAGGGTAAGAACATGATAATTCACGCTTTCTGCATAACCGAGTTACTAGATGCGTCTCAATGACTAATTCAAATAACTGCAGCTTTTCACCTGCTTCTTTGTCTGCAATATTTTCATGGCAGCTGCTTGTGTCAGGCCAGTAGCAGCCACAAAACGAGCGGTGTGAGCAGCACGGAGGCAAGAACACGCAGCGCCAAGCCATCGAGCAGCAGCCAAGCAGAAGCCCGGGAGGAAGAAACTCCAGCGAAGCGCAGAGCTGATGTCCAGCAGCTTTGGCACCTCCTGGCCGTGTACTTATGTAGCAGCAGTTTTGCTGACAGATGTGCTTTTTAATAAGTTCCACTTTTCTCTCTCGTTGCTGTTACTTTCATATTTCCACGTCAGTAAAGATGTGAATGCAGACCCTAATTTTCAAAGCATTTGAGATTTTGAGTTGAGCGGGACACTGAAGTAACTACCCCTGTGAGCAGGGATCTCCAACTAGGTACGTAGTAACAATGACTTCCCTTTTGATAAAAAAATGAATCATGTCAAACGCTCAGATTTACACACCCCTTCATACGTACTAATCTGCACCGCCTTAACTGCTTTACACATTCCTAATGTTTACTTTAGCTTCTCACATCCTCTGTTAATCAAGCCCGATTTTTCCATGACACAGGCTGCTATCCTGAACTCTTCTAGAAGCTGATATGACACAATCCCCTTTGGAAAATGCAATAAAGCATGGGTGCACACCCAATGGGATATCAACAGTAATTAGAGTCACTGCTCATTAAAAAGTGAAAATAGGTGGATTGTGCTGTAAGGTGAGCTGGTGAGAGCTACGGCAGCAATACTGCACTGCTCCATAAATAAGAGGAAAAAAACATTAGAGCCATTTATGGCACTCATTTCCAACAAGGGCACTCATTCCAGGTATTTAGAACAAAGAACGCAGTGTATTTCATCCTTTTTTTTCATCTTTCTGCTTCTAGACTGGGCAAATTAACATTGTTTTCTTACCACAAGCCTCTGGAGACACTACGCTTTGAGTATGTTTTTCTGAACACTCAAGCTAAAAAAGAAATCAGCCAGCTACTGAGCTTTAAAGGAAGGAGGAAGGCAATGGCATCTCTGTTTGTGCACCCTGAAAACAAGTTATCTTGCTACGAGCCACACTTGGTGAACAGGGGGTAGGCAGAAGCACAGCAAAATCATCTCCCTCCGACCCAGAGCCAGCCTAACTCGTTAACGCCAGTATTTTAGCACACGCCATGGTGATGAGCTTAGGTGAAAAGACTTAGTGACACCTTCAACAAGCCTCATCGTTATCCAGCCTTACCCACGTGCTGACTGGGAGCAAGGGGAGCTGCCTTGTGCAGCTGCTCCACAGCCCAGGCCTTGCTCCCAGCCACCGAGCGCAGTGCTGAGTGACCGAGGCCACCTAAAAACCCCAGGGACACCAACTCCATGACAGAGGAAATGTCTGCACCGCTAAAGGGAGAAGCACAGAAAAAAGGAAGAAGCATGACTGTAACCCCCTCTGCAACATATTTCTATAGAAATTTCCCATTTTATATTGAATATTGTGTCTTTTTTTTTCTTGGCGACCAAGCTTTGGCGGAGTAAAGCTTTAGCTGGTGTCTGAGAAAGAAAGCAGAGGTTTGGGATGCTTGTGACTGCTTGGTGGTGGTGGGGCAGAGACGAGGAGGTAACTTTTTAACTCATGCTGTGGGCTGAGGCAGGACCCCGTGCCAAGGCCACCCCCAGCCATGCAGCTGGGGAGCTCAGGGCCATGTCAGCGCCGTAACACATCTGCACCAGCTTCCCAGGACACACAGATGCTTGGCTCAGTATCTGCTGGACAGGCCGATTTCCTGGGGAAAAACAATAAAAAAATCCTCTCCCTGCCGTTCCCCTGCTGTCAAACGCAGGAAGGAGCCATCTGCTGCATGAGCTCACAGGAGCCATGCCCGCAGCTGGGCCGGCTGCAGCGTGCGCACGCAGCTCCAGGCCGCGAGGCCCGGTGACATTCCCCCTGGTGACATTCCCCCGCCAGCAGGGAGTCCAGGAAGCCGCCTGTTTGGCTTGGACACAGACGCCGTGACACAGACACAGGTGGCCCCATCCGTGGGGGCATGGGGGCGATTCCCCCGGGGACTGTGAGCCCGGTGACAAGCAGGCCCCTCGCTGCAATTACAGCTTATGAAGGCCCTCGTTGGGGTGCCTCCATCAGCAGGAAGAGGTGAAATCTCACTTCTGTGCTGCATTCGGGGGAAATTACGATCCAGGCTTGGAAGCCACGCTGCAGCTGACGCTTTATTTCCACCGCAGGCTGGGCCAAGGTCCCGCTCCCCGCTGACCCCGTTGCAGGAGGCAGACATCTCTCCTCTGCCACGGGAAGTTCCTCCAGAGCAGCCAGCTCAAAGGCTTACTCATTAAAGCAATGGCCACCTCACAGTGCATACAGTTGTGATTTTAAACTCCTCTTCCTCAGCTGTTTTTTTTCTATCTTTTGTCAGTTTGTGGTGTAACGCCCTTTTTAAGGTGTTCACTGCCATCTTGTACCTTGTTATTTTGCTCCACTGGAAGAAAGAGTCATTGTATTAAGTGTATTTAAGGGAAAAAGAATAACAAGGATTCAAGCTTGCAACAGCAGGGGCTCCTTCCTTTTCTTGCTGGCCTGCACATGCTTCAATGCAATTAATCATTTTATTCTGAATAAAATTAGATGAAGACGTATCTCCACCAGGCCTGGGGCAAACAACCCACAGGCTGGCTTGACCAGCACACTGGAAGTCCTAACGCAGACTCTACCATGACAGTGTCATTTGATTTGGGTGCAGGAGGGAGATGCTCCCGTTAATGATGATGAATGCCATGTGAGAGGTCATATCTCAGGGAAAAAAAGCACAGCTTTCCTAACGGGGAACAGGAGAGGTGAGTCCTCAACAACTTGCATCAGCAGTCGCTTCCCTCCTGCTTCTGTCTGTGGACTCAAAGCCTCCTTGGCCAAGATGAGCAGTGAGTCACGGCTTGGAGCTCCTCTCACCCTCACCCCCCTCTCTCCTTTTCATCACTGGTCTGGCAGTGGAAAGGCTCCCCGCAGGATCTAGGAGCCAAATCCTGCTGGAACTGCAGTTGTGTCTTGGTGCTCTCATCCCAGCTGCTATGTTGGCTTCTGCATTTAGGAGCTGCTTAAATTTCCTGCTGCCTCAATAGGACACATTTCTTGGTAGACATAGAGCCTGTGATTGTCAGTGAGACCACAGTGTGAGGAACTGAAAGCCCAGTATTGCACAATGGCTTTGTATCTCTGCTAAAGATTTCATTTGCAGCTCTGTTCTGGAGTTAAAGCAAGTTCACTGCCAGCTACGGTAACTAAAGTATTCAGTAAGAATAATTTATTTTACTTGATGCTTCTTCTGACCACAAATGGGTAACATTTTTTACAGTCTTTTCTTGTAACTACGTAGTGAAGAGGTTCAATGAAAACAATTTTTGCCTATGGCTTGCTGAATACTACCAATACCACAAAGTATTTTTGTTCAGCATTCAAATATGCTGTATGATTGGTCACCCACATTAAACAATATGGTTTCTATTCCGTAACCAGTTTCCTACAAAGGCCAGAACTATCTGGAAGAAATCAAAGAGGCATTGAAAGAGGATATAGGGAGAGAGATAAATTGCTGAATTTTCTAAATCTCATCTCTTTCTTGCTAAGGAAAGTACCTTATGTAAGGCTGCACACGTGCAGTTCAACCTTTAAAAGACCCATGTTCTTTCTTCAGTTGCAGATAGACCTGTCTAGGTGGTATTTCAGTCAGCACATCTACTCAGAGCCCTGCCTTGTGCGCACATGCTTTGAGTTTTTATTGCAAGAGGTGTGGACAGGTCTCAGTTTGGCTTCATTTACTGCTTTCAAATCTAAATGCCAACATGAAGGTTCACAGAGATGCTTACTTTCATATGGCACATATCTCACTATTTCACATAATTTACCAGCTCTATGAATGGGCCATCTCTGCTTTACATCATGCTGCGGCTGGCTAAGTGGAGCACTCCAGGTGCGCAAAGGGCACAGGACTAGAAGGCTGTGCATCTGCTCAGGTCCTGGGGGCATCGGACCTCATTGAGCAAGCAGTTCCCCTCTGTCACCAGAACAAACCTTGATGAAGCAGAAGCAACGTCTGCTTTCAGCCAAAGGACTGCTTTTTTGCACCTCCAGTACCCCCCAACCCATTATCCTGTTTTCCAATGCCCTGGTACTCAAGCTTACAAGTTTTAAAAAGTTACAAGTTTTAAAAAGCATTTTAAGAGCATCCAACCAAATAACAAGTTTAATGTCCAAACTCAAACAATAGCAATCTCAAAATGAGCTGAACTGTCAGCTTTGTCAAACCTGACTGTCCCAAAAACCTTATCAAAACTGCTCTGTCTGTGGCTTGAGACACCTTTGTATTTTATTTGGTAATGCAAGGTCTATGACTTTTCATGCTAGAGGCAGCCAAGGATATATAAACTCACAGCTTACACTAGGCTAAGTGTTATGTCTAAATCTGTCAATCAACTTAAACAAAAAAAGCATCTATATTTTGAATGTTCAGGTCTGCACTTTGCCTTTATGGCTGGTGAATGTGTTGAAGCTTGATGTAATATAAATGCTTGGCTTTCACATGGATATAACAAATCTCAAAATATTTGAAAAGTTCTCAACATGAACATAAAGAGCTAGCACTGCAGTATATGGTAAGTTCTCAATAATTTCACAAAACAGATAAGAAACCATTTACTCTAATATAAATCCAAGAAACACAGTTGTTACTGGTCTTTAAATGGTAGTTGGCTCTGACTGCTTGCTATCTATAGCAATAATGTGTCAAGTCTGGGCAGTATGGATAATGTTTAAAAGTCTACGTTTCATTTATTTAAGCTTGCATGAGCATAGTTTAAGAATGAACACTGGGCTCTTATTTTAGCCAATATTAACTATAGATTATTATTTGTTTTTTTAGCACAAACATATTTACACTTTTAATATGTATTTTTCTCAAAATGTGCATGCTGCTGCACAACTTCAGCAGTAAGAACGATACATGCAACCCCTAAGACAGCATGGCAAAAAACAAATGAGGAGATACACGGTGTTGAGAGTCAGGTACTGAAATATACAGCCTTGGCAAACCTCTGCTTATGTAACGAGCTGTTTGAGAGCATTTAGTATGTTAAAAAGATCAAATAACAAAAGCTGAGTACTGTCTGCCTCTGTTACTTATGCAGGTAATCCTGGGGGGGGCTGAGACAACTTAAATACTGTGTTACATAAATGCAAGTGGATGTTAAACATTCTACGTGGCTTTCAAACCCTCAATCACAACCTCTACAATATTCAAAATGGTTTCTCAGATAAATCATATGGCCATCATGGAATGCTGTATCATGGAAAAATTACATACTTTAATGAGGATTTAGTTAAACAAACAAAACCTTTTCTGCATACCAGGTAGTAGATTGCATAAACGAAACCCTTAAAAAATTGTGAAAGAAAGAAACTAGTAAAAGTGTGCATTATCCATGCAACAAATTCCAACAATGACAATTTAAAGTGTAATATCAGCAGAAACTATTAGCAAAATACATTTACTGGGTACTGAAACAGAAAATACATTATCATTTGCTGGAACCAGCCAAAATAAATATCTGCCAAAGAATAAAACTATTTACATGGAAACATTCCTATGGGGCTATGCATTTGACGCTTTTTCTTCATATTGGTATTTGAACTGGGTCACATACATTCCTGTTAAGATGACATTTTATAACATATTTATAGGAACTCATCCTGTCTGCCACATCTTGTTTCAATTAAAATTTGATCTTGAAACAAGACAGAAGGATGGTGGGACCCTATTGTACAGGCTACTGATGATATATTAAAATTTTATGCTGCACTTTGACTGGATGGGAAGGCTTGCAGGAAAATACCAACACAGAAACACTGCCCTGAAAAACCTGGGAAGTGTCCTTCTATAGCAAGAGTAGAAGAGTCCCTGACACCTTTTTTCATACCATCTGTATGCTGTGCTCCTAAGCCTCTATATATCATGAATCAGTTCCAAATCTACTAGCCCTGCAATTCCCACTTCTTTTGCCTTTTTATATTATGTTTCTTCTCCCAGTTAACTGTTTGGTTGTTGTTGTTGTCATTTTTGTCTCTCTCTCTTTTTTTTTTTTTAAGAGCACAAGACCACATCCAGTTTGGAACAAACTTTCCCATTTCAGACTTTTATTTAAGCAAAGCTCTTGGTGTATTTCTATTTCAAGCATGCTTCTGGGATGTAGATAAGGTTTTCTGCATGTAGCTGAACTCACAGATCCTGGCTGGTTTATTATTTTTTCCAATTGAATTCCATGTCCCTTCCTTCCATCCCAATAACTCCAGTCCACCTCTACCACCTGCTGTGACCTCAGCTTTCCCAGTATTTACCATCAGTTTTCTTTTCCACAGGTCTCCTGCCTGCAACACTACCTCTGGCTCCCTCCCAAGTCCCCTTGCCCGCCCTGAGTATGAGGGAGCTCTCTTCCACATTTTTGGCTGGCTGGAAGTGATGTGTGTGGACATAAGCAGGGCAAGAGATGAGGTTAAAATTGTGAGGAAAGAACAATAGAAAGTTTGAAGGGCTAAAGAGATGATCGGTAAACTTACAGCTGCTGCCTCGCCTCCAAAAGAAGGTGCCTTCAGGCTGCATATGGTTCAGTGCAGACTTTTAAAATAGTTGTGCTCTTTCTCAAAAGATCTGGAAACTCTCTGGTCACCCTTCATTTTCACGGAACCAGACAGTTCCTCAGTACCTTGGGACCCTCTGTCCTCTCAAGTGAGACTGAGATTAGCTGGCACAAAACCCCCTGGACAAGTGGCGGAGGGAGGTTGCGCTGTACCTTTATGTAACACAAGAACAACACTGCAGCTGCCGGTGCCCTCACCCAGCATTCGTGGTGAGGAGCCAGATGACTCAGGAGCATTGCCCCAGGGTGCCAGAAAGCAACCCTGTGTCTCCTGTGCACGTCACCTCCCTGTCCCGACTGTCCCCAGCAGCCGCTCCGCACTCGTCCCCACGCTGACCTGAGTCCCCGTGACATCTCCCTTCTGCCTCTCACAGCAGCCTGGCCTGCCGTATTCCCTCCTGCACACACACTCACGTTTCCTTCCTCCATTCTCCTGTCTCTGAAATTAGTCAACTTTAATGTTTTTATGTTAATTGCTTTTGAATAACAGCCTTTCTGGAAAACAAAAGGCTTCCCAGAGTATTGGTTTCCTTGGAAGTGTTCCCATGGCCAACTAAAAGCTGAAATAACAACAATAATAGGAAAATTTCCACATAATATATAAGACTTTTACTCAACAACTAGAGAAAAGGTTGTGGGTTCTGTTTGGGTTTTTGTTTGGTTTTGGTTTTGCATTTTCAGGTCAGCTTCCTCCACTCTGTCCTCCCAATCTCCCACTTCCCCAGAGCTGCCAGGAATAAGGAATAAAGCAAAGAATCACTGCAGTCCCCTTTAAAAGGGTGAGAGGCAGCGACCATATTTACTGAGAGCACCCTCAGTTAGTAGGAGCAAGGAGCTGCATGGCATGGCCGCCTGCCTTGGCTTGTATTCCTCTGTTGTTAAAAAGAACAGGAAATGGTGGTCATTTCTAAACCGGAAAAATTTGCAAGAAAGCTTCAACAAACCACAAGAAACTAAAACGCATGGCAACAATCACAAGGCTCATGACAAAAGTGGAAAAGCTGACAGCTTTGATTCACGGTCTGTTAAAGGTTACGATGCTGCCATAAAGTACTATGGAAACAAAACCGCAGTTTTGTACGCTAAGCAGGTAGCTGCTTCAGCAAACAAACCCAGGGCTCACTCTTTTTCATATATTTGTATGCAAGATGGTGGTGAAGTGGGGCTGGCCTCAAAAAGGCAGTGAGGCTTTGGGGTGGGGGAAGGAGCTGTGAAAGCCGAACTCACTCGCAGAGCAGTGCATCCCCTCTCTTGCTTGCCTGGAGCCAAGCCAGAGGTCAAGGCTGCTAAAGTCCGCCTTGCTCTACCTGCCTTCCTTCTGATCTCTGGAGCTTCCTAATGCCCCTTTCCACCCTTGGAAACAGAGGTCAAATGACAGCATTTGGACAGTGGCACAACCGGAGCCAACAGCATCTCTACAGCCAGCCTGAGTGGTTGAAGGATTCATAACCACGTAGATGCTCTCCTACCTTTGTGTCTTCTGCCCCACCAGTCACCGACTTGAAGATATTCTGCTACTTCTTTTCAGCTTGTTCCTCCTCTGTTATGCTCCACTTCCGTAAAATTCTAAAAAAAAAAAAAAATTGATTTAAGAGGTGCTGTAAAGGAAGACATAAATTGCACTCATCTCATTTCAGTGTAGGATTTTTCTCACAGCATGCACATAATGTTTGTTAACTTCTAAAATATCACAGAGTACCACAATCTCATATGTTGAGTTGGCAGAAAGGGAGGAATAGCACATCAAGACCTAGCTTCCACAGCGACTGGCACGCTCGCGGGCTTGGCAGGAAAGCCGCTGCTGAACCATCTTCTGTGAGCACAGAGATTTCCCCTGTGGGGGCACTGGCACAGCTCTGCACGGGAATGCCTGCACATGGGGCTGCCAGCAAGGAGGGGAAAAAGGGAAGGAGTCCGTGCTCATGGGCCCACCTTCACGCCACTGACACTACGGTGTGTGTAGGGTAGAGGAAGATAAAGCAGAGGACCAGGTGGGGTTTGGTGCTTTAGAAATCTTTACCTTTTGACAGGGCTAAAGGGCTTCCCAAAGATCTTCCAGCACATTTCCATGCAGAGGAACACTGGTAAGAAAGCCCTCACCGTGATGTTTCTCAAAACCAATTGCTTCTAAGTCGAAGAGGACATGAAAGGGAGAAAGAAAGGAGTCCAAAATAACCTCAAGGAGGAGAGAGAAAGGAGTGCTTGCAAGTGAGAAGAAACCAAGCCCCAGCCCACAGCAGCCCTTATAAAACAAGCCCTGAGAGGCTGCAGGTGCTCCTTTCCTCCAGCTTTAAAGGAACAGCTAGCAGCAAAGCTGCTGGAGGTTGCACAGGGCCTCAGAGCTAGGCAGGCACCAGCCAGCCTAGCCTATCAAAATGAGCCCCCAAACCAGAAGATATGTTTTTAATCCTTTTTGAAAAATCTTTTTTTTTCAAGAAAAAGAAAAATTTTCTGCATTCGGTGATAGCCATTGTGTGTACTGACACCTCCATGAGCTTTGTGAAGCTGCCTACCTAGGTTCCACCTGCAAGGGGTAATGAAAGGAGCCCTGTCAGCCAGAAGAAAAACAGCTCCTAAAACGGAGACCTATACAGACAGTATTTTGAGAGTGACCCAGTTTTCAGAAAGGCGTTTCCATTTCCTTAGACAAACAGTATTAAGGTGTTGCTTGCACTATGTTAAAAAGGAGATAAAAAGCTTGCCATGAACCTGTTACACTTGTTTGATACCCACTGCCTGTGCCCATGCATGGAGTTGAGCCACTGCAAGGCTGGTAAGATAGAGAAGGATCACAGCATCCACCAGCAGCACACACTTGAAGCTGTGTTATGTCAGTTCAGATCCTGTTCTTTTTGAATATGTGGAGCTTTGTACCCAAAACCTGCCACCAAAAGCCCAAAAGTCTACCTTGGTAGACTCTGCTGATTCCAGTAGAAGATGGGCACTGATGGACAGAGACTGAGGTGCCACAGAGCCTGGTACTGGTATTGCACTAGACCACACACACAGACATCACGGTTCACCAGAGGTCCTGTTCCCGAAGGTATTTAGGCTTTCAGTACACACTGCAGTCACTGGGGGCAGTTTCCTAACTACTCCGGGGCCATCATTCTGTAGTGGCTTTCTCTTTCCAGATCACAGCAAACGGGGGATGGTATCAGCATGTATCTTAATTTTATGCCTCTGAGTACCACACAGAGTAAAGATAGATCCCTGCCCATAGCAGGGGGTTGGAACTAGATGATCTTTAAGGTCCCTGCCAAGCCATTCCGTGATTCTGTGATCCCCAGGGTATGCAACAGAAAAGAGAAAGCCGGAGAGAAGAGCCAACTGAAAAGACAAATATATGTGAGCCTGAGGTTATGAGTCTATCACTGTTGGGCAAAAAGCATTTATTCATTCAGAGATGGGAAAATAAACAGAAAAATCAATACTCCGTCCCTCTATGCTGCACATACCCAGATGAAAATAATTAGAATGCATCTCACTGCTTATCATCTGCAGCCTTAACGAAGCATAAGTGCACTGTGCTCTTCCAGTACTCCAGAGTCCTGGAGCAGGGACAAATTCCTGTCAGACACCGAGACGGGTGAAGTAGCCACTTTGGCTTTGCAAACTCGCATGAAGCACTGAGAGACAGCCACCAGCCCTGTGTAAGCACTGCCGTGGAGCTTGGACTGCCTCCTGGCTGAGTCTACATCCAACATGGAGAGAGCACAGAGGGACGCATGGCTCCTGCAGATGGATCCGCGCGCTGGCAATGGATGTTTACTGCAAGGTGGGAAAAATGTGGAAAGCGGCGATCATGCCTGAAGATGTGCAGAGATCAACAGCAGAAAGGGACTTCAGTGTAACTATCTTCATCACCGTAGGATTTTGCTCTTAATCTCCCCCACTTGCCAAGAGAAGCTATAACCATCTCGAGCTATTTCAGTTGGGGCTGTCTCGATGCTGTCAGCAAACTGTTTGAAGTTCCTGCAATTGAAGGATAAGCAGCTTTTATGTAGAAAAAGCTGGCACTTCATAATTTTTAAAAACTAAATTCAGACATCAAGCAAGGAAGTCTTTAAAAGCTGCCACTGATGCAGATTTTGTACAAAGAATGACTGCTTTTCTCTCAATTTGTGGAAAGGTAAAAAAGTGGCTCTCTCCCTGCCAGCAGGCTGAAAGCAGCTACGGGATAAACCTGTCACTCCATGCTCAGCTTAAAAAAGAGGCTGAATATAAATGTAGAAATACCAAAATGTGTTGGATGACAGGAAAAAAAAAAAAGGAAAGAAAAGAAAAACGTTGGCAATTACTATTGGCAATAGTAATTACCATTAAATATAGCAAGTAATGAATGCACGGCTCCATGAGACTGCCGTGCAGAATTGTCTTAGTGGCAGCACCTTCTCTCCTTTACGTTTCCTCTCGTTTCTCCTTCCTCGCACCGCACACGCTGCAGCCAGCTCTCCGCCGCTGTGACCACACCTGGCAATGCGCAGCCTGCCTGAGGGCCTGTGTGAACACAACAAGGAACTGTGTTAATCCTTCATGCAGGTTGCTTTGTCGGGGACAGCTCTGGACATCGTCACAATAGTGGTTTATTAGGTGTTTGTTACAGACTGATTAGGGGGTGCTGCGTTGCGTATCAGTGCAGCCAGCTCTCTGATGTGTTCTCCCAGGCAGCAACTGCACAGCGTTGCCAGCAGTATGCACTGGATGCAGCTACTTTACTGTACCTAAACCAGGATTCATTCTTCTGCTGATCTGGGAAAGACATGAATGCTTTCAGGCACAGAGGTGAATCGTGTTCCACTTGTGCGCTGTACATGTATACGGGTGTCTAATTTAGTGCACTTTCACCTCGTATCACTAGCATGCACATATTGCAAACAGGACAACTGAGCAGAAAGTTTGGGAACTTTTTTCATCTCATGGATTTAAAAAGAAATACTTAAACAGCACATCAGTTACTGTATTGAACAATAGGCTAATAAACTCTAGTATTGCATATGCTATATAGTAAAAGTTAACAATCCCTTATTCTTCAGATTAAGTGTCTTCTCTCACAAAGCATACCCTGAAGGACTCAGCAACAATATTTCTATCATCTATCTAGGTACTTATATGGCTCCCATCACTGCTGTATCTGGTTTTATCGTAGCTGTGAAATACAGAGCCATAGAATCTAATATAGAATCAGAACCATGAAACAATGTTTGCCCAACTGCTTTATAACCCAACAAAGAAAATGAAACGAGAATCCCAATAAGCTCCAAGCCCTTTTTATGATGCTGAAACACTCACCTTCTAAGTTATCGATAAAAAATTGCTATTGTTAAGATTAAGTTTGAGCATCACCTGGAAGAAAGCCACCACCTCCCAAGAGACTGTGATGTGAGCTACAGAGAAGGAGAGGAGGGTGTGATTCCCATTTCTTCTTTTATGAAACCCTAAAATAGAAAATATTTGCTCTATTGACAACAACCAATTGGTATGAGTGGCTTCTAATTTTGCTTCTGTAATAAAACAGGAAGGAAGAAACGAGAAGTGCACACAAGAAAGAAAGTGCACATACACTGCATTTTCTACGACCTGCCTCTCAGAACAAAATGGTATTACCTTCTCAGGGAAGACCTAGTTCATTTTGGCCCCATCGTTACTAGCATCTTTGCAAAGTAAATGCAAGATACACCACTGGACATGGTGTTGCACTCACCGCAGAGATACGATCAACAGCACAAGCCAGTTTACTGTGAAACAATTGAGACTGTGAGAACACGAAGCTTTCGTATGCCTTCTTGTGAGCACAGCCTACTTTTAGTGATGCTCAGGTATTTTCATCTCAGGCAGAAGCAAGAGCATGGTTTTTACTTGAAGGAAGTACCAGGCAGGTGAAGAGGCCCAGTCAGTGTATTGGGCTTACGTGGCAAGGTTTTGGTAGCAGGGGGGCTCCAGGGGTGGCCTCTGTGAGCAGAGCCCAGCAGCTGCCCCACGTCAGAGCAGAGCCTGCTCCAGCCGGCTCCAAAAGGGACCTGCTGCTGGCCAGAGCCAAGCCAGGGAGCAAGGCCGGGTGGGACTCTGGGAGAGCAGATCTAAGGAAGAGGGGAAAAACGCCATGCAACAGCAGCTGGGAAAGAGGAGTGAGAAGCAGCCCTGCAGCCCCCAAGGTCAGTGCAGCAGGAGGGCAGGAGGTGCTCCAGGCACGCAGCAGCAGTTCCCCTGCGGCCTGTGCAGAGGCCCCTGGTGGAGCAGGCTGTCCCCCTGCAGCCCATGGGTCCCACACGGAGCAGATCTCCACGCTGCAGCCCGTGGAGGAGCCCCCGGTGGAGCAGGTGGATGTGGCCTGGAGGAGGCTGCGGCCCATGGAGAGCCCCCGCAGGAGCAGGCCCCGGGCCGGAGCTGCAGCCCGTGGAGAGGAGCCCACGCAGGAGCAGGGGTCTGGGGGGAGCTGCCGCCCACCCGTGGGGGACCCGTGCTGGAGCAGTTTGCTCCTGGGGGATGGATGGAGCCCGTGGTAAGGACCCATATCTGGAGCAGTCCTTGAAGAGCTGCTGCCTGTGGGCAGCCCCTGATGGTAATTGGTGAGTGATCTTCCTGTCCTCGTCTCAACCCTTGAGCCCTTTCCATCATATTTCCTCATCCTTTTTCTTTGAGGAGGGGGAGTGAGAGAACAGTGTGGTGGAGTTCAGCTGCCCAGCAGGGTGAAGCCACCAGGGTCAGGCAATGCACAGGGCTGGCGCACAGGACTGCCAGCAGCATGCAGGTGAGCGGACAGGGAACTAACTGCTCCAGAGAGCTCCACAAATCCTGAGTTGTGAGACCTGGTGTGCAGCTGGGCACCTTCAGAGCTGAGGACAATCTGGATGGGAGGTAAAGCAGACTGGTGCTCAGCAGAACATGTGTTGTGAATAGGGATGTGCAGGGAGAAGTATGTGCAGTAGCAGAGAGAGGTTGGGCAGAATACGTACATGACATAAAATCAGAGGGAACACTCTGCTTGCCTAGAGGACAACAGCTGCCATCCATATGGAGATGCATTAAGACTCTCCCCAAGGAAAAGTTCCTCGGGAAACTTTAAAACAGGAAGGCTGTAGGCTGGCAGCAGTTTTACCACTAGGTCAATGGAAACACAGAGAGTTCCCCTTCGTGATCTTACTCAGTTATAGACAAGTCCCACAACCAACATTATTTTGTCAGGGATCTGTCTCAGCTTTCATGCGAGTCTCAGACAAGTTCTTAGTCTACAACACACTACGTCTAGACAGCAAGACCACGGAAGAGCCACCCACCAAAGAAAACGTGAGGCCTTAGCCAGGAGGTGCTGAGCAGACAACATCACAGCTGGCCAGAAATATGTGAACAAGCAAATGTGGGGCATGAGACAGAAACAGTGTTTGTAAAGCCAATGCTGGGTGTAACACCAATGCTGTATTTCAGATGACAAATCTTACATATGCTGTTGTAAGCTTGAGTGACCAGCCTGCAAACAAAATCCACGGTACTTGATTAAATTAGAGGTCAGAAGTTTTGGTTTATCCATGGAAATGTAAAAGAGCAAGAGGAAAAGGAGGTATTTCTTCACAGAAGAGATGGATCCCCAAAGCTGCTATTTCAAATCTGTGGAAGTGAAACAAACAACAACAACAAAAAAGCACCTGCTGTGTTTGTTGTCTGTTTTCCACTTCTGAGCAGGGGCGGAGGGGAAGAGAAAGGGCTGCCAGAAGCTCTCTTGAAAGCAGCTTTTCTGTGCTTGGGGCAGACATACAGGGCCTCGGGCCATCCGTGGCTGCAGGCGATGCCCATGCTGACAGACCCTGCTGAAGGGTGAGACCAGGCACGGAGGCTGGGCGGGAGGACAAGCAGCTGCAGCACCCAGAAGCACCCTGAACCAAGCAGGGCCCTTGGTTCCTTGGGGTCTTGGAGGATAAAATAATGTCTGTTTTCTGACCAGCCAAGCCCGAAGCTGAAAAATGGCAGCTTTTTGGTGTGTGCAGAGGGCAAGGAGGAGTTGGGCTCCACTGCAAAAAGACTGCAGAGCTGGAAGCCCTGTGGCAAGGAGGCCCAGGGGAGATAAAGGGTGAGGGCTGTGCGACATCATGGGCTCTGGAGCAGGGCAGATGGGGGTCCTCACTTCTCGATAAAGCCTGTTTCAGAAGCGGTGACCCAAGTACTGGACTGCACAAACTCCCTCTCCTGCCCCTTGCTGGGTCTGGCAGCTGTCTCCGCCACGCTGAGCAGGAAAAGTCTTTATGTACCTTCAGGTCTCAGCCCAAGTGGCAGATAGCAAGTCAGACTAGCAGAAGTGCCTACTGCTTCCAGGGCACAGATCAGAACTAAGGACTTAAGTAGAAGCCCTGGGTCTCTTCTGTGATCTGAGGCCAGCTCCCTGGAGAATTCAGGGAGGGAAAAAAAAAAAAATTCTGGTTAAGCCTCTGTGTTTTTTTACTGCAAACACCTTCTGTTCTGGACTATGTGGTTGCTTTCACAGTTGGAAAGGGGATATTTTTTGCCTTAAATAAAAAGAAAAAATGGCTGGACTCTTTTGAGTGTGCTTTGGGGAACTTCAGGAAGCCGCATGAAACAAAAATGCTCACTATCACACCTCTGGAAGCTTTCCGTGGCTCCTTGGGTGTCACCATGAACTAAGTTATGGTGTACACTCACAGTCCTCTGATGAACATAACTCATCCCACAGAAAACCTCTGACTTTGGTAGCAACTAATGGAGACATCTTGATCATGAAACCACTTCACCTCGGGGTTGGCCCTAGGTGTTCAGCATTAAAGCGCCTGTATAAGGCTCTGAATTTTGAAGTGACCATCCAAACAAACTTTCTCCTTTCTACAATCTCCATCAAAGACTGGACAAGAAGGTCTAAGAGGAAGCTAAAACTTGTTGGAACAGGTTCAGAAGAACTTCTGCTTTCATAGCAGGAGATAACAGGCTCAGACCCCATACAAGGAGTAAACACAGGAAGTAGGGAACAGACAGTGGGTGCTTGCTCTCTCTGAAACGGTTTTCAACTATCAAAAATTTCCCATGATTTTCTTCCACCAGAGCAACTAATTCTTTGTTTTTTCTTTTAATGGAGGCCTCACCAAATGGCAATAATTCTCTCTGCTGTCATAAGACAATTCAACCCCAGGAAGAAGCTGGGTGAGAACATGCATGGGATCCTTTTGCAAGGCTTAAAAATTGCATGAAGGGGCTCTGGAGAAATGACATGAGAAGGGGAGAAGAGGAGGCATGTGGCCCTTAGCTGCTCTCTTCCCATGTGAGAGTGGCGATTCAAACAGAGGTCTCCTTCCACACACAGGTGTGTGGGTAGGGGCAGTCTCACTTTCAGCTGTTAACACCCGACTTGCATTAAGTGGGGGCCAGGGGCTTGAGCACCTTATATTTTTTCCTTCTTTTCCCTCTCCCATTTTTTAAGAGACAAGTGATTAATATCCTGGGGCTGACCCTGATCTTGCACAAGTGCAACTTGGACTTCATTGATGTGGATTTCTATTTATACTGGAAAAAGAAAAAAACAGAATCAGTTTCTGCCCACAGCAGCACTACAAAGATTAGAAGAAAAAGGATTGTGAGTGCTATAAGACTAAGTTGTCATAGCAGCATAATTACATCTGAGTCTACTTTGTACGAAAGCAGACTGCCAGAACCTCGTTTTGGAGGGAGAATCACTGTCATGAGAAAAAGAGAAGGCTGCAGTGCTCTGTCTAAATTGTATTAGACAGCAAACAGCATTTGGTTCTGCTTCTCCCTGCAAATGAACCTCCTTGTACGAAACCAAGCAGGCCATTTTCATTTGTTATGAATTCAGAGATAACATGAAACACTTCTTCGCAGAGTTTGAGGAAAGTGTATCAAATTGTAAAATATAGCGCATAACAATCTATTAATTATAGATGTGAACAGTGTTTTCCGGAGGTTACATTTTCATTGAATTAAAATTTAAACAATGATGAATTGGTTAGGTTGCCTTTCCGTTGAATAAGTAATTTCAGTAATCATGTGAATATAGTTTTATCAACTATCAGTACACACTCCCTTGTAGATGCAATTGTGTTTTTTTTTTAAAAAACATAGTATCCAGAAAAAGACAAATCAAACCAAAATGCACCTTAATTGCCAGCTCCCTGATAAGCAGACAGGCTAGCCGCTCAGCAAAGCTTTTCAAGGCATACCTCAAGGTGACATTTCTTGTGGATGCTAACTCTGGCAATTCTGTACATGGGTTTCCTTGCTGGAAAGCTATCCTGAGGAGAGACACGCTCCCATTGACACAGGGCAATATTCAGTCATATCTGCAGTCTTTAGGAGCAGGTCGGGGTATAACTTTCTTCCACACACCTAGAAGGGGAATCTTAAAGCCATCTGTCAGAAGCTGCTGGGGTGGAGGCAGCAGGCAGCTCTTCCCTTTTTGCCTGAGAACTTTGCAGCTCTGAGGACACCAGTGAATAACCTTGAGTCAGCAGGACAGAGCAATATATACGCGCTGCTGTCAAGGCAATCGCTGTCAACAACTTTACGTAAGCTTGGGTTTGGTGTGACTAACTTGTAAGTTGCTTTTTATAAAGAAACAGACATTAAGAAATGCAAAAAATAAATGATGAAAGCTTGATTGTGTTCCCACGCTCTCCAGACTGAAGAGGATCACAAGCCAGGCAGATACACCGTTTCTGTAACAACCTGGAGCAGCTACAGAACATGGCAAAACTACACAGCCAACGTTTTAGGTTGAAGGTCACAGAAGTAATATAGGGGAGACAGTGACAGCAGGAAAGTGGACAGAGTATATTCAGTAGGAGAGAATACATTATAGCTACCCAAAACTCTCATCCAGAGTAAAATAAAACTCCTCAGTAAACTGACGTGTATTTATTTATTTATTTTCATTCGCCACTGTCATTTCTTTTTTAGAATGTAAAGACTTTTTGTTTGGTTGATTGGTTTGTGTAGTTTATTACTTGTGAAGAAAATCTTTAAAGTGAGAAAAGGTGTAATTGATGTGGTGTCTGAAAATAGCACCTATCATATGCTGAAATAATACTCGTGAATCATAAGCAGCTTCATTTTTTTCCATCAGACATTTACTCTGAAGCTTCACTGTGACCACCTGAGCATCAACATCATCAAATATTTTGCGGCCAAAGCACACATTGGAAAAAGGAGAAGTTTCCCACCAATCCTTGTTACTGTATTGAAGGCTGTAGCTATATTTATGAACAGTCAATATTGTCTGTGCCGTATTTTATTTTCATGGTATGAGTAAGCAGCAGGTAAAAACAAAGAAAAAAAAACCACCTATTAGTTATGTCTTGAATTTTACAGGTCTGGGAAAATACTCTGTCACAGATTTCCTGCAATATCCTGACATACTTTCCCCTCTCTGCAGATAAACATGCACGTTATGATATGTCTTACAGGCTTATCCTTTGTCTGTTCATGTAATTATGCAACCATTAACATTATTTACCTCTGAGTTAAACTTTCTCGTCTTCTTGGGAGTGACATTAAAAAAAAATAATTGTAAAGGTCAAGTCTGAGCTCTATTCTTTCTGTTTTTTCTTTACAAAATGTAGAGCTGGAGATTTCTGATTATTAGGTCAGATGTTATTGCCTCAACTGCAGTCGTGCCGGGGTGGAGCAGGGTAATAATAAGGTGATGACACTGGCAGTCAGCACAGCTGCCAAAAGAAGGCAAGACCGAGTTTGGAGCCACTCCATTCCTTTTGAAAAAATGCTGCAAGTACAAGCTCCTCACGAGGCCTGATGGAGACCTCGGGAGCTCCTTCTGGGCACCCACAGCGAGAGATCCCACACATCCACCACGCAGTGCCGTCCCACGAAACACAGGGGCACAGAGGGGAGGTGGAGGCACTGCATTAGCCCTTTTCTCTCGAGAACAAAGCGCTTGCTCTCACCTGTAGCAGATAATACTCCTACACCAGGCCACCCCACAGCCCAGAGCCAGCAGAAACGCTGCCCTCGGTGGTTGCAGCCAGGAGCCAGCGTTGTGCAGAGGCCCTAACTCACATCCCAGCCTCCGTTCACATTCACAACCTCCTTGAAGACCTTGCATCCAAACGTCTAATCATTACTGGGTCTCCCCTGCAGATCTGCCTCCCCTCGTGCTTTGGGACAAGGCAGAGCTGTCGCAGTGCCCTACTTTCTGCCGTCGCCTAGATCCGCCTCCAGCTCCAAGGACACGGCTCGACCTGCATTTCTTCAGGTTCACTCTGTCCTTGTCTCTCACGACCTCATTCCTGGTTGCCCCTGCACGGTGTTTTGCCAGTATCTGTGTTTCTGTAGCAGCTCGGTGCATCAGATTAGGAGACTGGCTCAGCTAGGAGAAAAACACATTACATTTTCCTGGTTATTTTTCAGCTGGATCAGCTTCCCAACTTGGTTCACTGGATGGCCACAGGAATACTTCTGCTAGCATCAGCAAGGGGCTACTCCGGGGTAGGGACAAGCAGCTGGGGACAATGGTGATTTGTCTGGAGATGGATCAGCTCCTTGAACCAGCTCTCAAGATGACCACCCACACACCAGTGCCAGCGCAGGGGAGGAAGCAGGAATAAAAGGTGGAGGAAGAGGGCCTGGCCAGCAGCCTGGGCTTGGGCTGACTTCATCGAACCAACTTCAGTTACAGAAAAGGAACCTTCCACCTGCTTTTGTTTACTCTGGTTTCCAGAAAAATCACATTAAAAGTTTGAGTAGCTGGACACCCTCCAAGGAACATGATATTATAAGCCTTTCTATATCTGCTGTTGCTTTCTGAGACCTGATAAAGATCCTAAGGCTCACCCACCTTTTCCACTCATATACCTGATGTAACATCAACTACGTCTTCATACAGAAGTGGTCTCTGTTACTATTCACACTGACAAACACAACAAGACCAGTTATGACCTTGGGCTGCAAGGCAGTTCCTGGTTTAAAGGATTCAGGACCTAAGTAGACTAGGAGAAAAAAAGATCAGGAAAATTATTTGGGATAGTTTACTCCAGAGAACAACAACAGCAATTGAAGTCATAACTGAAAGATGGCCAGAGTTTTGTCCAAAGCTGTAATTTCTCACCTTTTGGCTTGATGATTCTTATTTTCAGCAAGCTGAATTGGATCTTGAAATAACTTAAATATACCCAGTTTACCAAATGACCTCTATTAGCGTAGCTAATTCTCATTCTCATGGGCTTTTCCAAGTCAAATATACTCTAGCATCTGCTTGCAACAAAAATAGACGATAGCGCTTCTACACGCATGGTGCAAGCTGACTCCCCCTTGATATTAAAGCAACCCTCAAAAAAAAAAAAAAAAAGACTGAGGATGATCTTTTATTAGCCTGTGCTGTATTTATTGGTGTGCCGAAGTACTCAGGTGAGGCATCGGCTGCACAGCAAAACATGCCCTCTTCTGCAGCAGACAAAACCACGCAGTGAGGAGGAGGATGCTGAGCGCTGTGAGCTGTACAGGTGGGGAGCACAGTGACTACCAGCTAACTCCAGCCTGCCCTCGTGATGAGCTAACATGCCATTTTCCCCGTGCTGTCAAAGCCTTTGTCACGGTAATAGCCTATTTCCTCTTTTTGTTAATATCTCTGTCAGGAGAATGAAGCAGCAGAATTGAAAGTGCCACGGTGTGTGATAGCAGGGCTCTAGTGAGACTGCACTGGCAGCGTGCTGTGTTTTGATTAACTGGATGTTCCTCTAAAATTTGTATGAAATTATTTTTCCATCGAAGCCCTGGCTGATGAAGAAGGAAGGGCTGGCAGTGATCGAGGCGAGCCGCGTGCCCATTCGGGACCAGGCAGGGGCACTCGGGTGCTTGTGCCTGCTCTGGCTGGGAGAAACCACTCTTGTCCTTGCAAGCCACTTCCAGTTCCTCCTCAAATCTCAGTCAATAAATGGAAATTGTGTCCTGACTCAGGAAAGGTATTTTGGAATGAAACCCAGAAGCCTTGGAGTTTTACAAAATCTCTAGAAACCTAGCAAGCAAACCTCGTGTACCAACCTATACCTACAGCCACCGTCATCCTCGCCAGAGGTAAGCCCCGCAGCACGGTGTGTGTGCGCGTGTGCTGACTTTCAGCCCTCTTCTGCACGTTTCCCTGGTGACCCAAGGTCTTGACAAGGTCAGTGCAACAACAGTTGCATACCTACATGCCCCTCTTGTGCCTCTTCTGTTATTATGGCCAGCAGGAGTTTCGCTAGCAGAGGGGCTCTGATCTCCCTGCAAGTCTGGTTGGGATATGCAGTCCCGTGCAGAGCACTGAACATGGCTTAGACCTCCACAACTCACTGTAGCAGGACAAATGATTGCATCCACCAGCTTTCTTTTTATTGCCTTACTGAGTTAAAAAAAGAGCCTCCCTGCAAAAAATCCTCATACCCTAAAACAGACATTACAAAATGTTGCACTGTGAGGTTTGACTACTACAAACTTGCATTAAACTCACCGAGAGCTGGTTTTGATTTCCTTTTGTGTTTGTTGTTGTTGCTTTTTAATGGACAAGAAATGTTGTCATGGAATGGAAAAGCAAGATGCCATTTATGTGACACACTGCATTATCAGGACTTTTACCAGAATATTGAGACACACCATTTAATGAAAGAATATGCCTGGAAACCCAAGCACTTCTTGCTCAGATAATGCAGGGTGTGGAGCTGAATCTTTACAGTAAGTCTTGCAAACCACTGCTTCTTGCTAAAGATCAAGTGGACAAAGACAGAGGCGGGAAATGTATTGAACAAGACTGCAATGTAAAAATAACACAAATAGCACATGACATCTGGAAGAGACGTGATCCATGGGCATTTCAGAAATGAAATATGACAAAACATAGGAAGCGAGGTCTTAAAAATATTAAATACAACACAGGTGCACCAGAAGGGAGAAAGGAAGGAGAAAGGATTACAAGCAAGGGGCTGCTTTTGCTTACTAAAACACCAGATAGTGGTGCTGGGTAAGAGGAAACAAAAATAAATAAATACAGAAAAGATGTGGGAAAATGATGAAGGACATTTTGCAAAAGGACACTGCCTTGGCAGGGGATGTGGACAGGACAGTGTGCGTGCGTGGAAAACAATAGTTAAGTGCCATAAAACGCCCACCGCTCGTAGCCAAGAGCAGCGAGCTGTGGTGGCTGGGCGAGCGCACGAGGGAGCTTCGTGGGTCACAGCAGGAAACGCCACGCTCTGTTTTGTTAGGCTGCTGCTCTGTTTTGCAAACATGGGGGGGCTCTGGAGATATGAGAAGGCAAGGCAGGTTCTTTCATTTGTTTATATTCCAAATAAATAAATAGCTTTTTTTTTTTTTTCTTTTAACAAGACTGAGTCAGATGGTACGAAACACAGTCCTCAATTCGTTACGAGTTAGCAAGAAGCGAGGAGAGGGAAAATCCAATGTAAGAAATGTACACAAAAACTACCAAAATCTCACCCAGTCCACAGAAAGTGCTTTCAAGAGACCATGCTGGCATTGCTCTTGGTTTAAGAGCATAATTCTCACGTTATTTCTGCCGGTATCATCAGAGCTTTTCCTAATCTCAAGGAGTTATTCTGTCTGACCTCCGAGTGGCAGGGCCACGGCAGGGCCGTGATAATCTCAGGATATAAGCAAGGCAAAGCTCGTAAGGAAAGATAACATCTTTTATTAGTCTAACCAGCAGAGCTGAAGAAACCTGCCAAGCGTGGACAGAGCCTACATTCATTAGAAGCAGATACACCGATTTTAAGCTTTGTGTGCTGCAGGGATGCTGAGACTGCAGTTTATATGGGTCACAGGCAAGCAAGCCAGCTCAGGCATCACACCCGACCTAGCCAATTCCTCACGGAGCCTTTGCAGCCAAGGTTTGAATCGCTAGATTGCTGCATAATACTAAGCTGGGTAGGTTAAGGCTAACACATCCCTACCTGTGTGCTGGGCTTCCTGTGAATGGAGACTGGAGAGCTTTTGGCACAGACCAACAGCAACAGCCTCGGGCAGTGATGTTTCCTGTCCCCCATCCTTCCGGATCTGCAGTCTGGTGATGCTTGGGATGCAGGGGCACTGCCTAGCCCCCGTGCTCCTGCAGGACTGAATCAAGAGCGGGGTACGGGTTTGCCTGAGGAGAGCCGTCTCTCTGAATGCACACAGCTACTTCACTCCTATTTGCGTCACCTTCAAAAGCTCTGTAAACGCACTCAGCTCGTTTCAAAACGCCTGGTGTTTGGGAACGATACGAGGCTGGGAGTTCGCGTTGCAGTGATATCTTCTCCCAGAGGATGAGGGCGGTGGAGGGCCTCTAGCATTTACCTCTTGAGATAAAACTATTATGAAATGAAAACTTGCTAGAAGAAGCAAAAGTTACATAAACTTTTTTTATTAATAGAAGCCTTTGAAAAACTCCAGAGCTAGTTTTTGAGCCAAGACTAAGAGAAATCTGCAGCATTGTTGGTTTGTTTTCTTTTATGGATTTTTGACTTTGAGGCAGCGATCCTGTGAATTCTAGGTGTTATGGTCTTTTTATAGTTTCATTATCTGAAGTCCACAGACCTTAATCCTTTCAGCATCCTTTTCTGCAAATACATATGTACAAACTTACATATATTTATACATATAAAGTAAAACATATTTCAAGAATAAACACATGGTATTATACAAGGGGATGAGTCCCGAGAGACTTAGGACACTAAAGGTTTCTCTCTGTCCTTTGAAGTATTTGCTTTAAGGCACAAATTGCCAGCAACTGACTTTATCTTTAAATTAGAAAGCATAGGCCTTAAAGCTACAACTGCCTCTAACACCCCTGGGAAAATGACTTCTTGCAGCACTCAAATTATGTAGATGAAATCACATCTCCCATATATTAACTTGATGGTGGACTCAGGCTTAGTGTTCTTAGTAGGATCACATGAAAAGGGAGGAAGAATTTCCCACAAAGTGTTTTTAAGCAGCGACTTTATGTTTGGAAGGAGGAAACCAAAGTCCTCAGTGCTAGCAAGCTTTAACTTAGCAGACTGAATCCTGCGTTCAAGCTCCATTACGATAGTAAATGGCTAAGCTGTCCCCAGCTGATGGTGAGCAACCTGCAACTTCCAGCAGCAAAGCCTCACCAACAACTGCAGTGGATTAGAAGCAAAGTGGGCACATCACATTCAGAACAGCATGTTCACCTTAATTTCCATTTTTTAAATCTTTGCTTTACAGAGGTCAGCCTAGGGTGCAGACGTGTTGGTTATGATTCTGACGCTCTGCATACAAAACCGCAAGTGCCCTCCAGAGTATGAACTCATGAAAGAGTGGTTTTGATCCAATAAAGCCTTCTCCCAGCTCATGGAGCTCTGGAGGTGTTTGGCTACTGATTACTTTTTCCCATAACAGAGACAGGGTCAGCTGCAGTCTCTCAGAGAGATTTGTAGTTCTCACTTTGTGGAAATCCTGGCCTTTGCGATATGTCTGGATGAGCAAATTGTTCAATCTGTAAAAGCTCAGAAATAGAATTTAAGCCATACATCTATATAAGGATATGAATATATACGGATACATTTAATATGTATTTTGGACTCTCCCACTTTCTCAGACCTTCAAAAGCTGCCTGGACGTGGTCCTGGGCACCCTGCTCTGGGTGTCCCTGCTGGAGCAGGAGGCTGGACCAGCTGGCCTCCAGAGGGCCCTGCCGACCCTCAACCATTCTGTGGCTCTGTGATACCTCCAGGGTGGAAAATGCTGGCATGGTTTATTTATTTCTAATTGCTTAACTCTTTTCTTGTTGTTGGAACTGTAGCACTGTGATACTTTAATGAAACCTAGCACTGCAACAAGAACTTGGAGCCTCCCTCCTCCCTTTTAATGTTCTTGTTAATATCTGTGTTTTAGGGTTAAATTATGCAAGCTGTTTACTGGAAGATAGCTGTAACTTATAAAATTGAAGGCCATGCTTAGTTTTCATTCCAAAGAACTCTGGAAAGTAAAAATGTATGATTTTAGCACCACGTAAGACTGAGTTCCTGCTTGAAACATGAGAACATGACCTCAACTCCCTCACCTTTCCCCCACCTGGTTGTGCAGATAGGTGCTTGTATCAACGCCTCATCCCCCAGGGAGTGACACGTTACCATTTGTGTTGTTTTGCACACACAAACCCAAGTCTTTTCTCCTGGGCTCTTACAACAACAAGCCTTTCCGACCTCCTAAGTAGATTGACGGAGCAGAGCTCTGTGATTATCACTGAGGGTCACAGAGGCCACAAATGAGGTCAGTTCCTCCCTGGTAAGCTTTTTCAGAGTAACACACTAAAGAGTTTGCATCCCAAGGGCTAAGCAAAGCTACCATCTTTCTTGTCTTGTCATCCTCCTTTTTCTTTCTTGACTTTTTATCGAACAGCCATGTTTCCTGACTCAGTCTGTAGTCTTAGCAGCAATGTTCAGAAGCAACTTGTGCACAGTTTTAAAAGCCAACATTGCTTTACTCATTTATACAAGATTCATTAGGTCATTTGAATGAATTCCAGTGTCCTCACAATAGAGGTTTGGTACCATTCCTATCATCATTTGAGGCTTCCCTATATATATAATTTCCAGTTTGTTTGTTTATAGAGATGTGTGTGTTCAAAATCTATAAGCCATGCCAGCACTGTCCTCCCTAAACTCACACAAGATTTTAATGTGCAGTGTGACTTAATATTGATGAACACACACAGATCAGAAGGTGGTCACCAGTCAGGAGGAAGTTGTTAATGATATGGTCCTACCTTGTTACTGGGTTTGGTTATTAACTAGATCCAGATGAGAAATAGCTTATCTAGTTTGCAGATACAAGCACATATGCATGCTTCGTCCATCCACCATGTTTCTCAACCTAAATTGTTAGAAAGTCAATTCCATTACATTCTCCTCTTCGGTTACATAGGACAAACTTGTAGAAATAAAGGAAAAACCCTTAGAACAAGTCGCACAAAATGGCTGTTAACTGTTAATGCCTGTTTTAGAGTAACTAAAAAAATAACAAAATTAAAAGTCTGCTACTAGCATACCATGCTTACAAAGAAGCTGCATTGTTTGTGGTCAACCTATCAGAGCAGACAGAGGCTTCATGATTAGACACATCTGCTTTCACTCACCATGGTGGCATCACAGCTGTCACTCTAAGCTGTCATTTTACAGAATCTTTTGCAAAACATTCACTGCAAAATTGATATCATTGCAAACAGATCTGAGATTGCCAGTTATATCATGTCTGGAGATGGTTAAAAAAACAAGACTTCCCTCCCTTGTTTCCCCTCACCTGTTACCATATCTTTGCAATGGGATTCTGCAGCTGACAGAAAATTAAAGGCAGGGTTAATCTTCCCAGCCTCCCCACTCTTCAAAATGAGTTTGTCCTAGAAGAACCTGTCACAAACACCTGAGCTTTCAACTTGTCAAGATGTTGTCTGCCTGGCATTTGCTCTAACAAAAACAGAATTTTTACCTTCCAGAAGCGTGGCTAGAAACAATGGTCACACTAATCTGTTAGGAATATAAAACTGAAAGAAAAAAAAAAAAAAAGTTTAACAAGGTGCCAAAACTGGGAAGGCTGCAGAGCAGGTTTATTTATAAAGCCCAGGCCAAAGCAGTACAAACAGTGCCGAGGTGCAGGAAGACCCTGAAGCAGGATTTGTGAGGCCCAGGCAGTCTGCGATCTGCTGAGCTGTGTTTGAGTGCTGTGCTGTAAGATGTGGGCAAACATTGCTTTATTCCTTCTGTACGATTTAACCATTTATGCTGCTTATAGCTCCAGCTGTGCACAGACCCAGCGCTGTGCCCTTCATCTAGCCATGGCAAAGGACAGGAGCTAACACCCGGCTTCTGCACTTCTATCTGATGAAGATGCTTTCCCTGTGCAGAAGGCATCAGCACAGACTATCTGAAGCAACGTGACTTTTGAGAGACCAACACCCACTTTTCTTCAGTTTTATAATGAAGTCAACACCACAATGCATTACAGAAAAGCATTTACTTGGTGCACTGAAAAGGGCTGAGCCTTCCTCAGGTAAGGATGATGGGATAAGCAGGCCAGCACACCGAGTGCAAGTCCTCAGGGAGTGCCGGTGGGTCAGTCTGCTCGGGAAGCCTGTGTATCTCTGTGAGGTAACCTGTGGTGCTCCAACTGGGAAGCTTTGAAATTTTCAGGAGAAATCCCACCAGGAAGACTCAGCTCTGACAGCGCTAGAAGATGGACAATAACTCCACTGAAGGCGTGTTTTCTCAAGCGGGCAATCCTGCCTCCCATGCCTTTCCCTTGCTTACCCCCAGCTCCCACCTCCCACTCCTGTTTACAGTCTCTCAGGTAACAGGAGGAGTGGAGTCATGGAAGTGAATTGGCCTTCCAAAAACTGAGACGCTTTGGCACCCATAAGCATTACTTCCCTCTCCTCTCTCAAAACAAGCCAAAGGAAGCCAGGGTGATTAGGAATAAATTAGAAAATAAGCAGGAATTCTCGCTCGGACAGCCACTGGATTCCGTCCAGCAGTAACAGCAATAGGGTTTCACAGGGTAAAAGAGTGAATGAGAATTGTTTCTGAAAATCCTAACTTGCTGAAGTTTAGTTTAGGTAAGGTTATAAACTTATGTGATACATGAAACAAGAAGCTGGCTCCAAAGGCGCCCATTTGCAGCTATTGGTGGAGCTGATAGGTGCTAGCTGCTCCACTGAGCCAGGGTCATGCAAAGTATCAACCTCTGGTCTTGAGTTTCACTCCTTTCCTCCTCCAAGGCCGTTTGCTAGCTCAGTATAATACCCTTCTGGGACTCAAACAACTGCAAGAACTCAGCACAGCTTTGTTGGCTGACAGGGCTGAAAATGAAACGCTTTCTTTTCAGATACAGCATGTTGCACACCTGACTCCAAAGCGGTCTGAAAAGCATTTATATTCTTTTTGTTGGCAAAAGAAATGTCCTAATAGTGGCTTTGAAGGCTGTTAAATGTACAACTGGCATCACCATGTTTTAAATGCTGTGGGATTAGCTGTTACTGTGATCACTGACAGCAAAATATACAGACAAAAGTATCCCGTTTCACCTCTCAAGAGCACATTTTGGAGAACAGATGGAAGCAGGGAGGTCAGGAACAGCGGAGAAAAGCCAGGAGTAGACATAACGGCCTGAGAGGTCTGCCTGTTAAGTATTTTCCCTTTAAAACAGAAAGATAATTAGTGGAGAGCCTCTCAATACCTGTGAAGCCTGCCCTATTAGTGAACACGCATATGCTCTGTGAGACAAGAGAAGGTCTGAAACTGGTAAGTCAGTTTTCCAGTGCATGTAGTGCCAAAGAGGTCAATTAGTTTGAGCAGTCACCTCAAAAAAGGCAGGAAAATATCAAAGGAAAAAAATGGCATGAACTCCTACTGCCTCCAACTGCAAAGCAAGCTGTTTCCCCCCACACACCTCTTTTTGGGGATACAATTGACTCCTCAGTCTCCCTGTTAAGGAAGGTGTTTTCTCACACACTCTCCTCTCTCCTGACTCCCTCCACCACACAATGAGAAGTTGAACAACAGGTTAGGAGGACATCTCTTTCCAAAAGGCTTAAATAGGTTACAGGAAGAAGCACTTAACTGTCAGGTTGAAAACACGTCTTGTTGGTGAGCTGGCCCCTGTGGTATACAAGGGGTGGCCATTTTCCTCAGTAATGCATTTCTGTTTGCCATTCCTTTAAAAGTAAAGAACTACAGTTTTAACTGAAGTAGGGTCAAATAATATTGCTTCATGTCAGAAGGATTTTGGTGTTGTAAAGGTAGAACAAGCCTATGTTGTTTTTATGTCATATAAGCTAACTAGATGCAATTGTTTCTTTCCAGTAAGCTTTGTATATACATCCACATCTCATCAATCATACCAGCTCACTTGTTAAGATGTAAGCCAAAATCAGACCCCACGGAATCAAGCAGAAACACTAAGGCCCTCTTGGTATTTTCTCATTTCTGCCTTTAACAGATTTATTTTCTAAATGAGTCATTATTGGTCCAAAACACCTTAAAAACACAGCTTGCTCAGTGCTGTGAATTCATACCAGCAAAAGCATGCCACTGTCCATATTTAAGTCCAAACTTAAAAGTTAAATACTTAAGACCCTAAAAGAACAGCACAGCAGTGTAATTGATTCCAGCCACGTTAATGTTGCAAAAATCTTTGGGAATTTACTAGGAAGGAATGGGTTGTGAATAATTTATTTTTTATTCCCTGTTCACAGGTGATGGGGATTAACCTAGCTATTTCAAACAGATTTTAGATTATATTAGAGTGCTGAATAATATCCTGTTTGAAGGCAGCTATTATACGTCAACAAGTCAATGTTTGCTCAGTAGGTCATACAAAAGTGAGAGGAAATTCTGACCACATACTCAGGGTTCAAGCACTGGATATTTTACAAATGTTGTCTGTAATACAGGGAATAAATTCAAAGTGCTTTCCTTCCTCCCAGTTCTCTCCTCCCTTAATTCCTCTTTCTTTTACACTTTTAACAATCTGGTGTCACGGTAGGTGCTCCTCTATGGAAACACAAGAATACTTGCCAGTGGTGCTGAACTTCCTACACAACATTAAACATTGCTATCACTAAGTAAACCTCAACACCTTACGGCCACAGCTACACTAATGACGAGGTGTGGCTGACAGCAGAAGTAGCTGTCCTTGCTCTCAGAAGAGCACGGCTTCCAGGTCACAGCTGGGCCCATGCTGTGGAGCTGAGATGAATCTAGTTGTGCTTCCAATACAGTTTCTAGCAAAGTAAATGTGTGGAACGTAGCGTTGTCTATGAGAGCCCTTCTTAAAGGTCTAAATATTCATGAAGACATTTTTCCTGATGATTTTCACGTATCTGGTAGTGCTGCTTGTCATCTCAAATTACAAATCAACATTTCGAAGCTTACTTCCTTTTAAAGAGATGCTGAATGTCAAATTAGTTAATGTCAATTAACTCGAGCAGCAATGATTAGGACAACATTTTCTGCACTGCAATCTGACCAGCAGAATTTTGGTGGCACTAGTACCATTGGTAATCTATGCCCTCTCTCCATGTCCACACGTCTATTAAATACCTCCAGGCATGGAGACTCCACCACTTCCCTGGGCAGACCGTTCCAATGCTTGACCACCCTCTCTGTGAGGAAATTCTTCCTAAAGTCCAATCTAAACCTCCCCTGGTGCAACTGGTGCCATTTCCTTGCATCGTATCACTTTTCACCTGAGAAAAGAGGCCAACACCCTCCTTGCTGCAAGCTCCTTTCAGGTAGTTGTGGAGAGCAGTGAGGAGTCCCCTCAGCCTCTTGTTCTCCAGACTGCGCAGCCCCAGGTCCCTCAGCTGCTCCTCAAGTCTTATTTTCTTGTCTCTTCACCAGCTGTGTTGTTCTTCTCTGAGCACATTCTAGCAACTCAGTACCTGTATTTTAGTGAGGGGACCCAAAACTGAACACAGTGCCCTCTGGTTGGGCGCAGCCCTTTTCTTTCACAAGCGCTCAGCACGTAAACAACACTGGCAAGTGGAGGCAGAAGGTGAGTCCTTGCCACACGGGGTTGTGGAGCAACGGGAAGCGAAGAACAGGGCCAGACCCAACACACACCATGACATGCACATCCCTGTGACGCGTGGGGCAGCCTGAGGAAGCTGCTCCCTGCCAGGAGCTGCCCCTGGAGCCCAGCCACCGCACCACTGCCTGCCCAGGCCTGTCCTCACAGGGTGTAGGTGATGGCGGCCCAGAGCAATGTGAGCTGGAGGGAAGGTGTGGCACCGCGTGTCTGCCCTCGCCTTGCACAGACAGCAGTGCAAGTCGTGACGTTGTCAGCAACATAAGGCAAGCCGCTATGAGGTAAAGCTGTCCCTTCTCTGAGGTGCGACACACGAGCACTCACTGAAACAGGGGAACAAGACACCCTGGCCTGTATCCCACTGACTGTGGGACACTGTTCCCAAACCGTGACAGGACTTAAAGGCCACTGGGGAGCTGCGAAAAGATCACTTCAACAATATCAGCTTGTGTGAAGAAGGCTTTATGCATCCAAAAGCCTGTGTTTTTTTGTTTGTTTGTTTGTTTGTTTTTCCCATCTGTATTCACTGCTTTAAAACTGATACAGAAACATATGTATTTGTATCTAGCTGTTATATATGTGTATACACATATTTAACCTGTCCTTATAAATCTTTTCTGCATGCACAACAGCAGTAAATCAGTTTCAAAATGAACCAGTTACTTTTCATAACTTTATAAATGTACCAGAATCATTTTGTTTTAAATAGTTACTAGACATGTTTGGGATTATTTGTATGATGACACAACACCTTCAAAGGGTTTTTAGTTCTTAAGTGCAGACCAGACCCTGCTAAAGGCTACTAAAAAGAGGAAAATTAAATGCACTCCCTAGTCATATACAAATGAGAATCAGGAGGGGCCAATTGAAGACATTGCCACTACAAAAACAAAAGCCATATTTAGAACATTTCTTCATAGGCACTGAAAGGCAAAAAATTAACAAAAACAAAAGGCAAAACGAAAATAAGTGTTTTACAGCAGCCCATCCCTGCAAACTCGTGATTCAGACAAGCTCATTCCATGGGGCAGATGGTAACTTTGCAAACAGACATGGCCACAAGCAGTGGAAATGGCAGAGGAAAGAAGACATTATTTCATATTGAGGAGGGAAAGACAAACACACACACACCCTCATCTGCCTGCTCCTTTCCTGGCAAAAACCCAGGTGAGTTGTGTAAATGAACAGCAAAAGCATTCCTGGTCTTCAGAGATCCGGAAGTAATCCGGAGCTACACTGTTCTGTCTTGGCTCTCTCCCTTTTCTTGGTGTAAACCTGGTTATGTATTAACTACCTGACTGGCTTCTTGGATTTCTGCACGTCCTTTCTCATTTTTTGCTTCTTCTGTCCACCCTGACTGATCGAGACCCAGAAGGAAATAGAACAATAACGTCACCCTGACTCCCAGATGACAGTCAAAGCCTTAGAGAAGATGAGGGGGGGGGAAAAAAAAAGAAAAAAAAAGTACTTGTCACATTCTCATTAATGGCAGATGAGTTCATCTTGACTATGGCTGTGCATCATTCAAAAGCACCTTCGGCAGCAATAAGCTCATCAAAAACAATTCACCAGCTCATCGATACTCAGCACTCTGAAAAAGCTTTCCCAAAGACTTTTGCAGGCGTCCTTCCCAAGCCCTGGAGAACCACACCCAGAAAATAAGCTAGTTTGTCAGCTATGCTGAGTGCTTTGGAGCAAATTTCAAAACAAAGCACAGATCTCAGACCAACTGCTCCACGCAGATTGCTCTTCACAGTCTGAACACCAGCCATGCAGAGTCACAGCTGCATCAAGGCTTGCATTTCTACTGGTCACATCAGGTCCTGCAGCTGCTGATGCTAGCAGTGATTACACGGAGTGAAGAGGAGTAATCCATTACCTTTATCACAACACTTTTGATCATGACAGACAGAAGCACTCTAAACATAGTACATGATTTATTTGCAGCGCTTTCTAATTTAGCCAGAGACAAGTTAGTTACTGAGACTGAATATCAAGGGTATCTCACAGTGATTAGGTCAGCCTAGAGAAAGCAATTTTAATTTCAAGATTGTAAAGCTTTTAGAGGAAAAAAAAAAATCAGTGACAATTAAGTCTCTGCTCACTATTTTGCTATTCTTCCTGGATGTCAGGAGAGCACTGCCAATATATGATCACATCAGGGACTCTCATTGCCTAGTACCGCTGTGTTCCTACCTACCCAGACAGAACAATTAAAGAGTCATTCGTGTATAATCACCTAATTCATAACTAATGACTTGCAGGTTTGCTGGGAACGCTTTTTTCCCCCCAGTTCTCATGGGGAAATGGCAATTTCTGAGAGAGAGAGGCGACTGCATGTATGGGTTCAGAATATACATGTCACTGATGCATGAAGTATTTTCCTTGAATTCTTCCTTCGAAATGTGACTCCTTCAGTCCTAAAATCCCCAAAGATCCCTTGCTAGTCCCTTCTTTAAAACTTGCATGGTGGTATTTACAATGTATATTTGCCACATACAGATATATATATATATATGTGCAAATGTTAGTGCATCTGAAAATTTTAGCCCAAGTCTGAGCTCTTAAAGGTAACTTCAAACTGAGGCTAAATGCCAGGCAATGTTTGAAGCATGACACATTACATGTTTATAAACCCCTTAGGTTCTCTCAGAAATTTCATCTGCTGTCTAAAGATTTGGCTTTGGTAGGGCTTTATCAGATTTCAGCAGTTATAACTCAATACCATAAAAATGCCAGTAATTGCTGCATGTCTATGAACCTGTGTTAAGTAATCACTACATGTGCTATTACATCAGTCTATTCTACTGTGAAATGTCTTCTAATTCTCCCTCAAGGAATAAAAGAAAAAAAAAAAGAGAGAAAAGACAAGAGCCCTTTCTTCAAATATAGTGGGAATATACTGAGTAAATAGGCAGTCAATAATACCACATGGCAGTTTTATCAGTGACTTCTTTTGTGGTAGTAAGATTTTTTTTCAGTTTTGTTTTTAAGACAATTTCTATACTTTTACATTTTTATTACTTATTATTCAATGTATTGCAAAATTTTGTGACTATGACACTGAGGCTGACCTTCAGACCATTCCTTAAATAACTGCACATGACTTTTGGGACCTCAATGCAAATACTTAGTGGAGTGGCCTACGTTTACTTTGGAAATCATTATAATAAAGCATGAAATAGGATTTATTTATTATTATTATAGGAGGCCAACATTTTAAATTGCCAACAATTTCATTTGACTTTATTTGAATGTCCATTCTCCATAAAATACTAATATCTAATGCTGAAACACACACGTAGTCCATACAAGCACACGGGCATGCATTCTCCTTCTCTAAAATACTAAAGCCCGAGACGGGTTATCTGAATGCAACAGCAAAGTTGCATATTAGCTCATTAGTTCAGATCATTCTTCCATGTAAGAGGAAGGTAACCTCAATCCAACTAAAATTATGCCTCTCCTGTTGTATAATGCCATGGAAGATATTTTTCTTTATTCTACTTCCCAGAAGTGAAGTTTATGACCCAGAATTTGATGTTTGATATTGCCCATATAATTTGTCTGCTGTAAAGCTGTTAATGGTAGCAGAATGATCTAATCCTTTAGATCTTGCAAACCATAAGTTTTATGACATGCTGTAGTGCTGAATTTTGCAGAGTTGTTTCCTTTCATTTGTTTTAAGGATATTTGAATTTCCACTGCATCTGACCGTAGCTTTTATTTTCTGGGAACCTAAAGCAAGACTTTATCATCCCTCTGTTTACCCTGGTGCAGCAAGCTGAGAGCTGTCAATAACCATTCCAGACCTTTGCTTCTGAAGGAAAACTTCCTGGTTTAGATTCATCAACATCTGTGAACAGCCTAGAGTTTTCATTGCAACTCAAGTCTGTACGAACACAAGTTAAACTGTACCTACAACTTTGTTCACTGAACTAAGTCTTTCTAGATTTTGTGTGCTCCCCTAATTTTTCCTGAAGTGGATAGTGATATGTAATGACCACATCTTCAACTCAGTCTTAAAATCACCAACAAAGATTACACAAGAGCAATCCCAGCATGGATCTCTGCATGTCACTGTTAGGTCATCTACATTTTGAAAAACAGCCAATACTTAAAACATTTGATACTGAGCCATTATTTAATTAGGGACAAAACTTTACCTGTCTAGCATAACATAAAGTCCCTTTTTCTTACAAATGTCATCAAAAGCTCTTAAAAATGTGGATGATACATGCCAGATCTTTTCTTTCGAATATTTTAAATGAAGTCTTCAAACAACTTCAAAGACCAGCTGAGGACTTTAAGCAGAAGTGTGTTGTTGGTCAGATGATGTAATTTTGTTTTTCTAAGTTTATGTTTCCATTCTGATTACTCTGAAATGCTTGCCCTCTATGTAGTATATTGTGCATTCACCTGTAATTCTCAAGGTTACTCTTGGTTCCATTTTGAAGGTGAGGATTGGCGGCAACAGTTTTACGGCAACCAGGAAGAACTATTTTAAGGGATATATTGCACATGTTTGTCAGGAGCTTTCCAGTTTTGGAGCTCAGATCCCTCATGGCTTGTGATGAACACTATTTGGTCCTGGCAGTTCACTAGAATTAAGCTTTGCATGTTGTTCCGTGATTTCCTCCCTTGAGATTTCTCCCCTTCTTAACAGCATACTAAGAACTGGGGTTTCCCTTGGGTGAAATCTCCTTGGGATGAAAATTTCAACAATGGACATCATTAGCCTAGTTTAAATGCTTCAGGCAATTAGCTTTTCTGCAGTCATATCATTTGTCTATAAACTTCCTTTTCTAATTGATCTCTGTACCTAGGAGTCCGCAGAAACAAGTGCAATCCCTCTGCCTCAGACATGTTAATAATTCTTGTGTGCTAACAGTTTCTGTCTCTGCCTTAATTAAGAAAACCTCCTTATGTATAAGCTTATAAGTTTGTGTGGAATTTTACATTGGACTTGGAGACAGGAGATGCTTTGCAACTGGATAAACACACTGATACAGCTCGTACAGATACGTGAAATCTAAAAGAACCAAAAGAAGGCCACTACAATAAAGCTGATCTAACTCTCTTGCAGCACAGAGGGTCTCTCTGTTCCCTGAGTTCCCTTCTGAATCCATGTTTGGGCTCATCCAGAAGTCAGCCCCCCAGGATGCTCACTTCTAGCTCACAGACTTTCCCCCTTGAGTAAAGGGGTGGCTTACAGCAGTGTGGGTATTAAAGAATATAAACATTCCTTATGTATTTCCAGCAGCACAGGAAAAGGAAAAAAGGGAAAAGGAGAAGGAGAAGGAGAAGGAGAAGGAGGAGGAGGAGGAAGAGGAGGAGGAGGAGGAGGAGGAGGAGGAGGAGGAGGAGGAGGAGGAGGAGGAGGAGGAGGAGGAGGAGGAGGAGGAGGAGGAAGAGGAGGAGGAGGGGGAGGAGGAGGAGGAAAGAAGGATGCAGAATCTGAAGGTCAGTGTTGCAAAGAGAGGAACATGGCTGACCGGTGGCTGCATATAAAAGGATCCTTTTGTTCAAAGAAGAAAAATGTTGATGGCAAGGCTGGAAAGAAGGAAATTGGAGGAGGTTAAGAACAAGGACATTTGCAGTGTGTTAGAAAGACAGAGGCACACTTTGGCCAGATAGGTCAGCAGGCAAGATAGCAAGCAAAGTGCAGTGGCTAATCAGCTTCACACAAAATATGCTGCATTTTCTTCAAAGATGAGGAAAATTTGACTAGAGACATTAAAGGAGGCATTGCCCTAGGTAAAGGAAATTTGTAGCACTGTTTTATCTTCTCCTAGTAATATGAGCATGAGCACTCGTGAGCTCCAGTTGGCCCCACTGGGCTCCCGAGTTTCTGAACACTGCTGCTGTGGAAGCCTGTGAGCAAGACTTGCTGGCTACCAGGAAAGCCATCTTCTTCCTCTTCTCGAAAGTCAAGTCAGGGATCAGACCAACTTTCTTCAATGACAAGAAGCTTGCTGCCAAGTCCAGATGCTCCCCCGAGTGACCTCGTTGAACTCAAGATATGACAAAGGGAACGCTAACTGTCTTTCCAGACCCCTGAGCACTGGTCTCCTATCCCAGGAGGAGCGCCTGGGTCACTGCACGTAGACAGGTATGTCTGTGTCCCCTTTCACATTTTACAATCCAATCCACACTCGCTCCTTTTCATCCTTTTCCCTTTGGTACAGTGATTCATGCAAGATTCAAAACGATTTCCAAAGCTGCTGAGTTAAATGAATAGTCCACAGTTTACCAAACCCTGACAGGGAAATCAGAGGCAAGCTGATAAAATCAAAGACACATACCAAAGGTGTAAAGGAAACACAGAACCCTCTGTGAGAAAGCACTGTTGAATAAAGAAGGCATTCTAGGAGAAAGATGAATGGCTCTCCTAATAGCTAATGGTCTTTTCTACTCTTCATTTTTTTCTTCAATACACCTGAATTAAATCCACTTAGAGCACACATAAAGCTTTCCTCTCCTTCGAACACCAACGGGACAAAAGTGCAAGTGGTTCTGAACTGCAGTTCACACGTGGCACTGACATAGGCATGCGCTTCCCAGAAGGCCCTATTAATACTCACACAGCACACACCACTAAGCATATTAAGGGGCTCCAACTAGCAGCATTTCATTCAGCCTCATAATACCCTTTAAGCCCAAGATTAGGTGTCTCCAATAAGATCCACATCGCTGTTTTACTCCAGACCCCCTGTATACAGTTTTCAGAGATGTCAAGCACTTGCAGAGTTGGGACAAGTCATTTTAAAACTGGTGCTCTGAGAGCTAAATGACCCAGAAAATCAGGTCTGATGTTTCTGGAGCACTGTTGTCAGCAGCTGTTTTTTCCCTTTCCTTTCCTTTCTTTTTTTTTTTTTTTTTAACCCAGAGTGCAAAGCAAAATCAAAGGCAGGTTCACGGAGTCCCCAGCTGTGAAACATAAGCTTGAGCCCTTCCCCGTGTGCTGTGCTTCTTACCACATGCCGTGCCTCTTACCTACACTCACAGCTTGGGGCCCTACACAATTGGTTTGGTTACGTGCCACTAAAATCAGATTGTTCCAGAATGACCACACAAAGGGCAAAATGAGAGTCTGTAGAAGGCAAGGGCAAGGATCCTCATTTCAGATTAAGCTGCAAGACCATTTTTCTTTTCTATGTATGTCTGATAGGAAGGATGTCTCCCTTCTCTCAGAGACACTGAACTCATTTGAGGCAGGAGAGTCACGGCTGAGCCAGTGCTGAATGCTCCTTAAGCAATAGGGTTTCAATTAAAGCAGCGACAGAGCTTTTGGCTCTTGCAGCAGCACCACGTCAGTAGGTCCAAGAACTCCAGATGTTTGTCCAAAGAAATGTCATGGCAACAGCCTCTCTGACACAGCTCCTCTGTGCTGCAGCACGCTTCAGGGGTTGCTGCCACGACCTCCTCACTGCTGCCACTCCTCTCCCTCCAGTCCCGAGAGGGTTGCTGCTTTGGCTGACTTCGTCTCTTCTCAGTACTTCTGGGACTTCTTCACGGCTCCTTCAGCGTTGCTGCTGTCCTGTTCCAGGTCTCTGCATTGCTGCAGACCATATTTCAGGTAACAGGCTCCTTACTTGATGATCTCAATACCTCACTGTAAGCTTCCTGGGGACCAAGTGTTTTCATCTGGAAACTTGGGCTGCCAAAGATTTTCCTCACCTCAGCAGACCCTTTGCTCACAGAGCAGATGGTACTGCTCAGCATACAAGGATGCTCCTTTGCTCTCATTTATGTAGCTTCTCACATATGTCACTAATCTTGAATTTAGAGTAGGTCAAAGTCTATATCGGGCCTACACCAACGCTTACATCAGAGTCCTCAAAGCCAAGGGGCTTGGTCCCAACTAATATGTGTAGATGAGAGGGTGGCATAAGCAGGGAATTGTTTGCCACGTCTCTTTTGAATAATCTAGCAACACAACGATACTCAAACCAAAAAATCTGGCTTGTGTCAATTTCCACATCAAATTGTGTTAGTGATAACTGGCAAAGGAGTATAAGAATTCTATTAGGGGCAAGCTGACAAGAACAGGTACTGGAGCCACTCGCTACAGATGTCTGAATAATTAGTTTGAAGCGTACTATTAATTCTGGTAGTTTAGCCTCGCTTTTGTTTTCAGGGTAGCCTATTTTACCCATAAGCAGCTCATTTGCTCTAAACGGGCCGGAGTTCTGCAGTCCCATGACTTCCTACTGTTCCTCGTGCATCAGAGGCTTTGCCACCTGATTGCCCAGCAAGACCTCAGAGAGGCAAATATCTGATTCAGACCAGAAACTGGAACTTCCAGTAAGAGTAACTGATTCACCCTTTGAGCAAACACTTCAGAGAGACTTGGGAATCAAACACTTGGGAATCAAACTTGCAACAGCTACCGTAATGGAAATAGTGTCCTTAGGCATCATTGACGAGGTACTGTGTTCCTTTTACAATCTCACAAGATAGTCATCTTTCCAAGTAAAACGTTTTAGGGCAGCTTTTTACACTCATTTTCACAGAAAACTCCTCTGGGTCAAACTGGTATCTCACAGGGTTGGGGGGCAGGAAATCAACCCACTGATTGTACCTCTCATGTCTTTCTGGTCTCAAAACAGACGTTGCTCTCTTCCATCTTTCAGATGCTACTTTTCAGAGCTTTTCTAGTGTCATGTAGCTGAGCAGACCCAGAGCCTTTACACGTGGGCAGCACAGAGGAAAGCAAAACACTGACACCGAGGCCTCTTCAACAGCAATAATCATGGAGCAAATGAGCACAGTCATTTGGGTGGGTAAGTTTTTGAATAGCTACTGCAAGGAGGCTTTTTCAGGTAGCAAGGAAATGCTTCTGAGCCACAAAGTGCCTCTTCTCAGCATCTCTGCTCCTTTCTGTTGGATTTCCATGTAGCCCCAAGGTGGTGCTGGGTACATCCGCTGATATTAATGGGGTGACACAATGTAAGAGATTGTTAATGGACAAGGTACACGTGAGGTGCACGAATTGCATATTCTAGGCAATAAAAAAGCCACAACTTGGCACCTAATTTGGATGAGCTTGCAGAAGAATCTGCTGATACATGAGTATATGCAACTAGCAGAAAAGTCTTTTACTCCACAGACTCAGTTTCATATATATATATATATAAACAAATAAACATTTAAAACTTTATAACAACTTGAGTAACAATCATTAGCTATGCCTATGCTTAAAGCCAGGACTACACTTAAGTGATTAAGTAAACATGGACCCCTATATGTGAAAATCTTAAAATGCCCCATAACCATTGTGCAGCTTATGCACAATGTACATAATTTTATGCACAATTGTTCATCTTATTTCACAAAGAGGAGAAGCGAGGCAGACAAAGGTTTAGAGATGCATCAAGACCAAAACAGGGCAATAGCTAAAATGTGCAAACCTCAGCTAAAACCAACACAAATCCACTGAAGGAAGCAGGCTACCTATTTGCTTAAAATAACCTCTACAAAGAACACATTACAAAATCAAAAATGAAACCATCATCCAGCGGAACAAAAATCTGGAATACAAATGGCTAAAACTGACAGCTGAGGCTTGATTCTTTAGCAATGTCAAATGTCTTGAGATCCTACCTGATTTCTGGTGGATGGTGGCGTTGCAGCACAGAAATGAGGGGATCAGGAAGATCAGAATAGGCCAAATGCAGTGCTGAACTCCTAAAGGAGCTGGTGGGATATCTCTGATGGGAGGGAGACAGGCTGTCAGCCTTCTGCATGAGCTGAAGAAAAGGAGTGCAAGTGTCAGAAAAAGCTGTTTCTTCTCATACCTGCTTTAATACACAGTCTTCAAATCCAGGGCATCTTCTTAGGGAATAGATAGAGAGGTAGAGTTAGAGGCTCCAAGGACACTTCAGGATGTTATTTCTTTTTATAGTTAGCTGCTATCCATAAAACTGAACTAGTTAAAATAGAGAGTTGTATAAAAAATTTTGGATAATAACAAAAGTATGGGATTTTAAAAAATGCTTGTATGGAAAAGAGGTTAAATTATCTCATTCATTTCCCAATTCCCCTGCAAACTCTATCCTCATCTCCTTTTAACTCACTTACCCCACTTACCTATCCAAACACAGGGCAGACATATCAGTTCTCATCATTCTTGGTAAAAAGACAACATTTTCATGTTTGCTGTCAAATAATATCTCTTTCCAGCATGATTTCCTGCAAGCTGTGCTAATTCCTCCAGGCTTTTTAATATATGCTAGAAACTTCACTGTTTTATCTTAATTACTATCTCGGTTGGAGTCACCAAGCTGCTATCTTTGATTTTGTTGTCTCCACAAATACAAATAAAACAGTACTTCAGTGATGCTCTATGACAAACTAGGCAATATGTGCATCTAGCTCTCAATTAAGAAGGAAAGAATTAGTAGACAATATCCAGAAAATATTACTTTGTTAGAAATCAGAGTGGTGGGGCAGAATGACAATGCTACATAAGACTGTACCTACACTCCTGGGATTATATACAGTTTGCTGGAACATAAAAAATAAAAATAAAATAAATAAAAAAATAAGGTCACTGTGGAACAAGTTTACTCACTCTATATTATTGTGAACGACAAGACTATTTTAGTAACTGTTCTTTTAAACCCATATAAATTTTCAGATTTATCTCAATTTGGCTTCATGAGAACTGAAACTTGCAGTGCAAAGATCATTTATAAAAGCTTCAGAATATGAGCTTTTTAGGTAGGGGTTTTGTCACCTTTTTGGTTAATATTCGTTTCCCCCGCCCCCCCAACAAGAAAAAAAGCTTAAAGCCCACAGACTAGGACTTCTTGGAGGTGTGACTCCCTTTTTCACCTTACCTAATACATACCTCTTCTTCGCTATGCTAAACTTTCACCATGACTGCATAATAGAGTCTTACTAATATTGTTCCTGTCTGTGAGTTTGATATGACTTCCCCAAATTGGATGAAACAAGCATTTTCCATTGTGATAGACATCAAATTCAATGATCAGCACAATGAGCTGATCTCTATGATCATCTCATCATCTGTGGAGTCCTGCTGGCAGTGTCATCAGCTCTCACACAATCCCATCTTAGCTTTTGGGGTCCACGCCATCTGTCCCTGGTGGTGGGAAGTTCTTCCAGAAGCAAGCAGACTGTTATTCGTTCCTCAGTGTAGCTGAGGCTTTGTAAGGCTTTGGTTTTTTCTTCTTTATTTGGAAATAAAGTTTCCAAGCTTAAATTTAAAATATAAGCTCGTGGGACTGGGGGAATCCCCAAACGAAGTCCCAGCTCCAACATCCTGCAGTCCCCTACTCTCAGGCCCATCAATCTACAAATGCACACGGTGCTACAGACTGTGGTGGGCAGGTCCTTCAGGGCAGGGATGTTGTCATCTTTTCAGGTGATATTCAGCTCCCTGAAAGGGCTGAAATACTACATCCATACTCACTTCCCCTACTTGAATCGCACATGTGTAGTCAGGGGAGCAGGGCCATGCCAGCAATCCCTGCTCACAAAACTGACAACCTACCTCCAGGTTTGCATCATTTCCCTGGATTACTGCTGCTTCTGACACATTCCTGTTATAACAGCATAGCTCAGTGGCATTAAACAAGTAAATCTGTGGATTGTGCTCTCTGTAGTATTTTATCCCACACACTCCTGCCCCAGGTCAATTATTTAGTCAGCTGGTGAGCCCGTGCCTCGAGCAAGCATCTTGTTGGGTAAGCATCTCCTAGTCTTGGAGGAACATGTGAGAACTTCCAACTTTGTTTCCTGGTAAGGTTTAAAGTAAAAGCAGTAGGGAAAATCCCTGGAAGAACAGTCTTCCTTAAGCTGAAGACCTTCAATATTGCAAATCTGGTATGAAACATTACAAAGGCAGAATGGTGAGTCAGCTCACTTTGACCAAATTTCAGTGACTCCAAAAGGTCTTTCTGTTTTCAGGAGCCTGTTTTTGAGATACTTTTGTGTCGCTACTCTAGTACACACTGTGCATTTTTCAGGCCACCTAAATTCTAGAAATGCAACAGCTCTGTTTTCCCACCTACTAACAGTAATATTCTTTCATGACAGTCAAAAGAAGTAATTTATGTTTTTATTTGGTAGAGAGTGAAATCACTTTCACTATTACGCTGTCACTGAAGTCAGTTGGGATTATGACAGAATGATAAATTGGAGATTATTTTTTTTTGTTGGATAGTATTTACTTCAAGTACTCCTGCCAGGAGTAAGGGCCAGTTTAAGGAATCCACAAATTCCAAGGGAGACTTGGCAAAATAGATTTTGTCTTTCTGATAATTTGCTCAATGGAGCATTTCTCCCTTTAGTATTACTGGGATAATGACAACGAGCTGGATTTCAGAGAAGCAAGGTTTGCAAGGGTAGGTAATATTTTAATAGACACTGATACAGTTGAAGATAGGGGATGAGATTTCAGGGGTACAATCTTGATACTTACCAAAACCTAAATTCCACAATGCTGCTTCTGCAATCTGAGGGATAAACTCTTCTGCCACAGACAGGCAGGGATATCAGATCGGTGCAAGGGATCACTTCAGGAGTCAGCAGAAGTTGTAATGAGAGAGTTGCATCCTTTTGTGAGGGATACCAGTGCCTGAACAAGCTTTCTTTCTGTTCACAGAGGAAAAGAGCTGGCAACCTAGAAAAAGTCTTGGGTCTACCACTTCGGAGTGTTCTCAGTCAGCTTGTTTGTACTTCAACTTCCCTTTGAAGAAGCTGCAGAAGTACATAAAAACCTCCTTCTGGTAGCCTGGCACTGACCTACAAGCCAGCACCTGTACGGCTCTGTCACACTTCAGCCTGGAGAAGAGGAGGCTCTGGGGAGACCTTACTACTACCTTTAAATATGTATAGTGGACTTACAAAAGAGACAGGGAAGGACTTTTTACCAGGGCCTGTAGACAGGACAAGGCAACAGTTTTCAAATGAAAGAGGATAGATTTAGATTGAACATAAGGAAGACATTTTTCATAATGAGGGTGGTAAGACACTGGAACAGGCTGCCCAGAGAAGCTGTGGATGCCCCATTACTGGAGGTGCTCACAGCTGAGCTGTATGGGGCTTTGATCAACCTGACCTAGAGAAAGGTGTCGCTGATCATGGTAAGGGCATTGGACTAGATGATCTTTAAGTGTCCCTTCCAAACCAAACCACTCTATGATTCTATGATACTCAAATTTTTGTATCCTGCCTATACACTTGGTACAGAAATGCATGAAAAAAGCTTTTCATGAGCCAGCTGTGTCTGTTGATCTGCATGGTGACCTGCTTCTCTAGCCCAATGTACTGTACACTTACTACTTTTATATTCTGGGCCCTGTTGTTGTCAACTCTACTGTAACACTGCTGGTTCTCCCAGTCATTGGTGTAAGTTTCTTTAATGAGCAAGTAAACAATTTTGTCACATTAACAACATTTTTATAGCATACACAGCTTGTAAAAGCTCATGTTGGAGGAAACAGCCTTCTATCAACCCAATGCTTTCAACAAAAAAAAAAAAAACAGGCTCTGTGGGTTTACTAGAAGGATTTGCAGTACATTATCTAAGAATTGCTAGTTGCAAACTGAGCTCAAGACATGAATCAAAACTTCAAGCTATAATTTTCAATAATGGTATTAAATGCATTAGACTTTTCAAAAAAGCTTAGTCACTACAGCAAGGTAGCAGGTGAGTCTCCCTACCAAATATAACTGGATATTTAATTATGGTGAGCATTAACAACTGAGTTTCTGACTTTTGCTATAAGTGTACACATCTGTAGCTTTGATTATTGTCTGAATTATCTGAATTGTCTGAATTCCAAAGTGACGGTCCACTCAGATTCCCATTTCAATCAACAAGAGAAAATGCAGGCTTGCATCACCGTGTTAAGTTTAAACTTTGAATTTTGAGGAAAGAAAGAGAAAGAAATGTAATTTCAATGCGTGAAGGGTTTTTTTCATGCATCTGTAAAACCTGAACAATGCTCTTTTTCATAGCATGTGGAAAAAAGAACATCTCTGGGATAATCTGATTTGGTCCACTGCAAAAGCTATACTTTTTCCCCTACCAAGTAAACTCTAAGCTAGTCAAGCCCTTTCTCATCAGGCATCTGCACACTTTCTTGCTCTGACTGACAGCAAACCTCACAAATTCTTGGTTTTGTCCTCAGCTCTGTCATGGTAGATGCATCCACAATAATGACTGAGTACTATCCTTGCGTCTTCCTAATTCTGAGACTTTGAAAAGATGTAGGAAAAAAAGAACTCATAGCTTAAAGTTCCATAATTAAAAATACCTAAATAGTAATCATTTCAATGCTTGTTGTAGATAAGGAAATGGAAACTCCAAAATCCAGCCTACATGCTTTCCTACACAGATCTTTCAAAAAATGTTTTAGTTTTCGATCAGAAGGATTGAGGCATATCACTCAACATTTCTGCTGCTCATGGCAGAAATCTTATTTACTGAACTTGATTTGCTACAGATGATGATCAAGAGCCAATTAAAATGCTAAAGGAATACTTCCATTACATTTTGGATTTTGAGTAAATTTCCCTTTTCTGGTTTCCACAGGGTCAGATGAATGATTTCAGGAAACAAATGTTCTAGTGACATTAAAGTTCATATTTGGACTCAGCTAAGTCTCTTTCAAACCACAGGATTTCTTCTTCTTCCTTTTCTAAGCTATTCCTTCCCTCTAGCTACACCAGCTATTTATTTGTGAGTTACTTTAAATCCCTTCCATTTTATAAGGCACTTCACTTTTGACAGCACTGGAAAAAATGCAGCTTTGCCTTCTAAATTTAGTAGAAGGGGAAGAAATAAACAGATTGTTTGCGGGTCTCTCTGCTTCTATTCTTCTGTTCCAAACTATTCTCCATAAGTTCCTGTCTATCGCCTTTTGTAAATAACATCTGCTTTTCAAACTCCCTGTCTCCTAATTAGTCTGAATCTTTTGTAAGAGTATAGTATGTATTCAGAAATGTACAAATCAAGTGCTAATGGGTAGTAACATACATTTCCCACTCACTCAGCATTTACATCAATTTCTACATTACATGAAAAAAAAAAAAAAAGAATTTGCTGGGGAAAAAAAAAGGCGGTTTCAAAATTATGCATTTTTGTTGATAGTGCCAAATATTTTCAACCTTGAGAAAGTTTTTTTTTTTTTTCCCCAGGTGATATTAATTTATTGTCTTTCTTATCTCTTTTCTAACATATCAACTGGTTTGGGAAAAATCTCTTCTCTGTTATAGACAGCTTCACCCCACATCCTTTCTTTCTTAAGGGAATGTGTCAACTCCAGGCTACAGAGTAGTTCCCACTCAGTTGCTTTCTGTTTGCCATAACTATCTAGATTTTTCATACAAAACAAAATAGGTCAGACCAGCTCCATCAATAGATATCAAAGGAAGGAAGTATTGAAGTATTTACTTCCTAATTATTAAGGACTTGCTATTATAAGATGGGAGACAAATCTAAACTTATTTTGCCTGTGGCAAAATGTGTCTTTGAACCAAAAAAATCCCCCTGTGCAAGGTAAACTTCCCAAACTCCAGGATTTCAGTGATAAACCTTGAGATCTGAAAAATCCAAACCTAATGGTCTTACTATCAGCTAGATAATTAGCTGAATTAAGCATACTGAATGACGAAAAAGAAAAATTAATGCACTACTTTGATTAAAGCCTAGCTAAGTAAAGTTTTCAGGAGCCAACTGGAAACAGAACCATGAGCCAGAGCCATGTCAAAGGGAATTCTACACAGATTCATTTTTGGACATACATTTTTAAAATGTGTTTTATGAATGATCTGGAGAAATACTTGAGTGCTATCTGTGGGAAAAAGAAAGAAAATGGCAATACTCTACTCATTAACAGCCACAAAATCACTGCCAGAACACCCAGCCACTGGATCCCCATGCCTCTAAAATCTGTAGTGAGATATTCTGTATTTTAGGCAAAATTTTGAAAGTTTTAACCAACATAAACACCTGTCCCAGTTCTGGTCCCTCAGGTGCATTGGTGTGTCTTCTGACTCTCATGGGAAAAACAAAACAAAACAAAACAAAACCCCTCATTCTGAATCTCACCCTTTGTGCTCACTGTTAAACTCCCTGAGAGGAACATAAGCAATGGTGCCAGACATGTACAGAAGCATGTAAAAGGGAAAGGCAGTACAAATCATGTGGAAACAACACCTGTAATGCTAGGTTTCTGACTGTGACTATTCTTTTCTCTGGGAAAGGAAGAGTCTTTAGTACTTAGAAAAAAAAAGACAAAAAGGTTGCCAATTTTGGGGAGACAGGGTATTCTCATTCTTCAGCTCTGATAATTGAAAATGATTAGAAAGCCCCCAAAAGCTTAGTTCCTGCCTTATTATGAGCAGCCAGGCCCTCTGACAGGTAATTTCACTAGTAGGGTGATCTCTTGACAACAAAGCAAAAAAATGGCCAACACCTTTGTCAACCTTTAGCTCTTATTAGTTGAGAGTATTCCCTGAACCAAATGTAGTTTGTTTACTTTTTAAACCTAAAAAAGGTTCAAAGTGGAATACTCTTCCAAGTATTCTCCAAGTTCACTTTAAACCCATGGAAACCCATGTGTTTACAGCAACTTTCATCAGGTTCACCTGGTTTCATGTACAATTAGATCATATGAAATGAAGGTCACATCTTGCAATAAAGAATGTTGGATGTACTTAAAAGACAGGAAAATGAGAATCTGAAAAGGACCTAATATTATGGAAGATAATAGACTCAGTATGGGCTGTTAGGGTGCTGCTGGGCTTGAAAGCTGAAGGCATCCTTGAGCAATACAAGCAGAACTCCAGAAAAGGAGTAGAAAAATCACATTGCTGGGTGCTTATTTAACAGCTTCTGGAATACCACACCTGGTTCTGGCCACTGCAGTTCAAAATGGTAATTGAGAAACTGGAGAGTATACTGAGACAGACAGGCCAACACATGGTAAAAGCAGTGGAAAACACAGGTGAAAGCAAGACTGCCCAGATGTGTGAGTTACTCCAAAAGAAGGCTAGATGGAAAACTAATCACGGCTTAGACTATGTGTAGGGGAAGAACAAAATTCTGGGACAGCATTTTAAATCTATTAGAAGTTTCTAATAGACATGCTTTTCACATGCTTTTAAGAAAGTATTTGTGTGTGGGGAAAAGACTAATGAACCACTAGGAAAGCTTCCTAAAAGTTGGGACGATTTTCTACCACTAGCAACTCTAGGAACAAAATCAGGTGTTCTAAGAGAACACAACTTAAGTTAGAACAAAACAAAACAAAAATCACCAATTCAGAGAAATGCTATTGCCTGTGTAATATAAATCATGCTGCATAGTCCCAGTGGTCCCTTTCGGCTTTGTTTTATAGGATTCTGGAAGTGCAATGAAAACAATTGGAAGATGCCAAGAAATCTTGTTAGATTTTTTAAATTCTCATCCTCACCAGTCTGATAGCAAAGTTTGACACTGGAATAGAAACCATTCACCTGCAGTGTTGCAGTTTTATATTTCTTATGCCTCCCATTTTGCATCTTTCCCAGTCACTACTGCTTGAGTTCAGATCATCTCCCCGCTCACGAAAGTTTCTAGCCGAGTCAGTTACCAATTTCACCCAAACTGTGCTATTTCCATCTCCATTTGTCATGTTTATGGTAACATGTTTACTACTTAATGTTCATACAAAGCTTGGAAGATGGAAAGAGCTCTCTAACTGATAAATGTTGTCATTTATGCAGTTCCTAAAACCTGTGAGGCAGGAAATACAGGCTAAATCTACAGGCTGAACTCATAGCTGGCGTGGAGGTAGGGGAGATAGCTTAAAATGTCTGCCTTCTAGTGAGGGGCAGCTCAACTGGTGCTTTCTCTGTGGCTAGCTAACATAGCCAAGGGCAGGGTTTCATCCCGTATCTACCACTTTAGGGCAAAAAGCTGCTATGTAGGCAGTACTTTAATGCAAGCGGTGCTGCCAAAAGGTCTGCCCAGAGCCCCAGTGCCATGTGGCCTACACCTGCGACTGGGCCCCTGCAGGCTCCAGGCCCACCTGAGGCACACCTCAGGCACCTGGGCCGGCACTGTCGGCCACGTGTATGGTGCCATATACGTGAAACGCATTCCTTTTTAGATGAAGATAGAATGAAGGATTTCTGTGCCTGTGGTGCATTAAGTAATAGTAATGGATCTCGATTACTTGAAGGACCTCTAATGAATTTCTGTATTGGCAATGCTTGAGTTAATTGGTTGGTCAAGAGATTAACTGCTGCTCCCTTGTTGTTGCTCAGCATTTCTGTTCTAATTTCCATGAGACAGGCAATGTTCCAGGAATCAAAAACTTAAAGAGAAAAAAAATCAAAAATAGCTATTTTCATTACCATGTCTTCCTTCCCTCACTAGTTGACAAGAGCTACTGAAACGCAGAAGATTAATCGAGGGGAAAAAAAGTTTTGCTGTCTAAAAGATACCTACCTTGCTCTGATATAATCCTCCTGATCTATTTAAATTGCTTCTCTCCTTAGCCTCCCTCTCCATTTTGTCTGCTCGTTCATTTTGAACTTCCTTCTGAACCATTTTCCTCTTCTGCTGCTGACTGAAGACTTCTAACTCTTACTCACGGGTTTGATATTTTCTGATATTTCCTGTGCCTAAAACCAACTTTTCATCTAGTTTTCTGAAGAAAAAAAAAAAAAAAAACTAATCTTTTGTCAGCTGCCAAGCTTGGACTAAAAGACAAGCTGTATGCTGAACCTTTTTGTATGCACTTTTCATTACAGAAGCATACATCAACCCAGGGATGACAAGTGAAGCGGTTTCAACTGGCACATTTTCATTCTACATTACTGAAGTACTTACATCCTGCTTCTAAGTATATATTACTCTATACAGGCTATGTCTATAATATACACTTGCAGTGTAAGCACCCAGACTATAATTTTTAAACAGTGAAATCCTCCGTCACTGATACGGTTTTGGCAACACACTGCCTTTCATTTTTCATATCACTAACTCTGTTTGACTTAAATGTTTTCAATTTTAAAAACCGTTTTCTCATGAGTTCAATAGCTACATTTCAGGCATCTCCTGCACCACCAAAATTGAAGTGTGAAATCTCATCAAGATCCAGAAAATCTGTCTAGATGCACAATGTAATGATGAGTACTTAAAAACTGTTCAGCTAATAGAAATAGACAGGTGAAGAGTTAGATGAGGTTCAGACTCCACCGTTCCTAATCGAACCTCTGACTGCAGGGACGGTCTGATACCTGCTGTCATAACATGTTCCTTAAAGGACAACTCAGGATTGTGGCAACAATGAACAGCTAAACTTTCTAAACTAAGGTTACCACTTCTTGGTTTCTAAGTCTGCACTGACCTCATAAGACACAGGCTATCAACCCTGTAGTTTCCAACATACCTGTTAGCTGTAATGGTCTGCAATTTTGCAAGGAGCTCTTAAGGTGAGCTCAGCCTGGGCCAAAGACTCCCCAGGTTGTAGGCAGTCTCAAAGGACACAGCCTTTCTGGGCACAAAGCACGGGTGCATTCTGGTCAGCAGTTCAGGAGACGTAACCACCTTCCTTTTCCATATCCTTCTGCATATCCCAGTTGCAGTGTCAATATCTCCATCTTCTTTCAGTCAGCTTAGCCTTACTTCCCACATCTTTGCTTCAAAAAGGAAATGCACCAAAACCAAATGACCCAATAAATCAAGCCACTTAGAATCATAGAATCATTAAGGTTGGAAAAGACCTCCAAGATTGTCTGGTCCAACCATCACCCTACTACCAATGTCACCCACTAAACCACGTGGTGTCCCTAAACACCACGTCCAACCTTCCCTTGAACACCCCCAGGGATGGTGATGCCACCACCTCCCTGGGCAACCTGTTCCAATGCCTGACTGCTCTTTCTGAGAAGAAATGTCTCCTAAACTTAATAAGTCCTTGACTTGTGCATGTGGACATCTCCATTAGGATTCTGCACCAGACCCCATGCAGCCATTGCAGTAGAATGAAGCTGGATGCTGGAGAGAATCACTGCCTTGCCCAGCAATCCCCACACCATGACAAAAGCACTGAGACTAGCAGCATGGGGGCAACAGTGTACAGAACAGTTTAGCAAATTCTGATATATGTAGTGGTGGAGTGATTTGTTTTTATTTTGGTTATTTTTTAAACTTTTTTGGTTTTTTTTGTTTGTTTGTTGGTATGAGCAGCTTTATTACAAGGCTAGTTTACAAGTGGTGGCTTAAACGTTTGGTTCATTCTATTCCAAAGCTTTATCTTTTAAAAATTAAAAAAGAATAACTATATCTCTTCTGACCATGTTTGAAGGTTTTTTTTAAGTCCGTATAATATAGAACTTGACTGTGAAAAGAGAATTTAGGGAAAACAACCTCTGAAAAGGTTTTCTTTGGCAGAATTACGAACAAGCAAAATCTACTTCTACTCAGTTGTTCTTAATGGGGCGCCTGGTGAGTCAGTGTATTTGGAAGTCCTTCTAGGTTACAGCGTCTTGTCTACTTTCATGTTTTGATCCTACTTTGATTCAGCTTTCTTTAGATATAAACACTGTAAACTTGAAAGTCAACCTGAGATCAAGATCTGATGACAGCAGTATATACATTATGAAAGAATAATGAAGCCATGTGTTACTACACTGTCGGATGTAAGCTGAGGGTTTAGATGGTCATGCTCCTGCTCCTTGTGCCTCCTTGAAGGCTAAAAAAAGGGCAAGACCTTGCAGAACACAAGTCACAGCTCAGAACTGAGATCTGATAAAAGTACAATGTTGAACGCAGAATAAAAATCTGTTACCACTACTAAAAGGTTCAGTAAGAGTTGTGACTCAAGGAACTAGAAACACTATTTTTGGAATGACAAAATCAAAAAACTCCAATGGGGGGAAGGTTCTTAAAATGAACTAAACATTTACTTCTTGTCCCACAAGCATTAGAAGGAAATCAGATCCATTCATTTGGAAGCAGCTACTACTGTAAAGGAGCATTTTTTTTTTTTTGAAAACCCAAGTCACACTAATCAATCCCAGATATGATACAGAAAAAAATAAATATGTGAAACTCTTTCCATATGGTCCTCTCTGTAAACAGCAATATTTCTGAAACAACTTTTGTATAAAGAATTCCAGAGAATGAGCAGAGTAGTCTGAAATTAGTTTCTATAATGCACTTTTCAGAATTATTTAAAACATGTGGAAGAGCTGGTCTTTTGGTTAAACAAGATTCTTGAAACTGATATTGAGTTTTATACCTGAAATGGTTCTTGGTGATTTTCAAACAATTTTACTTTAGCTTGCTTCACCATTTCTGACTCTGAGTTACAGACCCTTGGAGCACATGTTTTCTTCAAGACTTACCACAGCTGGAGCAGACAGTGTAAAATTCCCAATTCAGAAATGTCTCAGGAAGTGGAAATTTAACTTCAAAACAAAGTTTTAATGGCCTACAGGGTGCATTTATACACCCTGTTACATAAAGTACTACAAGAATCTGAACATCATTCATACTTGTTCAGACAAAATTTGTAGCTGACATTAAACTACAATTGGTCTAAATAAGCTCACCTGATGCGAGCGCTATTTTTAAGAATGCTTAATAGCCACTGTCACACATCCCATAAAGCCTAAAGTCCTCCCTGATTAGACTTGCAGAAATTTGCATGTATGTTCTGCAGTAAAAGGAAAATATCTGTAGGGCAGTTATTCAATGACCTTAAGTCACAGGGCTCAGCTGCAAAATGCTTTGAGGTTTGAGTCCTTCCCGCTTCAGGAATTAAATTCTTTTGTGAATTCATAAATAACTAAGGTACCCAGGAGGTTTATGCAATATTTACCTTACTTAAATTGACCAGAAGGTACAATTTGTTTCAAGTCTGCCTATTTGCCTGTGCTCAAAGTCCAACAGCAAACAGGTCTACCTCCCTCACCATTGTGTGCACTGTTCAGAAGAGCACTGTCCCAAACAACCTCCGAAAGCAGGCACTCTGGACCAGGTAGACCAGCTAGCTGGGTCTGCTCTTTGGCTCTGGATGCTCTCTGTGAATTGAAAGATCAGAGACTCTTTCATACTGCTATTTCAGGTAGGCCATTGCTGTAATTGCCATCAGGGAAATGTCGTAATCTCAAGTGGGAGAGGATATAAATAATATTGAATGGGTTGTGAAGTATCCAGGAGTCGATTTGTCTATTAAGACATGAGCTGTGCTGTGAGCCACACGTAAGCAAAACTTGTTCAGTTGCTCATGAATTGCTAAGGATTTTTCTCACTCTTAAAGGTGATACCATCACTAAGAATAGGCCATATTATCACTTTTTAAATCAGGCTGTAAAATAACTAATCTACTTATATCAAAGGGCAGACACTTTGCCGTGCTGTGCAGCCTGCCTCAATTCAGATGCAAAAGCTCAAGATCTAAGTACAGTCTGAGGCCTGTAAGTGACAGCATTTAAAGTTTACCACATTTCAAAAAAAAACTTTTTAACATCTTCCGTTTGTCTTCTTTTACAGAGACATTTCTGAAATAAGTGTTCAGACAGCATGTATCGGATGTAAGGGTTACTGGTTTTCCTGTGCCATCACTGGGATCAGACAAGACAATCCAGGCACTACTCTGCCTTCTGAGAGACTGTGAGGTAAACTACTAGACATGCAGGAAATTATTATGTTTTGGCATCAGGGAAGACCAGAGATGGCATCAGGGAAGACCAGAGATGGCTTCAGCCTGCACAAACAGCCTCTCAAGTGCAGTTGAGTGTTTGAGGGGCTCATACGCAACCTGTCAGGGCTGAATTCAGGTACAGAGACTACAGGCAGTAGGAAAGTCTTGGGAAGATCCCAGGAAGATCTGGGAGAAGTGCGGCAGCCTCACAAAGCACAGCCAAGGAAGCACAGAAATAACCAGCAGCAAATTGCCACAGACTGCACTAACTTAGGACCACAGGAAAGGAACAAGCAGGAGATGAAGATACAAGAAAGTTCTTACACAATCTCTGCTCTGAAAGAAAATTCAAAGTCACAATGAATACAAAAAGGCTCAAGTTCAAAGTCACAATGAATACAAAAAGGCTCAAGTTCAAAACCACAGTGAATACGAAAAAAAAATTCAAAACCAGACTGAATCTCAATGGGCATGTTTTGCAGGTCACAAGCCTGTTCCTTGCACCTCTACCAGACATTGGGCCAACACGCGCAGCTCTTCTTGCCCCTTTCCAGTCAAGCGACCAAAACTGAGTACTGTTTTCTGCTATTGCTGTGCTAAGAAGCACAGCAGACAGAAAGGAAAAACATTCTCAGTTGCAAAATTCCCTCCTTAGTCATAGGTATGAGAAAATGCTTCACTGCAGACAGGAAAAGTGAACACCCATTCTCCTCCCTTTCACCCCCTCCTGGGATACTGGGTTCAGTAAATGGAAATACCAGGGGAGTGTCTTCTTGGAATTTAAATGGCATGCTGTTACAGGGAATTGAAAAAAAGAAAAAAGATTTCACATATTTTCTCACTGTCTGCATTGTTTTCACTTTTGGTTGCAACATGTATGCTTTTCATAGCTCTAAGGAGATATGCAGTATATCTAGTACCTCGAAGCCCTAATTATCGATACGCTGTGCTCCCAGTACCTCTGTATTGGTACATAAAACCCAAGTAGCAGGCCAAATTCTTCCCTTGCTCACACTGGTACAACTGTTCCTGTCTTAAAAGTCAGTGGGAGCCATGTTCAATTTGCTCTGCCTTCATGTAGTGTTTTATGTCTTTTTTAAGCACACATTTTATTACTAGGTCTCTTATTTCCATCTGCTCACACCGACTCACACAAAAAGTCTCTCTTTAGGGCATTCTACAAACAAACTAACGAGATGAATGCAAATTACAGCAGCCGCTCCTTCTGCCCCAGCCTTCTCGGTGCAAAGGCCCGTATGCACAGAAGCGATAGGCAAAGCTGTGCTGCTTCCAAGATGGAGCTGCGGATTTTGTTGACTTAGAAAATATTCAGGTTTCTTCTGAGAGAAGCACAATGACAATGATGCTTGTTATTTCGACTATACTCACACATACATTTTTTTTTAATTAAAATCTTAGTGATGAGAGGTAGCCCTCTGATGGTACCATGCATCTTTCTCCAGCAGCTCCTCAGGGCCAGCCCTACTTGTATTACTGAGCCAGGTTCTGGCAGTTTCTGATCCACACTACCCAGCTTTTCCAGCCACTTACAGAGCTGACCAGCGCCTGGTGCTCTCTGCATCTCTCTCGCAAGGCCTGCGACTGCCCTCGTTTCCACACCACGATGAATTCTGCTGAGGTCGCCTTTGCAAGGAGTGTAGAGAAATGAATGGACCACAGGTGGTCAGCAATGAAGTTCCAGAAATCGCCGGTCACCAAGCTCTCACCAGAGGTAAAAAGCTGCAAACAGGGAAGGTAATATTTACGAGGGTTCACTTGAGGTGCAGTATGCTCTCATTTGCTCTTCACTTGTGACATCCACATGTTGCCACTCGTTAAGAGAAGCAGACACCGGCACTAATAAGATGCCCTCAGTAATCCACGATTCCCTTTCTTCAGCACAACAATACCCTTTGACCTAAAGGTTCCTTGTTTGGCAGAATGTTTAAGGTATAAGCAAAAGGATCATTTTCATTTTTTTATATTGCTAATCTGAACAGCATAAAAAAGCAAGTAGTGAACAGGTAACTAATTAAATTCTTCCTTGGAAGAACAATGGCAACAGCACAACCTTTTTATGAGGCATGTGCTTTTAAACTGATAACTCCACTTTCTGGTTTTTTACTTGCCCTTCCTTCTTCTGCTTTTAAGACAGAATTCAAGAAATGCTGGAATTAATTATCTCCACAGCAATACTCATCAAAGCACTCCTGCTTCTACGGAAGCCAGGGATGAAAAGTTACTAGGCAAATCTACAGGAAAAGTGCACCCATTGGATTCTTACAAGCAGGCTAAATGTTCGTAGGATAAAATGAATAAAACTGGAACATTTCTTTCAAAAAGTATTTTCTCTCAGCTGATGTCTCTGAGTGGTGCTAGCATTACCTAACTTGATGATGAACATATTTTAAAGAGCATTTTTCCGCTAACAAATAGACATTCTGAGAGGTAACCATATGTTTAAGTGCTCCACAGAGTCATGGTCTGAAAGAGGAAAGGGTCTTATGGAAAGCATGCCAAGACAAAATCCTGGCCCACAGAAGTCAATAAGAATTTTGCTTTTGATTTTAATGAAGCCAGGATTTCACTCAAGAGAACTGCAGAAGGGTCAACCTATTCAGAGAAAAAAAAAAGTATCCAGATGTCTCACAGTATTATGGGCTCTAAATCAGAAAGTGCTGTAGCATTGTGAAACATTTTTTTTTTCACTCTCTTTACTGCAAGAAATAGAATGCCGTATTTTTAACCAAAAATAATTTTTACCAATAAAACAAATATAAAAGAATGTATGGGAGAAACACAGGTCTATTGAATTGTGAGATGTACTAATGCCTTTTTTTGTCTTACAGCTTAATCCTTCTGCAGAGAGTTAGATTTCTCATTTTTTATGTTGACAGTCACATTTATTTCTACTGTATGGATTTATACCAGAGTAAAAAGAGAACAATGAACCTCTGGACTGATAAAGCAGATGTTTTTTGTTGTTGTTTTTTGTTGATTTTCGTTTTTAAATCGGAAGGTAATAGAAGATTAATTGGCTCTCATAGGTATGCATGTCTGCAAGGCTAGTCAGAGATATGAAGGGCCATTTTCACTCAGCTGTCTTAAGAAACTAATGTACACACTCCTTCAGTTAGGACAACATTATATACCTGTTTCAGAAGCCAGGGGAATTTTAATCGCCATGTTACTATAATTTAACTGCATTTGGTCTCTTTTTCTCCTCCCACACCCATCTAGACACTGCTTTTCTGTTGTATTCAAACTGCATCCTGTTGGGATGCTGACATTCTGCCATACCTTTGCTCAGAAGCATTCACAAGGAGAACATACTTCCTGCCAAAGCTCTCACCAGTTGTAAAGCAAACAAAAAGTGTCCTCAAAATGTTCCATCATATGCAAAACAAGACAAATTTACAGTCGAGGAAACTTCACGTGTTTAATGTGGCTTGTATTTCAGTTAGCATCTCCTGACATCTCGTGCCTGATAGGAATATGTATGGAAAGAGCAAGCAGTGACCTCTCCACTACCACGAAGCCTTGCACTTGAGCAATCCAGCACTGCAAGCCCCGGCTCTTTGACTCGCTCGGTCTTGAGCTTCTGTCTGACAGTGCAATCTGTCACTGTCAGCCTACAAGGGCAGGCTGACAACAAACCGTGTAGTAAGTAATAAAGCCCCAAATACTTCTACATCCTTCTCCCCTGTAATTGGAAACCTTTGAGCTTGAAACTCATCTCATTTACATCAGCATAAATTCTGATTAACACCACCAAACACAATGTAATTCCCAGTAATTATTTTAAGGAAAATGAAATCAAATTCCAGCACAATGAATCCTAAAAGCGAGAGGATACTAAATATAGTCATAATCACTTCATTTAGTGAGCCAAAGAGCAAGTGAGCAGCAGCACTAACTGACCCTAAGCGTACATTCTAATCACTACTAAATTACAGAATATTGTATTATTTTGTGAGTGTTGCAAGGAACTATTAACAATTACCAATTTGGAATCAATAGAGTGTAATTACTGTGTGATCACCAGAAATAAGTGGTCTTTGCTAGGTGTTGGTTATGTAATTACAGATTAATAACAGGAGTGCCTATGCCGTGACACAAAGCAATGTGCCAGAGATCTATTCTTGAATCCAGAATGCTAAGGGGCTGAGAAGCTACCTACTGACACACCAAAGGTTATGGCTATATAATTCAGTCACTACAGCGTCACGGAATCACAGAATCACTGAATAGTTTGGGTTGGAAGGGACCTTAGATCATCTCACTCCACCCCCCTGCCATGGGCAGGGACACCTCCCACCAGACCAGGTTGCCCAAAGCCCCATCCAGCCTGGCCTTGAGCACCTCCAGGGATGGGGCATGCACAGCTTCTCTGGGCAGCCTGCTCCAGTGCTTCACCACCCTCTGAGTGAAGAATTTCTTCCTAATCTAAATATTACATTTTTTAGTTTAAAACCATTACCATAACCTTGTCCTATCACTACACTCCCTAACAGAGTTCCTCCACAGCTTTTCTGTAGGCCACTTTAGGTACTGGAAGGCCGCTACAAAGTCTCTCTGGAGCCTTCTCCAGGGTGAACAACCCCAATTACCTCAGCCTGTAGGAGAGGTCTCTTCACAGGAGAGGTGCTCCAGCCCTCTGATCATCCTCATGGCCCTCCTCTGGACTCACTCTAACAGGTCCTTCTTGTGCTGGGGACCCCAGAGCTGGATGCAGCACTCCAGTATCCATGAAAAACACTTCAAAGGAAAATAAGGGACATTTTATTAATTTATTTATTTTTAACTGGGGAAGTAATTCAGTTCCTCAGTACCAAAGCAACTCTGAAAAGAAAAAAAAATAAATAAAAAAAAAAATTTTGAAACAGGCTTCCCTTTTTAATTGGCCGGTCCCAGTTGTAATACCAACCTCCACCTTCCAGGGGGCAAACATGAAAAGATGTCAGGTGCATTCCAGCACTGAGCTGTAGCAAGCACAACGCGGAGCTGCTTGAGTTGGGCTGGTCCCAGCTCTGAGGGGGGCAAAGGAATTCTGAAAGGAAAAGCCACTATGCAGCAGCATCACCCTCTGTCCTGGGAAAAACCAGTACCTCAGAGGGGTTTTTTGGCTTCTTCCCTCCCTCCCTCTCTCCTTCCCAGAAAAACAACTAGCTTGCCCACTGGGCCTTAGCATGTCATCTATCCAGAAAAAAAAGGAAACACGGAGAAAAGCTACAAGTTCTTATCCACATATAATGTACAGATCTTCCTCTCAGCAAAACAAGTCCCTAGAGTGTTTAAACACGAGACTCACTGAGCCACATGCAGTAGCAGGGGCACTTGCTGTGTTCCTCAAGGCATCTTTGCATCAAGCAACCTGTCATGGGAGAAAGGAAGCCAAAACCTTGTCCCCATTTCTGGTTTGGTTTGAATGCACAGACCCAGTGGTTTCAGGCCCTGACTCTTCTCTTCTCTTCTCTGAGGTGGAATTTCAGTTCCAGGGCAGGAGCCATAAAAACTAACCACACACAACTGACATGGTTTACCTACCTCTGCTTCCTTCATTCTTAATTCCAAGAGGAAAGCCATGCGGGGATCCCCAACCATCCTGTTGAAGACTTAGTTGATTTAGGGGAAAAAAAATATAAAAAAAAAATTCAAACCAAGCTTCTGTGGATTCCTGCTCCTATTATCTATGGCTTTGGCAAGATCCTTTCACACTAAACGGCAGCGTGTCTGTAGTTTTAAGGACAAATTACTCTGTCCAAGACTCTGCTTCCCCCTCAATCTTCTGTCCTTCTCATGGCAATCCCTCTCAAACTGGGCACACAAAGGTAGAGGCATCCAAAATAAAACAAAGCCCTAATTATTCCCCTAATTTTTAAACGAGGTTAGTAATTAGTTTACAGTCTGTTGCAATGAGCTCCTGTGTGGCTTGTGTAACAAATGAGGTCCCTTCAATTAGATGGCCATTGCCAGCAGTGGCTCAAATGCCAGTTTTAAATGATTTTTGTTCCAAACACATCCCTAGCATTACTTTATCCACAGAGCTTGTCTTGTTCTTTCAGGATTCAGGGAAAATAAGTGTTTGCTCTATGTGGTTGGCACACCGAGAAGCAAGGACTGGATTTTTTTTCTTCTGTGTCCTCAGGTGCCTGACTCCCATTTCAATCAATGGAAACCTTTAGAAACCTGCCCCCAAATGACCTGGGGCTTGTGTGCTCCATGTCTGCTCTATTGCTTCAGGCACGTGCCTAGCCAGTTGGTATACCAACTGCTACAAGGAGCCACAAAAACAGCGCAGTACTGAGTCACCATTAAAGCAAGAACAGTCTGTCAAATCCTATCAGAGGTCTGAAGAAGAATAAATGTCACAGTCATTAATATCATCTCTGAAAGCACCTTCCTCTTCTGGATTTCCCATCCATACAGATTAGTGCTGTTGGAAGTGCACTGCGCAGTAATAAATGTTGAGTATTTATGCTTAGTATTAAACATAATCCAAAGCATAAAAGTTGACATGAGATCTACAGAGAACATGCAGCTGTAAACATGGTGATTTGTGTACCAGTACTAGTGAACAAGGTCTGCCTGGGAAGAGTGGACGAGCACTGCTCCAGATCTCACAACAGTGCCACCATGATGTGTATTCTAGCACCCATATCCTCAGCTCAGTATCTAGAGAGCTCTGCATGGAAGTCTTTCATAAATCTGAACAGGCAATAGATTGGGAATGCAGCAAAAAGATTTAGAAATATGATACTTAAAAAAATATATATCTTGTGGAAAAACCTTAAATATGAAGTAAAAAGAAAACACTAGGCTTCAGCCCAATTTGAATTATTCGACAAGGACTTTAATGTCAGTATTTTAGTCACACTGGCCTGTTTTCTGCTTAACATTTTCATATCTGCAACTTACCATATTCCACATGGGAAAATTAATGCTGTGCTCTGTACAGGTCTTACAACAAAATTACTTTCTCTGACTCGACTTTACTAATTTAAATCAATGGCAAAATTTCTTATCACCTTGATGTGAGCAGAACCCAAACTAAAGCTACATTGCCTACCTCTGAAAAACAATTAGATATCATTTAATAAAGATATCATTGACTGCTTGTCTACTGCACCTCATAAGTATCTGCTTTCTGGAAATGATAAATAAAACTATTTAATTAACTAGAGCTACAGTAAGGAATTTATATATATAACAGGTTCAGACTACATTTTGGACCCAAAACTCAGTTAAGGTTAAAGCTCTCAAATACGACCTGGAATATAAACAGCACAACTGAGCCCTGATCTAGCAGTCCTACTCTGCTACTGTCAACCATCTAAAATATTCAAGTAAAGTCAGTAGAAAAAGGGTGGAAACAGTAAAATCAGAACTATTCCGCTAGTCTGTGATAATACGGCAATAACCCTTGATAGGACTGCTGAACAATGTGAATTTACTTTTTTTTCTTCCACTTTTTGATAAAACAATCTAGATGAATAGAGACACTCATTAATTCCAGACACTAGTTTAACAATTACTGGGCAAGAAAATTTCTTGTTTCAGTTTACTCTCACAACAATCCAACATTTCCTTTACTACTGGGAAGTGGCAGAACAGCAGCTGAAGGTAAAAGTAACCTATAAAATATTTTCTTTTCATTGTAATGACGATTGGTATGATTTTTTCGACTTTACTATACCAGCCAGTGGGCAGGAAGCAATTAAGGTTTTCAAGCTCTGCTGTGTGGTCTTTCAAAAAAAGATCTCCAGGCAAAGATCTCTGCGTAGAGATTGCATATCCATTACACTTACTACTAAAGTTACTGGGGGGACAGGCAAGAGAAAGCAATTCCCTAGGCACTCAAACCAAGCGAAAACCTTGGAGAAGGAAGAAAAACTCCTCCTTAGTTACCGTTGTACTGTGGTTTTATTGTTAGGTTTTGATGAGGGAAATGACAAAGTGAAAAAACAAACAAACCAACCAAAAAAACCCACCCAAAATGACAAAAAAACTTTATTATTGGCTTTGAAAAAGGCTGAAATGTTGAATTTTAAAAGTGTTTTGTTTCCATTTCAAGCCAGGAGGGTCGTATTTGAACACTAAAGTGCAGCGTGCAGACTTTGAGAATCCCCAGGCAGGAAAAGTGTTTCCTTCCCAGCAGTCAGGGAAACACTCAGGAACACACAGGTGAGCACTGGGGCCTGACAAGTGATGGGCCAGCCTTCTTTAAACAAAATTAAAAGGTTAATCCCTGTTTTCCTCAAAATAAAATGCTACTGGCCTTTGTCCTTACAAAAGATCCCCAAAAAACCACCAAAATCAGTCATCAAGGCTTTTAAGTTTTCCCAAAAGTTTGCTGACACTGCACCCTTAACCTCAACCTCTAATCTGTGGTTTTTACAGAAGCTCTGACCACAATACGTCATTTCCCATGTCACGACTTGCTGATTTCCTGGTTAATTATTTGAGCCAGTGGTAGGGGCCGAGAAGGGGAATCATGGAAGAAAAAGAGGAAAACAGCTATAAGTGCTTAGAAAAAAAATGAACAACTCTTTTGTCTTCTCTTGATCTGTCAACCTGTTGAAATAAAAACTTTCAACAAGATCATTCCCCTGCTGGCAAAGGCCTGACTGTATTCAGAGCTCTGCCTTTCTGTTCAATTCCCAGCAGTCGTATCCTATTTCTCCACAACCAGTGGAAGATCCCACCTTACTGACAGATCTCTGTCTGTACCTAGGAAGGTAATCATCTTTGTGAAACAAATCTTTATAAAAAGGCCAAAAAGTGAGGAGAGAGGATTGTTGATTCTTCCCTCACCAACTCCCCAGACTCAGCGTAAAGCCTGGGATGTTTCTACAAACCATTGTTCCATAGGTACATTTGATGTCCCCAAAAGTCATCTCCATTCAAAGGTGCTCACACATAAAGGGGAAAATCCTGAACAAAAGCAGGTCAGAGACACTGCTGAATGCATCTTCTCCCTCTAGAGGCTTGGTACATCCATTAGGCAACCTTTGAAGAGGCTGCTCCCAGTGCTGCCAAGGAACTGCCTGGCCAGAGCAGCAGGCACATCTGGAGAAACCACTCACTCCCATTCCTGCCTTGGAACAGGAGTTGGTATCGCCCTGCCAGATAACATCTGATATGCAGAAAAGCAGCCAGCATAGGTTAAAAGCTTCCGAGGATGCTGCCAGGAGAAATGTGCTATTCATTTGATACCCACAAACAGCTCTATGATGCATATATGTTTTCACCACTATATGAAATCTGTTTTCATCAACGAGAGCCTACAAAGGACATACATTAAAATAATAACGCTGGCTTAACATAAATTTTCACAGAACCTGATTAATCAATCGTGATGAAAGGCACTGAAGCGCGCTGCTGACAATGTTACAACAAAAAGAGACAGAGGTCACCCTCCACCTCGCTCTTTTCCCCTAATACTCTTTCTGTTATGCTTGTGCAGAGATGGTTACAGAACTGCAGGCTTTGCACTGTGGATGCATTTTGTATCCCACCTCCCAGCTGAGGACATGTCTGACCAGGTTACTTGGCTGGAAGCCCTCGTATAGAGAACTTTACTGCTAAGGGTGATGCATGAGGTAGAAACAACAGTTTTACTGTCCAACTCTAGCACTGAGTTCACCGCATGGGCAGGTAGAAAAAATACCATTAGAAGACCAAGCTGAGTAAGAGCTAGGATCATTGCCAAATAATAAACACCCATCCCTGTAATGCCATAATAAATAAACAGGCTTGAGTTCTTTCCGTGAGGACAAATACTAATTTCCTCCAACTGTTTATAGCTGGAGCTTGTTGACCTACAGGCTATCACAGCATATTTTGGAGATCTTCCATGAAAAATTTTTTCCACAATTCATCAGGTCAGCACCCTGTCTCATAAGTAAGAGACAGTTTAATTGTCAAGGCAAATTATTGTATGCTTGGCATTTCAGGTTTAGATTTGGCACTGGGCTCAGAACAAGATGCAAGGCCTCCACTTCCAAAACTTGAGTGTGGATTGAGTTATGCTTCATGTGTGGTTCCTTAGAAGCTTCTATCTAAACACATGCCTCAATTATCATCAGAAAAATCAAGATAGCTGTTAATGTGAAATGAAAGAATTTCTACTTCAGATCCAATCTGCAGTTCACTAACAGCACGAGTGCATCTCTGTAGCTCATTGGACTTGAGAACTCTTTGGAACTTAAATATTAACCCTTCTAGCCCCCCAGAGTAGTTAATGTCTAAGCTGTCCAGATACTTACAGGAAAGGCAGCAATGCTTCTTCCTTTAGCTCAAACACACGCACTGAAGTATGTGAGAGGACCATTCTTTCTCTCACCTCTACCCAGACCTGGATGACAGTGCAAAAACGTACCTGTTAGGCATGCTCTGTCAATCTCTATCATTCACTGCATCTTCCAGGGTCTCCCTTTGACCTTTCTCTTCTACTAGCCAACAACAGCATGTCAGGATACAGCCGATCCACACAACACAACTGACTGCTCCAGCGCCCTCTTCCAGTCCTCCTGCCTTGAGGAACCAAAGAGCCAGCTCACCCAGCCATGGCTCTAGGCTCAACGCTGGATGAGCCGTGCATGCCAGCCATCAAATCGCATGTAGCAGAGCCTAACAGCCCTGCAGCTAGCATTCAAATATTTCCATCTCTGACTGTCCCTTATAAATAATTAATCAGTTCCTTATATAGTGCATTGTGCAGCAATTATCCTCTACTATAAGCTTTCTAACGGAGAGATTACTTCACCTGGGTGCTGAGCACAGGTCCCAGGCATTAGGAATTCCACGAGGCTGATTCACAGTTTTTCCTTTTAACACGGTTCTTAGACTTTCCCAATCTACACAATTCTCCTGGTGCCTTGGACAGACCTTTAAAAACCCTTCACTAAAACAGAGACAACTGACTTGTTTGTGCAGCATCTAATTTCTCATGTCGTACTTCAAACATATTGAGTTGCACACCACCACAAATTAGTCTTCTCTTCTTTAAGGTCTTCATAGCATTGTTCTGCTTAAAAGCCTGTCACAGAAATACCAAAGGAAGTGTGTTTGAAAAGCTGCATTATGCTGCTCTCCTTCAGTACACCCTGGTGTTCAGGGTAGTGAAGAAATATCTAAATGCAGGTGAATAAATCCTCACAACTAAATCACAAAGCAAGTTAGAAAAGGAAACAGATGCACAGAAAAGCAAACAGGCATGCCCTGGGTTACGCAGGGAGGCTAAGCATTATTCTAACAGTAAGTCTGTCTTCTGCTTCTCCTGTATGTGGAAAAATGCCGAGAAAAAAGCTACTAAAAATGTCAGAAAATTCAAGTACTGTTAAAGAGAAAATAATCAGAAAAAAAAAGTAGCAATCAAAACCAAACATTCCTCTGTACACTTATGAACTCAGATACTGTAAATCATAAAGAAATATCATTAAGGTCATTTCTGCATCTTTGACTCTCTTCCTGTCCTACTAATGCTCAGTTCTTTTGTTCGTCAGAGTTAAATATTTCAAATATTCTGTGTATAACCTGGAAACACTATCAGCAATACTTTTCCCAGGATGTTAAAAAGCTAGCCCACACTCTATAGCTGCCTTAAATGCACTAAAGCTATTTTGTCAGCATAAATTTCTCAATGATTTATACTCTAGAAAAATGCTTATGATTTTGGCTTTTGAGAATGTATGTCAATGGCAAGCAAGCATGAGACTTTATATCCCCTTTCTGTTTGCTCTAATGCTTAATTCCTCTTCTAGGACCATGTGGAATTCATCAGCACTGTGGAGCCCTTGAGGTATGCAGAAACCATGTTATTAATGCTATTAGTGCTAATTAATTCTGCCAACAAGGCCTCTGCAACTAGTCAAGACATCAGTCTTTGCCAAAACCAAAAGATTAAACACATTTCAAGTTCTAGGACAGCCATTCTGCAGTTATAATGAGCCAAAAAGAGGGCTAGGGAAACACTGAAAAAATGAGGTAATTTTTAAACCTTCATACAACATAAATGCTTTGTCTAATTTGCTTCAAATTTGCTATGAATTTGCAGATGGGTTCATTTCAGTTCATATGTGTCTGCAGAGGGTTAGCTAGCTAAATAATGACTAGTTGCTGTGAGCAAACAATGACAAAATTCATACCTTCATGATATAAATTATTCTTTAGTTTTGAATGTATTGTAACACATTATAGTAAAATAATATCAGTTTTCTAAAGATGCGGGTTTCTAATAAATCATTATATACAAATTTGTATAGTGTTACATGTACAATGTACATACTGTGAACATATTAGATGAGAACATACGTAAAATAAAGCATTCAGTTACAAGTACAGTCATTGTTTTTTTGTACAGCACTCACGCTCCTCTGAGACAAGAAACAATAGAAATGATTTATGTTTGCATTTCCACACCTTTGCAGCAGATTATACTTGCAGTTTGAAGAGGTGACTTTTCACTGCACTTCGCCACCTTTCCAAGCTGTTCTCCCCATCCACCAGGCCCAAGGCTCTCTGTTATCAGTAATGGCTGACACAGTTCTCATCTTAAGTATCCTGACAAGCAGCTTTAAATATTCAGTTAAGCAATTCTTCAAATATTCAATTAATTCAATTCTTCTGCTAGAAGTAGGCAGCTGCACCAAAGGAGATGAGCACATTATCTCAGAACTTCTTAGAGCACCTGCAAGCTCACCTCTGCATACAAAGAGAAACAAAGGAAAGCTGTGCTCCAGCTGGGTTCATATTTATGTTTAATATTGCAGTTCTTCATAAGTCTGAATGATAGTGAACCCAGTAAGTAAACAGAGAATGGATCATCCTTCTTTCCCAACAACTCCAAGTTAGGTTGGAAGAAGTGATGGAGACAAGACGGTGAGGTGGTGAAACCCAGAATTTCCATCCTACAGACAAACACCCTAAGATTTTCCTGTTCATTGCTGGTCACAACTAACCTAAGTTCAGTTTTCATTTATTTGGTGTGTTAATGCCAAACTAGCCTTTGGCATATGACTACTATGTTAAGGCACAACCTGGCCATGAAGACATGTAACTATATTAAGGTACAACCTGGCCACCCTTGTTCATGTGCACCCCAGGTCACACACACTTTCCAAACAGTTCATCTCCATTACTTTACCAGCTTCATGTTACTGCTTTGCTTAAATGAAGGAATGCCAGCATAAATGCATCTGAACTGAGCTGTGCTGGCCTGAACACTCTGTTACAAAAAATGTTCAGTTTTATCATCAGGCTGTTAATGTGTGGCTCTTCCTGGAGACTGCTTCAAGCTCCCCATAAATCTATGAGTTATACTTACAGCAATATACTAAGGGAACATTGGTCCCTCTCATTTCAAGGTCTCTTGCTGTAAAGAGTTGGCTAATCTAGGAAACACCTTGGAAAATTCAAACTCCTCATGATCCAGCCACTGCTTTTATTTCTATCCCAGTTTACTACCCCAAAAAGAGACCTCATAAGTCTTCCTTAAAAGTGCTATAAATGCAAGCTATGGACAACAATATTTTCAACACATCTGAAAATGCTACCTGGACTTAAATGCAGCTATTCTTACTTCTATTTATCCCAAAGTAGGCAGGGGTACAGAGATACCCTCCTGCTATGAACCAGTTTGGCTATGCAGTGAGTGCAATGTGGAGATACTGGTTTACCCGGGACGCTTTGTAAAGACAGTGTTGTACGCAAGGTAACAAGCTAGGCCTTTTAGCAAGACAAAGGCATGTGCTTTTATGCCACCATCTGATGCAGCCATTTTTCCTAGGCTCCCAAGCCTGGGCTAGCTCACGCAGGTCAGTTATCTCTTCCATATTTCACTGCCTATAACTGACGTGCCCTCGGAGATCACTAATGCTGCAGTGTGATTTGGAGGAAAAGCAAGAAAGTTCTTCCCTCTGTTTGAGCATCATGTACACTTACAAGCAGTAGACTGCCCTGAAAGGAAGATAAGATCACAGAATCACAGAATCATCTAGGTTGGAAGAGACCTCCAAGATCACCTAGTCCAACCTCTGACCTAACACTAACAAGTCCTCCACTAAACCATATCACTAAGCTCTACATCTAAACGTCTTTTAAAGACCTCCAGGGATGGTGACTCAACCACTTCCCTGGGCAGCCTATTCCAATGCCTAACAACCCTTTCAGTAAAGAAGTTCTTCCTAATATCCAACCTAAACCTCCCCTGGCACAACTTTAGCCCATTCCCCCTCGTCCTGTCACCAGGCACGTGGGAGAACAGACCAACCCCCACCTCTCTACAGCCTCCTTTAAGGTACCTGTAGAGCGCAATAAGGTCGCCCCTGAGCCTCCTCTTCTCCAGGCTGAACAACCCCGGCTCCCTCAGCCGCTCCTTGTTAAGCCTTGTTCTCCAGACCCCTCACCAGCTTTGTTGCCCTTCTCTGGACTCTCTCGAGCACCTCCATGTCCTTCTTGTAGCGAGGGGCCCAAAACTGAACACAGTACTCGAGGTGTGGCCTCACCAGAGCCGAGTACAGGGGGACAATCACCTCCCTAGCCCTGCTGGCCACACTGCTTCTTATGCAAGCCAGGATGCTGTTGGCCTTCTTGGCCACCTGAGCACACTGCTGGCTCATATTCAGCCAACTATCAACCAGTACTCCCAGGTCCTTCTCTGCCAGGCAGCTTTCCAACCACTCATCTCCCAGCCTGTAGCTCTGCTTGGGGTTGTGCCCCAGGTGCAGGACCCGGCACTTGGCCTTGTTGAACCTCATAGAGTTAGCCTCAACCCATCGGTCCAGCCTATCCAGATCCTCCTGCAGAGCCTTCCTGCCCTCGAGCAGATCGACACACGCACCTAACTTGGTGTCGTCTGCAAACTTACTGAGGGTACACTCGATCCCCTCATCCAGATCATCGATAAAGATATTGAAGAGGACTGGCCCCCGTACTGAGCCCTGGGGGGCTCCACTAGTGATCGGCCTCCAACTGGATTTAACCCCACTCACCACGACTCTTTGGGCCCAGCTACCCAGCCAGTTTCTAATCCAACGAAGCGTACTCCTTCCCTTGGGAGTAACTGAACATGCAAAGGGAAGAGAAGACTGCAGACTGTAGGGTGACTTGGGAAGACAGCAACACCAAAATTTGACCCTGCAGTTACACAGAAGACTGCTGGGAAGAGCAGGAAGCAGAAGAAAGGGAAAGACCTTTGTATGGATAAGAAGGGACTTGGCATAATTTGAAGCAACTCCAAAAAGTCACCAAATTGACTTAAATTAACTCTGGAAGCCAAGACCTGATTGCAAGACCACAGTGGGCAGGGGGAAAAGGTTATACAGAAATCTTCTTTCTAATTTCCATGTTGATTTAGTTAGTCTTAGTTATGTCCTAAGAAGTTTAAGTTCTTCCTAAAAAGCATTTTCTAATGAAACCTGGTTTCTCTTTTTTAAATTGTCTTTGGTGAGTTTACCTTAAACAGAAGGTACAGGCAGATCCACCTCAAAGCTCTAGCTGATGTTTACACACCCAGGCTGCCCTCACAAAGTGAAACTGTAAAGTCAAGGAAAAGGAGAATGAATTCACCACATCTAGAATCTGATCAGGACTTTGGAAGCTTATGCAATCTTGAAAGTGACATCAAAGCAGGTACCAGAGAGAATTTAGGTTCATATCATGCTCACGGCAGATCATCTTCACCCAGCTCACTTACTCAGTAACTGTTGCCTACCAGCTATTGAGATTGCCACCAACAATCAACAAAAAGCCATCCAGTAAACACTGCAATCAATTTAAAAACACGGAATGACATAAAATCTCTGAAATTCCGGGTGTTCCACCGTCAGACCCTACACTTTCAATCCATCCTGTAACGCACTGTCACAGAACCACTTGTAAGAGGAAAACAGGGAATGACATACTCAGGCAAGCAACTAACCCAACCAATTCACGGTCTGGCCTGTGACATCAATCTCTGCAGGTGTGTCGGAGGACTGGGTCTTTGGACTAGATCAAATTCCTGTGCCTCTGGCTAGCTATAATCTATGCTACACAATGAAGCAGAAAATCCTTTCTTCTCAGCTTATGCCCTGAAGAGAAAGACTTGCCACAACCCTTATAATTCTTTGGTCTAACTAATAAAGCTTCAAGTGCTACGACTGCTTATAAAAATGCCTAATCCTTTTTTTTTTATTTTATTTTTTTTTGAATCTTGCTAACTATTTGCCTCGGTAACATCCCGTGACAGAAAATCCCATGAGTTGATTACATGCTACATCAAAGAGTATTTATTTTTAATGCATTTTGATTTTTTTTTTAAACAACATTTGCCAGCTTTCTAGTCTTGCTTAGCTCTTCATTCTGTACCTTCCCAGACATGTATTTTCCTCTTTCCTCTCCAAGTACATTATACAGAGACCAGGGGATGCTTATACTGATCACTTCTTGTTTTCCCACATCACATTATTTCCACTAGAGTAGGTTTAGTACAGGAAAACAACCAAGAGTTGCTCCCAGTCCAAATAGCAATGAGACGGGACTCTAAAAGAGTGAGTTATGTAAGTGCTAAGGTATACATCAAAACAATCTAAAACCAGACAAAGTGAAGTGGCAGAGTGCTTGTGTACTTAAGCATAGTGGAAGCTGAAAGTACTCAGGCTATTTATTAAGAAAGTATCTCACTTCAGACCTTACTTTAAATGAAGTGTTATAATGCTCAGTTCTGCTTCTCTGTTTCCCATCTGTATGTAGAAGCAGTATTTGTTGAAATGTATGAAATAAGATACTAGTGAAAAGCGCGATGTAAGTTCCAAATATTAATTCCTCGCATAGCATTCATGTACTTACTGCTGTCACACAGAATTTTTAACCAGCAGTCATTTCAATAAAGTAGGACCATTTCACACGTTGCCATTGTGCTTTATATTGAATTTATTTTTTAGCATATAAACTTATCATTTCCTATGCTTCTCCTTTTTATCTTCTTGATAAATGGCCAGACCAACGATTTTAATTGCATATCACGTGTCAGAATTTCCCATCTGTGTTTCTGTTATAACAGTGTGAAAAAATAGCCACTTTAATAAAACGTGACTGAGGAAAATGCTGAATTATCAAAATCAGAGATTTCCACCCCCAAGAGGAATTCCTCTAGAAACGTAAGTATTTCTAGAAGATCAGGTTAAAAAATACATGGGCTTTTATGTCCCCTTTGCATCAAGGGTTACTGCCAAGAGCCAGAAGAAATGGTCCTTACCATCTTCTCTTGTGAGTTGCCAGTCAGTATTTAGCAGTCATGGATCAGTGACGAAAACACAGGATGGCTATAGGGGCCACATGCTGTAGACTAGATCAGGCAGTGCTTTGGGATGTGAGAGAGCTACATAGAAGAGTGGCCTCAAAATCTATGGTTTCTTAATAGAATGAAATAAAAGCCTGGGAGATGCTGAAGTCTCACAACTTCATCCTAAAAGTTGGATTTTGCTGTCTGATAACTGGAGTCACGCTTGCAGTGATGCCAATTAATCCAGCTTCAAACAGGAGAAAGCAATTACAAATCCAAGGCTTATTTCTCAGACCCACAAAGTATGCACACACATATGGCTACTAAGTCAACACATACAGCAGGCACTGCAGCAGACAGACTGAGTAGAACAAACTTTGTAGCGGTTGTGACAGCATGCCCTGTATTGGCCTTTTCTCTCCTTATTTGACCTTAAGATGTTTATTTGGAGGACAACTTACTCCACTGTGCTACTGATTTGAAGTACACAAAGGTATGTTTTACTTTTTTTTCTTTTTTTCCTCCAAAGAAAAACCAGTATATCATCTTTTGTTTGTTTTAAATCTGCTTTCAGATAGAAAAACCCTTCAGAAGCGGATGGAGAGAGTCTATCTTTTGCAAGATTTGACTCCTGCAAAACCAGAAGATGTTTCTACACTGAAATATTGTTTCTCTTAAGAGAGGAGGTGATTAAATTCCTGTTCTTGCACAAAGAACAAGGACAAGGGTTAAAACACACAGCCTCTGCAATGCGTTCACAGATGAAATATATGCAAAAAGGTGAAAAGTTAGCTGAAGACTAAGAATGGAGGCAGGAAGTTATTAGAGCGAAAATGAACAGAGCCTTGCTCTCTGAAAGATGGATTCATGATTTAACTCATAATCCAAAAGGGCACTAGTCTTTGTCCACCATCTTAACCAATTTGCCAAAATCTTGTCAAGTGTTCTAAGAAACTGTATGCACACTACAGTGCAAACTTCTGTTCTCTGTCTGTAGTCTTTTTACGGACTGTAAATCTCAGGTTGCCCACATAACTTTTCCTCCACATGAATCCATGAATCTTATCTTTAATGATTGTGTTATTAACCTTCAGGCACTAACAGCTTCACAACTATGCTTACTACATACAGATTATTTTCGTACACCACACTAGTAACTAAGTTTTGAAACTCTAAGTGTTTAATTCAGTACTGCTTCAGGGCCAAACCGAGCAGTTGTACTCAGCCATGAACAGGAACTCAGTGGGATTTCAGGAGAATTGATGTGGCTGCTCGTGCATATCTAATGGCCCAGGATAAAGGGAAAAAAAAAAAAGGATTAAAAAAAAGAAGAAAAGAAAAAAGCATAGAGCATTTCTGGAGGAAGAAACACACTTTTTCTTAGGGAGAAAATGTTTTTGAAAACAGCAAGGAGGATTCAACTGACCTGGCATTTCTGATATAGCCTCAGTTGAGGTGATGAAAGACCCGTTTCCTTCATTCTTTATTGTCAGCAGAATCACATTTAAAAGTACCTTTAATACTTGTCTTGTCCTCTTTTCTGTGCTTTGGGATGGCCAAAGTTCTCAATTCTTTCTGCTGAGAAGTCATTAAGACAAGAGGCTAATGGCCAAACCGAGTTTGTTTCCATGACATCTGGCATTTGTTTAGGCATGATTCAAGTTTGAGATGACCAAAGTAATGGCAGGAGGGAAATTAGCATCTAAAGCAGAAAGGACATCAACTTTTGTTCTGTCAAGACTTCATGAGGAAAGGGAGGCTGGAAAAATCACAAGGAAGAGGCAATCACAACAGGAATAACAACTCTCACACATACTTTGCCAGAATCAGGCAGTCTACCAGTGCATTTGAGAATGATTTTCCAAATAACTTTTTTTTTTTTTTTAATTATTCACCTTATTAATCACCTGAGCCTAAGAATCATCTAAGCTTTCCTTCAGTTCTCTTGAATTTGATCTTGCAGGGGCTTGTCTGTACAATAACTGCAAGGTAGTAGATTCTTTTCAACATAGGACCATTAAATATCCACTGCATTTACAGTTCAAATGGAACAAATCCAAGTTCATCTGAAACATGTAATCCTCCTTTCCAATTATTTTGGAAAGCTCAAAAGCAATTCTCACAAAAGAATGGCTGCAGAACACAAGGCTTTTTCAGTGGTACGGTAGAGAGGCACCTTGCATTCGCTAGCAGACCACAGTGGTAATGGAGTGCTTGTATCCATCTGCAATATACATGCCCTTGCCAGATGCCAAGCACTGAAACGGCAGGCTCCTGCATCTGAGCTGTGAAAAGGCAAAGAGCAATCTCCAAAGCCCAGCCCAGATCTGCTCTGTCAGTACCTTTGTCAGTTTTTAGCTCAATACTATCCTGCTGTCTCCTTGAATGCTGAAATAAACACAGACAAAAAAGTCGTCTGAGTCATTTTCTGAACTGTTGCAACATTTCCATAGGATATTTTCTTCAACATATACAGGTTTTAAGGTCCTCTTGCCCTATTTAAGATCACAGTGAAATATCTATCCAGATATGCCAGCATACGCAGCCCAAAAGCAGTAGGCAGCAACAGCCAGTACATACATTTAGATCCTTAAAACTATTCCCCCACTTCCACCTTCCATTCTCCAAATGTGCAGATAACTCACACCTCTCTTCTCCTTTGTGGTACATCACAACACGGTCAAGTGTATGACTATACATACTGCAAAAATGAGGGGAGGGCGACCTCCTCACCCGACACATGACAAAACACAAACAACAGATGTCTACTAGCCCTTTCCTGCCCTCTATTTCTAGCAAAAGGAGCTGCTGTGAACATAAAACTTAGAGGCCTTTGGAGGCCACGACAATGCCACGCACTCCGTTAACCAGCTTATGTGTTGTGGACCCAGAGAAGAGGAAATGAGGCCAGCAGCTCCAACCCAGCCAGCCTGCTAGGGAAGATACTTGTTTTTATTAATATTTTGGGGCTACTTACTCTCCCTCTTTCTCTTTCCAGCAACTGTTGATAGTCATCTGCACAAATCTCTTTGTTGCTTGTTATGGCAGATAGTAAAAACAAAGATACAGAATTGCACAGCATATCTTTATGTGTCACCAGCGATCCATATCCAAGGCTGGGTGCAGGAGAAGTGGCCACAGGGAGACACTTTGATTGTCCAAAATGTAACAAAAATGACAGCTAAAAGTTTTCTCCATCTGTCTGGATCTAAACAGAATTACGTGCGCATACAAATTTAGGACTAAAACAGCAACAGCCAGGAGATGAATGCATTTATTGTAGACACTGACTATTTCATTCTTCTCAGCGTAACCTCGCTAATCCAGTGCCTGTGAGAAAGTTACTCTGTGGTCACGTAGAGCTGCAGGCAATCCAATGCCTGTCATCCATTTGGGCCACCACATTGTCTCTTTTTCCCCACTAGAAGATAAGCCTTTTAACTGTAATTGCATACAGTAATCCCCTGCCATCAGACACAGGTCAGACATTAGACAGAATAATTATGGAGCAGCACCCATTTCCCATGTCCCACATCTCACAACATACCCAAGTCTCACTGCTGTTACCTTGGCCTAATGACTAGCATCTTCAAATTTATTTTCTGTTAAAAACAAAACAAATTTGAGAAGCTTAAAATTAGCTTGCTTAATAGCTTTCCCATAAAGGCTGTGCAGCTATGCTTAGAGTCTTTAGCAGAACTCAGATTTACAGGGAAGGATTTAAAAATGACTCTTCAAAAATCCTCTGAGCCTATCTTAAATAACTTCCTTCTAAAATACATGGCACATACAAAATGCAATAATGACAGCTGAGTGTTTTTTTTTTTTTTTTTTTTTTACCTTATTTGAGATGTCCAGGATAATTCTTATATGGCTTTTTCACTTTTTGGTGAAATACCTTTTCCAAATGACTGTCAAGAGGGTTACCTGAAATCTTCCCATCTGAATGAATTCCTTATAAAAAAAAATGCTGCTCTGATAAATATGAGAACATTTAGCATAAAATAGTAATGACTTCTTATTTTTTTTTTTGAATTATCAAAGTTTTAGGACACGTAAAAATGTATTGCATTATAAAATACAAGTTAGAATAGTAAGAATAAAAATTAAATGCAAAACAGTCGAAAATAACAGTGAAAATGAGTAAGAAAATTCTTTTTCAGAATATTTTAACTAATTTATTCTGAGAATTCCATTTTTTGTCCTCTGTGTCAACTCATTCTGTCAGTTCCAAATTTCTCTTTTGAACACACCACAAATCTTCTCATGTTCTACATACAGTGTAGCAGTACATGCACGATCTCAGCACACAGGTGCACTGTTAATAGCTTCTGCATTCAGGCCTGTTGGGGGTCACCTTCTTTGCAGCTACAGAAGATGGATGTGGGACGCCCAGGAGAAAGAGCACTTGATGCTGCCCCACCATTTTGTAGGCCTTGGCAAACCCCCTTGGTAAGGGTCCTGTGGGCCCAGGCCCACAGGTCATGGCAGGGGAGGGCAACAGGTTCCTCAGTGGAGGCAACTTACTCTTTGCTTTTAAGGTGTTCAGCCATTAAGAGGAATGATGGTACACGGGTGCCAAGACCACCACGGGGCTTCCAAAGACGCGCAGCACCGCGCTCTACCAGGTGAGCCACTGCCAGAGGTCAAAGGCAGTGCTCCCCACGTTTCCTCATGCTGGATTTCCACATAATTCCCCCTCCGGCACAGGCTCAGTGCCTTACAACCAGAACTTCACCTCCCACACTTACACACGTCGGCACATCCTCACAGAGCTGGAGACAGCTGCCTGAGCCAAAGAGGCTTTCTGCAGGAGCACTTCTGAGCACGGTACCCCAGCAAGGTGGCATTACAAGACGTAAGCTACAGTTTAATCTACCCGGTGCAGGCAACTTGAAAAGGGACTTTTTGGGCACGGAAATGTATTCTTTAGACCTGGTTTGGAGCAGATTTCAACGGATGTCCCTTGCTACTAGGAGACAAGTACAGGGAATACGACTGCTAACAATGGTGTTGCGAATTATTAAAGACCGTTTTCTATTCCAGCTGAAGAAACAAATGATCCTCAGACTGAAGGGCACACAGTTCCTCTCCTAGCAGCAGTGGGCTTCTCTCACAGGAAGAAAATTTTTATTAGTTTTTCAAAGGGCCTGGTATAATACTGTTACGCTTACCTCTAATGTACTGTAAAGAGACCTGAACTGCTGCCAGCAGGAGGGCTGTGAAGGGAATTCAGAGGCACTGTGACAGGCCTTCAACTGACTTTACTAGCAGCTTTTACACATCTCTTTGGAGCTCCATTAAAACACTTTATTTAGTGCTATTCCAATTGCTTTCATTAAAGACTTGTTTTGTGCTGTTCCAGTTGGAGGGCTCTCTCATTCTGGTACTTCTCTGAGGTTCCTGACGGGGATGAAAAAGCTACTGCAGTTATCCTGCAGACTGTGGACTGTTTAGGTTTTACATAAGCCCCTTATCTTCATATACTTTGAAGTACTTGTTCTTTGCATGCAAATCATCCCTACCCAAAAATCAAATCTGAACTGCTGCAGCAGTGCTGGAAAAGCAGCTGTGAATAAAGGATGTATTTTATTAGGCTTCAGTATGGACGGGCTACGGATCTGCTTTATTCAGTCAAAGGGAAATACTCTTACCTTGAGCCAACTCTGGTATGCTCAAGCCAAAACTGTAGGACAATTAGGACAAAATGAAGTCTAACATGGGGCCTGCTGCTTTGAAATGAGGTCACTCAATGAAACAATGAAAGCAATGGGCTGCCCTGAGCCCTCCCTAATTTCATTCCCACCTGGCATGTCAGCCAGCAAGTGCCAGGGCTGAGACTCAACCTCTGTCTAGCAGGCAGCTGAGCTGCAGCTCCTGGAAGAGCCAGCTCTGAAATGATCCCCTATCTGCATTGCATCTGTGGATCCCTGGAATTTGCAAAGTTAACATTTGTTCTAGTCATTTCTCTCTGTCTTCCCCAGCCCTCCCTTTCTTCCTTTTTAAATGAAAACAAGCATTTACTTGAAGAAAGAACAGGCCTTTAAACATCTGAAGTATCTCTATGCTACATTTCCAGTAGAAAGCTACAGAACTTCTTTGCAAGTTTCCTACAGCACAGCTCCCATGTTCATAACTCATAAAAGTTTCACGTGTTTAGGCTTTCATGTTCTCTGAGCACAAGCTGTTTTTTTTTTTCCCCTTCTTTTTAATTAAATTCACTCAAGGCCCATGAACCTCAAGAACCGGGACAACTTTTCTTTCTCCAAAGTTGTGTGTGTGTATCTTTATATAGAATAAGGAACTTCTTTGTCAGAAGTATTTTTTTTTTCAACTAGCATTTTCTTTATAATATAAAAGCAGAAATAACATTAGTAAACATTGCTGAATTGGTGCCCTGGGCTTCATTCCCTTTTATAACTTTTCTGAAGACTCACTTTCCTTAAAAAAAAAAATCCTCACAGCAAATTCAGAACTTGTTTCCGATGACAGCTGGCACCTCCCTGCCAAAAGCACTAACACTCTACTTCGGGCTGTTCATGTTCTTTGCCATTTGCTCTCCCATGAGTACATTTGTTGGGGGGAGTACGGCAGCTTGACTGATTATGTGAGCAGCCAAAATATTTGAGAAGCTAAGCAATAACTTTGTTGTCATTTAAACAATTCCAAAATCTGGGTTTGGACTCCACAGTTCAACTGAGAAACATGCAAGTGATGCAACTAAAAAGGAATATTAAACCTCTCTTCCTCCCTCTCAGCTCCCTTGTGAAACATTTAAGGCATATTCAGATGACTTTCCAGCTCAAGAGAAAATGAGGCATTACTTACATTACAGGGGCCCAATCTATTACCCTCCGGACATGGGGATAACGCCCACTGACATCACTGGAGATTACTCATCTGCAGGGTGGGAGAACAGGAGACAAAGATATTCCATACAGACAGCACATCTAGATGCCAGATCTTCTCCTAATTTGTCATAAAATTTCCAGCCATCAAACTGCTTTGCCAAACCAGCCAGTTTCTTGGCCTCTCAGCTCACCTGCTCAGCTTTTTACCCTCGCAGTCTTGCTTTTTCACCATTTCATTAGGTCAAGTTTTTAATGTGGGTTTTACATACTTTTTAACAGCTCCAAGAATCAGCAAAGAGACAAACATCCAAATCATCATGGTCCACATTGTTCCAAAAATAATAACTACACAGACCTTCTTATAAAACAAATAAAAACTTAAAAAAAAAAATTGATGGTGAAACTTGGGCGGTTGCTTTTTAAGCAGTTAAACAGCCATCGGTGAAAACAGCTTGCTGTTTGGTATGAACAAGATGGTTTCTCTGCATATATAACAATAGAGATAACTTTAAAGAATGGGAGAACTGAACTGAAAAATGCCAGGGCTTAGAAACACAGGGAAGAAGGCTACTAAAGCAGGTAATGTTTGGCTGGAGGTTCACTTTCAAAGAAGTAGCATGAGGAGATAAAGGCATCTACAAATATGAATGAAGACTATGCTTCCTGCTGAGTATCTTCGTTTGTAAAGGTGGTTACAAATGCTGATGATTTTTTCTTTCCTTCTAAAAAGCATGACTTGTGAATCACATAACTTTACTTTTTTTTTTTTCTCCTGAAAAGTACTCCTGAAAGTTGAGCTTAACACTCAGAAATTATCAAGATAGGCAAACCAGAAACGCAGCATTTAAACAATATATTAATACTTGCATTTATTTAGGAGTATACCGTGTACACAATTGCTAAACGCAGTCAGTTCCCTACTTTTTTCCCTCCTTGTGTCTCTAGCTTTCTTTCTTATTCTTCTCTTATTTTTTGATTCTTTCAAAAGCATCTCTGCCACCTTTCCCTTCCCACAGATACTTCCACCACGTCCCCCCACCTCTGTCTGTTAATTTCCTTTTTTATCTCTGCTGCTCCCCTTCTATGAGAAAGAGACAAAGCATTAGCACCTCAGGCTTCCATGTAATAAAAACTTACTTTCATTAGAAGCAGTTTTAATAGTAGCAAACCAAGGGAGAACGGGATCTGAATAGCACTGTTCTTAAGGAAAGCAGTGTTACAGGGCAAACGTCTGATAACTGGAGAGCAAATGTTTATCACTCCAGCCAGGTATAAATCCTGAGCACTCACTGCATATTACAAAAGCAGTACCTGATTCAGAACCTTTCCCAGTGAAAATCTTTCTAAAGAGTATCCTGCAAGCAGAGACTGGAAAAGAAAAAAATAATAATAATAAATGAACTCTGGTCAGAAACAGGCTTTTTTACATATGGAGCAAGCTTACTGAATCGGTGATGCTAGTGGCTTTACAATGCTTTCTAAAGTCAAACTATTGGGACATCACTGGTAGAGCCCCAGGAGCATGGAGTCAGAGAGCCTGAATGCCACCACCATCCCTCTGTCCTACTGGCTGGCTCTGGGACCAAGGTAGCATTTCATCCATCTGAGTCTGGGCCAGAATTCATTACAGTGTTCCTCCCTGGCTGAGCTCAAGACCTATGATGATGTCTACTATTACAGAGAGACAAAATTAAGCCTTTTCCCCCAAACAGCACTCTTTGATTTCCCTATGACCAGCAGACATGGAGAACAAGTGACTGCTGACCTCTTTATAAGAGACCTTTCTACACTGAGTACCATTAGAGTGACTCCAATCGCTTGAAATTTTAGAGTGGGAGGAAAAAAAATAGCATTACTTTATGTTTTCTTCCTAGGTCTCTTTCTCTAAAATCTTTTGTCACTCCTACTTTTGTACTCTGGGCCTACTCTTATGTATTTACATCTTTGTCACCATGCTGGGCAAAGCTGAGGGCAACACAGCAACTGGGATCTCAAAGGCAAAGGGCACATAATCTCTTATCATAACACCCGTAGAGAAAGTTTGGTCTCCTCTGCTTTTTTGGTTTTGTTTTGTTTTTGCTAAAGCAAAAACCTGGAGGATCAGACCCAAGGCAGGCCAGTGAAAGATTTTACTTGAGATGTCGCTGATGGGACAGCAGGAGGAGGAGAATTTTTTGTTTAGACACTCAGCAAAAAGCCTATCTTCCATATGGCTGAGAAGAAAAGATTAGCAAACATGATGACATGATAACACAGAGCTTCTGGCACAGGCTGAGGATGGCAGGGAGCCCATGGAACAGAGAAAGATGAGCAAGAAGCACATGGGGAGCTGAGAGGGGGAAACAGAACAAATGGAAGAAACTCCTGGTACTGACAGTGAGCATGGCCTAGAAAACGTGTGATACTCCTTCCACCTCACATTAAGTCATTAACATGTCCTCTCCTTATAAAGAGGTGATGTAAGTCAGAGTTTTTAGGGATCATTTCAACTATTTAGCTACTTACTGGCCATGACAGACTCCATTAGTCAAATGAAAATGGGGGGACAACTCCTTCCAATTTTAAATCTGTGGAGAATTAATAGATTAATTACCTGCACAAAACAACCAATACACACTGATTTACAACCACAAATGAACTGTCAGTTTGGAAAGCATGGGGACAAACTGCACCTGAAATTTAGAAGCTAAAAGAAAAGATGAAAATAAAACCCATACCAGCATTGTATTACTCACTGTAAACACATATTTGACTTTGAAGAACTTTCCAAAGGGCTAAGAGTCTGGCAAGCCTGCAATAAAGAAACACATCTAAAATTACTTCCCAAGAAAGAAGAACAGACAGAGAATGAAAATAAGTAATCAAATGAGACATAAAAAGTGTTGTGAGAAAAGAATTTAAAATACAAAAGAGAAACCGATCGTCCCAAAAAAGGAGTAGCATTTCACCTACCACAAACCAAAATCAATCAACATTCTGCAGATAAACAGATCCACCATGTTTCTACTATTTTACTGAAAGCCTCTTTTCCTTTTTTCTTTTCTCTCTTGATTTTTTCTCCTTGCTCTGAGTATACCTTTCCAACTTGTTCTTTCCCCAATGTAAAGTGTTTGGAGTGACTTAAGAAATCAAATAGCTTGGAAATAAAATTGCAATAAGAGATCTGCTTAGTGATACATCAAGACATTGGATTTTGGCAGTGAGGAAAATGAATTCTGATATTACTCAGCAAGTCTAAGACTCAAATAAACATGTTTACAGAAATAACTGTTTTTACAGAAAGTGTCTGTCATCTTCAAAATTTCTTAAACTATTGTCAAAAGCTAAATCCAAACATCTCTAGCTACAAATAAGGATGAAAGAGAAAGTGTTAATAGTTGACTTTCTGGGGAAGTTGGGTGAGAGGCAGCGTGTTAAATGAAAATCTGAGGTTTTCCAATGAGGAAAAAAAAATATACAGCTTGCAGAAAAAAGAAACGTATGCACAAAAGGTAAACAGTATTGGCAAAAGCCTTCCAAAGTTTCATTTGTTTCAAAATACAGCTAGCTACAGACTTCTCATCAGCTTTTTCCCTCAGGCCATTCCCAATTCCTCCTCCTAAATTCTAAAACTACAAGACATATATTTAAACAGTGATGATATGTAACGATTTGAATAGTTTATCACAAGGTGTCAGATTTTCCAGCTCTAAATATGTTCAGGATCACAACCAGATTGTTTAAGTAGAAATATTGCTACCCCTTTTTGACCCCAAAAAAGTTAGCAAAAACTCAGGGTCAAAGTGTTATTTTGTTCAGAAAAAGAAGTTGATACAGAGGATGCACATCTCTTCCACGGTATTGCTATTTACAATGAGCGTACACAAAAACCTATTCCCTTGAACACAGTAGGAGATAGTTTATTCGCTCACAGGGCTCAACTTCCATCTCGATAACAATGAACTCAAAAACCTCTCTTTGTATGCTCCCATCCATCCCTCTGGGTTTTCACTTAATGCTTGCTTTGCTTGACTTCTTGCTTCTTTTCTGTCCAGTGGTCAGGAGTTATAATTGCTTCTTTTTCACGGGGAGACACACAAATATAAGCACATATGCATTTGCGCAAGCAATGACATATGCTTGTTTTGTTTGGAAGCTGTTATAGTTTCAACAGTTTTGTTCAATAAAGAAGATTCATTGTTCGTTATAACCACGAGTAACAAAAAAAAGGACAGTAGTTCACCTACTGCTTTCAGAAAAGATTTAAGCTGGCCCACAATAATATATCTGCATCCCACCACAAGTTATTGAGATTGATAGAGCAATTATTAAGTCAAATTCCAGAGCTGTAATGGTCCCCCTGCCTTAATAGCTATGAATGTCTATCAGCAGTAGATGAAAGACACCCTCAGGACAGATATTAACTTTCTTTTAAAATCCCATTTATATTTTTGATTTTCAGGAAAGAAGACTTGTTAGGGTGAATTCACTGGCAGACAAGTAAAAAATAAAAGAGAAAAAAGTAACATTTCTCAGGATCTGTATTTCTGAAGGCTGACATAAATGCCAGTTGCAGTTAGCTGCTGTATTGTGCAGAGATGAAGCAGGCCTCTCTTAGACTTTGAGAAATTATAAAGTACCACAAAATAGTTGAACTCAAATGAACTAAGAGAAATAGAGTGATTCAAAGTCTCAACAGAGCTGAAATGCTGTAAAAGCGGGGAAGGTGGGGATTTAAAAACAGGCTCTTTGGATTTGTAAGGGCTGATACAAACACACACAACGAACTGTTTGAAGATGAACTAAGTTTTGACAATAGCACCAGTAGGAGGACTTTTAAAACTGTTTTCAGCTTCCTCAGAAACTGACTATGAAGCAAGCACAGGAGCCTTGCACTTCGTATTAAAAGGAAATCTAAGAGTGTGTGTGGGAGATCTTTCTAGAAGGAAAACAGAGAAGGAAATGGTTAAAAAAAAAAAAAAAAGAGAGAAAAAAAAAGTAGGGCTACACTTTTGACCAAAATCGGGCCAAAGAACCACCTTGCAAAGGAGGGCTTCCAGAAAGGGAGGGAAAGGCACGTAGTCCCCAGAAGAGAAATGATTCTGCCACTTCCATAAGATATCGTCTCCCCTGCAACTCTCTCTCCTAGAGATGGCTTCTTCAGAAAGATATATACAAAAGCATGAAGAGAATGGGGCAGGGGGTCAGGAAAAAGACAAACACAGGCAATAAAGGGTGGAGAAATAAAACGGAGATCCTCAAATAATGAGGTTTCCCCCTCATTAAAGAATTCTGTATCCAAGCCACCAGATACATAAATGGGGAAAGATATGTACTGTGGCAGAACAAGAGAAGAAAAGCTCTTGAGAGCATGAAAAATGTGTCTAGCCTTTCAGCGAGGTTATTTAGCAACACCAAGTGGGCATCTGAATGTTGTTAGGAGGTTCAGGCCTGTCTTCCCTTCATGCTTCTTAAGATGCAAGGACCCTTGGCAAATGGACAACAGGCAACTAGTTCAGCCAAAAGCATTTCTGTATGCAGTGAGGAAAAAGCAGATTATAATATCTTATTTTTGATGGTACAATACTGTGATCTTCTGTGACTCCCATACCAAACAAGCAGATGATGCTGGAGGTCACAGGGGCTCTCACTCCAGGAACAGCAAACCATGGTGGGAAAGAGAAGGTGCTAAAAAGACGCATTTGGTCTCAGTTCAGCAAAGAAGACTACATTTCCCTCATCTGAGGGACCTTCAATTCATGTGGGTAAGAAGGGCGTCCTCACTCATGCTGTCAGGAAGTCAACAGGACTGACAAAAATTCTCAGCTTCCACATCTCTTTGCTTGAAGTATTTCACAGGTTAAAAACCCTACACATTGTTTTCTTAAGATATTTTCCTCGGCTTAGAAAAGAATTCTACTGATCTCAAATCCTGGAAAATAACTTGAGGAAACAGACCTAAAAAATCCTGTCCTGAACCATGAAACCGTACACAGAATAGATACACTGAAGTTCCCACAGCAATGCAGTTATTCTTTGCTATTTCTGTTTCTGTTAGGTAGCATTTTCATAGCAAAACCACACCAGTGCATTATTTAGTGACTTCAGATATATTCTTCAGAGCACTCAACTAAAAAACATGGTAAAGGCCACAGTGTTATGTGCATATCAACCTGATTGAAACGAAACCCAAGAAATCCATCCAGCCACAAAATAAAACATCAGAGTTAATCCTGAGAGGAAGGTCCATATAATATAATTAGCACCTGAGATAGCAGGAAAACTGCACACACATCTCCAGAGAGAATTTTGTTCAAAGGCACCAAAATGTCCCACAAATAGTGGCTAAGGGGACATGTGAGGATCACTTATGGATTGAAAAAACTAAGTACAGACCCAGATATACTTCACGCTGGTCTCAATGGGGCACTGACACACCTGTAGGAAAATCTTTAGGTTTTATCATGTATATCCAAGACGTAATCCGACTCTCACCAAAGAATTCACATTTGTGATACAGGGGAAAAAATATGTCTCCAAAGCAAAGATGGGGCAGGCTTCTCTAACAGATCTGAGAGAATGCACCTAACCCCTGGTGCTAGCCCTCCTGGAGGTACAGCATCTAGCCTCGTATTCCATGCATCTGAAAAGCATTTTCACCAGACATTATAGTTTCTTTCATATATACTACTTCTTTCGCTATAGCAGTTATCACTGAAGCACAGGTTCAGCAATACCGTAACTACTCTCCATTATCTTTAAATTTAGGAATATTTTTGAAATGAGAGAGGCTACTGCACAAAGCTATGCATGCTGAGACTGCGATGTGTACTGACTTTTGTTAAATTGCAGACTGGCAAAAACTGAGTGATAAGCGTTACATGCTACATCTTGATATATCTTCATCTTTTGTCCAAACTACTGCTAGAAACCTTCACAAGAGATGGAGGAGATTTGCTCCAGACTATGTCTTCTGGGGTTTCCATTTTTCCTGCAGAAATCTGCATCACAGCAATAACTGAGGGCCCATATAAGAAGAGGGAGAAAAAATGGACAGTGGTCGTGGTTGGTCATCACTTGGATGGTCACACACTCTTAAAGAGGGGGGACATCTTTTGCAGGTCACTCGGGGAGGCCAGATGGAGGCTCGGTTGGTTTGCCTGAGCCGGCATCGTGCTGGCGGGCACCTCACGGCGCTGGGCCTTCAAGCACAGGCGCTGCCACAACTGGGATCACAGGGCCCTGGCAGCGGCCATGTTCCCTTCCCAGCCAAGCCCCCCGGGGGTGTGTAGTATGGCTGGGCAGCTCAGGGCCCGAAGGGGTGGCAGATGAGCTCTGGCGAATGTTGGCAGGGTGGGGAAGCTGCTGGAAGTCCTCCGTCCCACAGCAGCCACCCTCAGCTGCTCAGGTTCACAGTTCAGCATCGTGGGTCACATCCTCCGTCGCAGGACACAGGGCTTTGCACAACGGTAGGCTTTCTGTCAAAGCCTTCACTGTCACTGTCACTTGACAAGGCTGTTTATGTCTAGCTGAAATCCTGTACTGTGCTAATGGTGATCATTAATGGGACTGAGGATAGCCTTTGCTTGTCCTGACCCCTGGCAGTACTGCCAGACTTTCCTTCTCACTACTTTATTGCTGTTCTGCTGAACACACATGGCTGCTGTTAAAAATCCCAGCCAGCTGCTAACAACTGCTGTTTTTTTCTCAGTTCATTAGGAGGCCACAAATAGTTTTAAATCATGAAGCTAATTAAGCAGAAAGAAGGCTGCCAAGTGGTCTAGGCCTCAAACAAAATACACATCTAGAAACTGCTGACCTGGTAAAAGCCTGCAGGGAAGAGTTGAGCACCTTTTGCGAGCTCTGCCTCAGTTCAGCAGCTTCCCCTGTGCAAATGCTAGGGCTCCGCAGCTGTGAGCCTTGGTGCTAGAAAGTGCTGGCCAGGAACAGTAGTTTCTGGCATCACAGCTGGCTGTTGGAGTGGGCTGGCCACAAGGAGTGCTCCTGGTTTGCCTGCCGGACTCACGGTCTGCTGCGAACAGCTTTTCTGTGCTCGCATCAAGTCTCTCCCCGGCCCTGGTAGAAGGCAGCTCCTTGGACCACCGTGATAAGAGCAAGGTACAGATCCACCTGCACCTGTATCCATGGGTACACATCTCTTCTAGGCATCTAATAAGATTTTGTTGGTGTTGCCATTGGTTTGGTTTTGTTTTCTTAAGTTCTGTGTCCTATTACATGCACGTTAGGTCCAAGTTTGGGAGCACGACTTCCCATAGGAAAAAAGTCTGAACGCTTGTTTCCCCCTCCCACATAAATCTCAGGGAAGCCAACACAACTCACTCTTCACAGGTGACAAAACACAGCTGACGTGATTCATACCTGCTAAAAACACTCCCCAAACTATTTGCTATTAATAGTAACATATAACATCTAGTGTATGCTAAACATATATTAAACATCACTTTAGGGAAAAAAAAAATCCATTACTGTCCCATTAATTTTAGACTTCAACGCACTTAACACCATGCAGGAAAACCAAAGATCAGATTTTTAAAGAAAAAACAGCTTTTAAGAATTCAAACAGATATAAGAGTTCTCAAATAGAGAAAGGACATTTCTTATCTTTTGTTCTGGTCCTTGCAGCTGGTATTTAAAAAAATCATTATAAGAAAAACATGGAATGTGAAACACTTGAGGATTTCAGAGTCTCAACTGGACTCAATTAAAAGCAGCAAAAAATCTTTTTTTTTTTTTTTTAAATAATGTATTTAAAATCCTATGAGAAATACTATACCACCAATATTTCTAAGACAGGCAACTGTAGAATATTACTGTAGACTGTAAAATATAACAAGCAGAATCTCACTAAAGTCAATGAGAGTCAAACAATGAAATATCAATAGGAAACCCATGTTGGGATTCTCGTGCTCCATGGGAGACCCAAATGCTTTTATAATATAGCTCTTCCTTTAACCATTGCTTTGCACACATACAAAGGTTGTTTCTGGTCATTTGTGGAGCTGCATGCAAGATTAGATCCCAGAGCAATTCACAGGCAGGATTTTTTGTTAGAGACTAGTAAATAAAGACCCTTCAATATTTGCTTACAGAAGGAATGATAAAGACTAAGTGCCATGCACCTTTCAGCAACCTGAACCTGAGACAAAGAAAGCCAGAGCAGAAAATCTCGGTACCTTAGGAGACTGAATGCAACTTGCACTCCTACAGAAACGCAGTAGAAGTTCCATTTATCAAAAACTTGTTACTAAATCCAAATCTTCCCTGCAAATTTGCTCCCAATTTGAATAAACAAGCAAACAAACCACTCTGGTAGCCAGAAGCCAAGACCAGGAAACCTTTTCCTGGACTTGGAACAACTCATACTCCTGAATTTCAAACGCATTCAAGGCTGGAAATGGAAGCATAGAGTAATGGGAAAAAGAAACTTCAACCTTTCTCCTGGGGAAAACAAAATGTGGTTTTGGTTAAGGAGAATCCTGAGATTTTCTAATTCAAAGTTGTGTCATTTTTGTGGAAGAGAGGGCATTTGAAATTTACACACCTGATTGCTTATCAGCCAGATGCAACCCAAAGTGCCAATGCTCACGTAGAGGGCAGGAAAGCCTGAGAGGTTTCTCTGCTGGAGTCATGTCCTTGTGGGAGCACAGCCTTTCTGCCCAGCCCTTGGCTGCTGCTCAGGTGCAGAGGAGCCCCAGTGCCCTGTGACAGAGCCATGGAGCCATGGAGCGCAAAGCTCCGTGCGGTTATCTCACCTACTGATGGATTTGTTCTTGAGACTGTACTTCAGATAGTGTTGCTTTACCAGAGGATTCACATTCAGAGCCATTCATATCCTTACCCAGCACTGCTGCAGGCCCACTTCAATTCAATTATTTCAGTTAAATGCTAAGTAAATAAAATAAATAAATACAGACTCCTGAAGGTCTGATTAGAACCACTTCCTCCTCCTTGCCTCTGCTTCCCATACCAGGACCAAGAACTGCCTTGTAGGACAGAGATATGGAGCCAGGTGACTTCAGCTGTCTTGGTATGGGTGAGGTGACAAGGGCCGAGCCTAGCTTCTATTTTTTTTCTCTCACTGTGATGCTTGCAATGGGAGACATGCTGCTCCACATTCTGGCTTTGCCTGCTGAAGGTTTTGAAAACAAAATACAGACACCTTTCACAGATGCACATTTTTCATATGTGGCATAGACAATGGAGACATAGGGTGGATGGATATGGCATAAAGATCTTCACAACATTCGTTTGGAAGGATGCAATTAATTCCTGCTGGCTTCACTCACTCGCAAGCACTCTGACTGTCACAGCAACACAGGCTGATAAAATCTTTATTCTGTCAAGCCTTATTTCCCTGCGGGTGTATTGTGTACAGATCTAGAGTAGGGTTACAGTGCTGGTGTATTGCTTGAACCAACTTAATTCTCTCCCGTGGATTTCCATCTTCCTCCTTTTTCACTAAGGCAAAACTAATGATTCTTCAGCTTGCCAATCCACATTCATTTGGAATAAGGTTTATTTATTCTGGCTTCAGTTGTATGGTCTTCTTTTCATAGCTTCATAGTACTCCCAAAGAGAGGAGGTTTACAGTGCATTTTAATGGAGATTTCAGAGGTTTTGCAGACTCAGAAGGAAGAATCATATTCACATACAAAAGGCAAGCTGAGCTGCTGGGTGCTAGAGGGGACATTTCTTTTGTGTGTTTGCCAGAGAACACAACTGAGACAAGAAATACCCCAATTCCCAAAGTTTTCTCAAAGTAATCTGTCATATCTAGCTGAAGTCTAATGGTCACTTTTCAGGAAAATAAAATTTGAAAAAAAAAAAAGTCTTGTTACATCTATTGGCTGATTTTACATTAATATGTATACATCTTTCCCTGGCAAGTTCCCCTCTATCTGAAGACATTTATGCCAGAAATATATTTATATAACTCTCACCCCATTCCTTTCCCATTAAAATGTTAACCCTTACAGGAACTCTCTTTTTGATTAGCTGCATTAATTTCCTCTGTGGTTAGCAAAAGAATTAATTTGAATATCTGTTGGAAGCCAGGAACAAAAACTTACAGAGGAGTTAAAAGGATAAATACTTTTAATCTTGATAAAACACTGAAATCATTGGAAAAAAAGAGAGGGAAGATAAATTACAATAAGGGGGAGGAAATATGCAGGAGAATAACTAGATAGTTTGATGAAAGCCTTTAAAGAATGCACCAAGTACCAGAAACATGTGAACAACCTAGGAAAACTTAACAATTCTGTACACAATCAAAGGTGTGACTGTGGGGCTTCACGGGATAAGCGACTGGATTCAAATCAAAAAGACAAAGGTGGTATATTGTATCTAAAAAAGAAAGAAAAGGAAAAGAGGCAAAATGGCAGAAAGAAACTTGCTCAAAAGGTTGAAAAGAGGTGAAAAGATGATTTTCTGAATGAACTTAAATCGGTTGACGTTATGAGGTGGACCTCCTCCTCAGAAGAATAAGGCAGGAGGGTGAAGCAGCTGACAGCAGCATCCCAAAATCAAGATCTGAGGGTAATGGTGGCCCTTGCCCGAGATACATTCCACATGACCAGTATCCTAGGGCTTATAATGCCAATGAAGAGTTGGGGAAATGTTAGGTGACTTTATACATATTTCAGCAAGCAGAAGCAGCAACTGTGGAACAGGTATTCCAGATCTGTTTCCAACTCACAGGAAAGTCTGCAAATCTAAAACTTTGAAATAATTGGTGAAAGTATCTAAAAACAGTACAGCTCTCTTTTTTTAAGAAAAGAAGAGGAAAAAAGAGTGGCAGAACAAGATAATGGATTTAAATGCTTGTTTGCTTCAGATTCCTATGCAGAAGTTGTTGCTTAAGTGAATGTTGATAAATATATTTGAAATTTTAATCCATTGGACATTTCTCCCTTTCCTATACAGCTGTTTTTTGAAACTGGAAGGGGAATCGGGTTTCCAGACACACACTTCCTCCCACTGTAGCTGTACTCGAGTCAGAAAAGGGAAATTCTCACCTATTTAAACTCTACCAGCACTTCAACATTCACTCTAAGAGTGCGTGCTAACTGTTGTACGGTGGCCTTTATGCCGGGTCACCACTCATGTACACTGTTAGCAGACCCCAGTGCTAGTTTTTAAGTTGCCAATGCCCTTTCCCCTAAGCCCATCTCTGCTGCACTCTATCCAGGCTCACTGCTCACCCTGACCTGGAGCTGACTTCTCCAACAACTCCCCTGCTGCCATTCATTTTCTGTCTCTTCTCCCTTTGGCAAGTTCAAGTGCTTTTTCTATTCTTTCAAGCCCTTTTAGCTGCCTATCCTCAGAGGTGTGGTGGGATTCATTGCAAGTCTCTGTGTCGACAGCTTCACATGGCCTCAGAAGTTTAAGCTGCTATGAGAATCTGCTGACTAGTTCCCGTCCCAGTGTTCTCCTCCCTGATAAAAACTGGTAAGAAAAGGGCGTAAGTCTCCCACCCCAAAATTGGATCAGCAGCAAACACGTGGGATTTAGGTGTGCCAGCACAGTCTCCATCCATTTCTGCAGGAGAAAGAACCAGAGTTCAAAGCATTGAGCCAAATCGTGACTTCCATAAAGCATTGGGTACCGTGGGGAAATATAGTGTAACAGTTCCTAAAACCATACAATTGCTGTAAAGAACAGAGCCCAGGGGACGTACTGTAGAGAACAATATAAAGAGAATGGACTAAAGAGGAAAAACAAACAGTAAAATCAAGCAAGCAAAACACAGTCTCAGTCCACTAGCTTGTCCAGCTTTTGTTTGCTGTTCATGGAAACTTCCTCTAGAAGAGAAAGTTACCAAAAAAAAACCAACTTCCCTCTCCACAACCTTTAAATTCCAGCCCCAAAATGGGTGTCCAAAGAAGTACATATATCCCTATCAAAAGTTGTGGGGGGAGAGAATAGCTCACTTTTGACTTTATATATATATATATATATATTTAAAGCTTGCATTTTTGTTTTGCCTGCATAATAGAGACGTGCTTCTCCAGAGCATTCTGGTGTCATTCTGTCAAGTGCAGTTCACTTCTCACTCCGGAGGCCCTTTTACAGACCAAAATGAATCTCATCTGGAATAGCATAAAAAACATAAGAAGGGAAAATCTGAAAACCCTTGTTTTCTGCAGGACTTAGATACAGTGTGCTATGCCCAGGTCTTTAAGACCCCGCAGCACACACCATTATTTCCAGGAACTTCACACAGGTCAGAAATTGCCCAGATGAATACTCCCCAAGCAGTTACTCTAGTGGCAGCAATTTACAACCACTTGCATTACACATAACTGACAAAATGAAAAGGGAGGTAATGAAGGATTGAGTTAACAATTTCAAGTTTAATCTTCAAGCTATTTGGCATTCACATGGAAAGTATTGTGAACTTGTAATCAATCTTATTGGTACTTCATGTCTTTGTTTCTTTCTTTGAAATGTTTAATGTTAAAATCTATTATAATTTTTGAGCAAGAAGAACCCATCACACCTAATTTGAGGCCCACAGGTTCCCACAGATAGGAGGTATTACAAGTAGGCAAATACGGATTAATCCTATGGCGCATTTAAAAAGTGAGAAATAGCTGATATATGTTTTTTCTCCCTATGCTTTGCATTTTCTCCCCATACTAAGAGAGTAGTTCACCCAGAAGCAGATGCATCGGCTAAAAAAAAGGCAGCTATATTAGAAATAACTCTTCTGTGAACAAAGCAACATAATCTCAATAAACATTCCCCAAATCTTTTCTGGCTACACCTCAGTTGGCTTTAATTCATCATTTATGTATTCAAATAGATAAATAAATAAACAAACAATAGGTCAAACTAAGAGGGAGACTGAGGAAGAGGAACGTGACAGCTGAGAGGGAGATTGAAGAAGAGGAACGTGACAGCCAATAAATAGGCTTATGGACTCTAAAAATCTCCCATCAATAACTGTCAGGGAGTATTGAGCTAAAAATTATCACTTTAGAAAGCATAAAGAATGCTATAGGAATGCAGCTAATAAACTGACAAGGCCAAGATTGAAAACAGTTGCAGAGGATGCACGTTAAGCCTGGCTTAAGACAGCAAGGATCCCCATGCTGGTGCCAAAAACACATGAATCTAATGACGTGCTCAGTTGACGTGAAGAGATACGACCCAAGAATGCCTCTAGCAAGGAATTCTGCCAAGTTCTTCTTCTGTTCACAACGGTGACAGAAATTGTCATTAGTATCAAAATTTTGCACTTGCCAAACTGAGATTTATTTAAACAGTTCTCACAAGGCTTCCTGTAGGTGAACATAAGAGCTATTTGCTTACAATGCCGGAGAATTTATACATTATCCATAGACATGTATAAACACATAAAGCACTCTCAAAAGCTCTGTATTCCAGAAAACTTTGGTTTCTTTATGGGCCCATAGTGATGAATGACACTGACAAAAGTTGTATAGGGAATTTTGCAAAGCTTAAAATTGTGTGACAAATTGTCCACCATCAAACATCTACTTCAGCCAGTGAAAATGGAGTGATGGACTGCAGAGGGTGAATTGCTGAGATAACCAATGTTTTTCCCTCAATGTGTCTCCGCTAAAGTATGTTATTTCTTTGTGTAATGGGACAAATTTCATATTGTAATGACAATTTAATAATGGTAATAAGAACTTATAATATTAGTCCCAATAAAATCATCTCCCAGTGAAAAGCAGAGATAAATGCTCTTAGCTTAAGCCCATTTCCAACTCATCACCATGAACTTAGTCAGGATGAATCAATCAGAGCTGGCACTGACTTTTATTTACTTGTGGCAAGGCAGCAGCTCCCTTGCCTGCAGGAAATCTGCTAGAAACGAAGACCTCCTCTGGCAGAAGGGCAAGACAGATCTCGGAAATCAGTGCCCACAGCTTCCACTGAGATCTGCCAGCACAGTGGAGCAAGCTTCCAGCAACTGAGCACTGCTGTCAAGGAATCTCAGGGGATGGAGCAACTCACAGTTGTAATTCACATCTGCGACGTGTCTCACTGCCTAAAAACATGTCAGGATGGTACATCACCGCATATCCCCTTCCTCCTTAGGGAGGGCTGGGTGCCACAGATTCCAGGGAAGGCAATTTAGATACACACTACTGCAATGGAGCTAAAAATCAGAATCACCTCCCAGGCTGTAAGGTAGCTGCAGTGGATCCTGTCCTCTTCCTTTCTCACCTCATTCTCAGTCTTCCGTTTCCCAGTAAGGAACACCTCAAGCTGCTTGTGTTGTCACTGAGCTGCAAGTCACAGCTGGGCATATTTAGATAACCTCACCTGGGCTTCAGTTCACTTCTATGGAGCCCCGAACTGCAGAGGCTCACAGCTGTGCACAACTAGATGAGCCATCCCATTGCAAGCGGGAACTTCTCAAGAGCAGCAAAGACAGCTGAAAGCGAGAACCACTACGGTTATCGCAGGGGATGCCATTCAAAACTCTGACTCCTGGCCCTCAGATAAATGCTTGTGGTAAAGTAACTTTAAAGCTGCTTTTATCTCTGAGACCAATGTAAGTCTACAATGCACCAAGCTGAATCCAACCTAGCAGTCAGCACTAGGACAACGTGCTTGTTCAGAATACGTAATTCTTCAGCAGTGAACCAGCTGTGTAGCTAGTTTGGCCTAGGCAGGATTTCCCCTCCTAAAAATGTTATGATTAAAGCCCTCTAAAGTCTCCTCTTTTGGCTTCTTTCTAGCCATTGATCTTACCTTTGTGTCTGTTGCCACTCAAGCAGCCACTACTTACGTAAGGCAACAGTCTTAGAGCAGAAATCTCCAGGTTTCAGGCTTCATTACAGGATAAAACTCTCCCCAGGTCAGTTCAGAGCCATGCAGGGATAAAACAGATCATGGCAGAGAGCATGCCGATATCTACGCAGGAGATGGAAGAACAGACTCTAGCATTATATTTTATTCTTACAAAGTGGAGCAGATACCACTGTTCTAGACAGGTAACATCTTTGCTTTGCTATGTTTTGACTAATTACTGAAAAGATCCTGCTAATAAAAATCAACATTCCTGACATACAGCTTTTATTGTCTCTTGCTCTTTTTCCCCTGAATATATTTTCTTTCAGGATCACTGACCATTATCTGAAATGCAGCAGAAAAGCACAGCTTTCACAGGTGTGTTTCTAAAACGGGAAAGACATTGAAAAGATATAATTAACAAACTGAATGAAGAGCTAAAAGAACAGTTAAAAGAGCATTCAACAATGGCTTTGTGCCCTCTTGCATAGCCCTCAAAGCAGAGACTCATTATTTCTAGGGAAGTCAAAGAAGCTTTTCTCCCATACTGAGGGTGGGTGAATCTTAGATCAGCAACACCTTAAAATGCAGCGGTGAGCTAAGGAACAGTGAACGTGAGTGTGAAGTTCTGCTTAACGACATTATTCTTTTTTGCTTCCAATATTACTCTTTTTTGAATCTTTCCCATGGACACAATTCCTCTCCCACAGAGCAAAGCATATCCCTGGATTCCCTTCTCCAGTTTTCTCGCCCCTATTAACACTCCCCCAGTGCATATGAATCAAAGTTAAGACTCATGGCTTCACCTTCAAAGCTCTTTGCAAAACCTTCTTGGCCTCATTTCTTGGTCACTCTTTAATTGATAACATTTTCTGTGTCAACACTCATACATTCTGGCTTCTTCTACACCATCCTACACACAAGGAAAGCTCTTCCCAAACCCAGTCCACCACATTATGTTGCACTCCTGTTCCTCTTAAATGATGCACATCATCAAGGAAATAAAACCATGAAGAGTCAAAGCAGTTAAATGGTCCCTCAGTCCCACCCTCTTGCTATCCAGCCTCTTAGGGAGTAAAACATTCAAAACATTCAAGTCAGGAACCATCTGCTGCACCACCACTCCTGTTGTGCTGTGTTTAACACTTCACCTCTTCATAAGACATTGGCTGAGACTGCAACACGAATCTTGAAACATGCACATCAGCTTCCTGAGCTCAGAGACCCAAAGCTGCAATGGGAGAGAACGTTACCACAGATGTCCCAGGAGCTATTGCATAGGGCTGAATAAGGGAGTGCTTGGTAGCCCCAAGAGCCAGCACCAATTTTATCTGGATAGACAACATTTCTCTTTCTAGGACACGGTAGGTCTTTGACAACTTCAACCAGCTCTGATATGGCAGGAGATCTTTTACAGCAGGCACTTAAAACCGCAGGGAAAATCAGGAAACTAAAACGCATGTGCAAGGATAGGTGAGAATTTGGCTAGAAATGGAGGAGCACAAATTGCATCAGCAGTAAGCCAGAGAGAGATCTTCCCCATGCCATCACTAAGAGCCACTGGCCAGCAGGAAGGACAAATGATGAGGTGACATTCAGCCCAACTCACAGCTAGCTCCCCAGTACCCGCTGTTCAATTGCCAAGACTCCAGTGCAAACCAGCCTTGGTCTGAGAGGTAGCCGGCTGCCGAAATCAGCACCCACGTGAACACGGCTGCATGACTCTTGGAACCAGCTCTAGCTAGAAACAGCACAGCACCTTCCACATGACAGGGAAGGAGAGTTAACAGGCTGTGCTGGATTCACACTGTCTCCACACCAAGCTAGCTCATGTGTGCCTGCCTTGGGTTATAAGAAGCAGGGAAATATAGCGACTGAAGTGCTCCAGATGGAGCCAGCACAGATCCTGCCAGATTTATAAGCTCTGATTCTGACAGATCACGCCTTCCATGCACAACCAGTGCCTCTGCACCTCTTCCTCGATCCTCCGGTTCCTTCATCACATCAGACCTTGCAGCCCAGCCGAGCAAAATGCCCGGTGTAAAAACTAGCACACCCTTCTGCTGGAGCACAAAGGAGCAGAGCAAGGGATGGTCGTGGTTTTGCAGGACAAGCCCAAGGCTGGTGTGGCCAGACCTGAACAGCGTTGACAAGCTTGGCTGCAAGATGAGCAGAGCATGGCCCGGGCAGACACCAGATGACTGTGACTGCAGGTGCATGATGAAGGGCACCCATCCTAAAACCAGAGCCACCGAAAGCTGCAGTCTTCAAGGTGAGATAGTGGCGGGTTGGGGGCAAGAGAAATGCAGACATACAGAGCTGCTTGCTGGAGAGTGGGTTCAGCAACACATCAGGGAGCATGTGAAATATTTGGAAAAAAAGGAGGGGATTACAGCACGCGGGCATTTTTGCAGTGGAGCTGGTGCAGCTGCACGTGAAGAGCACCTACTGTGAGTAGTGGACCACGACACTTTTCCACAGGACTGCAGCACTTGCTGCCTAAGTAATTAGCAACAAAAGGCTGCTGAGAAGGCAGGTGCAACAGCAGGAAGCTTTAGTTACATGGAGGGACCTGCTGTGGAATAGCACAGCCTGCTCCAGCCGAGGAGTGGTCTCCAAATCCAGCTGGCTCTGCCTCTACCCGGGAAGTGGAAGCCGTGCAGACTCCGATTCCCCCACCTCTCTTCGGAGTACCTAACAAAAAAGAACTGAGTAAGTGGGGTCTGAGACACACTCATCCTGTTAACTCCGGCTGGCAAGAGATTACGTGACACACTTCACGCAGTGTTGCTAGGGTCACCACATAGCTGACTGTGCTTTACCATCAAACTGCTGGTATTTTCCTAGGGTGGGAAAATATGCCACGATGGCAAGAAGGTGTCCTCACCAGAACCCTACTGCATGGTAATAACACACATTTGTCTTCCTACCCCGTCTACAGACTGCAATGACTAAACCTCTTCATCTGGAAATATATGCACTGGCACAAGCTGTGGAGAAAAACACCACGTAAAGGTCCAGTCCTGTGCAACTGCCCTTGGCAGAAGAGCACAAATCTGGTTGCAACGTCAATTATGGCTCCTTTTTTCCCTAGATATGAGCAGGAACATGAGTGGGGTGTCCACGGAATCAGACCCAGAGAACAAATGCTCTTGCTACAGAGGAAAGAGTATTTTATTTAAAATTTTTGCACAAAATACAATAAATAAAAAACGCAACAAAAATAGCAAGCAGGAGATTCATCTACTAAAGGGACACTGAATCAACAAAATTTGTGATTTTGGGGTGAGAAAAGAAAGTATTGAATAAAACAAACTTCTTATTTTAAACAAAAAAAAATGCTTTGAATAACACTAGCAGGCAGCTAAGGGAAGAGAAACATTTTTAAATTCAGACACTACGCTTGGAATAAAGTTTTAGGACATCTGTGAATGGGATCTTTATCTCTGTAAGAATATAACTGCATTACCAGAGTAACAGGATCTTTCTATTTTCAATTTACCCATAATAAAAAGTTATCTCTGTCTACAGAGAGTAACTGGATAAGGTAACAATGTGAGTAGTAGATAAATTGACCTTTGATCTTTTACTTGTTAACAAATACATTTATTAGCTGTTTTGTGACATGATTTCTGACCTCTGCCCAAGGAGAGGTTTTCCTCATTTCTTATTCCTTAACTTTCTTACCTCCAGCACTTTTCAGCCATCCCCTTTCCTACCAGCAAAACTAAAACTAAATTGGGCATATGCTGCCTACAATTATTATCCACATTTGCTAAGCTGCCACTCATATAGCTGTTTCTCTTAAAACTATCCTGTAATATTTCCTCTGTTACCTTACACTAGATAATGTACTTTGGCTGCCTAAAAGTTATGTTGGAAAGCCAGACCTACACTCCTCAGTTCTCTGGCCATTTTACCAGCACGAGGCAGAGCAGTCTGGGAATTAAACCAAACAGTAGCAGCTGCACATGTCCTCACTGGAGTATTTATCAAGGAAAGCCACTTCTCATTACACAACAACTAAATGTGTTTTCAAATACAGTGCTCCCTCTACTTCTTGTGAGACAAAGGAGTCTTCAGATGCAGCCGCGGTTCCCACAATGTGTTCATAAAGCCTCTCCAGAGTGTGATTGTTTGCACTTCACTACTCTCACATAAACCAGTACGGTCACTTTATTCCTTCAGTGAAAGCAGAGCTCCTCAGGAAACTAAATTTCCACCCCACAATAGTCTTGAATTAAAATAAAAATCCGATTGTCACCGAAGGACGTTAAGACATAAACACAAAAATCTTCAAAAACTGAAATAAGTATATGAAAGATCACTGGGATAATAATTTCATTTTATAAGTACAGCAGGTGGCATTTTTTTTCCAAAGAAAAATGTTTTTGAGAGTCCAGACAATAGCAGCTGTCTGAGCTCAGAATAATTCCCTATTTCACTGCTGCCATCACAGCTGTACTTGTCCTGTGTCACCCCTGAGCTTTAGAGAAGAACAGCACTGAAGCTGTCAAAGAAGTGTTTGATTTAGTCAAAAGCTGCTATCATCCCAAAGAACATTTCTCAGTTAAAGCATTCATATACACATTTTTCCATGTTACCAAGCGGCAAAACTGCAAAAATTCTGCTCCCCCTTTTGGCTTTTCTTCTTTCTTGCTTTCTCAAGCCAGGTAGACATTGCAGCTAATTTCTTATTTCCATGTAGAGTAATAACAGAGCGTCAGTGCATCGGCTGCTTCTCACCATCTGCTGTGAAGGGGCTAATGGGTCACAGCTTCAGGAGTCAGCATGTCCAGAATGAGTTAATACATCCAGCGATAGCTGCTGTCTTTGGCTAGCTTCCTATCTTTCCCCGGCCATTAGAGCATCCTGCACATTGCGAGGCAGGTGAACTGAGATACCCAGCCCTGTTTTCCTGTCCATGCTGTTGAGCAGTCCTGGGCCAGGAGTTCCCTCAAGCGATAAATGCAGAGGAAAGTCTGGATAGCAGACCTCTGCAGAGACCAGTCTTTCTAGGGATGTGAAGAAATGTCTGTCCTGAGATTTCAGCACGGGAGTGCTGCCTACCCAAAGGCTGCTAGCAGAAGGACAGATGCAGAATTGGACTGGAAACAGGATTTCATGATTACACCTCCAGTAAGCAAAAACTCAACTGTATCAAGCTATACCAGTATTTTCTGCATCAATTAAAAAAGTGCAAAGTGCCCAAGCCATGCACCATTTCTGAGTAGGAGCAGAATATTGTCCCTTCACATGAAAACAATCCCAAGCACCACAGAGGGTAAGCAGTAGTCATCTCTGTCACCACACAAATGGAGACCGGGCAGGGGACCCTCTGTCTGCTCTCCCACCCCGTGCCTCTCCAGAGTGTGCATAATTATTCCCTGAGCACTTACACATCTGTCCCTTTCTGCAACCAAAACCAGAGGTGGCTTCAGAAAAAAACGTGAGCAATGGAAATCCTCCCTTCCTCTCCTCTTCATTTTCAGACGGGATCTTCAAGAACTTTTGCTATCTATATTAAACACACCCAGCTGATTTGAAATCTACATAGAAAAACACAGGAAAAATATTTTCTCTTCCATTCCACTTCTTCCTTACATTCACATTCCACACAGTGCTCCTGCATAGTATCCTCATAACATATGACAGAAGAAAAAAGGATCCTGTGATCTCTTACTTCATTGTGCTTTGAGAGTATATGGTACTGGAAAAGCTCAGGTCTAAGCTGCTTCATAACTACAAGAGACCTGTATGAATGCCAACCAAACCAGGGATCTGTTTTCTGGATAAGTGACATTATCCAGACAGTTTGTGGCAAAGTGGGAGACAAGATCAAAGACAAACGAACAAACAAAAAGCCCCAGAAAAATAGAGCTGATGGCCCTGTGTCACTGGCTGAAAGGTTAGGCAATTTAAGAGGTGCAGATTTGAAGACATAATGTGGAAGGGAATCCTAAAAAGCCTTCTAATTCAGCCTGAAAGTCTGTACTTAATTGTGTTAAAACCCTTTGTGGGCTAGATCAGACTGTGCCTAACGTGTTTAAGTGGGGTCTTAATTCGCCTAAGGGAAGCCAGCAATGTCAAGCCAATGACTTTGTACAGTTAATATCGCAGAGAACCATAGAACCACAGTATATTTTAAGAGAAAAGCCAGGTCTCACAAGCCTAGGAGAGATACTACTTACTATAGAGAATATACATGAATTGTTTTCAGATTGTGGACTTCAAAAGACTGAACTATTCTAGCATATTCACTGAAGTCTTTAATGTCGCCAGTGACATTAACTACCAAAAGGTCAAGTGTGGCTCATATTCACTAACCAATTTCTTCTGCATTGCATTGGAAGGGTTCTTAAGTGGTTGCTTTTCCATACACTGTGGGCAATATTAAGGTTTTCTGTGAATATGGGAAAAAAAAAAAAAAAAGGAATTAAATTCTTGGAGGAATTAATAATTTAAGTAGCTGGCTGGGTGACCTAAGTGAATTGAGTTGTGGAACAGTTAACACACTCAACGCTCTCCTTTTAGCACTCATTTAGAAGACGGTGCTCGTTTTATGTCTGTTGGGCAATAAAACCATTCAAAGAGCTAGGCTGACAGAATAGAGTGCACAGGAGCTTGGCATCAAGCATCTTGATCAGATAATATCATTGTTTTTACAAGCACCATGCGATAGCCCATGTAACATTGCCATGGCTGCAGAGATGTAAGGGAACCTGCAAGCAGAGTAATGTACCCTAAACACGCCACGGAGATCAATGACCAGGCCAATTTTTAAAACTTAATGTATAAATTAAATTACTTTAAGCAGTTAAAAATACTGTGCCTGAAGTATAGCTTTTGAACTTTTTCCCTTCTCCTTTCCAGTCCAGTCTCCCAAGAAATGATCATCTATACCTGTCATTCACTAACTCCTGCCAATTCCAGGAAGATAAAACTGCAAGAAAATAATAAACCTTCTAACTTGCTTTGCTTTGTCTTAGTGATGCTCCTTTGCTTGTCTGTATTGGGCAAGTCAATTTGTGTCCTGTCTTGTTTCTACTGAGCAAGCAGAGATATTCTGTACTAATTTACATGTGACTTTTCAGAGGGTGGAATTAACATCTTCTACCTTTATCTGCTTGGCAACCATATCAGTACATGTTGCATTATTACATTCAATGCAATATGATTTTATTAGATGTATTTTCTTTAAAAATCTCCCATGTGCCTCGTGACAGGACGAGGGGGAATGGGCTAAAGTTGCGCCAGGGGAGGTTTGGGTGGGATATTAGGAGGAACTTCTTTACCGAAAGGGTTGTTAGGCATTGGAATGGGCTGCCCAGGGAAGTGGTTGAGTCACCATCCCTGGAGGTCTTTAAAAGACGTTTAGATGTTGAACTCAGTGATATGGTTAGTGAAGGACTTGTTAGTGTTAGGTCAGAGGTTGGACTCGGTGATCTTGGAGGTCTCTTCCAACCTAGACGACTCTCTGATTCTGTGATTCTGTAAACAGGCCTATATATATGATGACTCATGTAAGTATCATGAAAGCAGTACAGTAATTCATAGACACTCCCTTCTCCCTGCTTGATTTCTATACCTATGGACTTTGCCTCAAATCCTCCACAAGTTCATAGTTTAGGCTGGAATTTGAATGGTATGCTGACCCATTTTTATCTGAATTCCCTTTTAACAGAAAATCCTAAAGACTTCTTTCTTCTCCTTCTTTGTGTGACCTATTGTGCCTTCCACTGTTCATTGTCATGCGGTTCACTTATTCAAAAGGCTAAGATCCCTAGAGAGATATACTGCTTTCACTTGAAGCTCTACGTACATTTCTCTCAGCATTTCTCCATTTAAAACCATGCAATAGAAAACATCTGAGTGGCATGGCTGCTGCTTCCTTTTACAGTGCTAACTACCCAAATACAGAATTCTGGATTTAGTGATGGACATTAGACACAAATACTGATGGCCACACATAGCCATCAGGAAAACAGGAAAGAAGTTTTCTTTCTTTGTGAGTGTTAAGAGATATTATGCTAAAAAAGTGTTTGCTGAATACTTATGCTGGAAATCCACCTTTGTCTAATATGACAGAAATAGGCCAAGAGACAGAGAATGCCTTCATTCCAAAAAAGCAAAAAAAAGTCCCTCAGTCATCTTGGTAAACAAATAAATGAGCTTCTCTAGAATCTGCTGGGCTCTGAGCACCTAGGCTTAAAGAAAATGCAAGTGATCCACAGTTCCACATTATACAGCACCAAATACTACTTTAGTCTGACTAAGATGTGATTTTTTGTTTAGACCATATGACTAGTGGAGTCATAACTCTCCCGGTGTTGAAAAGATGAGAGCTGTGCAATTTTGATCCTGTGATGAGACAACGGTTGTTCCATAAAAATAAAAGTGCCAGCACTGTGACGGATCTGTAGCTGAGAGCCTGACCTCTGCGTACCATTTTAGCTCTGGTTCTCTGTGCATAGCTTAGGAGATATTCAATATCCCCTTCACCTCTTCCCCTCCCCCTCTCACTTTCTGCAGTTTTTGATTAAGTATGTGCTCTACGCTTGCAATCTGATATCTAAATCCCATCCCTCCGTGCAGCTATACTGCTATTCTATTAAAACGATGTCGCCCAGCTACACACTGCTCCTCTTCTATCAGGAAGATGTCATGGTTGCATTAAAACCCCTCCCTACAAAGCCACAAGAGATCTTTAGGGCCAGCTACTGCTGGATCTTTAATCCAACCTGGGGACTCTCAGACCTTCAATGCTGTAAGGCAAGTACAAGATTGCTAGATCAAGGCTCTTAAAAGGTCACTGTAAAGATTAGTAATCAGTCAGAACTATCCTGTTAGCTACAGCAACAGAAAAGAGTTGGGTTTGACCTTTATTCAACAGGAAGAAATTATACTGCAGCAGCATGTTATCAAGGTAGCTTGCTCTTCACATCATCCATAACACTGTTTCTTTACTGGAAAGCAGAGAACAGTCTGAACCATCAACATATCCTTGGTACTGTCAGTGTCTCCACAGAAGGAAACCAAGAAAGGAAAGATTACATAGCATCTGCAAGGTCACTCACATATAACAAAGTGAATCCATAGATAAGAATCAAGAATCTTTAAAAGATGTCTCCCTAATGGGGGCAGAGAGGAAAAGCTGTTGATTAAAAGTGACCTTGTCCAAACAAGATACTAGGGCCAAATCCTCACGCAAAATGAAAACCTGAACTTTACCATACATCTGGACCACTGCAGAACAAAATCAGGAAACAGAGTTTCTTCTGATATACAAAATGCATTTAATAATTTCACCTCTCTTTTGGTACAAGCATTAATATATCTCTCCCATCCTAAGCACATTCATTATTTCTACATTATTATGAATGTTTCAGAACCTCACTAATTCACCTCTTTCTAAGAGCTAGTGGTTTTTTTTTTGTTGTTGTTGGTTTTGTTTGTTTGCTTGTTTTATTGCTACTCAACAATCAGAGTACAATAATTATCATGATGTTTTGCCTATGCCTATTACATAAACCCTAAGCATACAAAAGCAGAGCATATGTCACTCTGGCTCATACTGATGACCCATTTCGTTTTCACAACACATCTCCTACTTCATCTGTAAAAGCTTCCATTTTTGTTCACAGAATCATATAACCCAGCTACTACTTTGTCTCAAAAACGAGATTTTTTTGACGTTTTCTTTCCAGTGAACTGTTTCCACACCTTCAGTCATAAAAGTGAACCAACCAATCTGTCAAAATATTTTGCCTCCTGCTGCTCTCTGAACGCTTCTATTAAAGTGAGACAATTGGGCCTCGATCCACAAGAAAGTAATAATAAAAAACAGATTCCCAAATAGTTACATCTGCAAGAAATGTCCATAACCTAATTTTGCCACATAACACAACCAAAGGACTTACACGCAAATGCAAAACGTGTTCAGTGCACCAAAGGGCTCTCCTCCCATGCTCTGCTTTCCATTGCTCAGCATGAGGTGAAGACCCCAAGAAATCCAAACAGACAAATAACTGCAAAGCCCGCTAGCAGCCCATTTAGTGCTCCCACAGCAGTGTGGCACCGTAAACAATGATCGGTAAAGGCTGGGGAACCAGGAACTAGGTCTCGCCACCTCCTCTTGCTACCCCTTTTAACTACCTCTTCCTTCCTCGCCCTTGGTTTCATTCTCCTTTGGGGTAGGGAAACTCTGAACCAGGACCGCCCCTGTTTTGCAGGCTGTGCAGCCCCAGCCCTGGGGCCCAGCCTTTGTGGGACCGCCCCATTTAAACCCACCCTATTCTCCAATTCCTGCAGGGCCCACAGGGCCAAGCACCTCACTCAGAAAACCCTGCCACCCCTGCCCGTGGAGCAGGGTCTCCAGCCCAGCTCAGGGTGCCCCATGTCGGAGTCTCCCGCCCTGCCTCGGGCCTGTTCTCCTGGACAGACCTTGGGCCCACCTCAGTCCATGCTCCTGGCTGGACCCCGTGCAGGCCCACAATCTGGCTTGTCCCAGACATTTTGAGGGTGTCCCTGGAGCCTGTCACCTATCCCTGGCTCTGCCCACCCAGCTCAGAGCCCAGGGGACAGTGCCCCGACAGCTTGGCCTGTGTTGGGGTGACCCCAGCTCCCGCCTCAGCCTCGCCGGCATGATAGGGAGGGGGAACAGCAGAGGCGGAGATCATAAGGATAAAGACAGTTTGACAAAACAGCATCCCAGCTTCCGGTGGATTCTCCCTGCCAGGGCCAGCACACTTGACAGCTCCTTTAAGCCAAGCATCTGTTAACTCCTGCTTGGTCCAAGAAAACCTGCAAACCCAAATCCAGCTATAATTCAGAGGCTAATGAATTCTCCCTAGCACTCGCTGCTGCCAAGACTCAGGGCTGCCTGCCCTTTGCAGTGTTATTTTTTGCTCTAATGCTAGATCACCCTGGAATGGATTGCGCTACTTACATTAACCACAGGACTGCTCATGCTGTAAATTAAAGATCCCTTTCTGTTGCTTTGCATCTTGTGCTCTTTGTGCCACAAATCCCTCCAGCTGTGTTGTTGATATACTAAGCACTCGGCAAATAATTTGTCTAGAAACATATTTCTACAGCTACAGCTGTGTCCATGGCTAACATGCTGTCACAGTTTGTGTCTGTAATCCTTCTATGCTCTTTTAAAGCTTGCACAGGATTGTCAAATGGCTAACTTACTCTTCTGCTCAGCTCTACAAGCAAACAGCAAGGCACTTTTAAAAATGCACTTTTCTGTTCTCACACACACTTGTTCCAGCTCTCTAGCATCTATCCAGCCTATAAGGCCTGGCATCTAAAGTAAAGACCCCTAGATTACTTAGTAATTGGCATAGTATCTGGAGATGAGGTGAGTTGCACTCTCGTTTTGTCCTTGCACAACTTACCAGACTCACAGTACAGGTGGCTGCCTCCTGCATATTCCTGGTTTGAGAGCAGGGCTGTGACAAATCCCTCTCTCTCAAGCAGTAAGATGACATTCCTGCAACAGGCAACAAAACTGGGGGTGGATTACTTACTCTAACACTCTGAAGCTTCCTCTCTTCTGGTGCTGCATCTTTGTTGCTCTCTTTCTGTTGTTGTTTTGGATTGTAGTCAGTACTTCTAATACTATAAAAAGCTGAATGCAATCAGTCATAACAGCCCTGTTAGCCAGAGTAGCAGCAAAATTGTACTTGACCTTTATTTCAATAGGAAGGCAGTTTTTGTTCCAAAAAATATTTTTTTTCCCCCAGAATATTGCAACAGAACACTGAGCAAAACTGAATGACTTCAACTGTTCCATTAACAAAAAGTAGCACATACTCTTTCTAACTACTCACATTGACAGGACCAGCCCCTGAAACCACACAGAAGCTCTGACCTTTGGACAGAACTTGCCTCCATCGACGGGCAACCTATTTCAAGATATGAAAAAGCATGCTGTACCTCAGCTTCCCACCCTTGAGCTAATCTCCTCCAGAGTCTCACAGCTGCAGCAGACTAAGTATTCATGAGCACTATCATAGGGGAACATTTTCCAGTAAAGATGATGTACTTATCAAATCACACCAAGGAAATGTCCTAGAGACAATATGCCCTCTGATCATTACTAGCTAAACCTATCTCATATTTTATTTCTGGTCATGAGACATTGTGACAACAGGTACGGTACAAATATGGAAAAGGTGTCCTCAGATCTCCATCATCCAGAAAGGCTTTCATGATGTGAAAATGATAGTGCTTATCAGCACCTGCTCCCCACCTGCATCGTCTCTGTCACCTCAAGGCTAGTAAGAATCAAACCACAAGAAACAACAACCAGTCCTCTAAAGGTACGGTCTGCACAGCCAAACAGCACGAGCCAAAGGGAGATATGAAATCCTAAACTGCTGAGAGATGACACTTTCCTTCATTAGTTCAGCGGGCAGTTTAACAACTGGTATTAACATTCTTTGTACAAATTGTGAAAGCAAAAGCTCAAAACTTGAGGAAAAAAGGGGTACCTTGGGACCTGTTGTTACCGTAGCAACACAGGCGCAGCCAGCTGTCACCAGAAACACCTTCACAGGCGGCTTAGCTTTCCTTATTTCAACAACACTCAGCAAGATTTTGCTACAGGTTTTTCTGTAACTCAATCACACCTCAGGAAAAATAAACATAGAAAGAACAAAAGAGAAGAGAAAACCCTATCTCCATTCTTTAGCTGTCATGCTCCGAACAGCCTTATACAGCATGAGGGACATAGGAATTAACCATGGGCGGAGAGGTACATACACACCTGTGCCCCTTCACCTTAAGCACTCCTCTGAAGTGCTTTTTTCATTAATGTAGGCAATTCTTTCTGTAATACCGCTTGACTTGCTTAACTGCAGCACGTTTCACATTCATGAGTTACTTGTACAATAGTGTTCGTGGTCAAGTCCACTCCTCAACAATGAGCCCCCCTGTATGTTGCATCTCTTCCTTGGTGGCCTGAGGTATCAAGAGCCCACTGAGCTATAAATAATTCACTCTTATGTTGCCCATTCAGATCCAACTGAGCGACTTTAATTTTAGCAGCCTGATCCACGTGCTGGTTATTCAGATGTTCTTATTTAGATGGCTCGATTCTTGGGCACGTGAGCATCTACATGGCATACTTTTACAAAAAGGTTCTCCACCCCAGCAGCCATATCTTGCCACAATGCAGCAGCCCAGATGGGTTTGCCTCTGCCCTGCCAGTTTTCTCCTTCCATTGCTGCCACCACCCCACACAGGGCATTTGCTACCATCCATGAGTCAGTATAGAGATAGAGAACTGGCCACTTTTCTCTTTCGGCAATTTCTAAAGCCACCTGGATGGCTTTCACTTTGCAAATTGCCTCAATTCACCTGCTCCTTCATCAGTTTCTGCAACTTGTTGTATAGGACTCCATACAGCAGCCTTCCACCTGTGACGCGTTCCCACAATACTGGCTGCCTTTGACTCCAGGTCATATGGAAAGTTCTAGTGTGTCTGGCAAGGCAGCACTCAGCGGTGGCACGACTTCGTTCAGGCCACGGTAGTCCACTGTTAGTCTCCACTTGCCATCAGGATTTCACACTGGCTGTGTGGGACTATTAGAGGGTGAGTGAGTCTTGCTGATCACTCCTTGATCACGACCAGATTCACGACTGGTCATTCTATCATATCAATTGGGCAAGGTAGACAGCCGCTTAGTCTTCTCCGTACTTAAGGCAGCTATGCCAAAAGCCCACCGGTACCCTTTTGGGTCCCTGAAGTACCCTCTCCTGAGGTAGTCTACGCCAAGGACGTACGGAGCCTCGGGGCCAGTCACAATGGGATGCTTTTGCCACTCGTTGCCAGTTAGACTCACTTCAGCCTCCAATAAAGTTAGCTGTTGGGATCTCCCCGTATATCCCCTGTTGGGATCCACTCCAGAAATACAGACGGCTTCTGCCCCTTAATAACTTGATGGCATTAGGGTACCGTGTGCACTGGTGTCCACTAGAGCCTTATATTCCTGTGGGTCTGACGTGCCAGGTCATCCAATCCACACTGTCCAATAAACCCGATTGTCCCTTTCCTCCACCTGGCTGGAGACAGGACCGCTCTGGTCCTGGTCATAGGATTCATTACTGTGTAGAACCACAGGCTGGCACGTGGTGTGTACCCACTACGTCCCCTTTCTTGAGCAGAGGGATGCTTACTCCTAAAAGCTGACGTTCATACAGGTGGAAAGTGTAGGACGTATCCTTTCTGAATTGCTGGAACTCCCGGGACAGTGTCTTTATAGCACTTTCTTTGAGTTTGTAGACCTATTGGGAAAGTTTCTCCACAGCCAAGATGCAGGCCCATGAAAAGGAAGAGAGACTCATTGTGTTGCTGAAGTTGGCCAGCCAATTCATCCCCCACATGTTCCTCTCCGTCTTTCCATGTCATCGCTGCCGATGAGTTGGCATATGATGACGGTGCACTCCATACAAACTCCCGCAACTTGGGTCGCATGCACTTGACTTCATCTGGATCTCTGGATATTCGTTTGTTGTCTATGTCATCATAAAGCACCCCCAGCACAGCTAATTCCCCCAGGTACTGGATATCCCTCTCCGTGGAGGTTCACTTGCCTGGGTGACATACAACATCTTCCTGGGAGGGATACCTTTCCTTCACGCCTGACCGGAGTCACCTCCAGAGGGTGAAGACTTGTACCCCTGTTCCAATTGCTTCTCTTCCCCTTGAGGATGCTGAATAGGGTGGTAAACAGGGCTTGGCAGGCATGGGCCAGGCCCCAGCAGTGATTCATGTCTCTCTGGAATTGCAAAGGTGACGGCATTTTTTATGGTTTAATATTTTTATTTTTTTCCAGGATTTTGCAGTTATCCAGGGGCGAAGTTCCAAAATATTGGAGGTGCCCACTGTCCTAGGTACTTGCCCATATCCTCCGTCACACCCTGCTACTCATAACTATCGTGCCTTGGGGCAGATACATGGGTAGTTTTCTTAAATAGTTGTTTAACTATGAATGAAACCTGAAACACATTCAGGAAGTATAGCAACAGGAAAACGCAGGTTTGAACATCCAAAGGATATTCAAAATTCTCCAGGGCTGTTGTGGCAAGCGTGAAAGAGGAACATGAAGGAGAAAGGAAAGGTGAAGGAGAGGGGGACAGTATCCCCCCCTTATCACCCCTATAGATTGGCTCCCTGAGGACAAAAGGTAGGCAGTGTAGTTATTAATGGAAAGATGGTTCCTGAAGTACGGAGATGACAGTAATGCGGAATACAAACACCGCATTAGTCTCACGACTGGTCATTCTATCATATCGTAGGCCAGTGTTACACAGTACAGTAAAATGATAACTGTTAACCAGCCCACAGAAGCGATCAACAGCATGACAGGGAACATGGACAGCAACTAAGGATTCTATCACACCACTCTGAAAACACACACAACAGCGCCTAAAGAAAATAAATCAACACTGTGACCAGCAATATTAAACTAACGTAATGCTTTTAACAAACTTGGCCAGAACTATCATTAAAACAACTCTTTGTGCCCAGTCTTGGGAAACAAAAAGCAGTGTTGGGGTAGAACTGGGCAGGCAGCTACGCACTGAGTAGCTGTTCACTCAGTCCATTGCCCCCCAGCTCCAACACCGGGATGGGAGAGAGTAAAAAAATTAAAATTTTGTGGGTCGAGATACAGACAGTTTAACAGGACAGAAAAGGGAGAAAAATATTAACAATGAAAAAAAAAAAAAAAGAAAATACAAAGCAAGCGATGCCCAATGCAATGGTTCACCTCCTGCTGACCGACGCCCAGCCAGACCCCAAGCAGCGGCCCCACCTCCCCGGCCAACTCCCCCCATAGTTATTGCTCAGCACGATGCCATATGGTCTGGAATATCCCTTTGGACAGTCTGGGTCACCTGCGCGGGCTCTGTCCCCTCCCAGCTCCTGCTGCACCCCCAGCCTCCTCGCTGGCAGGGCAGCGCGAGAAGCTGAAAAGCCCTTGGCTCCGGGTATGCACTGTTCTGCCACAACTAAACCATTGGGGTGGGATCAGCATTATTCTCATCCAAAATCCAAAACACAGCTCCACACTAGCCACTGTGAAGAAAATTACCTCGATCCCGGCCAAAACCAGGACAAGATGCCACTTCTTTATGAGGCTTGGGGGATGGCACAGCTGGACTCCCACAATCAGAAGGGGAGATGAGCCCGCACGCAGTCCCCAAAGTGCCAAACAGGAGAGGAGAGCATTTTATCAGGTGGTGGTGGTGGTGTTCTTGTTTCCTTGTTTATTGCCCCATCTTGGGAAGAGCTCCTCATGAAGCATCTCAAAGGGACCTCAACGCTGAACCTCAGCACTCCCTTCCTGGCAGACCTGAAGCCTTTTGCTTCTCCAGAGGAACTGCTGCCCCTCTCACTTCTTTGCTCAGTCTGCTGCTGTGCTCTGGGCACTGCCACAGAGGCTCTGGCTGCATCTTCAAGCACTCACTGTTTGGGCTTCTCAGGTACTTGATATCCCTCTCCGTGGAGGTTCACTTGCCTGGGTGACATACAACATCTTCCCTGAAGGGATACCTTTCCTTCACGCCTGACCGGAGTCACCTCCAGAGGGTGAAGACTTGTACCCCTGTTCCAATTGCTTTGCCAATGCCCCCTTACCTAGCAAGGGATCCCAACTGCTTGCCTTCCTTGCGCTCTAATTCCAGGCTGTTGTCCCCATTATTCCAGCCTTGGAGCAGCCAGGTGATAATGAGCTTGCCTGGATGACAGCTAAATCTTTTTGCATGTCTTGCAGCTCACCCAGGGATAGGGATGGGTTGGTTATTGCCACTTTTATGATATATTCCTCTTCCTCCTGCTGTTCCCACAATGGCCCTCATTTAGAGTAGCCTGCCTCTTCTTCTTCTTCCTCCTTCCCCTTCTTAATAGGAGATTTTTCCCTAAATCCCCCCTCCGGGCCCCGAGGACCTCAGTGGCCCTCCAACAAACATGTCATTGTTAGGATATTGATGGAGTTATTCTAACTCTCAGAAAACATTTTTGTTACCATTTTGTGTCTCAGAGACCCCAGCACGGGATGAGGAGTGATCTTGAACCCAAGCCACAGGAGAAGAGGTGGGGATCAGCGTCTGCGCTGAAGGGGCAGCTTTTATCTTTGGCAAGGAACATGGCACAGGGGAGCCCTTCTCAGGAAGAGGTTTCTCGCCCCCCTTACCTTTCTCCTCCTTCCACATGAGGGCATTTTTGAAGACTTAGAAACCCACTTGCAATACTGTCGTCTTTGGCCAGACATATGGCCCATCATCACAGGGGCAGCACAGAGGTTTCCTGATATTACACTGGCATCTATCTTTCCCAGCTTCTTTCCATGTCCTGGAAACTCCTCCTGGAGCTGTCCAACCACTTGTTGAGCTTCTAGGTCCTGTGTTGACAGCCTAGCATGGTTGGTAGTAAGAGAACCTGGAGTAGCAGCTGCCCACCTTTTCATGGAACAGAAGAGAATTGGTTCTGGCAACCCAAAGGGGGTATGCCACATCCCATGAAATTCCTTCTGATGGAAAGGGAGGAGAAACAGCTCCTGTGACACAAGAGTAATGGTCAGCACTGTGACTGACGATGTGGAGCATGGAGGTGGATCCACCTCAAGATGAAAAAGAATCAGTGGAGGTGAATCCACCTCCAACACAGCTGACCTAGCACAACACCATTGTCCCAAGGCTTCCTTCACTGAGGACGCGTCATCAGTGTCGCAGGAGCACCTGAATTGCTGTGTATCCACAGCACGGCCCCCATGCTCAAAAGTGGCTGGGAGAGGCCATCCATGGACATCTTGCAGGCTTGTCTGTGAGATCTCCTAGCAATCAACAATTCCGTTGTTGGTTGCTAGGAGATCTTGCAGGCTCACCTTCAGGATGGTCTTCTTTCCCATCCCCCATCCTTGTCAAGAGGTGGCATCTCTTCTGCACAGAGTCCAAACAAGTGGGCGAGAGCGGACTTGGCTTCCTTTGGGCTGCTATACCGGGGCAACAGCAGCCCCTCCTCAGAGGGCCACTGTGGGCCTCGGGTCATGGAGCCTGGGGGTGTCTTAATCTGAGGATAAGAAGGCTACCCAACGGGTGCTTGAAGAGAAAGCCACACCCTCCATGGCAGATCAGTCAAAACAGTTAAGAAGACAGCTGCTCCTCTGAAGAAGCAGAAGACTTCAGGTCTGCCTGGAAGAATTGCTGGAATGCATTAAGATCCATACGAGATGCTTCATTAGTTCTTCCCAAGACTGGGCAATAAATAGCAATGATAACAATAATAATAATAAAGAAAAACAACCAAACAACAACAACAACAACAAAGCACAAATGCTATTGTGTTTTATTTGGCACTTTTGCAACTGCATCTGGGCTCCTGCATCCCCTCCTGGTCTCCCCAGTACAGGAAAGATACCGATGCGTGCAGTGTGGGTCCAGCACAGGGCATTCAAAATAGCGATGGCCTGACGCACACGGCAGGCAAGGGCAGGCTGAGTGAACTCTTTTGCTCAGCATTAAGGAGAGAAGGCTCGGGGGTGGACCTGATTGTTGACTATAGCTGCCTACTGGGAGAATGCAGAGAAGATGAAGCCTGAGTCTTCTCAGAAGTGCTCTAAGGTGTAAAGACAAGCGGCACCAGGCTCATACTTGCAGATGGAAACATCCTAGCTAGATAAAAGGAACTCAGAAGGCTCAGGAACCTTTCTTGATTACCATGACCTCTTAAAGGTGACAGACAGCAGCTGTCACAATGAATTCCATGAACTCCATTGGCACCCCTGAATGCATCCCCTTTTCATTCCTTGGACTTGAGCATGCCCAGTTGCTTACATACTCTCTAACTGTATCTTCACACCACAGACTCTGCTAGTAGGCTTGGAACTGGGAGGCTTGAGGGCACACTTCAGACTTGGGAATGGAAGGTAAGCATTATTTCACAGTTTATAGGTCTGTTTTTTTCGTTCTGGTGACTCTCACCACCTGATGTGTGCTGCTGGCATTTTGCCTCACTTCCAATTTGGACAAATAGATTTCCTTTCAAAGGGGGAGAGAGGATTTCATCTCCTGGGTTACAGCAGGTAACTCTTGGCTTCGTTTCAGCTCTTTCAAAACTGCTGTAATGTCACAACAGCTGCATCTTATTCTCTCCCAATTCAGTATATTAGCAAAATATTTTTTACGAACAGTACCCTAGGCGTACACAAAGCAAACTTACCAGCTTGTGATTAAATTCTGCTGTCTCTTTCTTAACAAACGTAGGTTTTGGAAAGAACAATACAGGTATTTCATTCAAAGTCCTGCAGTATTTCTGACTAAACAGAAAGCCAAGTCCTGCAGAACTACCATATTATACATTAATCTTCCAGAATATTTAAATTGGGTTTCTCACCCAATACTATATATAAAAACATCCTTTTTATCTCCACATATATTTCACTGTTTGTAGTTTTGGTGTTCAGAAACACAAACGCCTTGTGTCAAGAAAAAGTAGAGCCTGATTTCCCCCTAGTTTGCATCCCTACTCTCTTTAGCATGATTGTGCATTGCCACAATTTAACCTCTACTACCTGCTTTCTGAGTCTGAAAGATCAAAAACATTTCAAAGATGGACTGCTTTTTCTAAATGAACTCCTGTTCCTTCAAATGAATATTGGCATCACACATGGAACAATTTTTTAGCTACACACTTATATACATTTAAAGAGCAGGACATGAGCAGATCAAGTTGGGATTAATGAGATGGACAATTTGCTTTTTGGTTCAGATGAGACTGAATTTTAGTAAAATACATGCATGTTCTTGCAACCAGAAAAGTTTCAAGCTCCATGGCTCCATGTTGTTTTAGAATTAACATTAATTCTGCATGTGTTGTTTCACTAGAATTTTCTTTTTGAAAAACTAGGATATACATCAGGAGAGGTGCAATCAAATTTTTATTTCCTAGTCACACACTCCACAACAGTAGCCTTACTGGAGTTGTTAAATAATATTGCCTGAACGTTTTTAGTAGAAGTCTCACTTCTTCCCCAAACTGGTTAAATAACTAACTTAGTGCTAGGGACAATACATTATTTGATTTCAAGGTTTTCTTCTAAATAACTCACATTTCCAAAACAATAACTGTAGAATGGCTTTAAAAAACAACAAAAATAAACTGCTAACATGAGCAGGCACACAAAGATTTTTTTGGAGTTAGTATTATGCACAGGAAAGGTTCAGCACCCAACCATACACTTCCTAATTTTTATCAACCCATTTATATGCCTTGGAACGTCAACAAAACATTCTCACATCTGATGAGAAAAATGAAAGAAAAAAAAACACAACTTTGAACCTATGACTGAAGAACGCCAGGTATCTTCGGATTAGATACATGTTCTGATTTTATCTTCAAGGGGAAAAATTCCTGGTCGACGAAAGAAAGAAAAAAAGAGACACATTGTAATTCTGTAAGATGTGCTTTATCCTTCATATTTAATACACCTAGCTCAGGGGGGGCTTACAGAAATTTAAAAATATAATTCTTTTGCATAACAGAGAATTCTTTTAATTATTTTTTTTTAAAGGAACAGGTAAGAAATATACACTGACCAGCAAGAGAAAATTAATACAGAGAGAAAATTATTACAGATACCAGTAAAATCCAGAACTAATTCACATCACTCAGCTCCAAAACCCCCCATTTTCTAAATTGGCGATGTGCACATACAAGGAGAAGACTTCTGTAGTTAAACAACAAAGATCAAAGGACTTTGTACAGATAGGTTTGGCTGGAGATATTCATGAACCTTTTCAAGCTAGGGTCTCTTTCTGTAGCAATTCCTTCCAAGGCTTGAAGATCGCTGATTACAATGTGGAAGGGCTAGTTTATCACAAGCTCTCAAATAAAAGTAGGTCAAATCATAGATTTCTGCATAAAAACTCTTATATGATTCAACACTAGTGTTTACTGTTTCCTCAGTTTATTTTCCAGGATTTCCAACCAGTTTAAGCTTTTTAACCAGCTTTAAGCTTTTTAATACCTCCATGGCCTTACTTGTCCCTCTCCAAATCACGTGGTGCAGTATTTCCCCCAAGGCTTTGCAAATAACATCAGGTAAGTGGGAAGAGATCTTTTTACTTCTCTACTCGTACGTTTACACCCTAATATCCTCCTTTCTCTCAACAAACCAAGCAGATTCCTTTCTGCATGGGTAAAAGGGGAAAATGGGCAGAAGGGGTGAGGAGGGTGAACTCAGCTTCCTTAAATTGTCAGACAACCTCATACTAAACAAAAACTGAAATACCTGCCCACTTTCAACACATAATGTCTTCTTTTTAGATAGACATTTTTTGCAAGAGCAAGATTGAGAGAACCAAGTACAAACTCTTTCCACTTGGAAAGGAATTCAGATTGGACCTAGACTTCAGTACTGTAACAGACTTTCAAATGTTCCGCACAAAACAATCAGTTCAATCTGAAGGGCAGAAAATGAAAATGAACAAATAAGTCTCCATATGAGGATTCATTCTCTTCCTTAAAGAAAGAACATGTCTGAACTAATCTGAGCCACACAGCCAGACTACGTCCAAATATCTCTTCTATTACCTCACTGGTATGTGCAAAAATCAAGCATTTAGAAATGATTCACTGATTTTTAAAAGCCCCAGATGAAGTTCTGTAGTACATCTACTTCTTAAAGGTTGCTCTTTTACTCCATACGCTCAGAGATGCAGATAGAATAAACTATTTTAGAACTTTCTCTAGCATATGCCAGTGTAGCAGCACTAGAAATCACACTCACCTATACATTAACAGGAAATAGATGGAGAAAATTTGTTTTGAGTCTAGGAAAATGCTTCCTCTTTTCCCCACTCACCAAAATCCTACAGACCCTGCAGGACCACATCACTTTATGGAAAGTTATTTTTCAAGAACTTAAACTAAGAATTTCCTAATTGCATGTGGTGCTTCAAACTGAGCACTCAGATTTATCCCATTCCCCCATTTAACCTGCCAGTGGGATATAAACACTACCTCCTGTCCAGGCAGCTGTACTGGTGGTGTGAGATGTACATGGCAAAAGTCCTGACACAACTCATGAATCACAGAAGCACAGAATCACAGAACCATCTAGGTTGGAAGAGACCTCCAAGATCATCTAGTCCAACCTCTGACCTAACATTAACAAGTCCTTCACTAACCATATCACTAAGTTCAACATCTAAACGTCTCTTAAAGACCTCCAGGGATGGTGACTCAACCACTTCCCTGGGCAGCCCATTCCAATGCCTAACAACCCTTTCAGTAAAGGAGTTCCTCCTAACATCCAACCTAAACCACCCCTGGCACAACTTTAGCCCATTCCCCCTCGTCCTATCACCAGGCAAGTGGGAGAATAGACCAGTCCCCACCTCTCTGCAGCCTCCTTTAAGGTACCTATAGAGAGTGATAAGGTCGCCCCTGAGCCTCCTCTTCTCCAGGCTGAACAAGCCCAGCTCCCTCAGCCGCTCCTCGTAAGACTTGTTCTCCAGACCCCTCACCAGCTTCGTTGCCCTTCTCTGGACTCTCTCGAGCACCTCAACGTCCTTCTTGTAGCGAGGGGCCCAAAACTGAACACAGTACTCGAGGTGCGGCCTCACCAGAGCCGAGTACAGGGGCACAATCACTTCCCTAGACCTGCTGGCCACACTGCTTCTTATACAGGCCAGGATGCTGTTGGCCTTCTTGGCCACCTGGGCACACTGCTGGCTCATATTCAGCCGACTATCAACCAGTACTCCCAGGTCCTTCTCTGCCAGGCAGCTTTCCAGCCACTCATCTCCCAGCCTGTAGCGCTGCTTGGGGTTGGTGCGCCCCAGGTGCAGGACCCGGCACTTGGCCTTGTTGACCTTCGTACAGTTGGCCTCAGCCCATCGGTCCAGCCTATCCAGATCCTCCTGCAGAGTCTTCCTACCCTCGAGCAGATCGACAAACGCACCTAACTTGGTGTCGTCTGCAAACTTACTTAGGGTGCACTCAATCCCCTTATCCAGATCATCGATAAAGATATTGAAGAGGACTGGCCCCAGTACTGAGCCCTGGGGGGCTCCACTAGTGACCGGCCTCCAACTGGATTTGACTCCATTCACCACAACTCTTTGGGCCCGGCCATCCAGCCAGTTTCTAATCCAACGAAGCGTACGCCAGTCCAAGCCACGAGCAGCCAGTTTCTTGAGGAGAATGTTGTGGGAAACGGTGTCAAAAGCCTTACTGAAGTCAAGGTAGACCACATCCACAGCCTTCCCCTCATCCACCAAGCGTGTCACTTGGTCATAGAAGGAGATCAGGTTCGTCAAGCAGGACCTGCCTTTCATAAACCCATGCTGACTGGGCCTGATCGCCTGGTTGCCCTGCAAGTGCCGCGTGATGACACTCAAGATAATCTGCTCCATGAGCTTCCTTGGCACTGAGGTCAAACTAACAGGCCTGTAGTTCCCTGGGTCTACCCTCCGGCCCTTCTTATAGATGGGCGTCACATTGGCTAGCCGCCAGTCAACTGGGACCTCCCCTGATAGCCAGGACTGCCGATAAATGATGGAAAGCGGCTTGGCCAGTTCCTCTGCCAGTTCTCTCAGTACCCTCGGGTGGATCCCATCCAGCCCCATGAACTTGCATACATCCAAGTGCTGTAGCAGGTGAGGATGCATGAGATGTAGAAACTAGCAGTTATTTTATATTTTGTCAAACTGTGCTACCAGGTGTTTATGATTTTTGTCTCAGATCTTGAGGGTTAGGTGATTTTAAGTCTCAGCTTATAGACTGCAGTATCAGGTGGGAACAGTATCTTTCATTCAAAAATAAAACTGTGGTTTTTTTACATCTTACACTTGCAGAAAATTTGGCCAGACCTGGAAGAGGAGAGGAAAATTCCAAGCTTTTTAATAGTTCATGATTGTACATGACTTTTTTCGTGTGGGATGATTGTGGCTGACAGTGTGAAACACGAAATACATGAATTTATTATTGACTAGCACCAACCTAGACTCACAACCAGGCAAAGTGCCAATAGTGGTAAAGGCACTGTAGTCAAGCTTTGTACCTTCTTCAGAGCTTTAAAGCACTGAGAACCCAGACTGTTTCCTACAATTTCCCTTAAGTCTCTTGGAAGCCTTAAAACAGATCTGTCTGCCAACACCTGCTGAAGACAAAAAAAAAAAAAAAAAAAAAAAAAAAAAAAAAAGGAAAGAAGTTCAGTAACACCCTTCAATGCCTTGTGAAAATACTGCTGTTCCTTCAGTCTTGAAGGCATACACTGAAATTAAGTCTTGCTTCCATTTCTGGAAGTCTTCCCCTTCCAGAGCTAGAGTCATCAGTAGAGCACTTGAAGCCCTAAGCTCCTCAGTTTTGCATTTCTCTGTTCCTGGCTTCTCTGCTTCCAGGGGCAGCCATGACATCAACATCTACTCAGGACATCAGCAGGGATGTTCAGCAACAGGCATGGGCTGAGGTTCTTTAATATCAGCTGGTCATAAGCAGCCAGAATGGATTCCAGTCTGAATTTGTTTTTCTCTCTCTCAATAGAAAGCATGATAGAGTTTCATGTCAGGAAAGGTATCCGTGAGAGTACACGTAAGCAAGCAGACAGCAGAAGGCAGCCAACATAATAAAAATATAGACTGATGTAGGAGTACTCATTTATATTTTTCCAGTGTAAGATGAAAAGCAGCCCCAACCCCAAATTTCACATTGCATGTGTTACTCCATCCATCCTACAGAGAACGAATAAGAAGTCTGGCTGGAAAACACAGGTGTGAACTGATAGTCTTTATCTCACAACATGAATAAATAACTCTGCATATAGGCACCTATTTAGTGCTTAATATTTTAATAATTATTTTTTGTTGCATTTCTACAGGTCAGCCAGGAAATACAACACAAGGAATTAAAAAAAGTGTTCCCAGTTGTCATTATACTTCCACAAAATTTTAAAATCTCATCCTTAAATTAAAAGCCTGCACTACTACTGAAGTCAAAGATGACTAAAAAGATATTCTACCCATCCTTTTCAGCTGCTCATTGCCATTTACACCAGGTTCCCACCATGACTGCTGTACTGATAAAAGGAATCACGAGAGTTATTCGTTCTCTGCTACAAGTAAAACCAGCTAGTTTAATGCTGGCTGTGCTCAACCGCAGTACTTCAGTTGCGGAACAGATTACAAAGACCAGAAGCTCACCTGGACAGAAACACCTGTGGGCAGGGCCTAGAAATGAATGCCTGACCTCAGCCTTGAACAGTTTCAGGGGAACAGAAAATCAGAGTGGGTTTCATGGGGTGGCTGAGGGGATGCGATAGCTCACTAGTATGGAAAGGAGCAGTCCCATTCCCAGCCATATGTCCCCACAGCTTCCCTTGGGCAAGGTCTGAATTGGCCCACTATGGGGTTAAAAGAGCTCAATGAAAAAATGCAAAACTCACTGCCAGAAAAGTGAATGCCAGCTGGCATGAGGCACAGGGAAGCGTGCAGCCATAGAGCTGGGTGGAGTGGGTTTCAGCTCCATCTCTTCTTGCAACTAAGAGCTATTACAGTATTCTAACCCCTCATAGTGTACCATCCCATCTTGATTTGGACAATCTTACATAAAACATGATTCCCTAGCATAACAAGAAGAACCAGCAGGACAAAAGGAGTTTTGAATCCATGGAAGAGTGTGTTTTTATCTGTATTACCCAGAGGTTCACTCACTTAGGTTCACCCTTCCTTTCATCCTTTCCCATCCAGCCACTGGAGCTGGGGTGTCAGACTGCTCCCTTTGAGCTTCTGCCTTCTGTATAACCTTCTCCAAAGAGTGCTAGGGCTTTGAAACACAACAAGAAACATTTACGCCCCTCAGTCAAACCCAGGGCGGCCAAGCCACCCTGAGGAATATTTGCCATCCACAGTCCCCTGATGGCTCAATCTGTCTCTCTGCTCTTTGTCAGGAGACGTGAGTACCAGGATAAACGCATGCTGTCCTGAACTTTTTTTTTCCTGGCAAAACTGTTAGCTAATTAATATTATTTGTAGCAAACAAAAACTTGTTCAGCACATGTTATTTATAAATTATTCTGTGCACACTAACAAATTAGTAAATTAAGTCATCTAGTGATCAGAGCCAGGAACTAAGATCAGAGACTGATGAACACTGATCTAATCAGCAATTCATCTGCTACACAGGAGTTCAAACCACACATTTCGTTGAACCTTGGCAAAACTCATCATACTCATCTATGAGAAAGGACGCTTTGCAAACATCCTGCATGTTTAAACAATGAGGTCGAGTCCTGAGATCAAGAGCACCTAAGCACCAAGCATTGCTCCTGGAACCAGTTCAGCACATTCTCTCTTTTAAACACAAGCGAGAGGTGTTTTGCAAGAGCGGATTTAATTTTCCTGCACATCTCCAAACTGGTAAAATGCAGTGTAGTTTCCATATGCTAGTAATTCTTTGGTAAGGCCATTTGACTGAAACAAAACATTTTTTTTGAGTAAATGGATAACAGTCCTACACACGTGACAGGTAATACCATAAACTCTAGATTACAGTATCTGAATTTAATGTCAGGGTCATGTTCAAATTACTTAGTACTCAAAAAAAAAAAAAACCAAACAAGAAAAACCCTTTAGTTTCTCTTACAACACAGTGAGGTGGTGCCACTGCATAATTAAGCTGGTCTAACTGCCAGAAACTGTAAGCAGCCCAAAATAAGCATGTTGCAGCTGGTTGTCAGTACCACGTCACTTACCTGACAGGAAGAGAAATGGAAATGATACGAGGGACACTGCAGCTGATTCGAGGTGGTAATAGAGTGGTGATGAATAATAATTAGCATGACAGCACAGATGTTGCAGGAGACTTGTGGTTTCACTTGGATATCTACCATTTATTTACATGGTAAATAATGACATGTGGTTGGCACAGGAAGGGACAGTGACATATGGGAGATTTGGCAATTTTCCTTGCCCACCGCCCAGCCACCCCTGCACATTGCAGCCTAGGTCATTCCACATTTCCACAAGGAAACCTCCATGCCATGGGGGGACGACAGGGTGGTGATGCTGCCTGTTACTAGCTCTCTGTGTCTGTGTGCTGGAGATACCGACACGACCGCAGCTAACTGAGGGAAGCTGGACTCCACAGCTAGGATAAGGCCTGAAGACAGCATTTCACACTTACAAGGTCACAGGAACCAGTCCTGATGGATTTGTGTAATATCCACCTCTCGTATGGAAGTGTTCAGCCAAAGCTCTCCAGGAGGGGAAACGGGAGGGGTGGGGTGGCTATGTAACTAATGTAAGATCCTACAAGTGCTGCTATTTACACCTTTACACAGTTATCAGTGTCTGCAGGGAAAATTCACCCTGTTTATCCTCACACACCTAACTTACATAGAACTTAAGGTCTAGACTTTCTGGTCTAGGAAGAGGGATTCAGATCAGGATTATCCATTTTCACTTGTAATCACAACCAACAAATCTACCAAGAAAAAAAGGGGGCAGGGAGGGGAATAATTTATCAGTGTGAAGCATTAGACCTCCACTCCAACACCTATTCTGTTCGATATTATTTCCGGCTTCCAGTCCTAATTTCACCACCTTCCTTAAGGGTCCCTGTTTTTCCTGTCTCTCCTTTTCACCACCCGAACCATCTGGTTCATTTTTGGTCCCTTTTGCATGGTCCCAATGCATCCAGGGCTTGTCTTCCTAGGTGCTCGAGTGAGGTCTAGGACCTGAAAGCATCCTTCAGAGGAAGAGAGGAGAATATCCTCAGGATGGGGAATGCACCTCGAGGCAGAGGCAGTGCTGTTAATCATGATCCACTTACAGGAAAATGTTTTATCAGTTCTTAGAGGAGAATGGTTTATCAGTTAACAGCTGAGCTGGGTTCCCAAAAGCACACAGATTGCTCCAGCTCCACTGACTTGATGGCCTAAGCTCCTACTTCAGGCATCTAAGTAGAATGACTCAATTCATCAAGTGTTCCCAAGACCCATCAGTACATCTCCCTGCCAGGGCAGGCTGTCTGCTCTCATCTACTCTATTAATATTTCTTGAGTTTGATGAGACAAACCAAGGGTCTCTTGGAGAGCATCCTACTGAAGTATACTTTGCAGCTGGAGACTCTGCATCTTCACTGGGTGACTGACACATTCCCAGTCTTCCCCTAATAAGGAGCTCAACTTCTGTTCTCCTTCTCCAGCAACAATCTTTATTCTTCCCCATACCTATATCTTTTCCTTTGTAGGTAGGCTTTTTCCTTTTTCTGTCCTGGCTCTTGCCCTAAAATAAAGTCAGGCACACTGGAAAATGCTGGATTTGTAGCTCATCTTAACAGCCACACATTTTAAAGGTGAGCAGCTGCATTTGGTAAATGTTCCTGTTTCAAACATAGCAAGTGCGATCAGTATGCTTTCTGAGATCAATGCCAAGGTAGTCCCCAATTCTTAGGGTCCATGTGCTGCTTTCAAGGGTGGGTCTCTTTGCTGAGTAGCTGACAAACATCACAGGGAACAGCCTCCATCTCATCCTCTTTAGACTTTACCCTGTAAACGCCTTTATGGTTTCTCTAGGAGATGTCCTATCCACCCCTGCTCTGCTGACCGTAGGGTGGTCTCCCAGCTCACTCCACAGAGCATTCCACCTCCACTTAGCACTATTATTTTTTCATCCCCAGTGGAAAGTGGGGTGGCTTCACTCCTACATGGGACAGAAACAAACAGGCTGAGCAGCATTCAGCATGATTAAGAGGAGTTGTGCTCCTGCTTTTCCAGTCTGGAATTCACGGAGTTGAAGAAGCCTGGAATGCAGTTTTGCTGTTTCACATCTTTCTAGTTCAGTTTTATCATGGGAAGTGGACACAGAAAGAAAGATTTTGCTCTAGCAAAGATACGACATATAAAGCACTTCATCTTTTCTTTGTTACCATGCCTGGCACAGTTGTATGCTGAAGTCATCTAACAGCACAACCTACTATTTCTCTCCAGCAAACACCTCATTCTCCAAGGATCACATTGCTGAGACCTGGGGAGTAAAAAGCATCATGAGACAGCTGATGAGAGCTGAAGTGACAACTGTGTCCTGAAAAGACACAAAAAAATCTGAAATTTTCCTAGGCTGTTTGGTGCCCAGGCTGTGACTCTCTTGCTGTCAAGCCAGGCAAAGGTCTGACTGCCTACAGCTGAACAGGTAACCAACAACAACTCTGATACTTAGGGCAACAACTCCAGACCATTTTATTTGTTCTTATTGCTACAACAGAGCTGCCCGCCATCAGAGAGCACAGGGGAGGCAGAGTAACCAATTAGCCTTAAGTTCTTAGCCTTCCCTTCCTCTGATGTATGCACCACTGCCCAGTGGATGCACTCAAACCCTTTGGTGCCATACACCACGTTTCCACAGGCATATTCTCAGGCACACATCACTTTGCACTTCACAGCATCTAAAAACGCAGACCGCAGACAAGATGAGGACAAAGGCAGTGATATAGAAGGGAGAATTACAGTGGGAATTTTCTCTTCCACAGGTTCAATAGGTTACACACGGGCTTCAGGCAGTCTAAGCCTATGCAAGCCAGTTCTCAACACATCCCACTTTGTACCAGTTCAAAGTAGGCCCTGGGACCCCTAATTCTGTTCCAAGGTGCATCGGTGTGCACCTAAAATCACCCCACTCTTTCACCTTTCCTGGAGTTACCATGTATTTATTCTGATGTAATCCAACACTGGACAGGTAAACAAACGGGAATTCATTATGATGATTCCGTATAAAATCTACCTTTAATATTTACCTCAGAAGCTAAATCAGTGGTTGAATTTTCAGTATCCATGAATATTTATAGCAGGCTATCAGCATGTTTTCAACCACATCTCTTAAGCATCTTGCTATGATACTTGTATTTTCAAAGTGATTTCTCACTTGCAGAACCAGGTCAAAAATGTTCCTCGGGTCCAAAGAATCACTTGGCTGTTACAAAATCCATCAGTGGCCAGATGATTCCTAAATTACTGGTACTTTTCAGGAGAAAAAGGGGTAGTATTTTTTAATTATTCCAAATCAAATATGCAGAGAATTTAACTTGATCAAATTAAGCAATTACTACTACTACTGAAGTCCTAATATAGGAAAAGGAATAAGCAGGGAAGCCACAGCAAAACAGTTTCTTTAATCAGTATTGTAAGGCTCATTTTGTCCCTTTCTATTTTGCCTCTGTAAGTTATAAATGTTAATGATTCTCTCACAGGGATCCCCTCCACCCTTAAATTCATTGCTGTTGGAAGGAAAAAAGTAAGCATAATTGAATAAAAGTCAATACTATTTAAATGGCATTGTCACACAGTAACACAACACAACAAATTTCCCTGAAAACTACCCTTGCTGCAAGGCAATAAATCCTGGTGTAACTCTAGTTAAAGGCAGCCAAACAGGCGTACAAAATGAAAGGGGATTTGACCTCAGCATTCAGCTTGGTCAACAGTCGTACTGGAATTAGAGATTGGGATCACAGAAAGATGTAGTAAACAAACAGTACTAGGAAGATGAACGTCTGTATTAGTAGGCTGTGGTAACATTCCTTGGCATGCTTTGGGAGTTAGAGCAAGTGCTTTGTGTGCAGGCATCTTGGTGTGAAGGCTAAGCCCGTTTATCAGCATAGATGTGGACTCTTCCATGACAGCTGGCCTTTCCACTCAGGTATTTTATTAACAGGCAGAGCTGAGAGTTGGAAGGTTCTTTAATATATCCACCTCCCTAATCTGAAGTCTCACTAGCTAACACGTGCGCCCTGATTTCATTGGTGTCTATGTCCCTTACATTGCAGTGCTTAAAACATGTCAAGCAATATGAATGTGAGTGCCAGTATCTGCAGAAATATTTCTGTGAACATGAATTGACTAAAAAGTCAGAATCGCGGATTTAACTCTTATTTATAGCCTGTTACAGACTGGTTGACCTTTCTGCTAGGATTCTGCCATTTTTTCCCTTCTCTGAGTTTCAGTTTGCACCACACATTTGCTAGAACACAGCCCCATGAGGATGAGGCTCATAATACATCACAAAATATCCTAAACCATCAATATTTTTATTACTACTTTATTAGATCTTCTTAAGTAACAAAAGATGGCAAGTGAGAACTGCATCTATTTGTCAGTCCATTAGGACCTGTCCACATCCTTCTGAAAAAGTTTTCCCACCTAAAACAATAATTCCAGCCACCATCACATTTTTACTTCATTCTGATTCTTTTAGTTTCTCTCTTCAGCTTTTAATTCACAGTTTAAGGTGAGATTAACTGTTTCTATGCTGAATCATGTCAATGCTTTCCTTTGGAATCCCCAAACCCAGCTTTTTCATTCAAAGTTCCTTGTAGGGAAAACGTCTGGCTTACCTATCAGTTCTGCTCTTGGTTTAGAGTTTAAACTTGATTAAATTTCTCAACACAACAAACAACTCCATCTCATGACACCTCATTCTGAGACACCAATCTTGGTTTGATATATAGCCATTTAAATCACCACAAAGCCCATCATTGCCTTCAGTGGGCTTTAGAGGAGAACCTCAAATGTGCAAAAACTGTGGTGCATCCTCCTATTTTTCTCCCTGAGAAGAGCAAAAACACACTGACAAGAAAAATCTAAGACAGTACATAACTGTGGATAACGCTATTATTTATCAAAATATTCTCTTCTAGCTTGGAAGGGGACATGCTGGGAACAGCTCTTTTGCCAAGTTACGCTATGTTTCTAGGGATGTAAGTAGAAAATAGAATGATTTACATCTAACTCACCTAGCATCAACAGAAAGTCAAGCCATTCTAAAGTAAACATGCCCAGAATACATTGAAATGTAACACTTGACAAAAGGATTAAAATGCAACTCTAGCTATCCTATGTCTTCCTGGATTTCATGAAACTTTATTTGCATTGAAAGTTGAAAAAATGTAAGTCTAATGGCTCTGAAGTCACACAAATGCATTTTAAACATGAATTTGCACAATAGCCATGTAACTTCTTGCTAGATCAGTACAAAAAGGATGAACTGATATTACAATAAAAATTAGCTAATGTTTTGAAACTTACTTTCCCTATCTAAAAGCTGGTTAGGACTAAGAATATTTCAGCCATTGCTTATATTTGCTTAAATTAAGATAATTATTGAAGATGTAAAAAACTACAGATGTTAAATTGAGCTAATTATATCATGTGCTCAGTGCTGCTTATGCCTCCCTTCACTTGCTGACCTTCCCTTGAACACCACATGATTCTTCTCAGGACCTAACTCAGACCCACAAGGAAAAGATGCAAATCATATTTCTCTCTGTACAGCTGTCTCTTCTCAAAGACTATCAGGCTTTGTATGATACAAATCTCGGGAAAGTATTTTCCCGTCATGGAGGAAACCTTTGCATGTCATGAATTCTAAAGTCCTTTTGGGTGGAATATGAGTACCCTCTACTTTCTTTCTTTTCCCTTCAGACAGATACAAGTTTGTCATGTGCTCTAGTCAAGTCATGTCTACTGGTGTTAGCACGCACTTCCTGATTAAGCCCTATCATCTAGCATAATCGCTTAGACCTTCTCTGTTATACTCCATTATCTCTTAGGCTCGATGGAGTTCTGCTATCAATAGCCACCTCATTTTATGACAAATGGGAATGATTTGAACAATCATTTCTGTGGGACTTGCAATCACTCTCTCAAAAGGTTTTCATTTCTTAAAATTAGAGATGATGATCTGATATTTAGCCATAAGTTTGTGTTTTTTTTCTCAACTAGCTTTTTAAAACCTGAAATGCCCAATAAGAAAATGCCAATAATATAATAATATTTCACTGTATTTGAATCAGATTCAAGCAAAAAGTTTACATCAAGATTATTCATATTCAGAGAACCAACTGCAGAAGATACTGCACACTCCTGTTTTCCAGTAAAGGCCCATACATCGATGCAAGAAACCCTGACTCCATTTTCTGTTAAGGATGTTTCAAGTAGGTGAACAGAGTCTTTCCTAATAAGGTCAATGCCAAAATGTATCACAGAATCATACAATAATTGGTTGGATGTACC